>NC_056660.1:153112881-153860381 GCF_018350195.1 Panthera tigris | reverse complement strand
TCCCGGTCCCTATTACAGACTTTTGTGAGACAGACTTAGTTACTCATGAAATTTTCATGTTATTCATAAAACTCTTGAATTTTGCTTAACAACTTAAAAAAAGGTTACAATGGCTGCATCCTGGGAAGAACAACTTGCCAGGGTGGGATATTCTTTGCAAAGTTTTCCATCTGAGAGGATAGTGATAACCCCTGAAGGGAGGGATAAATTTATAGTTCTGTGAAGTGTCACAGGACAAGAAAAGAAGATTCCCAATTTCCTTATCTCCTGACCATACATTTCCTGGGGCTTGTGTAGAATTTATATGTTTCCTATAACTCAGCCCCCTACTTAGATAACAGATGTCTCTGGAAATTATAAAATTTAGAAGGAACTATCGTTTTTCTATAGTTCTAAAATAAGTCTAATTTAGACTCTGTGGTCTCTATAGTCGGGATGTTCCATTGACTACATTCATGGGACTCAATTAACTTCCCCCTAGTGTGAGACTTACTTTGCGATATGAAGTGAGGAGAGAGCTACAAATGATTCAGTAATATAGGGATCCCATCAACAACCTTGTGTCCATTTTCATACGTATTAATTTTCATCGGTAAGTGCCAAAGAGCAGGGACTATAATCATAGAAGCATGGTTATCCTTCTATTTGTTTCCAAGAATTCATCAAAATATGTGGATTCTCTGTAATAATCACGTGTCTGCAACATATATAACATTTTACACTCAGCGATACTTTGACTCCATGTCACTCAGCCATGGCCCACCCTCTAAATCCCCTATCCAGTAGACTGATAAGAAAAGAAACCTCGAGATAGACCTCATATACTCAAACTGAGCAGTTGAAGAGATTTTAACAAAAGGACTATTTAAGACATGGTGTGCAGAATTTTGGTAAGCCAACAAGTGATAGTGAAATAATCTGGGGTTGGAAAAGGAGGGGTTGGGGTTCTAGGAGGCATTCACTGAAGCTACCCTGATGAGACAAGAAGATGTGGAAGGTTACCTCTACAGAGAGGGTAGCTTTGTGGAGAGGGTCACTGCATAGCATCTGTGGCCTTCAGTAGAGATGCCGCCAATCCACAATGACCTGAAACGAGGGACTTTGGAATAAATGTCTTAATTCATCCTTTCTCCTCCTTTCCTTGGGTTGTCTCTACCTCTGATTGACTGAATCCAACCAGAAGCCAAAGGAAAGGGAGCCTGTCAATTTTTTCTGTATAAGTCGGCAACTAGGGCAAATTGTAAGAAGAAAAGGTTAGAGAATAGACCTGGAGAACAAAATGGGAAAAAATATATAGCACATAGTGCTTCCCAAAGTATCTTTCATAGAATACTAGTTCTATTAAATGACTCATGGAGAAAAAGGTCCAGGATAAAAGCAGTTTGGGAAATGCCACATAACGTAACCCACATGTCTTTATTCTATATGCAAGGCACCGACAGTGCCATGAAGAATAGAGAGGAAGTCTCTGCTCCTTATGAAATTTATAACTTACCAAAAGAGAAACAATAAATGTACAAATAAACAAATGGTTGCATAACTCAACATTATGTAGTGACCAGTGTTAAGAAGAATAATAAAACAATTTGGTTTTGATGGGATATATACTAAACATTATTCTATCAAAAACAATTTTGGAAATATGAATTTAATAAAAATCATTGTCTATTAGGGAAATTATGACCCCTTCAAATGGAGACATTTTTAATAATTTATAGCACAGTGCCTCATGTCAATTAAAAGTACACAAATGGACATTAAGTTAACTAATTTGGGAACTTAATAGTTGTGTTAATAACTATAAATTCTAAATATATGTTAATAACTATAAACTCTAAAGTAACTATAAGCTATAAACTCAAGCACAAATGATCAAGGGAAAAAAGGCCCAAAATGAAAATGTGGAAAATGCATAAGTAAAATTTTAAGCCAAAAATGAGAGTGAATAGTTGAACATGAAATTCTTTATAATTTGAGCTAAAGTTCAAATTTTGTTTATTGATAGAATCTGCTATATCTCCTATCTTCAGACTTAATCATAAAACTGACTAGAATAATTTCAAATCTCTGTATGTGTTTCCTTCCTGTTTTCTTTTGTCTGTCGTATACTATCTCTGTGGTTTCTTACTTTTTCTCAAAAGTGATTGTACATTACTTCTTTTATATCCTTTGTCTGGCCCTATATTGTGCCCCACGGAGTTTCTTAGAGGTGCCTTGCAAGTTAAGTCAAATTATATAAAAGAATTATTTAGTAATAATTAAAGGAATGAAAAACAAGAAAAAAATCTTTTACATGTGCTTGCTTTGTGCCAGATAGTGTTCTAAGTGCTTATGTGGATTATCTCTTTAATGCTCACAACAACCCAATGCCATGGATACTAATATTATACCCATTCCATAGGTTAGAAAACTGAGGCATTAAGAGTTTAAGTAACTTGCCCAGTAGCACACAGCTAAAAGGTGTTAGAGCCAGGAGATCTAACCCCAGAGCTTGGACTTTTAAATTACTTATGGTATAGTTTAAATAATATTCACCTAAATTTAGTTAATTTAATCATATCTAACTAGAAAAAAGTTTTTGATGCATCAGGTGCAGGCAGAGAAAATTCTAAATTATAAAAAATATAAAATTAGAGTTCAGTGTGTTAGAAAAATGAAGGCATATGTGTTTAAGCCACAGACATAAAAAAGCATTTGAAATTCCAAAGAAAAGGACCACATACAGATGAAGTAAACATTCAGTCCATAAGAAGAGGAAGGTAGAGATGTTATATTCAATAGGATTGAGAGGCAATTGTGGGATAAATTACACTGGAACATTTTAAGTGAAGGCAATGCTATGTTTTTTATACCTTATGCTATGACATTTACAGAAAAATAAAAATTTTAGTGGCATTCTAGTATTTTTATATAAAATAAATACAAAGGCCTAGTTAAGACATAAAAATTCCATGTACCACCAGAGATGTGGGAGGCATATTTAATTCATGTACTTTCAAATATGAGCAACATGGGAACATTTTTATCTGAAAGTATTTTTATTCTATGATACATAAGTTTATATGTACTCTATGGTAGCTGTGTTAGCCAATTTAAAAAATAATTACCTGACTTTAAAGTTTCAGCACTTTTTTCACTTAATTATGCCATTATAATTAAAAGATTTGTGTAGAATTAAAAAAAAATACTTAAGTAATTCTTAGAGGATAGAGGATATGTAGATAGCTTTCCAAAGCTTAAATATATTTATATTGACTGTTCGAAAAATCCATGAAAATATTTGCCATAAAAATATTAATAGTGTTATCTGTATGGTTAGTTTAACCATCTGGCTTAAAAATCAGATTTTTTTTCCCCGAGGGCTTAGGTTTATGTAAGAAAGGCAATGTGCTCTCAAGTATTTTCAGATAAATAATGTGTAATGTTGGGGTGACTGGGTGGCTCAGTTGGTTAAGCATCTGACCTCAGCTCAGGTCATGATCTCACAGTTCTCAGTTTGAGCCTCACATTGAGCTCCCTGTTGTCAGCATGGAGCTGCTTTGGATCCTCTGTCTCCCTCTCTCTCTGCCCCTCCCCGGCTCTTTCTCTCTTAAAAATAAATGAACACTAAAAAATTTTTAAATAATAATATATAATGTAAATAGTAGAGAAATCATTGAAATAAAACTATATAGATATCAAGATGAAATGTCCTGGGGTTGACAGAATGGTGATAGTTCTTATAGTACTATAACTGAGGTAAAGGCAAAGTTATGAGGCTTTTGACTATTACAAGAATGGAATAGTTATTTGTAAATGACTTTACAACAGAAATCAGTTGCATTCCTATTCACCAACAATGAAGTAACAGGAAGAGAAATCAAGGAATCAATCCCATCTACAATTGCACCAAAACCCATAAAATACCTAGAAATAAATCTAACCAAAGAGGTGAAATATCTATACACTGAAAACTATAGAAAGCTTATGAAAGAAATTGAAGAAGACACAAAAAAATGGAAAAATATTCCATGCTCCTGGATAGGGAGAACAAATACTGTTAAAATGTCGATACTACTGAAAGCAATCCACATATTCATTGCAATCCCTATCAAAATAACACCAGCATTCTTCACATAGCTAGAACTAATAATCCTAAAATTTGTATGGAACCAGAAAAGACCCCAAATAGCCAAAGCAATCTTGAAAAAGAAAACCAAAGCAGAAGGCATCACAATCCCAGACGTCAAGCTATGCTACAAAGCTGTAATCATCAAGACAGTATGGTACTGGCACAAGAACAGACACTCACATCAATGGAACAGAATAGAGAACCCAGAAATGGACCCACAAACATATGGGCAACTAATCTTTGACAAAGCAGGAAAGAATATCCAATGGAATAAAGACAGTCTCAGCAAGTGGTCCCAGCAAGTGGTCCTGGGAAAACTGGACAGTGACAGGCAGAAAAATGAACCTGGACCACTTTCTTTCACCATACATGAAAATAAACTCAAAATTGATGAAAGACCTAAATG
Organism: Panthera tigris; assembly: GCF_018350195.1. Lineage (NCBI taxonomy): Eukaryota > Metazoa > Chordata > Mammalia > Carnivora > Felidae > Panthera > Panthera tigris. The sequence continues at coordinate 153,855,864 of NC_056660.1, read as the reverse complement.
TAAGGCAGGAAATCATCAAAATCCTCAAGGAAAATGCAGGCAAAAACCTCTTTGATCTTGGCCACAGCAATTTCTTACTCAACACTTCTCCTGAGGCAAGGGAAACAAAAGCAAAAATGAATTACTGGGATCTCATCAAAATAAAAAGCCTGCACAGCGAAGGAAACAATCAGCAAAACTAAAAGGCAACCGACAGAATGGGAGAAGATATTTACAAGTGACATATCAGATAAAGGGTTAGTGTCCAAAATCTATGAAGAACTTCTCAAACTCAACAACCAAAAAATAACCCAGTGAAGAAATGGGCAAAAGACATGAATAGACATTTCTCCAAAGAAGATATCCAGATGGCCAATAGACCCATGAAAAAATGCTCAACATCACTTATCATCAGGGAAATACAAACCAAAGCCACAATGAGATACCACCCTCCACTTGTCAGAATGGCTAATGTTAACAATCCAGGCAACAACAGATGTTGGTGAGGATGTGGAGAAAGAGGATCTCTTTTGCATTGTTGGTGGGAATGAAAGCTGGTGCAGCCACTCTGGAAAATAGTATGGAGATTCCTCAAAAACTTAAAAATAGAACTACCCTATGACCCAGCAATTGCACTACTAGGTATTTATCCAAGGGATACATGTGTGCTGTTTCAAAGGGACACTTTCACCCCCATGTTTATAGCAGCACTATCAACAATAGCCAAAGTATGGAGATTGCCCAAATGTTCATCGATGGATGAATGGATAAAGAAGATGTGGTATATATGTACAATGGAGTATTACTCATCAATCAAAATAATGAAATCTTGCCAGTTGCAACTATGTGGATGGAACTGGAGGGTATTATGCTAAGCGAAATTAGTCAAAGAAAGACAAATATCATATGACTTCACTCATAGGAGGACTTTAAGAGATAAAACAGGTGAACATAAGGGAAGGGAAGCAAAAATAATATAAAAACAGGGAGTGGGGAAAAACATAAGAGACTCTTAAATTTGGAGAACAAACAGAGTGTTACTGAAGGGGTTGTGGGAGGGGGGATGGGCTAAATGGGTAAGGGGCATTAAGGAATCTACTCGTGAAATCATTGTTGCACTATATGCTAACTAATTCAGATGTAAATTAAAAATAAAATAAAATAAAATGACTTTACAAATAACCTTGTTATGTTTGGTCTACATTAACATGACAACAATTATTAATTTTAATATACAAGCAACTTAAAACCACCTGAAAAACCCTCTCACTGCCCTAAGAAAAGATATATCTCACTGAGTTATATTTCCTTGATGAGAGTAAAAGTTAAGCAGTTTAAATATTCACTGGATTTCTCTCACTGTGGCTCATGAGAACCACTGTGCAATGAGAGGAATAATAGTTGTGACTTCTCTGAAGTTGGGAGAAGCTATCTAAACTCGCTAGGGTTATGGAATACATTAAGTATTTCTCTCAGGCTTTAGACACATAGACCTAACCAAAGAAAATTGGATCAGTCTGGAAAATCAATTGGACAATTCAAACTCAATTGCCCTTTTCCCTAACAGAAATAATTTACCTGTGAAATATCTGGTGATGCAACCTTCTTTATCTTTACAAGATATTTCAGTTGTCCCTATAGATCATATCGCTCTTTTTTTCCTGAAGAATAGTAACACTTTCCATGAATCTCTCTTAAAGGAATGCTGTTTTAAGTATATACAAGGCCATAATAGTTCTAGAGCCATTTGGGGCACTGAAAATTACCTTTGTCATTTATTATCTGACTGGTCTTGTACAAATTATTTAACCTCTCTAAGATTCTGTGTCCTCATTTGAAACTATATTACTTATACTTACTTTGAAGGATTGTTGGGAAAGTCACATGATATAATATAAATTATGGTTATGTAGGAAAAACCCATACTGGCTTCTAAAATATTGTATACTTATTACTATGATTTTTGATATCTCTTCTAGCAGAATGAGATACGAAGACAAATCCACATTATTTTGCACTTCCCATAGCTCTGAGCTCAATGCCTATAGAAAATGGCAGTCAATAAATGCATGTTCCGTGAATGTATGAGTGGATGAATAACAGAATAAAGATGTCAAAGTTTTGTCTTACTTTAACATACTTAAGGAGATCGTTGTTGAAGGCCTGGGTGTGATGCATATCAAGGAGGCAAAACACTGCCATTGTCTACTGAATTCTAGGTTGTTGTGAATATTCATGTGCACCCTGAACACTAGTCCTATGAAAAAGGCATCTGCTTTAACTGATTCCATTGGTTTTCTAAAAATACATATCACTTTATAGTGTGCTGTCAATGTAAAAAACAAACAAAAGTACACGCACAAAACTTCCAAAACTGTTTTCCCCAAAAACATTGGAGAAAGAATATCTATTTCTTTCTTAAATTCTGGGAAGACTCTTCTACAAAACTAATCATTAAAATTATCAATGTATTAAATATTTCTTAAAGTAGTAATTGAGACTAGTCAATATATATCCCATCAATTCAAGTAATATAAAAATATGTGTGTATCTGGGAAAAACACAAATTGATATTAAAAAATGAATATACTGGTTTGAAAAGTACAGATATTTTTTTCCATACTTCTTAATGAACTTACCATTTCTTACACAAGGCACAAGTGAGGGAGGGAAGGGAAGGAGAATTCTCAAAAGCACTTGTGACACATAGATGATGATGTACTAAATGGAACCTTGAGGCTAAAATGGAAACTTGCAGATGAAGTATATTCCAAAGTGAAGTGATAGTCTGAAAAATAATTTCAAAGGAAGAATTCCGGAATCATTTGCAAACAAGTAAACCTCTTAGCCATTTCAAGAGTGTAAAATCACATGCAATGGAGATCACAGAAGAATATCAAAAAGAAGGTACCTTTAGAGAGAGCTGTGCTAGCAATCTCAACCGACTCTGGTGGTTTGAGTACGCATGAGGAACCAAACTGGTTAGATGTTAGCTACTTCAAACTATAGTAGCAGAGTAAAAAACTGTTCTGAGAAATAACCGCATCATCGGAACTCGTGGGAACAGTGGAAGAGTGCTTTTTCTTCCAATTATAAGAAGACCATTCTTGAAAGCTGTCTAAAAGAACCTCCAGGAGGGATAAGAGAACTTCAGGAGAAGGAAGCTAGAGATAGGTTTCAGGTGGTGACCCACAGAACAGAGTTGCGTTTATCCATTGGAGGGAGCTTCAGATAAAAGCAATGGAAGAGGGATTCCATTGCACCCAAAGACTTCCCTATAAAATAAACAGTCCGCTTTAAAAATTTTCCAAGTCCAGAAAGGGCTGCTACTGGATAAGCAGCAGAGTGCCAGTCAAGCAAGAAATTCCATGCTCTGCTTTATTTTTATTCTCCTCCCTCCACCCTTCCTCCAACTCCGAAGGATTGTGAGAGGAGGATCAGAACCTGAGTAAGGAGTGAGGGTCCTAAACCAACACCCTCATATTTCCTGAGTAGGGCCCATAACACCCTAAGTTTGGGAAAGGGAAAGCTACAACTTGAAAGTCAATTCAGAGATTTGATTTTTACAGAACCATGGCAAGTTTAGATACTGAACTGTGATTTGATTTAATTACTACAATGTGAGTATAAGGACTTTAGTTGCATAAACATGACAAGAGAAATCATGGAGCCTGCCTAAGATTTCCATCCAGCAGCAGGAAAAAGCCCAGTCTCACTGTGAAAATTTAAAAGTATGATGGCAACAAAACTAAGGTTCCCTACATTGTTAAATCCTAGGAGCATTCTTGTTGATATTATAATTGTACTACTTAGTGATATAAATCTCTATACTTTCATCAAAACTAATGATGGTTTGGCCACATACCACTTTTGCTACATGATGAATGCTTTCTTTATTCTCAATTAGGTTTGTGGCAAATTCAGAACTATGTTTGTTTAGTTTTACATGTATATAAACTGGCATTATGTCATGTAAAAACTCAAATTGTGCTACTTTCTTGGTTCTCTGACTTACTAATGGTTTGAAAAAAGTGTCCTCTGGATGATATTGTAGGTCCAGTTAATGCAAAAATACTGTTTGTTAGACATCTTTTTTTCTCGTTATTTTAAAAATTAAAGTCTTTTGCAGGGAAGTACATCCTAGTCTTAGATTTGAAAGACAATTTTGTGGATTAAGAAAAATCTGTAAAACAGAAGAATTCTGTTAACAGCAAAAAAAAAAAAAAGAAAATACTTAAATATAGTAATTAGAAATGTTAATTTTTTTACTATGTAACTCATCATGCTAATTCTATCTTTTAATAGAGACACAGTCTCTCCTCCCTTACATATAATAGCATTTTATGATTTAGTAAAGAATTTTCACATTTTTTAAGTCTTCCCATCTATTATTGTTGCCCCACTTCTATGAATTCAATGCCTTCAAGATTCACTTAATCCCTGGGGGTTACTCTCTGAGCATGCTTAATTTATGAACTACTCTTGACATATGATACTGGATTTAAGAATATTGAATTTTGCTCTTTAATATACCATATATTTGATGAATTTCAAGTGTATAATTAGTGGAATGATACTGATGTGTGGGTCCCCAAGGAATTAAGAGAAGCATTATTATTATTTTTTAAAATTTAAATCCAAGTTAGTTAACATGTAGTGTAATTATGATTTCAGGAGTAGAAATTAGTGATTCATCACTTACATATAACACCCAGTGAAGAGAAGCATTTTTTAAAGAGTTTTCTTTTTTTAAATCTTTTTATTTTATTACTTTTAATATTTTTTTTAAAGTTTATTTATTTTGAGAGAGGGAGGATGAGCAGGGTAGGGGCAGAAAGAGCAGGAGAGAATCCCAAGAAGGCTCTATGCTGTCACTACCTGTGGGGCTTGATCTCATGAACCATGAACTCATGACCTGAGCCAAAATCAAGAGTCAGATGCTTAACTGACTGATCCACTTAGGCACCCCAAGAGACACATGTTAAAAAAACAAGATATCTCTTCAATAAGTAAATAAATAACTTGGAAGAGAAAAAAAAATCTTAGGAAACTGTATGTCTACCTAAGGGGAGGCATTTCCAATCTAGCCAGGAAACAACCATTAAAGGAGTATTAGACTTATTTTGTGTCTGTAAGTGGGCATGACTGGCAAAGCCTAGAACAATTGCCTGCATCCTAACTGAAAGGGAAGCTCTGACTTGTATGCTGGGGAGGAAGGTACACTCACTGGAGCCTGATTCAGAATTGGAAAACATGACAAAATAGTCCTTGGTTGAGAAGCTGTCTTCATCCCTGTAAGGACAGATCTTGAGTGTTGTTAGTAGATGCACAGTATAGTTGCTGAGGGAAAAATGTCCTGGATGGCAGTGGCTATTGCAATAAAGTGGAAAGCCTGATCTTTGAAGCTTGGTGGTGACAGAACCAGAACAGCAGCATTATCATCAGGCCAGTTCTGCAGTGTGGTTTAGGGTATTGTTCCTAGAAAAGTAGTCTCAAATGTCTTTCTCCAGCTCCCCAGAAATTGCATGAGCCATTAATTAGGTGACCATATACTTTGTCAGCAACAAGCACATATCTGACAGTGAAAGTGAGAGTAAAAACAATTATGCATTATCCCCAGGGCAAAAGACTTAAAAATAAGACTGATGTAAATTGTATAGTTACTTTACATATTAAAAATTAGTAAATCAACTTTTTGCTTAAATACACCAGAGTGAACTCATTGTGTTTAACTAAGAGTCTTTAACAAAAGTAAAATAAATTTTAATACATCCATGGTATAAAATACAGTGAAGATATAATCTAGAATTAATGAGGCCAAAAAATGTTATTTTGGAGCGATGTCTATTTTGTACTGTTAAGTAATAAATATGCAGAAGTTTCTGGGTTCATGTAGGAGAATATGATAACTTTGTATAATCTAATGTTTTGAATTTTCTATTAAATTAAAAGACATCAAGAAAAACAAAACAGCTAAATCTTGAACTTCACAGGGTGATAGAACTCAATTTATTTTTCAACACGGAATATAAATACCCAAGACCCGAAAAACTAACTCCAGATCCCATCCAGATGGGGATATGGGGTACTGAATGGAAGTGAAAGAGGAATGTAACAGGGTCATCTGGTGACAGAACACAGGCATTACCAACTACAGTTCACCTTCAGACATAGAAGGCATCATTCTAGAGGGAAACATGGCAGGTTAGACCACTCACTATCGGTAAGTTGTAAGTAAAGAGCTTGGAAAATGCATAGGACCAGAGATGGCCAACTTAAGAAGTCAAAGCCTCTGTGAAAGGCAGACACTTTTGAAGTTAGAGGTATCCTTGGGTGTCCTGGGTGGTAAAAAGAAAGAAAGGAGCAAATGAAGATGACCCTACTGAGACAAGAGAGAAGCAAAGAATTAGGAGATGTAACACAAAAGAAAGAAGTGTCCTATATTTTAAACAAAAAACTGTCCTTTATAGCAGCTTTTATTTTGTAGCAGAGGGGGAAGGCCTTGAATTTAGACATCAGAAAAACCACCTCTGCTCTTTCGGAAGTATCCTTCAATTACTGGTACAGGAGAATCCAAAAACAAGTATGACAAAGACAAGTAAAACCCAACATACACATAAAAATACTCTGAAAAGTAAAAATAATAAAAACTCTTAGGTTAAAGCACATCACTTACTTCAAGTCATGAAGTATAATAAAAAACACAAAACACAGGTTGAACTTAAAAATAATAAGAAATTGAAAAAGCAAAGTAACAATGTGAATCAGAAATTCAAAAAACAAAAACAAAAAGATGTGAAATGGAACTGACTGATCTAAAGAAAGAAATATTTTTCAATATATCTCAGAAATGAAAATAAAATTGAAGAATAATTAATACAAATAAAAGTACAGTAACAGATATTCAGAGAAAAATAAGACAAAAAACATTAGTAATCATAAAAAACAGAATTTATAAGAAAGTAATAGATGCATAAGATAGCAAATAAGAAAGAAGAGCCATCAGGATTTGGTAGTACCTGAAGCAGACAGACAAACTAATAGAACCAAATTAACATTCAAAACTAGAATTAAAGCATTCATGTGACAAAATAATACAATATGAAATTCAAAGTTCCTGCCACATACCTGGGAATATTGAATTTTCTACCCTGAGACATTTCATTATTGAGCTTTAAAAATTAAGAAAAAAATTATTTTCCAAGACAAAGACAAAATCACTGATTTCCAATTCCAGTTGAAAAATCACTGCTGATGTACACAAAAGCAATTTGCTTTTGTATATTAATCTTATATCCTGCAACCCTGCTGTACTCATTACAGGAGGGCTGTGTGTGTGTGTGTGTGTGTGTGTGTGTGTGCGCGCGTACGCGTGCACGTGCGCGTACGCACACATGAGAAGGGGTGAAGAATTTGGTGAGATTTTTCATAATCATGTCATCTATGTTTAAAAGCAGTTTCATTCCTTTATTTCCCATCTTTAAAACATTTTTTTCTTATCTATTGAACTATCTAGCCTTCAGAACAATTTTGCTTAGAAGTGATGAGCGTTAGCATGTTTGCATTGCTTCCAATCTTAGATGGAAAGTGTCTGATATGGTAACCATTAGCCAAAGGCTAAACACTTGGTATGGGACCAGTTTGAATTGAGAAATGCTATAAGTATAAAATACATAAAAATTTCCAAGACTTTTTATGGAAAAATAAAGTAGTATTTCTTATTCAAAACATTTTATTCTGATTGCATATTGAAATGCCATCATGAAAATTAATTTTCCTTGTTACTTTTTAATGTAGGACATTGAAAATTTATAACTGTATATATAACATACAGGTATAATGCATATACACAATATACATATTTATACATATACATAAACACGCGCATATATATACAGATCATGTTATATTTTTAGTTAGTAGTGATTCTTTTCCACTTCTTAGAATGTTGATATGGTAGGTCAGCTGTTTTGGTACATGAGGACAAAAGCCACAGCCTATAGTTAAAAAATGAGCTGGAGGGAACTCTGTGCCACGGATAAAACTGTATGCTACTACACTTCATTCATACAAATAAAATTTTGTCCTATGGATACTACACCTATTTCAGATTTTCTGTCACAGAATTATCTCATTTTTACAATTGCATGTGAATGTCTGTTTGCAGTTGTAGATAGGTAAGTGAGTTATATTCACCCAAATCCCATATTTGTGAAATGAGTTTTCCTTTTGACTTATTCATATTTTGCTTTAATAATGAATATTAGTTCATTTACTAAGAATTTAATTAAATTTCAGTCCTAAAGAAAAAAAAACTTGGACATGGTCTAAAAAATTTGGCCCATCCAATTTATCTCAAACCTGAAAATTGTCTATATTAGCTATGATTTTAGTGTCAATCTTGACAAAAAAAATGAGAGCAGTGTCAATGCGGGAGAGAATGAAATAATACATCTGTGAAGATGTTTTCAATACTTATTAAAATTGGTTAATCTCACTTATTTATTGATGAACTCTTTGCTCTGAAGAACCTTCTAAATCACTTAAGGTCATACAGTGCTATTTTAAACTGTGTTTTCTTGAGATAGTCTGACAGAAGAGGTCACTACTGAAATTACATACTGAATCTCATAATGTTAAAATAAAGGATACATTACATTTTTTCTTAAGGAAGAAAACCACTGGAGAGCCATATCAGTATTAATAAAATGTCCAGAATTCAAAAGCCTTGCTATATTGAACAATTAATGGCTATTTATAAAATTTCATGTTTGGAGAAAGTTTGCTTTTTCTGCCTAGTAAAATTTATGACCAAATATATTCATCACTATAATAAACCTGCTTTAAAATTCCTGCACAGAATTGACATTCAGCCATGTTCTAACAGTTCACATACTGGCAAGGTCTACAAAGATGCCACTGAAAATATATATATAGTGCATAATTTTCATTTCTTTGCTGTCAGGGTAACATGTGTGCTTCATATGCTTAAGTGAAGTCTAGCAGTACAAATGTGTCAAAAAATCATAAAAATTTGTCTTCTATGACTAACATATAGGATTTAGGACCCTAGTATTTGGGATATTTATCTCAAAGGAGGAAAGAAGTATTTATTCTTGGATACACACACACACACACATACACCTTATGTTTAACACATCTCCCTACAGGGTTTAATGAAACAACTTTAGCTGAAAGAGCCATACTTCTTGTATAAATCCCCCACCCCATTGTAATAGACTGAAATATAGCTTAAGATTCCATGTTCTGGGATTTGAAAAATGGTATTGGAAAGGTGGAGGGGGGGGATTCATTAATTCAACTTACAACCCTCAAAAGGAAATTATCTTCTACTAAATTTGTCTTATAACTCTATTGAGGTGTTTGTCATGGAAATAAATGAAATGAATTATTGTATTAGCTTGGGTTATTTTGTTGGAAGTGAAGGAAACTAAAACCCAACTTAGTTGAAGTAAGAAATTAGTAGTAACTCTCCTAAATGGAAAGTTGAAGACAGAGGCTGTTATCAAATAGAGTTGATAGCACTAGATCTCTGTCAGTTTCTCCACGTCACCACTCAGCTTAACTCTTGCCTCTTCTGGACTTCATATTTCAGGCTCATTTTATCCATATGGTAGGCAAAATAGTTATGGCCATAAAATTCTGCCAAACTCAGAAGTCCAGTAGAAAGAGTCTAACATAATAGAAGATAGGGCCTCGTTTGTCTTCTGAATTATGAAGGCATCTGCCAGCGTGACGCATGGTGTGTTAGAGGGTGATATTCCTGCCATTAGGCCTCTGTCCACGATGGTGGCAGAAAACAAAACAAACCAAACCAAAACATTGATGCCCTGAAGTCACAACTTATAGCACAAAGATTCTCTCAAGAAAGATTGGCACACTGGTTTTTGTTCTTGTTTTTAGTTTTATGATTGACTCTCCCCTGGTCTAATGGACTTTTTGCTGAGGTTTAGAGTTCTTACCTAGTTTCCCATACCTTTTGTCTGTGTTACTAAATTTTTCATCAGTAATAGATCATAATACATAAACATGAGTCTAAGCATTATACTTAACTATTACTTCTTAGGGAATATATTGGCATAATCAGTTATAAACATATCATACAGTTATCACAGATTCTTTTTTTTCATTTTTCTTTTGTTGCTATTTTATCATAATTTCTGTTTTCATTCTAGTGTCTCTTGCCCACTCTTTTTCCCTTTTCAGATTTTATCAAACCAATTTCAGACATTTCTTTTTGAAATATTTTCCAGCAACCATTTTAAAACATACTACTATAAAATGAATACTAGTTTATATCCCTGCTTTATTTTTTACTACATGATTAAAGATGTGTTCATCTGGAGCAAAAAATGTCATGTATAGGTTATCGTTAAATCACATTTAAGGATGTAAAAAACTATTTTAATTCATGTATTTTAAAAATTACTGAAAAAAGTCAAGTAGGTTTTTTTCTAGTCCTTGCTTGTATATCTAAAAGTTCATTTTGCATTTCTGAATTAGTTCCTGTGTTGAGCGAAATGTAGACATATTTAATACTCATGTGATAATGTTTTAATTTGTCTAAGCAACACACAGAATAGGCACAGAGTGGACTAGAGAATAGAAATGATAAAACAGATAATTAGAATAAAATACTAATTTCCTATTCAACCATTCCATTACACTAGTGTTTCTAAAAGTGAGGTACCTGAAAAATAAAGTGAGGCACCTGAGACCCTTGAAGCGAATGGTTGCACAAGATCAAAACTATTTTTAGGGGTGTCTGGGTGGCACAGTCAGTTAACCAGCAAACTCTTGATTTCAGCTCAGGTCATGATCTCATTGTCATGAGATCAAGCCTCACTTTGCGCTGAACATGAGGGAAGTCGCTGCACCGACTGAAGATGCTGAAAAAAAAGAAACTTAAATACCAGAGAATTATCTGACTTGTGAGAAGGAAGGAATGATTAGAAAGACACTGGTGAAACTACACACAAAAAATAAAAATATGATGAAATTTGTATTTATGTTGGGACTATAGATGTCAGTACTTGAGTTTATTGTATCTCAGGTAACAGGACACGTTTGCCTAGTATATGTTATCAGCTATGAGGTGACATAATATTAAGATTAACCATTTATAACTGAAAGAAATTTAATATTGTAAACATAGATAACATATGCTCTTGTTGGAGCTTTTCAAATTAGAAATTAACTCCTGAGGTGTCTTAAGGAGTGAGTTACTGTACTGTGTTGGCTTAGAGAACTACTGGATTGCTAAAAGACTAAAAATATCTTGTACAGTTGGCGCTACTGAATGTTTGCCGGATGAACAGTCAATAAACAAAATCACAGCAGTGCCACTCCCCATTGATTCAGTAAGTTGATAAATTACTCATCTGTAAACATGAAGACTCTGTACATATCTCACTTGCAGAGCTATACCTACAAATGAATAAATTTTCAGACGTGGCTGGACCCTGTTATGTGAATGATTGATAACAAACATAAAAATAAATAGGCAAGGTGTTGAATAATCTCTTAGAATCTTATGGTTCATCCCATCATTTGTGTGGGGGACATTGGCACTAATGGTAGGTGAAAGTATTGATGCTTCCGTGTCAATCAAAGCAGTAACGTAACTGCACCAGTGTGGTTTTCTTTATCACTGCACCCTCACAGGAAAAGAAGTGACTGTTGCCCTCAAGAATGTCCTTGATTAAGTAGTAAAAATAATTCTGTTACAGTTCAACCCTTGAGTACAGATTATTTTATATATCTGACAAAATGGGCAGTATATAAAGACTTTGTTGCATGTGAACAAAGTATAATAATTGTCTGGGGAAAAAAACAAAAACAAGCCCTGTGTGATTGAGGTATTGAGCTGTGATAGTAGATACTGTTTTCATGGAAAATTATTTTTACTTACAAGAATGGCTAAAAAAGAAACTGTAGTATTCCATCTTAGCTACTTGACATCTTAAAAACGAACTATGTTAGACTCGTCTGGGTGGCTCAGTCTGCTAAGTGTCCGACCCTTGATTTCAGCTCAGATCTTGATTTCAGTTTGTGAGATCGACCTCCGTGTCAGGCTCTGCATTGACAGAGAGGAGCCTGCTTGGGATTGTCCTTTCCCCTCTCTGTCTCTCTCTCTCAATATAAATAAACAAAAACTTTTTAAAAATGAACGACGTTACTTTATTTAGAGTATAATGACTTTTCCATACCAAAAAGCCTGAGGATGTCTACATTAAACCAATTGGTGACTTTTCAAGATTTGACATGATTCACAAATTTTGCTGCATACAGATGAAATTTCTAAATTTTCCATTTGAGACTGCCTTCAGGTATCATAGATCATCACCCTTACCTCACCTAATGATTTTACCACTTCTACAAACTTATTTAGATTTGAAACTAAGAAAAAAAACTAAGAAAAAAGGACACAAACTAACAATAACTTGATCTTTTACCTTTAATAAAATGGCCAGCAGTATACCCATGTAATATCAAAAGCATGTTAGGACATGGAAAATGGATAATAATCCAATTATATCAATATAGTTAAAAGACAATGGTGAGATAAGGTTAATGGAAATATAAAAAGTGATGAAGGCTGAATTTTTTTTTGCCAGAATTGGAGAAAGATATGTATCCCCATTTTGAAAAAGTAGAATAAATGGGAAAACAAAATCCACATGAAAATTGTTTGTACTAGTCAAATTAAGGGGGACAAGAACATCAGTTGAAAAATTGGCAAAGGGCATGAGTCAACAATAGAAACAATAAATTCATTGAAAAGGATTATAATATATTTAAGATATTTTTTTCAACTACGTAATTAAAATATAATATGCACAGTATTTGTGAATGTGCTGGAAAGTGGCATTCTCATAGACTACAAACATTGGGATGTCGTTTGTTTCTAACTAGTAAATAGTTTTTAAGTAACCATATAAAGAAATGATCAGAAATGTTTACATATTTAAACATATTTACATATATTCATTCTGGTTATGTGATAGGGAATCATCATGAACAAAGAAAGTTCAACAAGGGGGTCTCTGATTAAATAAATTATGGCATATCTACATATTGAAAAATAAATCAGCATTAAAAACAATACACAAAAGAATATCCAGTGATATGAAACGGTGAATATATTGCAAAAAGCTGGTTAAAAATACATATAGTGCATGTATAATAATAATTTGTAATCCCTTTAAAATATATGTGTACATATGTGTCTCTCTATGAATATACATAAAAGAATTGCTTTTCAAGAAAATCCTGAGATGGAAAAGGTCAAATTGTTCAAGGCCTCATACATTTATTTTAAAAACTATCAGATTTAAGTTATAACAATTATTTCTTCCAGTTGTCTTATAACTAATATTATAACTAACTGGAATATTAGCAAATGTACACTTACAATGTGGACACTTAAAAGATGATGCATAAACATATGTTCCTACTCAGTTATTTTGGATTGTCTATAAACAAGAAATATATTTTTCTGGATTTAAAAAATCACAGCGGAATGCTTTTAATAAACTCAGAATGGTCTGTAATTAATCTCTTTGTTCAGTTTTTACACATTTAGAATTTATTTCCATTTCTTATTATAAAAAAAGGCACTCTTCTCTGATTAAAGGAATAAGAAAGAAAAAGAAAAAAAAAACAGGAGGAGAGGATGAGTGGTGAGTTAAAGGACAGATTGAGTGTATGTATTTTAATCTGGCAGTTGTCTTGTGTAATTTTTTTTGCCAAAAGACTGCTAATTTCATACAAAAATTTAAATATTGTAGCAGTCACCCAACTTAAACATTTGGCAAATAGTTATCCTTTTTCAAAAATGGAAAATATTTCTCAAGTGCTTCTGTTTTCAAAATACTGTCTCATGTTATTCTTTATGTTTGCTTGATCATTCTTTGGGAGAAAAATCTCTAAATTTGGGATGTGAATATATATATATATATATATATATATATATATATATATATATATATATATATATATATATATATATCCTCCTATCACATCCATTCAAGGCTACCTAGGTTGATTCAATTAGTTTAAAGTGAAAGAGCTATATTCTTTCTTTTCTTTCTTTCTTTCTTTCTTTCTTTCTTTCTTTCTTTCTTTCTTTCTTTCTTTCTTTTTTGATGGAGTATATTCACATCTTTTGAAACATATAGAAGGTACACTGAAAAGAAACATTACATTTCTGGGGTGTGAAGTACATCTTTAACACAAAAACTTGAAAAAAATGTAAAATTTATATTTGCCTCAATTTAAACAAACTGAAACCCACTTTTCACAGGAACATAGAAACTCTCACTTTTACGTGTGAATCATCCCAAGGGATAATTTGTTAGATTCACATGGCTTTAGCCACCATATTCTCATTCCCATAAGTGCCTTTTGTTATTTCTTCTGTCCTCAAGCTGACATTAGAGGAAACATTTTTTTTTTTCAATGAAAATGAAGCTAGAGTGTTGAAGTTACACGATCTACTCCATTCCATTTGACCACATTACTGTCAAACCCAACTTAGTTTCTAGAATTCTTAAGAAAAATTACTCTAAAAGTTTATTTATAGAGTCAATATGGACTGGTGAGTGTGTTATTTTCCATTTAAACAAAGGGATATATCTCATAGTTGAGGGATGGGGAAAATATTTATATAAAAGTATACCAAAAGTTAGATTTATTATGCCTTTAGATTTAGTTAGAGGAAATGATATAATAAAATCACTATGGTATATAAAAAAGCAGCTGGGTATTTTCCCATTACGAATCATGCCTTTAACAAAATTTACAATTTTGAAAACTATCCAGACAATTCCCTCCACTTCTAAAATACACTATTCTTGACCAAATAACTTATTAAGAACACCCAATTAGGGCAATATGTTCACAGACTGTGCTAATAATCTCAATTCGCAATTTCACCAATACTGGTTGGAAGGATGGTTTGGCTTTATTTTAATCACCGCACATGGAGAATAGCACATCATATATATCAACTGAGAGTGAGTCTTTGAAAGAAAAATGACTACATTCAAATCTAATGTAGTCAGAAGTGGTTTTACTGTGAAGCAAATGATGCTTATTTCAGCTTCAGGGACCCTCATTTGCACTGGCCTTCCAAGGTCATGGGAGGAACCCCATAACGTATTTATTTGGTCATGGAATTTTTAAAATTTGGAAAAATAGGACACTTTAACTGCAGTCGATTAAGACATCTGCCTCCTTTCCCTTTTACTTTCCCTCAATAATAGTTGACATCTGAGGATGGGCATTTGGAATATTGTGCTAAGGAAAAGCTAAGTTGTAGATACATTTATTTTTGGTGTAATGGGCATAGCTAAGTGATTTCCAATGTCTTCTGTGAATAGTTATTGCTGATTGTTCCAATATTGTGAACCAACGGCCTAGGAGCCAGAGGTTGTATGATAATATTAACAAATTTTAGAAACCTAAAACCATAAAATAAAACCAAAAAATAAATGTATCACATACATGGGAAGAGAATCTAGTCTCTAGAAAAATTCTCTAAATTAATTATACAGCTTATATACAAAACAAGGTTGATGAAGTTATTCCACAATGTAAAAGCAATTCTAAAAATGCATATAGCATTGCCAATATTGAGCTTTGAAGCTGAAATGAGGATTCCTAGACTGCTCATAACAATAATGATAATAATAATAATAATAATTGACCAAACATTGTAGGGAAGGTAGTAAATTATCTCTTCATCTCTCCATAGAAAACATTATAAAATTGTTTTCACCTGAAGAAGCAATTAAAGGGTTTGCAGCCAAACATTTAAAAAAAAAAAACTATATTAAGATCCAAAAGTTAGTTAATGAAAATAATTATGTTATTTATCTGGCCATCTTCCTCCATCTTCAAAGCCGGGAATGGTGGATGGAAACCTCACATCTCAGATCTCTCTGACCACCTTTCCTGTCTCATCTGTCTGCTTTCCTCTTCTACCAAAGCTCACTGGAGGACTTTTTCTGCCTTTCTTTTCTATGTTCAGGGGCTCATATGATTATACTGGGTTCACATGAATCCAGGATCACCTCTATTTTAAGGTCAGATGATTAATAACCTTAACTCCATCTGAAAAGTCCCTTCACAAGCAGTACCTAGATTAATGTTTGAATAACCAATAGATGAAAGCCTAGGGGGAAGCATCTTTGGAATTTTGCCTGTCATAGTACTGATTTAGTTCAATCTTCCTTTTTTTTAAATTAAAAAATATAGGGCAAAGGTGTTTATCCAGGGACCTACCCAGTTTCATTGCTATATTAAAAGATAGGCGGGACTATATTATTTAAAAACTTTTTTAATGTTTATTTATTTTTGAGAGAGAGACAGAGCATGAATGTGGGAGGGATAGAAAGAGACATACACACACAGAATCTGAAGCAGTCTCCAGGCTCTAAGCTGGAGCCTGCTCCAGCAGGCACAGAGCCCGATGCGGGGCTCAAACTCATGAACCATGAGATCATGACCTGAGCTGAAGTCCAACACTTAACCAACTAAGCCACCCAGGTATCCCAGGACTCTATTATTTTTTATGTTAAAGTTGTTGGAACATCTGCTTAGAAAAAATACTTGGAAGCGTATCCAATTTCCACAATAAGTTGTTACCATCCTTTCTTCTAATCACACAAAATATTTCTATTCCAAGGCTTAGTAGAGAATTTACTATACTGGACTAGCTATACTAACTTTACGAGCTGTACTGCTTTTCCCAAAAATGTTATTCAACATCACTGGTACTTGCAGAATGGACAAAGTATTGAGCCCTTTACTCTGTAGAGGTCAGCAATTTTTTTCTGAAAGTGCCTCATAGTAAATGGTTTAGATGTTTGGACATATGTAGTCGTTTGCACCCATTCATTCATGCCACTGCAGTGTGAAGAGAGAGATCATATGTAAATGAATGGATATAAGTGTGTTCCAATAAAACTTTATCTGCAAAAATAGGTGGTGAACCAGATTTGTCCCATTGGGGATGCGGGGGACTACTTGGTTTGCCATTTCCTGGTGTGGAGATTTGGATCCTGTATCTCTGTACTAAATTCCCATAGCCACCCCAGCTACATCATTTCTCAAATGCCATTCAAGAAAGGGCTTCACTCATGTATCTTTTATGCTATGGTCTTGACATTAAATTGAGATTTGATTACAAATACATATGGTCATATTTTTTTTAAAAATGCTGCAGTTTGTTCAACACTCTTGATGGAATTAGTGTGTATTTTGTTGCTTAGTGTTGTCTGTAAATTCTCTACCTTACAAATTCCCTTCCAAATTCAGTGTCAGTAATGTGGTATTTGTTGTTTTCCCTCATGACGAGTTAGTGTTTCCATTTTCTTAGACAATTATAATTACATATTTCATCTTTTCCCCTTTTGACTTGGTTTACAGGTAATCTAGACCTAGAATGAATGCTCACTGCTATGTTACATGTATAGGCTTTGGGACACATTTGTTTCCTTTTACGTTCTGTAAATTTTGGTCCTATAGAATAATTCTTACAAATGAATACATAATGGTAAACCTGGAATTAAGTTCTGATTTATGATTAGTCTCCCTCAAATTTAAATATATGTGCTCACATTTTATAAATTTCAAATAATTAATTTTCTACATGTCCTATATACATTGTGTCTTTGATGGTAGCTTTTAAATTGTATTTAAACTTTCACACCGAGTAAGGGCTACATCTGTGTAGTTATCTCTTTTCTGATTTTTATTTCAATAGAATTTATATTGAACTATATTTATCAGGATTTCTCAACCTTAGCTCCATTGACATTTGAACCAGAAATGTTTGTTTAGGGAGGCTTCTGCCTTGTAGAGTATTTAGCAGCATCTCTGGCCTCTGCCCACTAGATGCCAGTAGCACTCCTGACAAGTTGTGACAACTAAAATGTCTCCAGACATTGTAGAAGGTCCCCTAAGGGTGGAGAATTACTAGTTGAGAACCACTAACTTAGTCATAAAAATGTACAAATCATGAATTAACACATTGATAAGTTTTCAGAACATGAATACAACCGTATAATGAACACAAAGTTCAAGAAATAAAATATGATCCGTATCCCACAAAGGCCCTTGTTGCCCTTTCCCTTTCACTACCTTTCCAGAAAGAATATCTTTCTGACTTTTAATGCCATTGGTGAGCTTTCTACTTTTGAAATACATAGATTGAGTTAGAAAGAATGTAGATTGGTTGCTTTCAGTAAACATTACTCATACGAGATTCATTTATATTATGCATGGCAATAGTTGTTCCATTATTGCCATATGCCATAATTTATGCATTCTATTGTCAAGGCACACTTGGTCTTTCACAGCTTTATTTGTGGAAATGTTCTAATTCAATAGATTGTCTTCTATTCAGATTCCACTTCTTGTGTCACTTTTTAAAAGATTGTTTTATAAGGAATTTGTCCATTTTTTATTTTTCAAGTGTAGTGGCATAAAAAATTCACAATATTATCTTGTTCGTTTTTCAGTTACTGTAGAATCTACAGTTTTTCCCCCTTTTCATTCCTGGTATGGTAAATTGTGGTTTTTGCCTCCCCTTTGATATTTGTGCCCAGGTTTGTCATTTTATTAGTCTTTTCAGAAGTCAACTTTTGGCTGTATTGATTCCTTCTCATAGGTATTTGCTGTCTGTATTATTCATTTTTTTCTCTTATTAACTTTTTCAATTTTTCTGTTCTTTTCCTAATTCATTGACATGTATCACACATGCCTTTCAGCATTTTTTAAAAGGTTTTCTATTATATGCTTTTAAGGATTATAGATTTCCATTTAGGCCCAGATTTAGCTGTATCCTACAAATATATCTAATTTTATTATAATTTGGACCAGATTATTTTTAATTATATATATTTTTCTAAGTGCATAGACATCAAGGGTATTTCCAAATGTTGGGAGTTTTCAAATCTTTTACCATTTATTTTTACCTTAATTTCCCCAACGGAAAAGAGCACATCTAACTAATTTCTTTTGAATTTTGATGAAATTTGCTTTAGAGTCTTGCTTATGGTGACCTTTGGAAAAATGTGAGGGACAGCTGTGCAAATATATGTTCTGTTGCTGAGTGCACTGTTCTGCCAATGTCATTTCAGATTAATTATGTTTTTCAAGTTTTTATGTTTATTGGTATTTTCTTTTAGCAGACATTGAGAGAAGTATAAAATCTTCTACTTTGATTATGAATTAATCTAATACTCTTTTTAGTTCTGATATTTTTTGCTTTATATAATTTTTAGTTATGTTATTAAGTACATATACATTTAACATGATTATATCTGCCTAGTGAGCTGATCTTGTAATCATTATGAAATTACCCTCTTTAAATCTGGCAACAGTCCTGTCTTCAATCTAGTTTTTCTGACATTATTATACCAGGAACAGTTCTTATTTTGTGCTTTTCCCACCTATACTTTTATTTCATTTCTTCTTTGCCCTTATATTTAGAATAGATGCCTTGAACAGCATGTAATAAAAATTGCTATCTTAATTCAGTCTGAAAATTTTTGTCTTTTAATTGGAATATTTAGCCTATTTACATTTAATGTAATTACTTATAAATTTGATTTTACACCTATAAATATTAGTATTTTTCATTTGCCCAACTATATATCAGAAAATATAATAAAATTAGGCACATTAACTCTATGTATTGCCATTGTAATATTTGTGTTATTGTCGCGAATTTTAATTCTGCATATAGCTTGGATACAACATAATATTAAAATAATTATTTTGTACATTCAATATCATATATATTTACTTTCTACTTTGCTTTTTATTCTGTCCTGCATTTCCATGTTTTATAGAATTGGTATTCTTCTGCTTAGAGATCTCCACTTAGTATTTCTTCTAGGGTGGGTTTTCTGGTGACAAATTGTTTCCAATCTTGTCTGTCTGTAAATGTCTTGGCTAACATGTGTAAAGGATAGTTTCATTAGGTATAGAATTCCAGGTTGGTAGTTATTTTCTCTTAGTTATTTAAAAATGGCATTCCTTTGACTTGGGGCCTCCGTCATTTCTATTGAGAAGTCAGCTAGCTGTTAATATGACTGATGCCCCTTTAAAAATCTTATTTTCTCCCCACGATGTTGGCTCTTCAAATCTGATGGCATAAACAGCTCTGAACTACAATTGTATCTTTCTAGCCCCTTGAGATTGCAAAAAGAGGTACCGGTTTTTGTGCATGTTTTAATCATCTGGATAGATTCTCTTTTGCCTATCACCAAAATAACAGAACAAAACAAAAACAACAACAAAATACTCAAGGAGGAAAGCTATTCTTAAAGGTGGGCTCAACATTTTATAATTCTTTTTCTCTGGATTAATGGGCCTGAAGTACTGTTGATTCAGTGTTTTTTAGATATCTTTTTACTTGTATTTTATGTGAATTTTTAGTTACTGGTAGGAGTATTTATTTTCTTCAACATTCCAAATACCTGAAGCTTTAATTAAAAAATATATACATATATACTAGATAGGGTGCTTGGGTGGCTCAGTCAATTGAATAATTGATGAACAATTGAATTAATTGAACAATTGAACAATCAGATGATTGTTGATTTTGGCTCAGGTCATGATCTTCCGGTTGGTTGGTGGGTTCAAGCCCTGAATCCGGTTCTGTCCTGACAACACACAGACCCTGCTTGGGATTGTCTCTCTTCCTATATCTCTGCCCCTCCCCTGTACTTAATTGCACGTGCTGTCTCTCTCTCTTAAATTAAATAAACTTTAAAGAAGTATGTTAGATTGGAAAAATAGAATTTTTTTCTTAATAATATCCCTGATAACATGTCCAGGTTTAAGAACTTAATATATCAGTGTGAGATGCTTTGAAATCAATTGTGAATTACAATCGTTTCTTGCTATATCTATAAACTTTAGAATATGTAATCATCATGTTAGGCAAGATTTTTGCAGTGGTAACAAATGCATATATATCATCAAATTTCGGTGACCTAAGAAAAGTTTATTTTTCACTATGTAAAGTCCATTTCATACTTGGAGACCTCCAGGATAACTGTTCTTTAAGTGGTAACTGTGGAATTTAGGTTGCTCTATATTTTGATGCTACAAGATCTCCATCCATTGTCCAAATCCTCAATGTAGGCGATATTGGAGGATAGATCACACACATAGTTTACTAACTGCTTTAGAAGGTCCACTTAAAACTCACTTTAATCCCAACTAGCCACAACTAGTCACATGATCTCATGCTAACTGTGTAAGAGGCTGGAAAACACAAGGGAACTGCACAAAATACTTTGTAAACATTAGTGTCTGTTCTGTGGTAATCATCTATAATATACTAAGTTAGAATTGCAAAGTACATTAGCTACTTTGGTCATATTCAGAAGATATTAAAATGAGGATAGGGACTTATTCTATGAGGAATAAAAAGTCGGTGATAATTCCAATGAATCAGATAAAACATAATCTGTGTGCTCATTTGATTTCAAAGGAAATATTATTATCAAACCTAAGACCCTAAGAAGACATTCAAATCTTCATTCCCTATATTGTTGCTCAGACTTCACACAGAGTATTTGCAATCTGTGGTATCCATAGAAATTGGAGTTCAATAGCAGCAGTAGTTCTTATGCAGTGGAAAATGGAATACCTCTGGCTCTTCTACTTTAATCCTGTGTTTTAATAAGCTAGAGAGAAAAACAGTCTGGTGTTTTTGATGTTTTTTGTAGGGAGGATATTGAAGAAGAATAGAAGTACAGACTGAAAAAAATATCATTGAGTTACTGAGACTTCAGTGTGATCCCGAGAAGAATAATTTGGAAAACTACTAGTCTAATGAAATACAAAAATTGTTTGAAAAGGCAGTAATGGAAGTAAATTTTTTTTCAGTATCTTATGATATGAGATTCATTTATGAATGTAGTTATTCATACACTTCAGTTACTTTATTCATAAATGAAGACAGTGCTTAATCTTTAATAGATAGGGCTGGTAGCTTATGTTCTAAATTGTTTTCCAAGCATTAGTGATAATTTTTAGTAATTTACTCATATTTTTATATTGACACCCACCATTCTTATGAATAGCAAAATATTTTTCCAACCCAACTCTAGGTTTTTAGGGAAGTTTATTCTGAATTACAATAGGACAAAATTATCTGATGTATATATGGATAAGATATATGACTCTTGCTATATAAATACCATATGACAGCTTAAACCTGTTGGATCAGTCACACGTTTTTGTTTTTATATTGCTGTTAGTTGTATTCTCACCTCTTTGCAAAGGTATGGGATATATAGTGCCCTGAATTTTTTTCTCAAAGTGCTTCAATGAGTATATATACATAGTATATTCAATGAGTATACATTTAAGACATACACACATTTTTTCTGAGTTTCAAATTATGGAGTTTAACTTAAAATCTTTGATCAACTGCTTTCATTTTTTATTAAGTGGGGGGAAAAAAACGTTTGGCTGAAATTACATAAATTACCAGAAAAAATTTTTTCTAGGAGACTTAAAAATGATTTCCTTACAAAATCTCTAAAATACTTATGCACCAATCAATTATTTACCAAATATGTGTGTGTATGTGTGTGTATTTTCACATATATCCAAAAGTAACCATGCTTACTCTTGAATTAGAGGTATTAGCTGTATGTAGGTGAAAAATCTGGAGACTCTAGTTTACTAACAAACTTATAGTTGAATTATTATTCAACTATAAAGACATCGTTTTTCTTTGCAGTCTGTACTATGCTACCTGCACATATGTACACACACAAATATGTTTTCCACCCCCAAAATATGTCTATAAATGTAAAAGATAAAATGATATGAAAACTTTGTTACACATTATTTTATGAAAACTGTGAAAATCTTTTAAGGACTCATGAGAATAAATCTCTTATAAAGCATGACATTGGCACCATAAAATGTAAGGAGATGATCAGGGTCATAATTGAAAGAGTGTAATAAAAGTGACATGTCATTTTTTATGCCATAATATAGGATTCTTATATACCCCTACTCCTACAAAAACATAAAACTCGCTTAGTTCAGAATGTTCTACTATTTCTTAATTGTTACTCTGGTCACATTTCCCGCCTTTAATCCCATTCTTTGAATCTTTAAAAAAAATCTGCTCAACACTAATTATTTAACCTTGCCTCCTACCTACTTTCCTCTTTATTCTGAGGTTTCTTAAGGGCTATAATGAGCTGTCCCCACACAAACAGGCCAAATTAGTGGATAATTACTGCTGGGCCTGTGAATGTTCTCACTCCTCCTTTCTTACAGTTTCACAACATTACCAGAATGGTCTGTCGCCTCCCTACCAATTAGGAACAATTACTACTTTATAACATTAGTGGTGGCAGGCTTATTATGTTTGGGGATATGTAAAAGTAAGTTGAGGGGGGTAGGGAGAAAAATGCAAGGCCAAATGGGGTCATTGTCATATGAGGGGCTTCAATAGTTTATATTCATTGTTTTAATTTCATTTCTTGAGGATTATAGCTGCAAAGATTTATATTAACTCTATTAGATAAAAGTGAACATCATATATACCCAAGGTTGCATTTTCCTCTTTTGCATAGGATAGTATCTCATTTTGATGGCTTTAGTTTTCAAAATAGTGGAAATGGCTCTGGATCATTCTATGGGAAGAAAAAAAGGGTTGTTTATTTTTTGGCTTCCTAGTAAAAATGCTTTATTATTATTATTTTTGATAAGGGCGAGGGTTGGGGGAGTACATTCCTGACATCTGAATTTAGTTTCTTAAACTGTTTTGGATGATGTCATTACAAAGGAAGTTACTGTGACCCAGAAAAGTAACAAAACATTGCCTCCCAATTTGTATTTAAACAGGAGAGTTTAGGTCAAGATAAATGTGTATCAAATATTCAGAATAAAGCATTTTAAAAGCTTTTAAGACTGCTAGATATGCAGTTAACTCTTCTTTTTCTGGGAGGGATAAGACATAACAGACTCATCTAGCTTATCTATCCCCAAATTCTTTTTCTAATGAAATTTTATTCTTAAAGTCTATAAAGTCTTACTTGGTACTATAAATGGATACTTTCTTACAGGGTATATTTTAAGACTAAGTATAATGTATTCTAATGAATGTGTCCTTACTGTCCGCTTTGGTGCTTGGTTCTTCATAAGACCCCTCCTCCATGGTCATAGGACACCACCTAAACCTTTCCGTTGAATGGTCGCTTAATTAGAGTAGCTCACTTATATTTTAGAGAAGAGAAAATTAGTAATCTGTAGATGGAGAAAAAATAATGTCACTTCAGTATGTTTTAGAAGTAAAACAATAAACTTTTATAGATACCATTGAAAGGGAACAATTTTCAGATGGAATTGGCAACTGTTGTTAGGGAGTGTGAGGATAGAGAGATGATGATGATGAGGATGATGATTTTGGAATTAGGAGACTACAGCTGACAAATTTGGGATAATTATCTTAGCCTTGGTGGTGGGAATGGAAAATGAATTTCATTGACTTTTAACAAAGATTAGATGGAAAGAAAGTGGAACATGAGGTTGTGGACCACACATGTGAGAAATTTGGTGATTGAAAGGGAGAGAAGGGTTAATAAGCCTGAATTCTGTAGAAGGAAGGTTTTATATAGTTGAAGTCAGGAAAGGAGAAACTGAATAAAGGAGAGCAAAAAATTAGGAGGTTATCTTCCAAAATTGGAAGAAAAACATTTAAAATTTTCATACTTGTGGGGCGCCTGGGTGGCGCAGTCGGTTAAGCGTCCGACTTCAGCCAGGTCACCATCTCGCGGTCTGTGAGTTCGAGCCCCGCGTCAGGCTCTGGGCTGATGGCTCAGAGCCTGGAGCCTGTTTCCGATTCTGTGTCTCCCTCTCTCTCTCTGCCCCTCCCCCGTTCATGCTCTGTCTCTCTCTGTCCCAAAAATAAATAAAAAACATTGGAAAAAAAAATTAAAAAAAAAAAAATAAAATTTTCGTATTTGTTAAAAAGTAATAGAAAATAAAAATTAAAATGGAAGTGTATTGAGGTAAAGGGACATACATTGAGTGGTCTTATTTTTTTTCAGTGAATTATAAGGCAAAGATTCTGTCTCATTTATAAAACTGCCACAGACATTCCTCTGAGGGGAAAAAACCCGAAAAACGTTGCATAAAGGATCTCACTTGACTGACAAGCATCTTAAAAAACGTCAAGCTCAAAAAAAATCAAGATCAATTAATAACTCCCTTGCTGTTTACAACTAAAAGATAATTCAGTTGTTCAATAAGACATCAAAGAAAATATGTTCTTTATAATGCATAGCAAATAATTAGTAGATTAACTCTATTTCTCAGTCTTTGATTGTGTTCTTGTCCATCAAATAGTCACAGTCACAAAGTGGTCTCTCCAAATGGAAACAAAGATGATCAACTCAAATGTGTATTGTGTAGTAGTTACTGAACAACAAATTTTATACTTTATGCTACATGAAATACTTTCACTTAATGATGAATACAAAAAAACAAATTTCAGCAAGAAGAACCATAGGATTGAATATGAATACACACACACACACACACACACACACACACACACACACATGCATACAAACATACACAAAGAGGGAGGGAGAGAGAAAGGGAGAAATAATTGTGTAGGACTTTTGTGTCCTAGTCAGGTATCATCATAAATGTTCAAATGTTGAGCATATTTTACTACCAAATCCTGGACTAATAATCATTGGTGTAGTTAACCTTGCTTCGGTAATCCTTGATAACGTAAGCTTAAACTATTTGCATAGTTAGAAAAAAATAAAAACAAATTCATAATAAAGGAACGAGTTTTTGTATTTTTCATTTTTTTATTTTATTCTGTTTCTTTAAGTATAGTTGACACACTGTTACTTTAGTTTCAGGTATACAACATAGTGATTCAGCCTCTCTGTACATTATGCTTTTCTTGCCACAAGTGAAGTTACCATCTGTCACTATACAACACTATTATAGTACCATTGACTGTATTCCCTATGCTGTACCTTTTATTCCCATGACTTATTCACTCCGTAACTAGAAGTCTGTATCTTCTACTGCTCTGCACTCATTCTGTCCATTACCCTCCCCCACTGTCCACCTGGTAACCACCCATTAGTTCTCTGTATAGACAGGTCTGATTCTGTTTTTGTTTATCTTTTTTAATGTTTGTTTATTTTTGAGAGAGAGAGAGAGACAGAGCATGAGTGGGGGATGGGCAGAGAGACACACACACACACACACACACACACACACACACAGAAACCAAAGCAGGATCCAGGCCCTGAGCTGTCAGCACAAGAGCCCGACGCAGGGCTCTAGCCCACAAACACGTGAGATCATGACCTGAGCTGAAGTCTGGCGCTTAACTCACTGAGCCTCCCAGGCACCCCAATTCTGCTGTTTGTTTAATTGTTTGTTTTAGTTTTTTGATTCCCCATATAAGTGAAATTGTATGGTATTTTGTGTTTCTCTGCCTTATTTTGGTTAGAATGATACACTCTGATTCCATCCGTGTTGTTGCAAATAGCAAACTCTTGTCCTTTTTTATGACTGAGTAATATTCGTGTGTGTGTGTGTGTGTGTGTGTGTGTGTACACCACATCTTCTATATTCATTTATCTATCCATGAATATTTGCGTTGTTTTGGTATCTTGGCTTTGTAAATACTTCTGCAGGAAACATAGGGGAGCATATATCTTTTTGAAATAGAATTTTTGTTTTCTTTGGGTAAATACCCAGTAGTGAAACTATTGGATCATATAGCAATTCTATTTTTAACTTTTTGAGGAACCTCCACACTGTTTTCCAGAGTGGCTGCACAGTTTGCATTCCCACCAACAGTGCACAAGTGTTCCTTTTTCTTGACATCCTCACCCACACTGATTTTTTGTCTTTTTGATTCTAGCCATTCTAATAGGTGTGAGATAATACCTCATTTTGGTTTTGACTTGCATTTACCTGATGATGAGTGATGTTGAGGATTTTTTCATGTGACAGTTGGTCATATGTATGTCTTCTTTGAAAAAATGTTCAGAATCTCTGCCTCATTTTTGATGGAATTATTATCATTATCATTATTATCATCATCGACATCTTCACTTTAAGGTTGAGTTGTGTAAGTTATTTACGTATATTTGATATATACCCCTTGTTGGATATATCATTTCCAAATATCCTTTCCCACTTACTGAGTGGGAACCATTTTGTTGATGGTTTCCTTTTCTGTGCAAAAGCTTTTTATTTTGGTGTAATCTCAATAGTTTATTTTTGCTATTGTTTCCCTTGCCTTAGAAGACGTGTAAAAAATATTTCTATGGCCAGTGTCAGAGAAAGTACTGCCTCTGTTGCTTCTAGGAGTTTTAGAGTTTCAGGTCTCACATTTAGATCTTTAATCCATTTGGAGCTTATTTTTGTGTATGAAAGACTTTGTGTATGTAAGAAAGTGGTCCAGTTTCATTCTTTTGCATGTAGCTATCCAGTTTTCCCAGCACCGTTTATTGAAGACACTGTCTCTTCTTCATTTTAAATTCTTGCATCCTTTGTCATAAACTAATTGACCATGTAAGTGTGGTGGACTATCCATTCTTTTCCATTGTTCTATTTGCCTATTTTTGTGCCAGTACCATACCATTTTGATTATTATACCTTTGTATTATATCTTGAAATTTGGAATTGTTAAGTCTAGCTTTGTTCTTTCTCAAGATAGTTTTGGTTGTTTTGGGTCTTTTGTGGTTCCATGAAAATTTTAATATTATTCTACTTCTGTGAAAAATGAGGTCAGTATTTTGATAGGACTAGCATTAAATCTGTAAATTGCTTTGGACAGTCTAAATAATTTGAAAGTATTCTTTCAATCCATGAGCATGGAATATCTTTCTATTTATTTTTGTTGTCTTCAATTTCTTTTGTCTACGTTTTATGATTTTCATGGTACAGGTCTTTCACTTCCTTGGTTAAGTGTATGCCTATTTTATTATTTTTGCTGCAACTGAATATGTAATTGTTTTCTTAATGTCTCCTTGTCCTTTTTTTGTTTAGTATATAGAAACACATGATTTAGAGGGTATTATTTTTGCATCCTGTAATTTAACAATTCATTTATTGCTTTTTGGTGGGTCTTCAGGGTTTTCTATGTATGGTATTATAACATCTGCAAATAGTCACAATTTAACTTCTTCCTTACCAGTATGGATGCCATTTACTTCTTTTTCTTGTCTGATTCCTGTGGCTACAACTTCCAGTGCTGTGTTAAATAAAAGTGGTGAAAGTGGACATCCTTGTCCTGAAAGAACATATTTTATCTAAGAAAAAAATAATTCAGTACCTATTTCTCATGGTCAATAAGTTTTTAGAAATCCCAAAGCTTCTATTTCCAAAAGCATTAATCATTGATTAATTCCTTAACTTTTAAATGTGTTATGGCATTTATCCCAATGAAATTCAAATCTATGTTTATAGAAAATCCTATACATGATTATTCATAGCAGGTTGGTTTATAAAAGTCAAAAATGGAAACAACTCAAATATCCTTGAATATTTGAATATATATATACACACACACATACACATACATACGCAATAGAATATTATGGAGCTATAAAATGATTAGATATTGCCATTTGCAACATGGATGTACCTAGAGGGTATTCCTCTAAGTGGTGAGATAAATCAAATGGAGAGAAATACAGATACAATACAATTTCATTCATATGTGGAATCTAAAAAATAAAGAAAGAAAGAAAAAATCAGAGTCAGTCCTATAAATACAGAGAACCAACTGATGGTTGCCAGGTGGGGAGGGAGCAGGAAATGGCTGGACAAAATAGGTGCCAGGAAGGGGGAGATATAGGCTTCTAGTTGTGGGAAGAATAAGTCAGGGAAATAAAGAGCATAGGGAATATGCTTGTTTACAGCAAGATAGGTTTTTGGTGTTTTCAATGAAGTTTGAGCCAAGGCCATCAGAGCTAGGGAGAGTGAGATGGAAATATGACTGGGTATGAAACATAGAAGATATGAAATACTCACCATGGAAAGTGGAAAATAAATATTTAAAGAAAACACAATAGAATATCTAGATGAGTCTTAGTTTCCATCTGAGCCTAAGGTCATAAATATAAACAGTCAACCTGACGTGGTTTTCTTTCAGCTGTGATCAGTGGCTGCAGGAGTAATCAAGGTAATTTGGTAAAAGCAACACTGAGATGAGCATAGTATAAAAAGAGCGAGTAGTTGCAATAGACCCAGTAATTGTAGAAATTAATTGTGGAATCCAAGCTAGTAAATTGGATACAGGAAGTATTGTGGAGAATTGGGGAGCCAAGGTCAGTTTGAAGACCTTGATTTGTTGCAATAATGTTGTGTGAAATGAAAGGGTATGAAGTGATGACAGATGGTGGAAATGGAAGTTTTTTTAGGTATGGCACACTGGTGCTGATGTGAAATCAAAGTGATGATCTTGGAAGAGAGCATATGAGTTAGAGGAAAATATTGTTGGGGGGCTCCTAAGATGCCAAGAGGCAAGACTCTTGAAGCAAGTCATTCGTATGTAAAGTTAGCTCAAAGGAATATAATGCAACCATGTAGGATGTGCCTTCCAAGTCTTTATGTATTTTCCGATACTGAGTTTTCTAAGGGTTAGTAGTAAAGACTTACCTTGAAGGCCAGTAAGTTTATTGCCCTTTTACATGGAAATTATCCAATTTTGCTACTAACTATGGAATGCAAATTCATTTATCCCAAAAATAATATCTCCTAAAGTCTTGGCTTCTTCTGTAAGTTCTATTACTCTTTTTTCTTTACAAAGTGAGTATAATGAGTCTAGCGGGGAGCCTATGGTTCTGGAATGAATCTTATCTACCTAAGCTCTTAAGTAAAAATGGTCACCTATTTTCTGGTGCTATGCTTTACCTACCAGTTTGGAGCTCCTAACATGGTGGAATATATTTTTCTGTAAAGGTGGATGCATTTATTTTCCTTAACATTTCCCAATAGTGTTGGGTTAGTCCTTTCAGCATCAATTGGCTCATGAAAGTTACATTGGCTGAACCACAGCAAACCTTTCTAAGTTCCAAAGCCCAGCTTTAAAATTGGACTACAGTGTGTCAAGGCACATGCAACTTGTAATGTCAGGACTAGGTTTTTCTACCCCCTGAGATTAGATGAGGGTTTGTCTAGAGGGATGCTACTAATATATTTGGCTGATGAATACTTTATTATGGGGCTGTCCTATGCATTGAAGGATGTTTAGCAGCATCCCTGGACCCGTCTTTCTAGCTGCCATTACTCCCTAACGATGATACTCAAAAGTGTCTCTTGACAATGCCCTGTAGGGCGAAACTACTGGATTATATTTTTTAATCTTCTAATTAGGATTTAGGGAAGTCAAAGGCCCTAGAAAAAGCCACGAACTTATACACAATATAGACAAAAAACAGAATTCCCTACAGCCTGGTTGTGTAAGAAAATAAGAGATATCTGCACAAAAGATCTAGTTGGATGGGCCATACAAAACACTTTGGAGTTGCCTTTAGCTCCTGTGACATATGGGAAGGAAGCTTCCTGTTTCCCATCTCCTTCCTTGCTCCTAAATGAGTTCAACCACTGACATCCAGAGTGAAAAATATTGGCTAGAAAAATTCTACAGCCAATGGCTTGTGTAGTAGCCGTATGGATAAACTGCTGATCAAGGACCAGAGAAAAGAATGTTGATTGCATCAGAGGCCAAACAGGTGATAACTCTGAGGACCAAGTCATTCTTTTGCTCTGATACAATGACTCTACTACACTCAAGAATTAAACATAACATAACAGGAGTGGGAAAAACCAATGATGGATTGAAATTATTTTTCCATGATCTGGATGGCAACTTGATGTAGATAATGGATTTGATAACTTTTAAAAGTGTAATAATTATCTTTCTTTTACATTTGGTTTGTAGTCTGGGGTTTTGGAAAGTGTTCATTCATTCTTAAATATCAGGACCATTAAAGAAAAGCAGGAAGGAGAATTTTTGAACTAAAATTCATAAGGCCTGGAGGCCATCTGTACCTCAGTGCTGAAGCATAACACCAAAGTAAAGACCAACTACAGAACTTGGATTCCAGTTCCTGATCGTGGAAAAACAGAGCTTGGCGGTCCCCCTGTCATTCAGTATAGAAACCCTAGAGCCTTAGGACCAGGGTCCTTCTCCTCAAATCTGATACTTAGGCCAGCCAGATTTTCATACACTGTCTAGGATGTGTCAGGCAATGGGGCTTGCACACTGGCTGCCGCTTCATCTCTGGAGTTTTCTGCCCTTAAACACTGCACCTCTGTGTGTTTGGTCAGGTGATACATCCTCATTTGTATGACAAATCCGTGCCCCTTGCCATGTCTACTGATGATTGCCTGAAGCATATCTGGACTCATTATGTACTTAGGAGGCTAAATCTAGAACAGCTCCAATACCTTCTCTTCTGCATTTTATATCCCCAGTACAGTCTGTGCACTTTAGTGAATGGTTCTTGGTTAACTCTTTGATTCTTCCATTTTCTTATTCTATTTATATTGATTTGGCTCCAGGTTACCTTTGACTAGCATAGTGTATGTCTATATCCAAAGTCCTACACAAAAAAATCATATATAAGATGAATTTTTCCTTTGAAAAACATATATCACTTATTTGGAGAAAGGAAATGGAGGTGGCTTGGGATGAGGGCTACATTATTTTATTTTATTTTTTTTTGCTCTGAGGCCAGCCAGGTAAATGTGAAAGAGGCGTCTGGAAGGAAATGTAGCCGAGAATGGACACCTCCTTAATCTTATGTACTCTGACACTAAAGGTCTGCTTTGGTAAAAATAGCCTGGTAGGGCTGACCCTTGGCTGCCAACTTATGAGGCATCCCTGAGCTGAGGACACACAGAGGAAGGTGAATGGCTTATGATTTCATCCGCTTTGCCACATGACTTTAAGCAGGTGATCCTAGAAAAAACTTAAAACACCAAATGGGAAGAAAAATGGTTGCTAACATCAATTGTATGTGTTACAGTCATAATCGGTCTCTTGTAAGAAATTTAAGAGGCCGGTATTCTATGATTATTCTCACTTTATGTGGGAAGATTATAAAGCCTGGAGAAGTTAGGTGACTTTGCCCAGATTTGCCAGCAAATACATACCGGGATCAGCACATGAATTTCGTTTTTCCCATTCTAAACCACACATTTCTAGTTCCCGTCCTAGACTGCTGCTCAAGGGACCGTGGGTCTCAATTTCCACACTTGCTAACGGAGGGATTAGACTTGAAGTGTTCTAGCGTCACTGGCACTCGCATGCTATCATTTTCCTGGAGATTTTATAAACAACATTACTCCCATTTAAAACACCTGCAAAAGCACTATTTGTGAGTTTGCCATATGTTTTCAACAGAAAAATTACACTTATTTCTCCATGGAGTAATGTGCAAAGAATTTTTTTTTTGTAGTTTGGTGTTTACGATGAAGTATTTCATATGATTTTATGTTTTTGATATGTCACATTACATCTTAGGAAAGTAGTGGATGAAAAGAAAACAAATCTGTTGGTAAGCAGACTAAATCTAATCACCTTCTCTCTAGATTATGCACATGGCAAAAAAGAAAACTGTGATGATAGAAGTCATGAGGATCCAAGATTTTCAAGCACCTGAATTATTCATGTTAATGCTTAGATTATTATAACACTTAAGGCAAATCAAGTTCACAAAAGCTTGAGAACATAGACTGGCAAATAATTTTCAAATTTTCAATCCGCTAGCAATATTTTTATAATATTGACATTTAAGTATCATTTTAATTTGGGGGATTATTTTTAAAATTTGGAACAAAGATTTAGAACATTGTGAATGTCATCATTTTATTTGGTTTAAATGCGTTACTGGCTCTCGCTCTACCTGAAATTTTCTAAGAAAAAAAAAAAAGGTTTTTTGGTTTGTTTGTTTTTTTAACCACTGCCTGACTGCCTGCCATCATGAGTCGTGTGCACGCTCCCAGAAAGGGCCTGTCCCATTGGGCTCTGCCTTACCGCTGCATCGTCCCCACCTGGCTAGAGCTCACATCTGACGTCGCGAGACAGCAGATCTACAAACTGGGCAAGGAGGACCTGATTCCTTCACAAATCGGTGTGATCCTGCGAGACTCACATCGTGTTGCACAAGTACGTTTTGTGACAGGCACTAACGCGTTGAGAGTTCTTAAGTCCGAAGGACTTTCCCCTGATCTTCCTGAGGATCTCTACCATTTGACTAAGAAACCTGTTGCTGTTCGAAAGCCTCTTGAGAGGAACAGAAAACATCAGGATGCTAAATTCCGATTGATTCTGATGAGGAGCCGCATTTACCGGTTGGGTCAATATTATAAGACCACGCGAGTATATCTCACAGCTGGAAATGTGAGTCATCCACAGCCTCTGCCTTGGTTGCAGAAATTTGACTTTGTTCTCACGCAATAAAATCACTAACTAGAAAAAAAAATGAATATGGAGTTAGATAGATGTACAGGAACTACATTTGTTTTTGATTATTGAAAATAACGATGGATACTTTTAAGTAGGGTAGAGAGTTTTGCATATATATGTGTGTGTGTATAAACATATGTGTCTATGTGTGTGTGTGTGTGTGTGTGTGTGTGTAGCTGGTACACTGAAGAGCTATAACTCATAGAAAGCAATCAGAAGATCAACTATTCTTCTCCATTTCTGCTCATTTATCCCTACTTTATGAAATATGTATCTGCTTATACTCTGGTATGTCTTCTGATGACTTCTGGTAACAAAGAAGAAAACATTCTCAGTTGGGTAATTAATACTAGTAATTAGTGCTAATGGAAATGTTCTGTATTTGCATGTCTAATAAAGGAGTCATGTGTAGTTACTGAGTGTTGAAATATGGCTAGTGTGAATAATGAACTGAATGTTTAATATAGTTTAATTTTAATTATTTTTTTAAATTTTTTTAATGTTTATTTATTTTTGAGAGAGCCAGAGCACAAGCAGGGGAGAGGCAGCGAGAGAGGGAGACGCAGAATTCAAAGCAGGCTCCAGGCTCTGAGCTGTCAGCACAGAGCCCCGCATGGGGCTTGAACTCCTGAACTGGGAGGGCATGACCTCAGCTGAGGTCAGATGCTTAACTGACTGAGTCACCCAGGTGTCCCTAATTTTAATTATTTTAAATTTGATAGTAAGGATGGCTAATGGCTACTGTATTGAATAGCACAGATTTAGACGAGAGTGAACTTTAAAACCTCCGAACTTTATATCAAAAAGCCTATCTTTCTTTCCCAGTCCAGGACTCTTTCAATTTGGTAGCCTGTGGCAAGGTTGGAAGGTTTGGTTACCTTATGCCTTTATCTTCTCATTTGGCTAGATTCCACCCCATGCCCCAAGAGTCTGTGGTGGGAGAGGAGGCATTAAGGTCGAGGGTGGGGAAGCAGTACATGAGCAAGTGCAGGCAGCCAGGAAGCATTGATGACCTCTGGCTCTGACCAGTGTTGACAGCTTCTTTCTGGGCTAGATGATTCATGTTGCTTCCTTTCCTTGAGTGCATTTGAAACTACTGGAAGCTGTGCAGTATTCCCTATGACATAAGCAATACATTTTCCTTTAGCAGGACACTTAGGCTCCTTCTCTCCCTCTTTGGAATTCAGTAGTTTTCATTTTACTTTGAAAGAGGAGAGATCACCTCGCTTCTCCACAGTCTTCTTATAGAGGTTTGAACTGGCTCTGAGCCTTGTCCCACAATCTTCACTATGGTCCGTGAGAAACAGTCATGTACCCTCCTCCTGGAGGTAAAATACAGCTAGCATCTTATGCCACTCAATCTACTTTGTTCCATTTGTTTATTTCTGGTTCATTAGAAACACACATCCTTGTGCTTATCTTCAATGGGAATATAGAAAGCTTCTGAAGCTACCTGGCTCTCTCTCTGCTCTCCCCTTCTGTGAGTAACCAGACTTCTCCTATATATATCATATATATATATCATATATATGTATATGATATATATATTATATATATTTATATTTATATATATTAGTGTATGTGTTGTTTTCTTTTAAAGCATGGGGCCAGCTTGAGGCCCTGAGCCCCAAATATTGCACGGGACCACAAATGAAAATCTCCTTATATGAAGGAGAGGATGCCTCCCCTCTGTTCTGGAGGGGGAAGTTGAAAGTCATTTCAAATGGACAGCTCTTTGATGGAGCTCTCCCATTCATATGCAGTGATGATTTATGTCCTCTCCACTTGTTTTTGGGTTGCAGGTGACTGGTCAGCTCAGCCAAGAAGTAAGTCCCTTCCCTTGCAAGTTCTACTTAAGTGATCTAGAGTTTTCACTTTGTAGTTTTAGAACTGCTGACACTTAGTATCTCAAAGGTTTCAGCTAAACAGGAAAACAAAAAGGTCCCATTTCAAAATTGTGTTACTTGCATGTGCAATTACATAAGGTATTCTTTGTCCTAAGTATTTTCTGTGCATTAATTCATATCAATGTTTATGGAGCATTAATATATTAAATTTACACGTGGGGAAACTACATGAGATAAATAACTTGCCAAGGTCACACAGATTAGGAAAAAAATGGCAGTAATGGGATTAAAATCTGGAACACAGATTTTTCTCTCCTTAAATTTACAGTGTACTACTTTTCCTAGGTTACTTCAGCATCAGTTTCTACAATCCCAAAATAATAAATTGTGTTTAGGCGAGTAAATGAAATGTGTATGTATGTACATATTAATATACAGAGGAGAATATTTTATATGCATATATATTAATATATATGTTTCCTTTTCTCTATCTCACACTTTTTTTTCTTCTATATTTTCATATATGATAAATGTGAGTGCTGGGGTCAATGTACACATTTGTCTTAGAGAGTAGTGCCTCAATTCTCCAGAAATGCCATTAATAAGTTAATGTTATATTTAACATCTTGGCATCTTAGAATCAAATACAAATCAGAGTAAATGAGCAATTCAAAGACAGACTCTATCAGGGCACCTGAGTGGCTCAGTTGGTTAAGCTTCCGACTTTAGCTCAGGTCATGATCTCACAATTTGTGAGTTCGAGTCCTAATCAGGTTCATGGCTGTGGACACAGAGCTCACTTCAGATCCTCTGTCCTCTCTCTCTATGCCTCTCCCCCACTGATTCTCCCTCTCTCTCTTCCCTCTCTCTCTCTTTCAAAATAAATAAATTAAAAAAAAAGAGTGTAAGTAACACTACAAGTACACATTCAACCCATTCCTAGTGCAGAAAAAAATAGCAAGGATTAACAAGAAATTAAAAACTTGCGTTCATACTCTGAGAAATGCCGATGGCATAGATCCTTAAAGTTTGATCAGTAAAACAGTAAACACCTTTATAAGCTTCTTTTTAGACATCATGTTTTGAAAATGTGGTTTGAGAGATTTTGAAAGAGAAAGAATATAGAAATAGCTATTGTTATGGTAAAAGTAATTTATCTTGCCATTAAGATATTGATTAATTTAACAAATAGTTAAAAGCATGGTATTGTGTTAGTTGGAACTAATGGTCCTAAACAATGTAAAGGGAGGGGTGCCTGGATGTCTCAGTCGCTTAAGCGTCCCACTCTTGATTTTGGCTTTTGACTCGGGTCATGATGGCATACGAATAGGTTCCTGAGACCCAGCCCTGCATTGGGCTCTGCGTTGACAGCACTGAGCCTGCTTGGGATTCTCTCTCTGCCCCTCCCCCTGCTTATTCTCATGCTCACTTTCTCTCTCGCGTGCTCGCGCTCTCTCTCTCTCTCTCTCTCTCTCAAAATAAATAAATAAAAAGAAAACAATGTAAAGGGAAAAAATATTCAAGTGTTTCATCAGGCCTGTGTGAAGATTGATATGTTTGATGAGGAAAGAGATATGTCAACAATCCCTTACATTTTTCATGTTTATTTTAATTTTGCTCTGAATACAGTTACCAGTTCATTAGGTTTATTTGTTGACTTTAAATATGTAAGGAATACAGGAACCTCTTCATTTTAAAGGCATGGATTCCGTACTGTTGCTACAAGAAAAAATAAATCTACATACAGGTACTTAAAGGTTGATACTATAAACATGTCAGGATGTATGAAGCTTATTTCACATCTCTATCACGAACTCATCATATCTTATGGGCATGATAAATTTATTAGGTGTGTGCACATAGAACTTTATAAGTGAAATAATGAAGTGCCTCATTTTACATATGGGATCTAAGGAAGTTATGTGATTCTCCCAAGTGCGACTGCTAGTTGATAGCACAGCCTAAGAGATGCAGGTAGGATTTCTCTTCCACATACGGAGAAAGAACTTTGAAGATGTCTAGGGAGAGAAATGATATATTCTGGATTATTGTCAGTCTAAACATTATGTCATTTATGCTATGTTTTCTTTTAGCAGAATGTAACTTAAGTAGTTAGAATAGCCAACTACCTACAAAAACAATTGTGGAGTGAACAAATAGTTGAATCCAGGGGAATAAGTATGATTGGTGGTATTCATAAAAAGCATCTGTGTATATTAGATACTTTCGCATATGCAGGATACACACCATTAAGTGTATATATTTTCTGCTGTTAAGCAGAAAAAAATAATTTTCCTTCCTCATTCTTACTTCCTCCCTCCTGGTCCAGGTGATATTTGTCCTAATGTTTTTTTTCTTATCTCTTGGTGTAACCAACCCTCAGTTTCACCCAGTGTCTAACCTTTTAGAACACCCAATTAACAGGTCATTTAGTTTATTCTCCAAAATGATTCTGTTTTTTCCTTGCACAAAAGTGGCTCTGAATATATGCAGGTGTGGGCCTTCATCCTACTAATGCATCTATTTGCTTCCTAAGTTTTGCAGCAGGAGATTCAGCCTACTTACTAAGAGTTGACGGTGGAGGGCAGCTGGGAGTAGTCAGACTCCATCCACCATTTACTGTCTACTGAATAGTCCCATTTCCTTTCTACTCAAATGAAAGTATAAAATATGGACTGTGCTATACTCAGAAAAATGTGTCTTCTGAGATTTGAAGGCTTTCTGTGTGGGGCGCCTGGGTGGCTCAGTCGGTTAAGCGTTCGACTTCCGCTCAGATCATGATCTCACGCTTCGTTGGTTCAAGCCCTGCCTTGGGCTCTGTGCTGACACTCAGAGCCTGGAGGCTGCTTCGGATTCTGTGTCTCCCACTTTCTCTGCCCCTCCCCCGCTCACGCTCCGTCTCTCTCTGACTCTCAAAAATAAAGAAACGTAATAAAAAAAAATCGAAGGCTTTCTGTGTTTGAAATGATAGAAGAAAGATGAGGTTAGTGAGATTTGTATGTGCCCATACCACATGCTTTAAAAGATTATTTAAAAAATTGCTAAATTTGCAGTATTCCTGAATCTGGTATTTCACAATGCATTCAAGTTTTCTCTTAAAGGTAATGATAATCTTGAGAAATTTAAAAAGATAGATTTTTGGAAAATACTGTATTTCCTACTTTATATGTTTAATATTTATTCCTCTGCCAAAGACTGAGTACCTATGAGTGGAAGGGTCTGGCAGTATGGAGGTGAATAAGAAATGGACACTGACCACAGTGAGCTCACAGTCAAAGGTCTAAAAGAAACAGTGCAATAGAAAGCTGTGAGGTGTCCCTTCAAACTTATGAGCCTAAAATAGCCATAATCTCTATCATAGCATCTGAGAAGTTTAAAATCGAGTCCTCAAGTATAATCTATTATACTAACATTCATTTCACAGAAAAAAAAAACATGTGCCACAGAAATTACAATTTCCACTGAATAATTAGCCTATTCCATGTGCTATGCACAGAGGATACAGCAGAATACAAGATAAAGTGGGTCCTGCTTCACTACTCTTAGTAAATTCAGAATATGGGATGAATGCTATATAAAGGAAGAAAGAAAACAGAAGGAGCACAGAGATAGACTATTTACCTAGACAGGGAGGGGAGGGTTTGGGGGTACTTACTGGTGGAGGTGAAATTTAAGATGAATCCTGAGAGGGGTGCCGGGGTGGCTCAGTTGCTTGAGCATCTGACTTCAGCTCAGGTCATGATCTCACAATTCCTGGTTTGTGAGTTTGAGCCCCATATAGGGCTCATGCTGTCAGAGCAGAACCACTTCATATCCTCTGTCCCCCTCTCTCTGCCCATCCTCTGCCCATTCTCTCTCTCTCTCTCTCTCTCTCTCTCTCTCAAAACTAAATAAACATTTTTAAAAAAGAAGAATCCTTAGAGTTGAAAAGGAGTCTTCCATTAAAGAAAAAAAAGTGATAGCAGGATTTCAGGATGAGGGACGAACATATGTAGAGACCTCAGAGGTGTTTAGAACTTAATGGGGTGAAAAAAACTGAAAGAAGTTTCTAATTGCTGTATAGTAAAGGGTGTTCCTGAAATGAGGTGTGAGGTCAGCTCTCAGATCAGGGCTCTGAGATATCATTCAGGGCAGTGAAGGACTTTCAAAACAACTTTAAGCTAGAAGGTGACATGGTCACATTTGCCTTTTAAAATGCCATCTTTTTTTTTTTTTTTTTTTTTTATAAAGTGGATGGGAGATTGGTAACATAATAGGAGAACAGACCTACTAGCAAGTAATTGCGGTCTTCCAAATGAAAGATGATAGGAACATGAATAAGATTAGTGAAAGTGAGCAGAGGGACCAAAAGAATGGATCTGAAAGCTCTTTGGGAGGTTGAATTGGAAGTATTTGGTGGCGGAACGGAAGTACAATGTGTGAGAGAAAGAGTCAAGGGAAACCCCTGTTGTCTAGCTGGTCCCAGACAGTAGCAAGGAGAGACTGATTTCAGTGAGACAGGAATTCAACAGTTCAGTGGTAGTGTGTTAAGTTTAAAGAAACTGTGGAACATCTAAGAAATGTGGAGGAGGCAATTAGATAAATTGCTCTAAGCCTCAAGAGAGATTTGGGCTGGCCAGTCTTCCAAGGGCTTCCTTGGGCTTCTTCAAGCAGCTAATGCTTATTCATCATTTAAGATGGCATTTGTTGGAATGAGCACTGGGTGTTGTACGGAAACAAATTTGATAAGAAATTATATTAAAAAGAAAATTCAGATCGTGGATTCTCTCTTTAATGCCTCAGCTGATCCCACCTGACATTATTTCAATAGCAGTGATGTTTGTCAGGCCTTCATTACCTTTTATAGTTGTTTATTTTCTCTTAGTACAAAATTGATAGCCTCAAGGAAATGAGAAAGATTTGTTACTCCATCTTGCTCACTTCTTTGAAGACAGCAGTAACACCTCATTGGGACCATCTTTAATGTCTGGAACAATTCCAGACACATCGTAGGCAACTGTAGTAAATGTGCGTTGGCTTGAGTGTTACTGACTAAAGCACTGTTGCTGTCTACGTAAGCAATATAATTTAGGCTGGATTCAGATTGTTCAAGGTCTTGTATGCTAAGTCAAGAGTTTGGATTTATCGTTTTCATTTTGACTACCACTCTAATTGTTAATGTCTAAGAGAGTTATTTTATGATGATTTATGTGCAGTTTAGTGGACATTTATTCTTATTCTCATGAATGTCAGATAAGAATTATGTGTAACCTTGGAAGTTACCATGTTCCTTATTCAAATGGTTAATAAGTCAAGGCATTGGATTCTATTTGCTTTTGCTAAGCTAATGTCACCTTTTTTTCAGCTTTTCTGACAGGAGAACAAAAAGCAAAGAGCCTTGCCCTTGCCTTGGTATTCTGGAAAACTGAGGTCTATTTTGGGCCTGCCATTTAATTTATATATATATAAATTATAAATTATATACATATATAAATATAAATTATATAAATATACACATATTTGCATGTATGTATTGGCATTTTAATCACTTCATCTGTAAAATTTGGTGGTTGGATTAAATAATATCTACATTCACTAAGGCTAAAATACATAGTAAGATAATACCTAAAGTCCATTAGGCCAAATCACTCAATATCTCTTTGCTAAATCAAATTGTGTTCTTTTTGGTCCTAAGTTAGATTTCTTATGTTTAAACTTTGATTAATATGAACTATTTTAGACAGGCTTTTTAATCAGAAGCAAACTGAACTCCTTTAATAAAATCTTCACCAAAAGCTCTAATTATAATGATTACTTATCAAAGTTACTAAAGATAGGTTTTAAAAGATTCACTTTATACTTTTGTTTGAAAAATTCTGTTAATATGCGTCTGAATAAGGCAAGGGTTTACAGTCGTAATTGAGAAATTCAAAATGAATATGAGCTAATTTGATAGATTGCCAAATGAATATTAATTTTTATACTTGTGCCATGTATTTTCCCATGTTTAATTGAGGGAATGATAACAGAGCATTGTAGCGATTCCATTATTGCAAGTGGGGTGCGTTGTGAATTAATCTTGGGATGACACGAAGTTGTTACTATCTACAGCTCAATTGTCAGGTGAAACTCCTATCAAAATGGTGTCATTTCAGCATCTCTAAGATAAAAAGGATTTCAGTAGTCTTTTTTGAAAAATAAGTAGTTTCCATGTTTTGTACACTACACGCCAATGTAAATAGTAATAATATTTTAACTATTTTATTATAATTTTTTAAGTTATTTGGATTTATTTTAGATAGAAAAATTAGCCTATTCCAATGCTGTGATGAGGAGCAATCTAAAACTATAGCACCTGACCACACTTGAAATATGGCTGGTGTTCTGGAAAAACTAAATTTCTAATTTTATATCATTTTACTTCATATAAATTTTAAATAGCCACCTATGGCTAGTGGTCACTATGTTGAGTAGCACAGGTCCAGAGAGTGAGAACCATTTGGCTTATATACATTTTTAATTCTTCTTTTTAATGAAACTTTTTCATAGCTCTTCAAGTAATACATACATGTTTCAACCTAAATGACAGTACACATTTCATCATTTTTAATTTTATATTATAGTCCTAAAATAGGATATCTTATTTGGAGCCAGCATCTAAAAGACAGCAGATAACTTTCATTTGTGCTCTTTGTATTTGCATTCATGCCTTTTAGCAGCGTTAAAATACCAATTTACTCCCTGTGTAGCCTGTTCTTGATTTTCAAAGATATTCTCAAGCTTGCTCATTGTTAAGATAAATACCAGGCTCTTCTCACTCTCCTTTGCCAAAGAAACTTTAGTTCACACACACCCACACAACTCTTTCTTTTGCACAGAGACTAGCTTAGACCCTATAGTGACCTAAAGGAGGCTGGACCTCCTTCCAAAAGGGAAAGCTGGCTAAATTTGTATAAAACCATGCCCTTAGGCAGCCTTCTCAGGCAATGGGAGAATACTGCCACTCCTTTCCCCAACCAAGATGAAGCACAAGTAGTGAGTGGTTTACTGCACAGGCCAATGCGTGATTACACTCTGCAGTTCTCAGGGCCTGAATTCCAATGCCTGCATAAAGGGAGAAAATGTCTATTCTTTTGTACTAATGAATTTTGTACTAATGAAATAATATTCCAAATTTTTACTCTTTAAAATGATCCCATATATCCACTTTGTATGAAATCATCCTTTTACAGCAGTGAAGGGGAGAGAGGTTCTAACAATCTGGGTGTGTTGAAAAATGACTCCCAAAGATTGAACCATTCTGTTTTCTTGGGTAGTGATACTTGGGACAATTCTATACATAGACACTGGAATAGTCTTCATAAATCACTGCTTTGATCCTGTTACTTCGTTGCTCAAGAAGTTTCATTCTCCTCTGCTCCTTTTGCTTAGAACAACCATCTCCGGAGTTTTTAATCATGCATTTGTGGCTAGAAAAAAAAATTGAACATACATCCATATGTATATTTATTTCCAAATTATACACATATAGCTGCTGGATGTCTGCACTATATTGCAAGTTTTGTCTATCATATTATTTTTATGTTTAGGAAAATAGACATTTTAAAAAGTCTGTTCTTATATTTGCTTATTCACTGATTCCTCATTTACAAATGGGACATACCTCATTTTTTAAAGATCACTGCCTTAGAGAATAAAGTCTAAACTTCCCATCCTGGTCTTCCAGGACCAGATGATGGCTCATCTTTTTCTTCTAATTTTTTACTGCTTCTTTCTATGACCCTTCTGTACTATACTAACCATTTTCAAATTCTTTTTGAGTTGAATTTTTTTGTGTTTGTAGATTTTTTTAACTATTAAAATAATATCAATAAAAATATCTAAGTAGAAAAATTATTGGGATACCTGGGTGGCTCAGTTGGTTAAGCGTCCGACTTCAGCTCAGGTCATGATCTCACAGATCTCACGGTTTGTGAGTTTGAGCCTGCGTGGGGCTTTGTGCTGACAGCTCAGTCTGGAGCCTGCTTCAGATTCTGTGTCTCCCTCTCTCCCTGTGTCTCCCTCACTCGCTTTCTCTCTCTCAAAAATAAATAAACATTTAAAAAAAGTAGAAAAATGATTGAATATCTTTAAGGTTGCAACTGTGTTGCAAATATAATTCGGAACTCTGGGTAAACCTCCTTAGCTACTTTAAGGATACATTTGAAGCCCTTATTCACTACTGATTGAGAATTTTGTACTCTGAACTTTTAATTTTGTCAATATTCTACCTTATTTTCCAACAAATCCTCCTTTCTCTCTTCCTTCTCCTCTTCCTCCATCTTTCATTTCTTAATTCAGATGTATGCATATCACTCATTAATAATTTAAAAGTAGCGACTCCTGGGTGGTTTAGTCACTTAAGTGTCCAAATCTTGATTTCATCGTAGGTCATGATCTCACAGTTCCTGAGATCGAGCCCCTTGTCCGGCTCTGTGCTGACAGCTCTCATCATGCTCTCATGCTCATACTCCTTTCTTTCTCTTTCTTTTTCTTTCTTTCTTTCTTTCTTTCTTTCTTTCTTTCTTTCTTTCTTTCTTTCTTTCTTTCTTTCTCTTTCTTTCTTTCTTTCTTTCTTTCTCTTTCTTTCTTTCTTTCTTTTTTCTTTCTTTCTTTCTTTCTTTCTTTCATTCTTTCTTTCTTTTTCTTTCTCTCTCTCTCTCTCTCTCTCTCAAAATAAATTCAAAAGTAAAAATAAAAACATAAAATAAAATTTTAAAGTAAATATTCTACTACTGCGCATATTAACCAGCAGTAATTAAATGCCAGATAGAT
The DNA here is from genome assembly GCF_018350195.1 of Panthera tigris. Classification (NCBI taxonomy): domain Eukaryota; kingdom Metazoa; phylum Chordata; class Mammalia; order Carnivora; family Felidae; genus Panthera; species Panthera tigris. The sequence goes on along the minus strand of NC_056660.1, from coordinate 153,811,710 downwards.
TAGCTTGGCATATTCTCACATCATAGAATCAGCAAAATTTGTACAATAGCAAGTGAAAAGTGATATGCCATATTAGGAGAATATTATGATTTACATACTGTATTGTAAACTTTGTTTGCTTATTTTGGAAAACATGTGAGCAGTTAGATACTTTAGTGATATTTTTAGATATTTTTAGGAAAACATGTGAGCAGTTAGATATTTTAGTGATTTAACTAAACCAATTGATTGACTAGAAATAATGTAAAAGTTCTTGATCATTTAAATTAAGAAAATACTATAAATTTCAGGTGAGTCATTAAAATCATCATTTTTATAACTACAATTCTTTGTGAATATAGTTTCTTTCCTTTTTTTTTTAAAGTAAAACAAATGCAGAAATAAATCAGGGACTTCTACCGCTATGATGCAATAACAGGGACAGGGTTTAGTCTCTTACCGTATAGACCAAGAAATCTGATCAAAATATATGAGATCATGACCTGAACTGAAGTTGGACGCTTAACTGACTGAGCCACTCAGATGCCCCAGAATCAGTTCCATTTTGAGCCAGTTTCCATTTTGTATATTCTCAACCTGTAGAGAAGTTGTTTCCTTTTAATTTTTTTTTGATGTTTATTTATTTTGAGAGAGAGGTAGAGAGTGAGCAGGGGAGGGAGAAAGAATGAGGGAGACACAGAATCCGAAGCAGGCTCCAGGCACTAAGCTGTCAGCACAGAGCCTGATACGGGGCTCGAACCCATGAAGTGTCAGATCATGACCTGAACCAAAGTTGAAAGCTTAACCGGCTGAGCCACCCAGGCACCCCAACCTGTAGAGAAGTTTCAAGTAACACATTAAAATTTAATCACAGCTATATTTTAAGGAACACACTAAAAATAAATGCCTGTTAAAAGTAAATGCTAGCTGTGACTTGTCTCCGCTTCAAATGTAAGCTGTATATATCACATACCATGATATATACCACATGATATCATGTGGACATACATGACGTATGTATTAGACTTTTGACCAAAGAGAAAGTTCTTATAATTGTTGTACCACAGTCTTAGGAGTATTCCATCATGTGTGCAGATTAAAATAAGAGAGAAAATAATAGTCTTATCTATAATATTTTAGATTTTTATTAGAAGGTACTGCTGTATCCCTAAGTAATTAAAATTCATTCAACATAACTTAAAATCACTGGCAAAAGGAAAAACTATAGTAGAATTAACAAAATCCATAGAATCTTATTCGTTAGAAGAGGGGAGGTGGCAGGTTTGAGGTAAATTCCTCAGTTTTTCCTAGAGGAAGGTGAACTGATTTGGTCTAACAATGATAAATCAAAAAAGGCCCATTCATAGAATTGTGGTAGGACTGACCGTATTGTTCCTGGGAGTGGGACCAGAGGTCATGTGAAAGAGTTTCAACTTCCATGATCCTGTCCATCACAACTTGAATGACCCCTCATCTCTCTACAGGTGCAAATGTGCGTTTTCAACCATTCAACTATTCGTTTTTACACAGTTTTAAGGAGATTCCTGCCCTCAGAAGTAACCAGGAGGCCTTGAATTGTAGGTTTTAACTAATAAATGTTCTTCATTCATTGGTGAAATCTTTGAATGACATGCAAAATCATCCAGGTTTGAACAAAGCTTGGAAAGGTTGCATCCAGTTACTTTCCACTTTTTACCTATAAACAGAGACAGCAGAAGACGTGAAGGAAGCATCACTAGACGCCACATTAGCATAACTCTTCTTGAAACCCATATTCCTTATCATTGCCTCAAGTCATTGTTAAAACTCTGATTCTTAATACAGAATCTATTGAAAGCCAGCCAAAATGGAGTAAAATAATTTGAGTTCTATCATACCTCTTTCCCCTAAGTCCACCTGCTATGATCCTTGATCCTGGGGTCACATCTTACTACTCTGGATGTATTATTTATCCAATAGTACCAAGAGTAATTTTTTAAGTCAACTATTATATGCAAATCTAGGCATTCTGGCAGCTTGAGGGAGTATGAACAATAAAATACATAATACACAGAATTCTCATTAAACAAGTTCACTAATCTATTTTCTTCACCTGCCGATTAACAGTATTATTGCAACTTAATGTGGATCCAAACAATTCTTTTAAGGAATGAGAACGTCATCTTTGAACTCATGCAATAACCAGAAATTTAGCATCTAAATGCAAGTCCTTTTACCACCAGTGTGTTGCCGTGCCATAATCATTCTACCACCATTGGCAAGCCTTTTTAAAGAATCAGTGACCCATCGCTAGGTGTGTGCAACACTATTATTTAACACTGTGAAATTCTGTCTGCCAGACGGTGCCATAGGGAAACATTGTCACTGGCAGGTGGCTGGTTTTCCTTGATGCTGCGATACCTATTTCTGGCGAGGATGCATTGCCCTCCTTATTTTGTGATTCCTTTTCCCTAGGAAAAACTGTCTTCCCAAGAGCCTTTCCCCATATCACGGACCAGAGTTCACTTCTGTCAGTCCTCAGGTTGATAGCCCATCAGAGTAATGTCCAAACATAAGAAATTGTGATAATTAAACTTATTTTTTTTCTTTACACAGAATAACTAATTGTAAAATTTGGCAGTCAGCCTGCCATTTGAAAGTGAAGAAAACATCTTGTTTTAACATCTGAGCAGGGATTTTTTTTTGTAATCTGTAAACAATGGGACCATATGTAGTGTGACGGGAAACATGAAGGCTGTGATAGAACATCATTGAAGGAACCTTGTGTTTAATCACTGTGCTTTGATTCACTGAAATAGAAATTAGCTTAAGTCTTGGGTTTTATCATGATTTTAAAGAGATGCTTTTTCTTAAAATATCAAATAACACCAACAACTTACCAAGTCATTACTGTGATAGAGGCAAAGGAATTCCAATTTTTAAAATGTAAATTTATTTTTAAGGCACCTAAACAGGTAACAGATGTAGTCATGGGCTTTTAAGAGCCTTTGTTTTGGCCAGCAATCCATGTCAGGGATACAAAGAATCTCTCTACACAATATGGTTCAGCTCTTAGAAAGTGATTTTTTTTCCTAAATAAATCCTGTTATTGAAACTACATCAAAACAAAATCTCACCTCCGATTAAATTAAAATTTTTAAAAATGAAATTTTATCCTCTCCTAAATTTTACTATATTTTTAGCTTATTATGTAACATGAATAAGTCAACTATGGTATTAAAAAAGAGTAATTGTTGGGGCACCTAAGTGGCTTGTCAGTTATGCGTCTGACTGCTGATCAGGTCATGATCTCACAGTTTGTGAGTTCAAGCCCCATGTTGGGCTCTGTGCTGACAGCTTGGAGCCTGGACCTGCTTTGGATTTCTGTGTCTCCCTCTCTCCCTCTGCCCCTCCCCTGCTCACACTCTGTCTCCCCCTTTTTTCTCAAAAATAAATTAACACTAAAAACTAATTAAAAAAAAAAAGTAATTATTGACATTCAATGGGTAACAGTTTAAGTCCTTACGTTTTATGAAGGGTTGTTACATACCATGGTTAATTTCTTTACACTCACTTGACCATACTTAAAGAAAAATAAAATGATCAAGAGAATTTTGCCATCATTACAATGGCAGCAATCTGTAAAACTGTACAAAATGGAAATGTATTTGAAGCAGGGAAAGAGCTAAGTTCTCTACCTGACTTGCCAGTAGCTAGACTTCAGGTTTTGTACAAATAACTTTCTTTCTGTATACCTTGGTGTCCTTTTCCCCAAAATTCGATGGTTGGATCAGATGAGTGATATTTAAGGCAGAGGGGATGAGTCAAACCAGAATCACTTGAAGAACTTCTGCTTCTGGGAGTAAAGTGTCTGTTTTTACTTCCTCTCCTTCTGACCTGCACCCCTCCACCCTGTGCCACAAAATAACTGCAGGGTGAGTTACTCTTGCCAATAAGAAGTATGTCCTATCTGACAGACTGTAGACCCAGAGTATCACTCGATCGTCTATCGAAGATTTAAAAGCATCTCATTGTTGGAGGTGCTGTATCTCCTACTTTTTACCCTAGGCCCAAATGTTTCTGACTTGATAAAGTTTTGATTGTTATCATTTTGATAATTTTGAATATTTTATTGGGTCATTTTCTCACATGAAATTTAAACAGGAAGAACATATGTACTGATGTTTTGCCATGCGCTCCTGTATGTCTCCACTGGCTTCCAACTTCAGTGTTTTCTGGAAAGCTGCACTTACAGGTCTCAGCCAGCAAGCTGACAAGGAGTGTTCCATTTCTCTCCTGTAAAAGTTGTACTTACCTTGTTTTCATAAAACCAACCTCCGTTTCCAAGGAAACAAGAACAAAAAGGCAGTTGGCAGCTAGCATCTGGGACTTAGAAGAACTCTCACATGTCAATTTCAACTGCTGGCTGCTGGCTCAAACCTAAAAATGTGGAGTATTAAAATCACCTTCAGATTTTTAACACACAAAAGAATAGTAAGTCATTTTTTTCTTAATTTTTTAAATAACTGGGTTTAAAAGCAATTCATTTAAACTATCCCTTGAAATAATATAATTAATTAAATAATTGTAAATGCTAGACATATCTCAATAGGACTCAAGCTTTATTTTAAAACAGTAGGCACATTACATTACAGGAATCTTTTTTCCATTTTATACCATTTATCTTCACCACTTCTCTCTTTATACTTAAATTACATTGTCTTCCTCTTTCTTACTGCTCTCTTTGCACCCAACTCCTTCCTTTTTTTTTTTTTTTTTTTTTTTTTAGCTCATGTGCAAAATATACAGCTATCTTGTGTATTATCCATGCAGATTTTTTTGGGGGGGTGGGTGTGTACTTGAGGGTTTACCACAGTCCTTATCTTTCCACAGTCTCCAGGGCTTCTTCCTTCATGATTCCTGGATTCATTTGAGTCTTTAGATAACTGCTGAAAGACAAAACTGGCTGGAATTTTTTCACGGGGGCCAGAAACTTGTGGCAATACTTTAGGCATTTAGACATTCCTAAGAAGTAATTAATAATTACCAGGAAAATGAAGTTTCAAATTGAGACCTATACTCCATCTTGGGTTTTGTTACCTTATATTATTCTCTTTGGTTGCCATCTTCAAGTTAAAAATGTAGGTCTTCTAGAATTTTCTTCTTTTGATTTTTTTTTTTTTTGTACTTTTATAGTACATCCGGTCCTTTGTGGTATATCAGGCCCTCTGAACTTGAGGATGCCAGTGGATGGATGTTTGTAGGTAAAATTTGTGGAATACTATACAGGCAGGTATTAAATTTATCAGATTTGCAGTGTGGATTCCTCATGTCATTACTTCTTATTAGTAGCCTATTTGTAAAATTTATCAATCATCTCCATGTCAGACTCTTAGAAGTAAATATGGTTTCTTTTCCACAAAAGTATAGAAAATATCAAAATGATAAATTTAGGTAGAAGCTTTATCAATTGTAACTTTTTGTTTTTCTATTCCAAGCTATTGATATTTATAATCCTTTATTTTTTTTATTGGTACAATATCCTAGAAATTATACTCCTCATTTGCAAATTCAGATAATATCTAATGTTTTTCCTTTTTTGGTGGTGCATATAGAAAACTCATTTTTTCTAAATTTTGTTTAATGTTTATTTTTGAGACAGAGACAAAGACCAAGCAGCGGAGGGTCAGAGAAAGAGGGAGACACAGAATCCAAAGCAGGCTCTGGGCTCTGAGCTGTCAGAACAGAGTCCGACGTGGGGCTTGAACCCATGAACCGTGAGATCATGACCTGAGCCGAAGTCAGCGACTCAACTGACTGAGCCACCCAGGCGCCCCAGAAATCTCATGTTTAAGATCTTTTGATACCATTAACTACCATTTCATAAGGAGAGAAATGACCCCGCTTGCTTGTATAGTATAATAAAAGGTATATAAGCAATAGTTTATAAAATATTAACACATCATGTTGTGAATGATAAAATTAATCTCTTGAATTTAAGTAATCTCCAAACTAGGAAAAAATTGCAAACTTTACCAAATTTAAACAATGAAACTAAACGAATATTACTGTCATTAGTTTTTGGTTTTTTTTGTTTTTTTTTTAGTTTGAGTTATAATTTGGACACCCTAAAAATTCACCATCATGAAGTGTACAATTCCATAGTTTTCATGTACTCACAATGTTGTACAACTGTTACCACTATATAATTTTAGAACCTGTTGTCACCATAAAAAGAAATCCCACACCCTTTGCAGCCACTGTCCATTATCTCCCTCTCTTCTCTGACAGTGACTCATCTACATTTTGTTTCTGTGTATTTGCTTCTTCTGGACACTTCATATAATGGAATCCCATTTGACCTTTTGTTCTTGGCTTTTTTCATTAAGCATGATATTTTCAAGGTTAATTCAAGATACAGCATATATCAGTGTTTCAATCCTTTTTATGTCAAATAATATTCTTTTGCATGGGTGTAACACATTATATTATCCATTTAACAGCTGATTCAAGTTTCTGTTGTTTGTATTTTTGACTATTACGAATCATTCTGCTATCAACATTCATTACACTTTTGTATGAACATATGTTTCATTTCTCTTGGGTATATACATAGGAGTGGAATCCCTGAATCCTATAATAATTCCAAAATAGTAGTTAAATTGAAATAATATCAGCTGCCTTATAATATTGTATATGGGACAAAAAAGGCAGAATCGTATATAATTTTAATCACATAAAATGAGATTTTTTGTTTTATTTTTTCACATAAAATTATTTTTAAAAGTTCATCAAGTAAAACAAAAAGGAGATACTTAGGTCAATTTAATTTGTTGGTAGAGTGATATATCTGTGTTTTTGTTTTTATTTCTATAATGAGACTTTAGTAAAAAAGAATTTAATGTGACATATTACTCAGATGTTAGTCATATTAATTCCATTTTAAACTTCAAGAAAATACCTATCCAAAAGTGGGCTCAAAATAGATACTATGTAACCTAATAATCATAATATATCAGTAACTGTGAACAAAGATCTTGATTCATAAATAACATGAGTGAAGATTTTTTAAATAAACTGATGTACAAAGTGTTTACTAAGAAAATACTTCCATTTATTTTCTATTATTCATTCTTAACATACTTCATTACTGTTATAATGCTTCAGATCTACTCTTATTTCATTCAAAGAACTAGTTTAGCCTAGTATTTTTACTTGTGTCTTTTTCTGTAATTATAACATGTAATTGAGTGGAGTTTCAGACTTACCAAACTCCATGTTGAAGTCTTCTATCTATATAATGTACGTGTGTGTGTGTGTGTATTTATAAAAACTTTATAAAAATGAACATCTCCATTATGTAGTGACATTTACAGGTGTTCAGAAATTTACTTCAATTTGTACAAAAAAAATCCTATTTTAATTTAATTTTCTTTCTTGAAAGAGATAATACGTTCACATTTAAAAAATCCAATTGGCCTTTAGTTTATAAGGAATTTTCATTCACACATTTTTATTATCATTTATTGAACATGGCACATAATAATTAAAGATTTTTAAAATAATAGGCTGAGGGGCGCCTGGGTGGCTCAATCGGTTAAGCATCCGACTTAGCTCAGGTCATGATCTCGCATTTCCTGAGTCTGAGTCCCACATTGGCTCTGTGCTGGCAGCTCGAGCCTGGAATCTGCTTTGGATTCTGAGTCTCCCTCTCTCTCTGACTCTTCCCTACACGTGCTCGCTCTCTCTCTCTCTCTCTCTCTCTCTCTCAAAAATAAATAAACATTAAAAAAAATTTAAATAATATGCTGGAAGAAGATGTCCACTTGTAGAAACAGAAACAAAAAGAGTTACGTGGATTGTCTAATGCTACATCATCTTCTGGGAAATACTGACTTTCTTTCAGAGAACCTCTCCTTTCTTAATGTCCATTATTCTTTTTCTCTTCCTAATAATGCTCACTTCCCTTTTCTCAGTCTCCCCTGCTGTCTTTCACTTATTCTTTCCTTTTCAGTCATCCAATTATCCAACAAGTTACTTTCCCAGGTAAATACTTTCTTACCTGGTCCAGCTCAGAGCACTTAGTCATTCTCAATCAATTCAACTCACATTTACTGAGTGCTACTTTGTCCCTGTCTCTGTGCGAGGAGTTCCAGGATACAGAGAAAAAAAAGGATGGTAATGAAGAAATCCAAATAAGACTTATTCTTGCCTTACAGTAAATACATATATACACAAAATGGGAGAAGATAAGGATATGAGACAACAGTGTATTTCTGAAGACAAGTAAGATACATGCAAGGATGAGGAGACAATTAAGGGAAGATTGAGAATAGTGTGAGAGAAGTAAATCACAGAGGTGTGAATATCCTAATGTACCTTAAAGTGTATCCTAGAGAGAGCCCATTTTACTGATTTTATCAACTAATGCCTTACCAAGGGAATAGGACTCCGAAAACCCCAAAACACAGAAATAGAAGGTTGGTGGAGTGGGAAGCAAGGAACACCTACTTTGGTTACTTCTTTATGGAAGGTAAGACTGATGTCAGAGGAATGGTCTGGGAAGATTCAAGATAATTTGGTAACAAACTGTATGAATAGATCCTCCAGATGCTATGGGTTCAACTTTGGCTATTATGCAAATCATGTTTTTATATGCTGAGGTAATACTGGCAAGAAGAGGTGAAGTGACTCATTGTCCACAGATAGATATAGGAACATGAAGTGTGGATGAGAGGGGATGTTGTGGAAAGAGAAGAAAGAATTTAAAAATATATCAATGGGGTTGAGGAAAAGAGTGGAGTAATGAAATCATATGAAATGGAGTTAGTGAATTGAGAGAGGGCCAGTTAATAGTACACCTAATGAGTTTGAATTTGATACTATATTTGATCATGGCACTTTCTTTGACCCTGATGATCAAGATATAGAAAATCAGATACAAGATTGAATATGCAAGTGACTATATCCATAATTAATTGCAAATTATGATATGAGGAAAATGGGAGAGGCAGATTTGAGTGTTGTCCATGAATAAGTCTTAATTGAAAACATTATAATGGATACATTCATTCATGAGGCTTAGCTTTGCGGGCTTCCCCACTGCTCCACGCATGCCCCATTCTTATTAAATTGACTAGATTTCTGCAGGAGCAAACAAGTGCCATCTTTTTCTTCAAATTTATTTCTACTCTCATTCTTTTAGTGCTCACAAATTCCTAGAAGCTTATAGAATGGAATCTAAACTGTTTTCTATGGGTTGCTTTTCTTTGTAATACTAGTATTTCCATTTTAATATCTCTTGGTGGATTACAAAACATTCTTAGTTACACGGTATCATATAACCTTGTTAGATTACAGGGCAGGTATGACCATATTTTGGAGGTCTGAGAAGTCACTTGCTTTATTTCAGAGTCGCACAGTCCATTCAAACATAGTCAGAACAAGAACTCAGGTGTTCAGACTCTAGCCTTCTTACATGCAGAAGATTCTCCACACTGCCGGGTGCATGGGTGAGCCTTAACTATAGTCCAAGTGGAATATACATCCTTTGAGAGTTTGTTAGAGAAACATTTATGCAATAGGCAAAAGTAGCACTGTGGAGGATTTTCTGCCCTGGAACCATAAGCAAAGACAAATAAACACATAAAAAATATATGTAATCTTAAAAAGATGCTATTTGTTGACTGTTTATTAGGACCCAAGCATTAAATAAACATATGATAGGCATTTTCTCATTTAAATGTTCATTTTTGAGAGAGGGAGCGGGGGGGGGGGGGAAGAGAGAGAGGGGGACAAAGGATCCAAAGCAGGTTCTGCACTGATAGCAGTGACCCCAATGTGGGGCTTGAACCCATGAACTGCGAGATCATGACCTGAGCCAAAATCAGACGCTCAACTGAGCGTCCGACTGAGCCACTCAGGCACCTTGGCATTTCATCATGTAAATCTCATAATAACTTCATTGGAAAATGAATTTTAAATGAGTGAAGTCACTATGCTTGTTTTCTTAATTTTAATATAAAATTGTTTGTTAATAGATCTTCTGAAGAAAGAAGCAATTCCAAATTAGGAGCAAGTGTCCATATTAATTAAAAATATGTCTTAGAGAAAATGTAATTCTTAGAATATTCGACTAATACACATGCAAATAGCATATAAATGACCAGCAAATATATGAGGAACCACACTGGAGAAAACATGATCGCCATGACATACACATACTACCACGTAGTAGTTTCTTATTTCTCTGTGTGTGTATATAAATATACATGATTACTCTTGAATGCCTTATAATCTTATCCATTTTTCTTTGAGAGAAAGCCATTAAAGAAACAGGGGATTATTGGGGATGCAAGGCATATTTTAAACTGAATGCCGTGTATTCTTCCCTAGATTTTAATCCAGCACATTCTACATCTGTTGGGTGTCTATATTGTACAGTAGGCCAGTGAACACTGGGTAACTGTGTAAGAAAGAGAATTTCAACAGAGAAAAAAATTCTCAAAAGTACTTAGTTATACCCTTTCAATGTAATCAACTCCTGAATATTTCTGATGACAGAAGGTGGGGCTTTGAATTTCAAAAAAAATTTTTAAAAACCTTCATAATTCCATTTCAGGTGTTACTTTAAATTGCATATGTCACCAAACCTTTAGTCCCAGTGACAGAAAACTATATACAACTGAGTGATTTAAGTCATGTCTGTGTTCTCCTGCTGATCAAATGTTGAAGGTGCTAATGAACTGTGAAATGGCCAAAGACCTGGAGGCAGCCAGAGAGAACAAAGAGGAGAAGTCACAAAATGAGTAATTAGTCAGTGAATAAGAAAGGATTCAACCACATTAAAGTTGTATCTGCTACACACATTGTCCATCAAAACTTGCTAGAAATGGAGTTCAAATCCATTTTCTGAGATTTTAAAGGCTATGTCTTCTACATTGACTATATCTACTCAGGTCCTCGGTGCGGACTGAGAATGGAAAACAGCCACTTTTCCTATAAAAGACAGGTCAGTAGATAATAGAATAAATATAAATGTTTTTGCACATTATCTTATTCCAAATTATAGAAAATACTCTTTACACAGGTCTATGTCTTTCCTTAGCTGGGGTTACAGATGCTTTAGCCCAACTCCTTTCCTCAACCCAGGGTACTTATTGTACCAATTTTGATATTTTCTGTGACTCTTTGATACACATAGCAATTTTAGTTATAGATTTATTGGTCCATTGATTTCAGTGTTATCAGGCTGTATTTGGAAAATAACAAAACTTATAATTTGGTGCTGTGTGTGTGTGTGTGTGTGCGTGTGTGTGTAACAGAGAGAGAGCACAAACCTGTGCATGTGAATAGATCTTATTTCTCGGTATGAAGAACCACTGAGGCTAAAAGAGGAGAACCTGGCAGATGGTATATATATAATTTTTTTTCTTTGAGAGAGAGGGAGAGAGAGGGGGAGAGAAAGTGAGAGAGAGAGAAGTGGGGCTTACCAAAAGGAGGGCTCCTGTTCACCCAAAATAGGGCACGGGCTCACCAGAGCTGGGCTTGTGCTTACCTGAAGCCAGGCTCGAGCTCACCTGATGTGGGACTTGAACTCTCGAACTGTGAGGTCATGATCTGAGCTGAAGTCAGATGCTTTACAACTGAGCCACCCAGGTGCCCGATGGCATATAATTTTTAATCTACATAATAAATGTAAATATGGATGTATAAAAATGACTCTTTGACTATGGGTTCTTTCTATTTTACTGAGTCAGGATTCATTTTCATATAACTAATAATACTTATGATTTTATTTAGATTCTAAACAGATACTTCAAAAACACTCTAGTTCTTAAGTGTTTCTAACTTTTCTTTTCTGGCTTTCAAACAAAATCATTTGTTTTATTTTGTAAGTAAAAGGAGGAAATATATTCTGCATATCTCTATCACCTTGGATCTCATGAAAAAGCAAAGTAAAGCACGTTTTCTCTTTCCATTTTGCCCCCGAGATTCTAGTTTTATTTTTTTCCTGGACACTTAACAATATAACCAGTAACTGCATTCACACCATTTCTCTATCAAGATCTTGAGGAGCAAAAGAAATAGGATATACTTTAGTTGAAGGTAATGTTACCATTTTAATCCAATATGACAGATGTGTGTCATTATGGAAACATAAACTGATTACTTTATCAACTGCTCCCAGCAATCTCAAAAATCTAACGTCATGAATATAAGTTGGATTGTCTGGAAACTCACTTTAAACATCAACGTTTTATTTGCACTGTCAATGCCATTCAGTAAAATTAGATACTTTTTTTCTGTATTCAAGTTAAACCCTTACCCTAATTTCTTGTCATTATCTACAAAACTTGCCCCATGTAATCTATAGGTCTACCTCAGTGCCCACAATTCTAATCATTGGCTGATTGATTTTAGCATTGGTCATTATTGCTGGAATCCTCTTTCTTAGTCCGTTTATTTATTGTTTGTTTGTTTGTTTGTTTTAATGTTTATTTGTGAGAGAGAGACAGACAGACTGAGCAGGGAAGGGGCAGAGAGAGAGAGGGAGGTGCAGAACCCAAGCAGGCTCCAGGTTCTGAGCTATCACCACACAGCCCGATGTGGGAATTGAACTCATGAACCATGAGATCATGACCTGAGCTGATGTCAGATGCTCAACTGACTGAGCCACCCAGGCGCCCCTCTTTCTTAGGCCTTTTAGTTGGACCTTAGAGTTTCTCACATTCCCTGGCTCTGATAATTTCTTCTTTGTTTGAGACAGCATCTTATTGGTTTTTAACAGCTACATTCTAGACAGTAAAATAAATCATGCTCTTCACCTTAGTATTTTGGTTTTAGTATTGTTACTGTTACTGGTATTTTTTCCTCCCATTACACTTCTTGCCGAGGAATCATTGCAAAGAAGTGGGAGACTGGCAAACCCACCTATAGATTCTAAAACATGTATCACAGTGTAATACCATTCACCTTCCTGGTGCTTCTAATTTTTTTCCTTTGGAATTTGGAATCTGAATTTGAACATATTAGGTCAACGTGGGTGCAGAGTCTGTAATATCATGTAGACTCAGGGCCTGATGACATTCTTCTGGAGCAGATGCTCAGAGGGCCACAAAGATAGAAAAGGAAAAGGTGATGGAATAGTGGAGAAATGACCCTGTGGTTCCCACTGGGTAGTGCTATTTCCTTTCACTTAGTTGAGATCCTGTTGTATTTACTAACAAAGACTGTATCCCTGTTTTTTTGTTTGTTTTACTTTGAGCTACTTTACACTGATTGTTGTCTTGAAGGTAAATATGCCTGAAGACCATACTTCTGCAAGTTAATTATACCTTTATAATATATGAGTCACTTGGGTTATTCTTAGGCTGAATTTTTGTGTTCTTTGAAAAATTCCAAATTTGTCTATACAAAGGATTTTTTGGGGGGTGTGACAAAACTGGATCTTGATTGTAGTAGGAGTTATATAGCTGTATGCATTTGTCTAAACTCACAGAACTATACACTCAAAAGTTAATTTTACTGTATATATGTTTTAAAATAAACTTTTTAAAGTATGCTTTCGAGATTCTAAATATACTACCATATAATTTTTATGTTTTTATCTGATAGCTGAGAGATCAAAGATATTTGAAATTAGAATTATCAGTGTCAACTTTTTGCTTTGGCATATAAACTTCAAGAAGACAGGGGGAGTGTCGTGTTTAAGTCTTTATCCTAATAACCTAGCATTTTATAGGCACTTATGAAATGTTGTTGAGTGGATGAATGAATATTATATAAAATAATAGCCAGAATATATCAAAGGTCCAAACCAAACATGTTTTTGAAGAATGTATACAGTTTATTGTATTTATATATAATAAACTATAAAGATACACAGTAGGTATAGATATCAGTATGTATGTATGTATTTTTAAAAAGCTAACCACAATCTTTTTGGCTCTCATTCAGTATGTATTTTTTTAATCTCCACATTTTTCTTTTTGTTATTTTTATTTATTCTTACATTTATTTCTATTTTTTGAGAGAGAGACAGAGTATGAGCGGGGAGGGGCAGAGAGGGAAACAGAATCTGAAGTTGGTTCCAGGCTCCAAGCTGTCAGTACAGAGCCCAATGCAGGGCTCGAACCCACGAACTGTGAAATCATGACCTGAGCCTAAGTCAGACGCTCAAATGACTGAGCCACCCAAGCACCCCATCACATTTTTCTTTTTACTCATTGAACATAGATATTTTTAGCTTCTACCATGCATCAGATAATGAACTTTTCCCATAGAATCTAGACTGCAAGGGAATGTCAGGTTCATGCTCAGAGATCTTGATTCTGTGGGGTAATTTTTGTCTATAAACTACTCCCAGGTATCCTCACTTAAATAATATTCATGTCTACCTTGTTCATACCTGACCATAAATGAAGAAATGGAGGCATTTATTGGTTAAGACATAAATTAACTTGCCCATGATTAAAAAAAAAAAAGAGTCAGCTCTAGATTCAAACCCATCATTCTAAGTGCAAATGATCCATTTTCCTATTCCCCTGTATTCAGATAACATGTTACATGCCCTAGACAAACTATTCTGATATTAATGTGCTCAGTCAATATGTCTGTGGCTATGACTTATTGTTTTTAAGATTAGCCCTTTCCCAAACACTTCACCTTTTCTTTGTCTAAGTTCCTATTTTAGGTACTCTGTTGTTTGTTTGTTTGTTTGTTTTGTTCTGTTTTGGTTTTAGTTTTGGTTTTGTGGATTTTTTTTTAAGAAAGAGGATAGCACACACAAGCCAGAGACCGAGGGAGGAAGAGGGTCTTAAGCATACTGCATGCTCCATGTGAAGCTCAACACAGGGCTTGATCTCATGACCCTAGGATCGTGACCTGAACCAAAATCAAGAGTTGGATGATCACTCCACTGAGCCACCCAGATGCCCTTCATTTTATATACTCTTTAGCTTAATCAAACAATTCATTGTATCTACTAACTTCCCACCATGCGCAGGAACAAAATACAATTTTTCACCAAGGGACAGACCTGACATCAATTCATTTAATGAGTTATATGATGGGTTTGCCATGGTTTAGAACTATCTCCCAGCATTAGGCTTTACTTTAAATATTAGAACCATTAATATAGTCAGGCTTAAATCTTTTTAATTGACTTTTTCAGTGCAGTTTGAGGTTGGTAGCAAAACTGAGTAGAACATACAGAGATTTCATGTATCCCTCATTCCCACACATGCATAGTTTCCCTCGCTATCAACAGTTCCCAACAGAGTGGTACATGTGTTAGAACTGATGAATGTACATGGACCCATCATTATCACTCAAAATCTGTAGTTTACATTAGAGTTCACTCTGTGCTGTAAATTCTGTGGGTTTAAACAAATGTATAATATCATGTATCTACCATTACAGTATCACAGCACGTGTTTACACTGCCCTAAAAACCTTCTGTGCTTCACCTACTCATCTCTCCCTTTCCCTAGACCCTAACAACCATTGATTTTTTTACTGTCTCCACAGTTTTTGCCTTTTTCATAAGGTAATATACTTGGAATCATACAGTACATAGCGTTTTCATTTAGGCTTCTTTTACTTAGTAATATGCATTTAAGTTTCTTCCATATCTTTTCATGGTTTGATAGCTCATTTTTTTTCTTTGTTTAATAATCCGTTATCTAAATGTACCACAGTTTATCCATTCTCCTCCTGAAGGACACCTTGGTTGCTTCCAAATTTTGGTATTTATCAATAAAGGTACCATAAGGCTTATGTTTTTAAAGTAAGCATCTTTTGCTGTTGCCTTTAACAAATGGGTAAATAAATTGATTTATTTCAAAACAAGAAGTAGGAGATGGACATCATTCACAATGTTTATAATATGAACTATTTGAAGAACAGACGTGTTTCATCATTGGCGACTGCTTTGCCTTTGAATGGACACCAAACAAATGAATATGAAGAATCATGGATACACTCTGGCAGTCACCTACTATCAGGTTAACTGGCTTTCCTCACCTAGGAACTAACTTCCTGGCATCCACATAAGTTACTAAAGTCACTTATTTTCGTATATTAAGTGGAAAAAGAAAAAAAAAGTCTCTGAGCAAAGAAACCTCAATTAATTTAAAACTTACAATAATAGGCTGTAAAATAACAACTGCATTTTAGCCAGTAAGTTCATTAAACATTTTCTCAAACTCATAACCATTATTTTGCTTAGTCAAATGTTTTCTCAAAGGAGAGTTCATTCATTTTAACTGCATAAAATACATGATGAATGAAGCAATTTACTTTTTTATTTACATTTTACCACTGATAATATTTTATTAAAAACACTATCACAAAAGAGCACATTGTGACTTTAATCAGTGTTCACTTTCTAGGGCAGTGCTATGTTTTACATTTATAACTTTAGAGTTACGTTTGTGAATGATACAGAATAAGATGTCCCTGGAAATTACTAGAATACTGTACATTACAAAATTAATATATGCCCATTGTTTAATATAAACATAAGCACAAATACAGATTAGAGATATGTTTTATATTTTTTTCAGAGATAAATGAAAAGTACAACATTTAGAATAGAGATTATGTTGTATTGAAATGAAATGTTTATAGTAGGGATTTTTTTTTCTTACACATTTAAAGTTCAAGAGCAGATAAATCAAAACCGACCATCTGTAATTTCTAAAACATTATCAGGGTGCCTGGGTGGCTCAATCAGTTAAGGGTCCAACTCTAGATTTTGGTTCAGGTCATGATCTCACCCTTTGTGAGATTAAGCCCCTGGTCAGGCTCCATGCTGAGTGTGGAGACTGCTTAGGATTTTTTTCTTTTTCCCTCTGCCCCTCCCTACTTGCTCTCTTATGCATGCTCTCTAAATAAACAAACAAAAAAACATTTACAGGGGTGCCTGGGTGGCTCAGTTAGTTAAGTGTCCGACTTCAGCTCAGGTCATGATCTTGTGGTCCCTGAGTTCAAGCCCAACTTGGGGCTCTGTGCTGACAGCTCAGAGCCTGGAGTCTGCTAAGGGTTTGATGTCTCCCTCTTTCTCTGCCCCTCCCCCACTGAAGCTCTGTCTCTGTCTCTCTCTCTCTCAAAAATGAATAAACATGAAAATAAATCATCAATATCATTCTTAATTTCCCATTCCAAAATAATAACTCTGTTTTTTCTTTTTGAGTTTACAAAACACAATTATTGGCCATTATCTCTCAGTAAACAAATATGTGCCTGTAATTTCCTACTACTACTCACAACGTAAAATCTGGAAAATAAATATTTTTTTATAATGTGCAAATTAATTTTTAAGAAAAGTTAAGTAAATATCTATATAAAGAGAAAACCAGGATGTGAATTTGGTAAATTTTATTTTGGGTGTAGCTCTTACTAGAGTTTTTTGTAGATAGTAGATATTTCCTTAACTTTCTGTTAATGAGAATAGTTATTTTTTTCATGTTTCTTGGAATTTCTAAGTAGATTATCTTCTCATCCACAATGGTGAAGGTCACATCATTCTCAGTATTATCTCTCTGATTTCTTTAACTTCTCTTAATGCATGGGCTAAAAATTTCAGTACAGCCTTGAAGAGTAGCTTTGAAGTGGGTAGCCTTGTCTTGTTCCTGCATTGAATGTTAATGCTTGTAATGTATCTTAATTAAAATGTCACATGTTAGGTATTTCTGTTGAATAGTTTATAAATCAAGGAAATTTTCTTTTTACTCGTAGTTAGCTAAGAAGTTTTTTAAAATAAAGAATGTTGAGTTTTATCAACTTCTTTTGCGAGATTTATTGAGACAGCCGTAATTGTGCTTCTTTAATCTCTTTATGTGAGTAATTATATTAATAAAATTTCTTATATTAAACCAAGATAATCCTATGATAATGGTCATAATGCATTACTCTGTTAATAATATTTTTATAAACAACACTATTTTATTTGGTAATCTTATATTAAGGATTTTCCCACCTATCTTTGTATAAAATTAGTGTTTCTTGAGAATTATTCTTGCCCACGTTTTAAATTTGCATCATGATAGTTCCATAAAATTTGTTAAATAAACTTCCTCTCTGTCTCTCCTGATGCTTTTTTTCTGCACTAGAATATTTACTTAACAGAATTATTTGTTCATTGGCATTTTGGTTAGAATTAAACTGTTGGTCTTGGTGTTCTTGATAGGGAAATATGTGTGCTTTCTCTTTAATGTCTTCCATAGTTATTGGTCTATTAGGGATTATATTTCTTGAATCTGGTGATTTAAGTTTCCCTAGAAAATGGTTATTTTCATCTATGTTTAAACATATTTGTATAAAGCATTTATTAATCTCATCTCATACTTTTGAAATCTCTGAATCTATACTTAGATATCCCAGTGTTCTTAATAATTTTGTTTCTTCTCTCTTCCCTAAACCAATTGGTCAGACTGTTCAAAGGTTTGTCTTATTTACTGGTTTTCAAATAACCACAATTTAGTTTTATTGATTAATTCTAATTTGTATTATGTTTCTATTTTATGCATTCCTAATTTATTTTTGTTTTTCTAGCTTTGTTAATAGAAAATTTAGTTCATTTAAAAGGAGTTTCACAGCTTTTACATGTTTTTAAAACTATATGTCTTGTGCCACCTAGGTGCCCCATTCTTTGTTATCTCTTAACTTTGCCTTGTCACTTATCCTATTTAAATATTTAGTACACTTGTAGCCTGGGTGGCTTATTTGGTTAAGCATCTGACTCTTGATTTTGGCTTAGGTCATGATCTCACCGTTCGTGGGATCAAGTGCCACATCAGGCTCTGTGCTCACAGCACAGAGTTTGTTTGGGATTCTCTCTCTAAATCTCTCTTTCTGCCCTTTCCCCACTTGTGCTCACTTGCTCTCTGTCTCTCTCAAAAAAAATAATAAACATTAAATTTTTTTGAAATAAATAAATAATATACTTTTTTCTACTTAATTGTCAATTTTGTTATGTGTGATGATTTGTGAAGTTTAAATTTTTTTACTTAGCTATAACGAACATAGAATTTTGTGTATGTTTAAGGTATTAGTGTTGATTTGATCCATTTAGATATTTTAATATGATTACCACCATAATGTTAGCTAATACTTCTATCACTCACATAACTATCATTTGTTTTTGTAGCGAGTACATTTGTTATACAGTCTCGTAACAACTTTAAGTATATAATACAGTATAGTTGACTATATTCACTATTATATTAGATCTCCAGAACTTACTCATCTTCTGTTTGCAAGTTTATATTCTTTGGCCAGCATCTCTCCAAATCTCCTATCTTCTGAGCCCCTAGCAACCACCATTCTACTCTCTGTTTTTTATAAGTTCAGCTTTTTTTAGATTTTACATATTAGTGATCTCAAGCAGTATTTGTCTTTCTCTGTCTGGTTTATCTCACTTAGCATAATGCTCTTAGGTCCATCTATTTTGTCTCTAATGACAGGACTTCGTTCTTTCTCATGGTGAAATAATAGTCCTGTGTGTGTGTGTGTGTGTGTGTGTGTGTGTGTGTGTGTACACCACATCTTCTTTATCCATCCATCCTTTGGTAGACACTTAGGTTGTTTTCATATCTTGACTTTTGTGAATATTGCTGCAATAAACATGGGAGTCCATAGATCTCTTTTTGAAATCCTTGCTTAATTTCCTTTGGTTGTATACTTGGAAGCAGGATTGCTGGATTGTGTAGTAGTACTAGTTTTAATATTTTGAAAACCGTCATACTATTTTAATCACATCCTATCAAATTGTCAGTTTCTGAGAAGTGTGTCCAATCTTTGTGGATTTGCCATCTTCTCATTGCAGCCTTTTGATGTCTAAGATTTATATTTTGAAACTCTACTCAGTATATTCAGGTTTATGTATTTTTATATATTCTTACCGACTATAACATTTATAAATACCAAATACTTTATGAATTTTACATTTAACATGGTTTCTCAGAAATTAATATTTTACACATATTAACCGTTATTAGTATATTGCCTGATAGGTATTATCTGCTCTTACCAAACTCTCCAGTTTGATTTTCTTTAGGAGGATTGTATCCTTTTTTGACCAGTATATGTTTGGGATGTTTTCCCTACCCTTTACTCAGATGGTAGGAAAAACACCACTTCACTGTGAAGTGGGTTAAAGCTTTACTCTCAATACCCCAAATTCTCCACTGTGCACGTTTCTGTTCCTATCTGTCGACATTATCTCACAATCCAAAGTTAATTTATAAAATGTTTAACTATTGATTTTATATATATGCACACACACACATATATACACACGTATATATACATGTGTGTGTGTGTGTGTGTGTGTGTGTGTATACGTGTATATATGTAATGTGCTGCTGAAATTTTCTGGGGGTTGATTATTCTTAAAGTCTTACCATACTGATTTTGTTTCCATTAGTGTTGAGTATCCTGTTCATTGAACCTTGTACCTATTCTGTACTTGATCTCTAAGATGATATTTGTTTTGGAGATTATGTTCATATTTCACATTTCCTGCTAGCTTATATGTGTAATTGGGTCCACTTAAGAAATCCTGCTTCTAGTGATTTTGAGTACCTTGGTGAGGAGATTCCTGGGCAAGCGCATCCTGACTTCATCCTCGTTGTTGGCTTTCCCAAGGCCAGCACTGGTAAAACTGTGAGGGCTGAATGACCTATTACTATTGTGGTCCTTCTCATCAAGTCACACTGGGCACATGCCAATTTTAACTTTTCTCTATCTACCACCTCACCAGGAGTGGATTGCCTCTGTAACTACTTCTCGTAGAAATCCTATCCTGTGTAGGTTTTAGACTTTGGTTCTC
Source organism: Panthera tigris (assembly GCF_018350195.1). Classification (NCBI taxonomy): domain Eukaryota; kingdom Metazoa; phylum Chordata; class Mammalia; order Carnivora; family Felidae; genus Panthera; species Panthera tigris. Next base: position 153,790,916 of record NC_056660.1, on the reverse strand, counting down.
TTCTTCACTGTATTTGTGTCCAGCTTCTAACTTTTACACATCACATCATTTCTAATATTTTGCATAAATGTGTTGTTTATTTTTTAATCACTAATGTAACAGAGATGACTCCCATCACATGATATAGAAGTTGTCACTGAGATATTGCTGCTCTCAAATGACTCGATTCCCCAACCATGTTGCATCTAGATAGTATCATACATAGGTTTCTCTCCAAAGGAATGTGAACATAAATGATGTATTATGAAGACAACTATCAATCAAGTGTATCCTTCCCATCTTTTTCTGCACACAATAGCTGGTTACAGGGGACATCATAGCTCCAGGGAATGGCAGAGAGACCATATAGCAGTCATGTTACCTGAATTATCTGTACTGTTGCAGAAGCAAAAAATAAACTTGAATTGTATGAAGTCACTGAAATATTGCTTATTTTATATCAAAGCTGCTAAAATTACCCTAAATTGTATTAGTCCTACAGATTTAATTTCTTTAATAATATATGCCCAGTATTTTCTATGGATTTTGAATTGAAATACACACTTAATTTTGTATATTGATTTAATCTTGTTCAATTCTCTTTTACATGCATACTTATTTCAAATGTTTAAGCAATGTTTCCTTATAATGTTGAACCTTGGAATATTGCCCTATATTTCTTAAGCGTTATAATACATTTTTAATATTTGATGGTCAGTCCCTTTTGAAATATGGAATAATTATAATTGGCTCAAGGATGCTGATGTGTTTAACATATGATTAAGGTTTTAATAAGAATATAGATTCTAAGACTTACATGATACAAAAAATGATATAACCTCCCAGACATATATACACATATAATCCAGATATACACAGTTCTACTTAAAGAGGCTTAAATTTGCTTTGTAAATTTCTCAAATTGTTTCACTTACAAAGGCCCACAACAAATGCCATGTAATTTTTTTATTGATGTATAATTGACATGTAACATATGTTTCCAGTGTACAACATAATGAGTTACCATTTTTGTATACTATAAAATGGTCACCAAAATAAGTCTAGTTAACATCACCATAAGTAATTACAAGTTTTTTCCGGTGATGAAAACTTTTGAAATATTTACTTAACTTTCAAATATGCAATCCAGTCTGACTAGTCAACGTGATGAACATTATATCTCCATGACTTACTTCCTTTTGACCCCCTTCACCCATGTCACCCACCTCTATCCCCCACCTCTGGGAAACATCAGTCTGTTCCCTATATCTATGAGTAAACTTCATTTTTTGCTTTTCTGTTTTGGCTTTTTTTGTTTTGTTTTGTTTTTAGGCTCTGATTACAATGAGATACTGTCTTTTTCTGATGTATTTCACTTAGCATAATGTCCATAAGGTTAACCCATGTTGTTGAGAATGATGAAATTTGTATTTTATGGCTGAATAATAGTCTATTGTATGAGTGTGTATATATGCACTATTTTCTTTATCCATTCATTCATTGATTGTTAGGTTGCCTCCATGTCTTGGCTACTGTAAATTAAGCTGCAGTGAACATGCAGGGGAGTGCTGATATCAAGCCACTGTTTTTGTTTTTTTGGATAAATACCCAGGAGGACAATTATTCACCCAAAAATGGAATGGTAGTTCTATTTTTTAATTTTTTGAGGAAACTCCGTATTGTTTTCCATAGTGGATTTATCGACTTACATTCCTATCAACAGTGCACAAGTTCCCTTTTCTCTACATCCTCACCTACATTTGTCATATCTTTTTTGCTATAGATATTCTAATAGGTATGAGATGATACTTCATTTTGGTTTTGTTGGCATTTACCTAATGATTAGTGATGCAAAGCACCTTTTCATGTACCTGTTGGTTATCTGTATGTTTTCTTGGGGGAAAAAGTCTATTCAAATTCTCTGACAATTACTTAAATTTAATTATTTGTGTTTATTTTCTCTTTGAGTTAGATGAATTTTTATATAACTTCGATAATACCCTATTATCACATATATAACTTGGAAATAATTCTCCCATTTATCTTTGTTGATGGTTTCCTTTACTGTATAGAAGCTTTCTAGTTTAATGTAGCTTCATTTGTTTATTTTTTCTTGTATTGCTTTTGCTTTTGGAGTCAGATCCAAAAAATTATAACCAAGACTGATGTCAAGAAATTTGCACATGTGTTTTCTTCTGGAGTTTTATGGTTTCAAGTCTTATACCCAAGTGTTTAATCCACTTTGAGTTAATTTTTGCATATGACATAAAATAGTGGTTGAGTTTTGTTATTTGTATGTGTCTATTTTTCCCAGAAAAATTTATTGATGAGATGGCTCTTCCTCCATTTCATGTTCTTGGTGTCTCTGCCATAAATTAATTGACAATATGTGTGTGGCTTTATTTCTGGGTTCTTTATTCTGTTGATCTATGTGTCTGTTTTCATGCCAATGCCACAGTACTTTGATGAGTATAACTTTGTAATGTAATTTGAAATCAAAAACAGTAATGTTCCTAGCTTTGTTTTTCTTCGAGATTTCTCTGGCTTTCAGCTTTTCACCATTGAGTATGATGTTACTTGTAGGCTTGTCTTATATGGCCTTTATTATGTTGAGGTATGTTCCTTCTATACCCACTTTGTTGAGAGTTTTTATCATAATTGAAAGCTGAATTTTTTCAAATGCTTTTTCTGTAATCAGTGAGATTATGATTTTTATTCTTCATTTTATTAATGCAGTGTATCCCATTGGCTTTTGGATGTTTGACTACCCATGCATTCCTGGATTAATTCCCATTTAACCCAATTATTTTAGAATAGCTTGAGAAGAATTGGTTTTAATTTATCTTTAAATATTTAGTGGAATCTGCCAATGAATCCTTCTTATCCTGGTCTTTTATTTATTTAGAGGTTTTTGATTACTGATTCAATATCCTTACTAATAATTGGTCTGTTCAGATTTTCTGTTTTGCATCATTTTATTGTGATATGTTATAGGTTTCTAGGAATTTGTCCACTTCTGGCTTGTCCAGTTTGTTAGCGCATAATTGTTTATAATAGTCTCTTACATTCATTTGTATTACTTGGGTATCATTAGTAACATGTCTTATTTCTAATTTTGAATCCTCTCTTTTTCTGAGTGGGGCTATTTATGTGGGGGTGAGGCCATTTCAAGGTTTGTATATTTTGTGTATCCTTAAAAAAAAGCTGCTAATTGCATTGACCTTTTTATTGTCATTTTAGTCTCTATTACATTTATTTCCTCTCTCATCTTTATTTCTTTCCTTCTACTAACTTTAGGCTTAATTTGTTCTCCTTTTACTAGTTCCTTGAGGTGTTAAGTTAGGTTGTTTATCTAAGATATTTCTTTTTTCTTAAAGTGAGCATTTATCACTATAAAATGCACCATTTATGTGGTGCATACATTATAATATTACTGTAACAAATTGTTGTATAGTTATTTTTACTACTTTTGTCTTTTAACCTTAATAGCAGTCTTACAATATTAGATTATTTACTATATAGTTACCTTTACCAGTGAAATTTATACTTTCTTATATTTTCCTGTTACTAATGAGCACTTTTTCATTTCAACTTAAAGAAGTCCCTTTAACATGTATTTTAAGGCCAGTCTAGTGGTGAGAATCTCCTTTAGCATTTTCTTGTATGAAAAACTCTTTCTCCTCTTCAATTCTGAAAGACAGCTTGGTGAGTTACAGTATTCTTGGTTGGAAGTTGTTTTTGTTTGTTTTAGCATTTTGATTGCATAGTGCCACTCTCTGCTGGCCTGTAAAGTTTCTGCTGAAAAATCTGATAGCTTAATGGGAGTTCATGTAACAAGTTTTGTTCTGTTTTTTTTTCTTGCTGCTTTTAGTGGGAAATAATGGGGAAGAAAATTTTGTTTAGAAATAGACCAAATTCCAATTAAAATAATACCTAAGGGGCACCTGGGTGGCTCTGTTGGTTGAGTGTCTGGCTTTGGCTCAGGTCATGAGCTCTTGTTTAGTGAGTTCAGACTCGTCATCACAGAGCCTGTTTCAGATCTTCTGTCCCCCTTTCTCTGCCCATCCCCCACTTGCACTCTTGCAAAAATAGTTTTTAAAAAGATTATCTCCTTATCTTTAACTTCTGACAAATTAATCATAATGTGTCTTGGTGTGGCTCTCTTTGCCTTTTATTTGGAACTCCACAGGATTCTTAAATCTGGATATCTGTTTTTTTCCCCAGGGTAGGGAACTTTTTAGGCATTATTTACCCAAATATTTTTTCTGCTTCTTTCTTTTTTCTCCTTCTGGGATTCCTATAATGAAAATATTGGTCCCATTGATGTTATCCTTTAAGTCCTTTAAGGTACCTCCAGTCTTGTTCATTTATTTATTTATTTTTCTTTTTGCTACTCTGTATGAACGAGTTCTGCTGCCTTGTCTTTGAGTTCACTGATCTTTTCTTCTGCTTTATCGAATCTGATGTTGAATCTCTGTATTGTTTTTTTCAGTTATTTTATCTTTTAATTCTATGATTTCCATTTGGTACTTTCTCATTTTCTATTGTTTTGTCAAAATTTTCACTTTGTTCATGCATGGTTTTCCTGATCTCCGTGAGCATTATTTTGAACTCTTTATCAAATAATTTATATTTCTGTTTCAGTAAAGTCTTTTTCTGAGGTTTTATCTTGTTTACCTACGTGGAAAATATTCCTCCATTTCTTCATTTTCCTTGACTTTCTTTGTTTATTTCTATGTGTTATATAAAACAGCCACCTGTTTCAGTCTTGCAACCTTGGCCTCTTGTAGGTGATAACACTTATTATTTAACCTTGTCCTAGCTGTTAGTTGTCTCTCCAGTTCTTGTGATTGTTCAAGAAGCCTTTGTACTTAGTGGCTTTTTAGCAGTTAGGGTATTCCACGACTCTGTATCTCCAAAGGGAGGATCTCTGTCAGTATCTACATTCAATATGATCTTTTGGTGGACCCATAGGCTGCAGCTTTTAAAATATGCAAAGATAACTCTTTTAAGCGAAAACTGGGACATGGTTATTTCTGTCTTTCCCTGTGCACTGACCCTTGGGGTGATAGCCCATGAAGAGTGTTGTTTGCTACCATCATGTTCAACCTATGAACACAAGCCTTCCTCACCACCAGAACAAGGCTACTGAGGGGTATCTTTTCTGGGGAGCAGCCACAAGATCTGGGGCACCAATTATGTACACAAGCTCCTTTCTCAGATATAAGTGACCTGGGATAAGTCAGAGGATGATTACAAAGATTGTTCCCTGCTGGCCTACCCAATATCTAGAGAGAATTGTTGGCCCCTAGATGTGTGATTAATTAGAAGCCTACTCCTTATATCACAGCTATGAAGATAAGCTAATAGGAGTTTTTCATGGAGAGATTGTGTGTTTCTGTCTTCTGCCTCTGTATTGTTCCTTGAGGTAGCAGCCAATTAAACACTGTTTTTCCATTTGTGTCTGTCCTGTGAGTCCATGAATATAAGCCCCACTGGCCACCAGAACCAGGTGATGAAGGGCATTCCCTGGACAGAAGCTGAAAAAACTGGGGCACCAGATGTGTGCCCAAGCTCTCTTCTGGGAAATAGCAGGGACTTGGAGGAAGGCATGCACTGGTCTCTGCAGTTTGGAGAATATTTTTGTGAATACTTGATGTGTGTTAAATTAGATGCCTGTTCTTCAGACCAAAGCTTTTCAGATAGGCAAATCGACTTCTTTCTCAGAAAGATGCCTTTTAGCCAACTGCCTCTGCACTGGGCCCTAGGGTGTAGTCACAGTGAGTCTGCATGAGCCTTTAAGAACTGCTTCTCAGTTCACTTTGGTCTTAAAGACATGAGCTCCATTGGCTTTCAAAACTATACGTTTTGGGGACCTGTCTCTAAGGTTCAAGTCTCAAAAGTTGAGGTGCTATATACAGGGTTCAAACTCTTCTCTCTTCAGGAAGAAGCTTTGCATTATGAGTTCCCTCCAGATTGTGGGTTGCCATGTCAAGGGTGGGATTTAGGGCAAGATTGTGTCATAGCTTCTCCTATCCATTTCAGTGTGTGTGTGTGTGTGTGTGTGTGTTTTCTCATTAAGCTGATGTGAAGTAGTTGCTCAGATAGTTTTTTTAGTTTCTTTCATAGCATAGTGTTCTGTATATAGCTGTAGATTCAATGTGTCCATGGGAGGAGGCAAGTTTGGGATCCTCCTACATCATCATCTTGAACAAGGATCCCAATTGCTTTTTAGATTTAACTAAAATATATTGGACATAGTTTGGGAATGTGAGGAGAAATAGGCAACTCTACATTAGATTTTCTCTCAATATCATTTATCTTAGAAGAAAATAGAATAAATTAACAGGAACAAAATTTCATGCAGTTTCTAAGCAAAGAGATAAAAAATGAAAACAGGGTCTTCCTTATGGTGACAGAGGTAAGTGTGTCTCCTCCAAAATACTTCTTTATTCTATACCCAAATGTTTAGCTTCTCTAACACGTTACCTCCAGTTTTCCAACATCAAATGCAAGTGAACACTGAAACCAGACTACCTCTACAGTACTGACTCCTAATGGAAGGGAGAAGGGTACCCCATCTCCTACAGCAGTGTGTATAGTTTAAATCAGTTTGCTTCAGGATATGGATTTTTCCTTCCTTTTTTGCACCACCTAAGAATATAATATTCAGACATTACAGAGGTGGTACTCTATGTCAGAGGTTGTAATTCATAATGGACTACACATGAAAGATCAGAGTAACTTCTATTTGTGGTTACTATACCTCTATTCAATATTTCTTAACAAAGTTTGCTGGTGTAACCATACTTCCCTCACAATTTTGGTGTTCACCCAGCTGGTGGTTCTAGAAAGTGTGCCAAGGATAAATACTTAATGTTTCTCATTCACAGAGTGATTTCTATCTGTTTTTGTAAGTGAACATTATAAAACTCAGAAACCTATCATTTTATTTGCTCATTAATTCATTGACTAAATTGCTAGCATTAGTTAAGGTACTATGTGTTTTCTGAAGGCTTTTGAGGTAGTATAATTTTATCTACATCCACTTCTAAACAAATTCAAGTGAAAGTGTTTCGTTTGGGAACAGGATCCTCAAATTATAGTCCCTAGCAGAGTATTAATGTCACTTGGAAACTTGTAAAAATGCAAATTTGTAAGCCCCACTCCATGTTTACTGAATCAAAAACTGTGGGAGTGGAGGCCAGCAATATGTCTTAATGTATTTATCAGGTGTTCCCAATGCAGACAACAGTTTGAGAACCACTGGGGTGAGCCTGAGTTAACTACTGCATCTTCAACCATTCTGCAAAACTAGGTCATATCAATTTTGGTAAAACTAAGGCCTGTGGGGACTCTTCTTAAAAAGAAGAATCTGAATCAAACCTCTAGTAAATTAATTTCTTACTGTCTTTCCCAGAAGTATAATACTTAAGAACCTAACATGCCCAGGTTGAATATTACTGCCTGTTTGTGGTAAAAATACAACTATCCAAAAGAATTCCATTACCCAAATACATTGCCATGTAAGTGCACCGAATTGAGGGATAATCTTGTGTGTCATAGACATACTGATTTCTAGAAACAAAGGAGCTATATATTTTTTTAATTTCAGTCATGACAGCAAGAGAGGATGAAGTGACATATTTCACCAAGTTCAGTATATAATATCCATCTACAAAAAATCCCTTAGAAATAAAGACAAAATGGAAAATTATTAGCATTAATGACATTGGTATTCACTCACTTGGTATTAGAAAGCCCAATAATACAGCTTCCATAAAATAGACCATGTCTTTAGGACTTTCTGGGATAATTTTCCCCATTTTATTGATATAATTGAAATACAACACTGTATGAGTTTAAGGTGTAAAGCATAATGGTTTGCTTTACATATATTGTAAATTGATTATCATAAAAGCTGAGTTACCATTTGCCATCATATAGATAAAATTTTTAAAAAGCAAAAGAAATTCACATGCATCCTATAGCAGTGTTAGCTATGGAAATTACCTTTTCTTCCCAACTTTTGGTAACTACAAATCTGATTTCTTTTTCTATTTATTTATTTGTTCTACATAATAAGATTCTGCATAAAAGTGAGATAATACAGTATTTGTCTTTCTCAATCTGACTTAATGCACTTAGCAAAATGCCCTTAAGTTCCAGTCATGTTGCTACAAATGGCAGGATGCCCTCACTTTTTATGGTTGAACAATATCCAACTGCGTGTGTCACAACTTCTATTCATCCATCCAGTGGTGGATACAGATGGTGTTTCCATGTTTTTGTTATTGTAAATAATGCTGCTATAAATGTGGTGGCACAGATGACTTTTTGAGTTGTTTTTGTGTCTTTTGGATATATTTCCCAAAGTAGAAATGCTGGATTATGTGGTAGTTTTATTTTGGGGGGATCTTCTATACTGCTTTCCATAGTGGCTGTACCAGTTTATAATCACCCCAAAAATGCACAGGGTTCCTTTTCCCCACATCCTCACCCTGCATTTGTCTTTTTGATGATGCCCAACAGGCATGAGGTGATATCTTCTTGTTTTTTGATTTGTATTTCCCTGATGACTAGTGATGTTGAGCATCTTTTCATATACCTCCTCATCTTGTTTTTTTATCTTGGGAAAAATGTCCATTCAGATCTTTTGGCCATCTCCTAATTGGATTGTTTGTTTTTGCTATTGAGTTGTATGAGTTCTTTTATACATTTTGGATATTAACCCTTTAGGAGATATATAATTTACAATTTTTCCCCATTTTGTAGGTTGTCTTCTCAATTTCTTGATTGTTTCTTTTGCTGTGAAGAAACTAGTATGATGTAGTTTCACTGTTTATTTTCCACTTTGTGATGTGTGCTTCAGATGACATATCCAAAAAATCATTGCCAAGACCCATGTCAATGAGCTTTTTCCCCATGTTTTCTTTTAGGACTTTTATGATTTCAGACCTTACATATAAGTCTTTAATCCATTTTGAGTTCATTTTCATGAATGGTGTAATATAGAGGTCTAGTTTTATTCTTTCATATGTGAATATCCAGTTTTCTCAGCACCATTTATTGAAGAAGACTGTCTTTTCTCCTTTGAATATTCTTGGCTCCCTTGTCAAATATTAGTTGATAGTATGTGTTTCAGTTTATTTCTGAGCTGTCAGTTCTATTCCATTGTCCTATTTGCTTGTTTTTATGCCAGTACTACACTGTTGATATTGGTATAGCTTGAAATGAGGAAGTGTGATGCCTCCTTTGTTCTTTTTAAGATTACTTTGTCTATTTGAGGTCTTTTGGGTTCCATATAAATTTTAGGAGGGTCTTTTTTTCCCCTATTCCTGTAAAACATTGCCTTTGGAATCTTGACAGGGATCACATTGAATCTCTTAATGGATTTTGGTAATTATTGTCATTTTAATAATATCATTTCTTCTAATCCATGAACATAGAATGCCTTTCATCAGTGTCTTCTACTTTTCAGAGTAGAGATCTTTAACTACCTTGGTTAAGTTTATTTCCGAGTATTTTCTTGTTCTTGATGTTACTGTAAATGCCATTGTTTTGTTTTTCAAATAATTCATTGCTATTGTAAACCAATAACACTTGTATGTTAATTTTATATCCTGCAACTTGACCTCTGTATATAAAACCATGTAATCTGCAAACAGAGACAGTTTTACTTCTTCCTTTCCAATTATGTATTCTTTGTTTCTTTTTCTTGCCTGCTTACCTGGTGAGGACTTCTAGTACACTGTGTTGAATAGGAGTGGTGGCAGTGGGCACCCTTGTCTTATTCTTGATCTTAGAGGAAAAGCTTTGTTTTCACCAGCAAGTATGATGTTAACTCTGGGTTTGCTATATATGGTCTTTATTATGTGGAGGTACATTCCTTCTACACCAAAAAAGAATATTTTATCATTAATGAATTTTGTCAAATCCTTTTCCTGCATTTAGTGAGATGGTTTTTTTTCTTTTATTCTAATGTGATGTATCATGTTCGTTGATTTGATGGATGTTGACACACCTTTACATCCCAGATATGAATCCCATTTGATCAGGGTGAATGATACTTTTAATGTGGTACTAATTTGAATTTGCTCATTTTATTGAGAATTTTGGCATCAATATTGATCAAAGATTGGAGTCTGTAGTTTTCTGGTAGCGTCCTTTTCTATCTTTGGTATGGGGGTGATGCAGGCCTCATAAACTGGGTTGGGAAATGTTCTCCTCCCTGCCCCCATTTAATTTTTTGGAAGGGTTTAAGAGAAGGCTTGCTGTTAATTATGTAAATGTTTGGTAAACTTTACCAGTGAATACATCTGCTCCTGGCTTTTCCTCATTGGGAGATTTTTTATTATTGATTAAATTTACCTACTAGTAATTGGTCTATTCAGGCTTTCTAAATGCTTTGTGATTGAATCTTGGTAATTTGTATGTTTCTAAGAATTTTTTTCATTTCTTTTAGATTGTCCAGTAGTTTGGCATATAGTTGTCCACAGCAGTCTCTTATCAGCATTTCTGCCGCGATGTCTCCTTTTACATTATAATTTTTTGTTAATTTCAGTGTTTATTTTTTCCTTGGTAATTCTAGCTAAAGATTTGTCAATTCTGTTTATTTTTTCTATTGTTTTCTTATTATTTCCTTCCCTCTGCCTGCTTTGGGCTTAGTTTGTTCTTCTTTAAGGCATAGCATTAAGCTGTTTATTTGGGATATTTCTTGCTTGTTAATGTAGACATTTATGAACTTTCCTCTTAGAATTGCTTTCATAGAATCGCTTAAGTTTTAGAATGTTGTATTTCCATTTCATTTGGCTCAGATACATTTTTTATTTCCCTTTTAATTGCTTCTTTGGCTGTTCAGGAGTATGTTATTTAATTTTCATGTATTTGTGGATTTTCCAGTTTTCCACTTGTTGATTTGTAGTTTTTTTAAACATTGTAATCAGAGATACTTGGTATGATTTCCTTCTTTTTAAATTTGCTAAGCCTTGTTTTATGGTCTAACATATGGCCTATCCTATGTTAGGATAATGTTAGAAAATTTTCCATGTGCACTTGAAATGAATGTGTATTTTGCTGTTGTCAGATAAAATGTTCTATGTATGTCTTTTGGGTCTATACTCTTGTTCTAATTCCATTTCCTTATTGATTCTCTGTCTAGATGATCTATTAGTTGTTGGGAGATGGGTATTAAAGTTAGCAACTATTTTATTGCTATTATTTCTTCTTTTAGCTCTATTAGTTTTTAATTTACATATTTAGGAGCTTCAGTGATGGGTACATAAATATTTACAACTGTTATATCTACTTGATGGAATGACCGCTTTTTCATTATTTTACCATATTTAAATTCTGTTTTATCTGCTATCACTATAGTTACCCCTGCTTTTCTTTTTTTTAACATGTGCTTGAAATCTTTTTCCATTCCTTTACTCTCAGTCTGTATGTGCCTTTAATGTTGAAGTGAGTTTCTCATTGGCAACATACGATTGGAACATTATATATATATATATATATATATATATATATATATACATATAATTTTTGAAATTTATTGTCACATTGGTTTCCATACAACACCCAGTGCTCATCCCAAAAGGTGCCCTCCTCAATACCCATCACCCACTCCCCCCTCCCTCCCACCCCCCATCAACCCTCAGTTTGTTCTCAGTTTTTAAGAGTCTCTTATGCTTTGGCTCTCTCCCACTCTAACCTCTTTTTTTTTTTTTTTCCTTCCCCTCCCCCATGGGTTTCTGTTAAGTTTCTCAGGATCCACATAAAAGTGAAAACATATGGTATCTGTCTTTCTCTGTGTGGCTTATTTCACTTAGCATAACACTCTCCAATCCATTGGAACAGTTTAAAAAATCCATTCAGCCATTCTGTCTTTTGTTTGGGGAATTTCATCTATTTAAAGATTCTCGATAAGTAAGGCCTTACTCTCGTCATTTTGTTATTTTGTAGACCCATTCTTCCTAGCTTCTTATCCTGCTCTCTTTGTGTTTTGATGTCTCCTATTTTTTTTTTTACTTCATCACATTGTTTTATATAGTTAATATACATTTTTCCTTTGTTGTTACCATGAAGTTTATATAAAATATCTTCAAATTTTAACACCCTATTTTAAAATAATAACAACTTTAATAGAATTCCTAAGCTTTACACTTTTACTTCTTCTCCCCCTATCATTTTCGGTTATAAAATATAAATATGTAAATTGTAATATTAATATTGTGTAACTAATAACAGATTCCCACAGCTGTTTATTTTTACTATATTTGTTTTTCACTTTTAAACTAGATTTGAAAATGACTTACACACCACCATAACCATACAACAGAATCCAGCTTTGACTTTATATTTACTTTGACCAGTGGGTTTTACCCTGCCTTCTTATGTATGTTTGCTTTATTTATTTATTTTTTAATTTATTTTTGAGACAGAGAGAAGGTGAGACACAGAATCCGAAGCAGGCTCCAGGATCTGAGCTGTCAGCACAAAGCCCGATGTGGGGCTCGAACTCACAAACCACAAGATCATGAACTGAGCCAAAGTCGGACACTTAACTGACTGAGCCACCCAGGTGCCCCATGTATGTTTGCTTTATGATGTTAATGGGTGTCATTTGTTTCCACTCAACGAACACCTGATAGAGTTTCATACAAGGCAGGTCTGGGTGTTGTGAATTCCATCAGCTTTGCTTTTGGAAAATCTTTATCCCTCTTTTATTTATGAAGGATAGAATTTCCAGTATTCTTGGTTGAAAGATTTTTTCTTTCAATATTTTGAATATGTTATTTCATGCTCTTCTGACCTGAAAAATTTCTGTTGGGAAATCTTCCACTAATCTTATTAGGGGTTCACTTGTTTGTACTTCTGCTTTTTCTCTCACTGCTTTTAAATTGTTCCGCTTTTCAAAAATGAACTATTAGGACCTCATCAAAATAAAAAGCTTCTGCACAGCAAAGGAAACAATCAGCAAAACTAAAAGGCAACCAATGGAATGGGAGAATATATTTGAAAATGACATACCAGATAAAGGGTTGGTATCTAGAATCTATAAAGAACTCAAACTCAGCACCCAAACAACAAATAATCCAGTGAAGAAATGGGCAAAAAACATGAACAGACACTTCTCCAAAGAAGACATCCAGATGGCTAACAAATGAAAAAATGCTTAACATCACTCATAATCAAGGAAATACAAATTAAAACCACAATGAGATACCACCTCACACCTGTCAGAATGGCTAACATTAACACCTCAGGCAACAGTAGATGTTGGCGAGGACACGGAGAAAGAGGATCTCTTTTGCACTGCTGGTGGGAATGCAAACTGGTGCAGCCACTCTGGAAAACAGTATGGAGGTTCCTTAAAAAATTAAAAATAAAACTACCCTATGACCCAGCAATTTCATTACTCGGTATTTATCCAAGGGATAGAGGTGTGCTGTTTCAAAGGGGTACATGCACCTCAATGTTTATAGCAGCACAATCAATAATAGCCAAAGTATGGAAAGAGCCAAAATGCACATCAACAGATGAATGGATAAAGAAGATGTGACATATATATATATATATACAATGGATTATTACTCAACAATTAAAATGAGGGCAATCTTGCCATTTGCAACTACATGGATGGAACCAGAGGATGGAACTAAGTGAAATAAGAGAAAGACAAATGTCATATAACTTCACTCATATGAGTAATTTCAGATACAAAACAGATGAACAAGAAGGGAAGCAAAATAATATAAAAACAAGGAGGGGGACAAAACATAAGAGACTCTTAAATACAGAGAACAAACTGAGGGTTGCTGGAGGGGTTGTGGTTAGGGGATGGGATAGATGGGTAAGGGGCATTAAGGAAGATACTTGTTGGGATGAGCACTGGTTGTTTTACATAGGGGATGAATCACTGGAATCTACTCCTAAAATCATCATTGCATTATTTAAAAATTAATTACTTTTAAAAAATGTTTGCCTTTTGACCATTAAATTATAATGTGTCTTGATGTGACCATGTTTGGGTTCTTTAGGGCGTCTTGGATCTAGAGGTCTAGTTCTCTCACCAGGTTTGGGAAGTTTGGAGCCATTATTGCTTTAAATACACTTTCTGTCCATTTCTCTTTCTCATAATTCCCAGAATGTGAATATTGTTTCTTTTCATTGTGTCTTATTTGGTCCATAGGCTTTCTTTAGTCTTTTTCACTCTTTTTTTCTTGTTGTTCCTCTGATTGATAATTTCAAACATCCCATTTTCCACATTGCTGATTTATTTCTGCATGGTTGATTCTGCTTTTGAAACTGTTGAATTTTTCAGTTCAGTTATTATATTTTTTAGACTATGTTTTTACCCCCTAATTTTGTTGTCTGTGTGTTCTTGTCCTTCACTAAGCTTCCTAAAGAGGACTTTTTTGAATTCTTTGTCTGACAGTTCATAGATTTCCAAGATCAGTTAATAGAGTTTCATTATTTTTTTTCATATTTATGTTTGAGAGAGAGAGAGAGCACAAGCGGGGGAGGAGCAGAGAGGGAGAATCTGAAGCAGGTTCCAGGCTCTTAGCTGTCAGCACAGAGCCCATTGCAGGGCTGAAACTCACGAACCGGGAGATGATGACCTGATCGAAGTCACATGCTTAACCTACTGAGACACCCAGGCACTCCTATTAGCTGGTTTTTAATGGTGTTATATTGATCTGATTTTTCGTTATCCTTAATTTGCCTCCTCTTCTAGACTTTTCCAGATTTGCTTTGGCAGAGACATTTCTTGACCAGTCAGCCTACTTTGAGCTTCTGGATGTGACAGCAGATGGGGCCTGCTATTAGGATATATTTTCGGACAAGGCAACTCTTTAAGTTCTGAAGTCATAAGGGAAGGATGTGCCCTGACTTGGGCAGAAATCCTGCCCATGTCAGGCTCTAGGATCTTGAGTCAGGTTTACCAGATGGTTGGGACCGGGTATGACACTTAGCACTAGGTGGGGCTATAAATTAGCTTCTCTGCCTTAGTGGGGCAGCAAGACAGGACCTGGTGCCTGAACGTTTCACTGTGTGGGGACCCAAATCAGGTAAGAGTGTGCACTGAATATCCTGGTCAAGGGGGACCACTGGTTTTTCTCTACAGACAGGAAAGGCCTTGGGTTTTACACTGTTCAAGTGCTACTTTGAGCAAGTCTGTTGGATGGGCTCTGTAGTCTCCTTTGTTCTCTGGTTAGGTTTCTGGGTTGGTGGACTAAAGCCTGTATTCAATAAGTGGGACTACAAATTTGTTTCCCTAACTAGGCACAGCAGGAGAAGCAGCTCCAAGGCTATTAATTGACTTAAGCTGACCTATTCCCTGAGTTCCTGCTGAACAGAGTCACTTGCTTTCACTCTGGGGGTGTTCAGCACTGCCCACACTCAGGTTGAAATTTGCTGGGTTATACAGCTTCCATGTATTTTTGCCAGTCCTTTCTCTCAGATGGTACTGGGGATACAATCTAGTGTGGTTAGGGCTATGACTGTTCTTCTGCCTAGCTGTGGACAGATCAGGCTATAGGGCCAGCAAAACTCCTTGTTTGTGGACCTGAATTGTGCAGAGCTATACCTGGTCAGACTGCAAATGAGCAAAACCAGTGGCTGGAACTACTATTTGGGCTCTGGAGGTAAAAACTCAGTCTGCCAAGATCTGAGTGCAGGTAACTGGGAGCCCTTCCCCTTTTGTCTGATACAATTAGATTTCCAAGGGTTTGGGCCTTGCAGATTACCCTGTCTTACCAGATAGGTTAATGAAACCAGAGTAGTTGCTCCTACAAAGTGACCACAATGCTGGTGACGGGTAGGGTGGGGTGCCAGAACTCACTTCTAAAGTCCCCTTTCAAACAAGGATCTCAGGAAAGACCTCTCAGTGAAATATCACAATTGCCTGGACAATGTAATCACTATGTAGTTGCTTCTCTTACCTTCCTAAGGCAGTATGTCCTGGCCTCTGTAGTAAAAAGGGGTTCTTCAGCATTACTCCCCTGTTCTATGATTCTCTCAGCGGCATCTTGTCCATAGACAGTTGTGAGGGGGACTAAAGTCTGTAAGGAACTATGTCTTCATCTTGGTGACATAATACCTCTCTCCTTAAAGAAAGTTCTTAAATCTGGTGATTATTTTTTAATGTATTTGTTTTCAGTCAACACTAAAACAATAGTATCTAATAGAGAAATGTGTACGTAGCTTTGACCTTCTTTACTTGAAGGTATTTTCCAATTGTGAAGCAGTTGTTAATTTTCCAAACTGCCATTATATGATAAAGAACATGAAAATTTTGCTTTACTACTAATGCAAACATACTTGATATAATTCTAAGGGTTAAAGAAGGAGACTATTCAAGAAGTATGCTGGGAAGAACATTAATTTACAACTTAAACAGAAGGCTCAAATTCTGGTTTTTGTTTGTATTACCCAAGTCAGTCAAACTTAGCAAGCCTCAGATGCCTCTGCTATGAAAAATATGTTGAGAGGATTAAATAAGTATATACGGGTGGTAATAAATGCCAGTTTACAGATAAAATAAGGAAGCTAATGGCTGAAACTTTTGTGGGTGTGGAGGCACTTGGGTTTTATCTATCTGGGAGAAATCATGAGAGATCTTGAAGTAAGCCCACTGTAAGATTTTCCATCACAGCCTAGAACTGACATATTTATCAATCCAATTCATATTCCTCTGGTAATCCAAACTAGTCACATGAATAAATCCAGATGCAAAGTCTGGGAAATGGCCAAGCATGAGTTTGTGGTATTCAGCTAGCCATCACTGCCACAACTTAGCACCTTTTTTTTATCTTAGTTTTCTTAGCCCTGGAATTAGAACATTGGATTTAGCAGTTACAAAAGAGAAATCACCTGTTTTGTCCATTTCTCATTTCATTATTTTCTTTTTTCCAGTCCCTGGAGTCAGACCTCATTCTATTTTCTTTGGATATTCCTGGAAGCTAATTATCATTTAAACAAATATCAGAAAATAGGCAAAATGTTACTATGTTACAACTGAACACACATATTTCAAGAGAAGCTAAAAGACAAACTTTAGAATCAAAACATTATCTTTAAACAGGTACTTAATTAGCTATAATGTACTGGCCCCAAAGATAAATCCTAGTCAAAACGCTCATCTTGAAGCAGAAAGTCGTACCATAAAAATATTTATGAGTAGCACACATTATGCACTGTGGGGATACCTTACATTACTTTTTCAATAAAAGTACTTAAAGAATAAGGTATTTGCAAGGAAGCTAATGAGTACAGGTACTGATTATTTACAAATTTTAAATTGAAAACTTTAAAATCTGTTTCTATATAACAAGAACTAGAAAATAATTCCCAGGAAACGTTAAAACGATGCACATTAGTCCATATCTGGATATACTTCTTTTGTGGTAATTCATTGAAATATTTTGTTATAAAATCAAGATGACAAATTTTTAAGAAACTAGGATTCAAACACTATTAAAGCGATTTATGGAATCTCAGTGCAAGTAATTAACTGCTAGAAAACACACACGCTAGTGTATAATCACATAAACCAGACACTCAGGGGTGAATGTGCCAACGAACGATGAAGACAGATTTAAGCAAGAATAAAAATAGTAAATGAAAATTGCATGTGGTATTGAGATCTAAAAGGTCCTAACGGTTCCACATGCAGCATCTGTAGCATGAAGGAACACAATTATTTACATATAAACGGTCTGCTTACATACAACGATCACATAAGTAAATGTCTACATTATGCTGCAAATGTCATGCAAGAAATACAACTGTCTGATTGATATGCAGAGTGTTTGCCAGGATGGTGACAGCCAAAGTAAGTTCAAAGTCACAGGAAATGTTGTCATCAGCCTAGTGTAAAAATGTACAATTACTTGCTATTCTCTTTCTGTTTAAAGGTGACTACTACTATCTTTTCCCTAGGCTACTTGTTCACTGTAGCTTATTATCATTACAAAGTATTAAAATGGATTAGCTTTCCATATTGTGTTCATATTGGGAAGGGCATGTTTTAGACAGCTCACTGACAAGATTTTTGAAAAAGCATTTTATTTCTCTACTAAAAATTACCAGGCAGCTTGTTTTTGAGAATAAAAATCTCTAAATTGCATGCTTGCAAATTCTTTTTGCTTGATAATTTCATTTAATATAAAAAAAGAAAGAGAAGAAGTGAGCAGTATCTAATTAATATCTTCTAATGCCCAACTAATGTCAAGCATGACTCCAATTTATAACTGAACTGTATTTTTACATTGAAAAATTCAATTACATTTACTGACAGACTTTGAAATGCCACATTATTTATATTGGCAAACTTTGCAGGCTCACGGTATATTTATTAACATTCTTTCCACAGAATAAAGCATATATACAATACAGATCACTGCATTCTTCATTTTTTAATCTTTCAAAGTGATATGTATATCTACCAGAGCAGCAAGAGGCCGCTTCAGACTAAGAGAGCCAAAAGACCAAATGGAGGCAGACATTAATGTGCCCTTCCTTTAATTCTCCAGGCAAAACAAGGTAACCTTGACATTTCACTATCCTCTCTGGCTCCTGCTTCTTTGCTCTTTCTCTGGTGCTTCCCCCTCAGCCCCTCCCCACTCCATCCTTGTTCCTACAAGCATACAGAACAACCATAGGGCCCTCTGTGCACACATCAACAATTTTGAGCTGTGAAGAGGTTCAATTGCCACATTGGTGACTCAGTTGCAAAGCACAAATCATTTACTACGATAGCTTGAGGACATGACAATGACAGACATCTGGGCTGGAAGGCAAAAAAGGGGTTATTCGCAGCTGGTACATTAGTCCTGCTAGCCACTAGACCACCACAGTGTCCCTGTCCTCCAGTTTCCTTCCCCTTCTTTCTGCCTGCTTCCTGCTGTCAGCTGCCAAAAGATATCTGTTCTCACCCTTTGCTGAATGAAAAGGTGCTAATGCATGACTTCAGGATATGTCAGAACATACAGTACTTACAAGTGTTGGGAGATGCAGCCAACCTGACCATAGGGAAAAGAAATGAGTAACCAAGGAGCAATTGTCTTGAAAAGGAGAGGGGGAAATATTCAAGGGCTATTCCTTTTCTTTGTATATTGTGGGGCGGGGCAGGGGGGGGGTGGCGCAGGATGGGAATCTTCCTTTAAGCCACCTTTCCATTTCCCTCTCCCTGCACAGGATATCCAATGTCTTTAGCAATTCTGAATATCCTATTATTTCTGTAGTCTGATGTTGACAAATATACCAATTAACGTAAAGGATAATTCAAAATTACAGGATTACTATAGGAATATAGTTTACTTTTTTTCTTTCTATGTACACAGGAAAAGACAAAATTACAAAGAGAATGAAACACATTTTGTACTTTGCTCATCACCACTTTGGATAAGTCATTACTATCTATTACTTAAATGCTTGCCCTCTTCTTAGCTAAGAAAAAGGAATTCCCCTGGACAAATCCTTTAACATCCAGAATCTACATTTAAATCCCGAGGCTGATGGTGTGGACAGGAACATGGTACAGGTGCCCCAGCCAGCTTACAGTCTCAGTGAGTCCTGAGTGAGTCCCTAGCTCATACCCACTCCAGCTGTCCCAGCAGAGTACACACTGGGACGCCTCTCAGCAGTGATTACTACAGCCTCAGCCATTTTACCAAGGTGACACAGTCCCAAGGCACCATGGAACATGCCAAACCTTCACCAATTTGGCTCCAGCCACCCCACCAGCATGCCCTAGAAAGCCTTGGTTTTTAGCTACTTCAGCAGTCCTACTAGGTGGCTTCTGTACAGAGAACCCCAGGACTACCCTGGCCTGTGACCACTTTAAAGTGAGGCAAGATGTGACATGTCAGTCACATGGAGGGATGTGCTCCAAAAAAAAGAGCAAGACAAAACCTCAGAAAAAGTAGTAAAGGGAATAGAAATAACTGATTTACATGATAAAGAGTTCAAAGTTATGGTCATAAAGATTCTTACCAGACTGGAAAGAAGAATGGATAAGCTCAGTAAGAACTTCAACAAATAGATTGAAAATATAAGAAGAAGCAATCAATTGAAGAATACACTTCAGTCGAAGTGAAAAACAAACTAAAGAGAATCAACAACAGTAGATGAAAAGATGCAAAACAGATCAGTTAAAATGGAAAGCATCTAAGCTAAACAACAGAAAGAAAAAATAATTTTAAAAAATGAGGCTAGATTCAGGAATCTTTTGAACAACACCAAGCCATTAAATATTCACATCACAGGGTCCTAGAAAGAAGAAAAAGGGACAGAACTCATTTGAAGAAATAGTGAGGAAAACTTTACTAACATGGGGAAGGAACGAGATCCAGGTTCAGGAAGCACAAAGCTCCAAACAAGATTAACCTAATGAGGTCCATACCATAACACATAATTAATATGTCAAAGATTAAATACAAAGCAAGACTTCTAAATGTAATGAGAGAAAGCAACTAATTATATACAAAGAAAACCATGTTAGGCTATAAGCTAATTTTTCAGCAGAAATTTCTCAGGCTACAAGGGAGTGGTGTGATATATTCAGAATGCTTAAAGGAAAAAGAGGGGGGGAAAAAACCTTAACCAAGAATACCAGGCAAAGTTATCATTCAGAATTGAAGGAGAGAGAGAGTTTTCCAAACAAAACTTTAAAAGAGGTCATCATCACCTAACTCACCTTACAAGAAACGCTAAAAATGTTAAAGGGAATTCTTCAAGTGGAAAATGAAAGGCCATAATTAGAAGAAAATTATGAAAGGAAAAGTACTTCACGAATAAAAGCAAACACACAGTAAAGGTAGCAGAACAATCACTTACAAAGCTAGAATAAAGGTTAAAAGAACCAAAGTAGTAAAATCAATTAAAAATTTAGTGAAGGGGACTCACAAAATTATATTAAATATGACAACAGATGAAAAGTGGAGAAATAAAAATGAAGTCTTTTTATAATGTGTTTGCATTTCAGCAACCATCAATTTAATATAGGCTCCTGTATTATGTTATATATGAGCCTCATGGTATCTACAAACCAATACACCCACAAAGAAGCCAAGCATAACACTAAAGAAATTCATGAATCATGATAAAAGAGAGAAGAGTAAAAGAACAGAGAAATACAGAAACTATCAGAAAACAGTTAATAAGATGGCATAAGTACATACCTATAACAATTACTTTAGTATAAATGGTCTAACTTCTCCGGTTAAAAGACATAGGGTGATGGATAAATTTTAAAAAAGACCCATCTAAATGCTGCCTGCAAGAGATGCACTTCAGACTTAAAGACACATAGAAACTGAAAGTAAAGGTGTGGAGAAAGATATTCCCTGAAAAAAGAAGTTAAAATTTAAAAAGCCAGGATAGTAGAATCCATATCAAACCAAATAGACTTTAAAACAAAGACTGTATCAAGAGACAAAGAAGGGCATTGTCTAATGACAAAGGGATCAATCCAACAAGAGGATATAGTCATTGTAATTATCTATGCACCCAAGGCTGACACGCCTAAATATATGAAGCAAATATTTACAGACATAAAGAGAAATTGAAAAACCACAATAGTAGTAGAAGACATTAACACACTAGTTACATCAATGGAGATTTCTTTGAGGCAGAAATAAGGAAACAGTGTCTCTGAACAATGCATGCTACCTGATCAACTTTGCAGATATACAAAACATTCCATCCCAAACCCGCACTATACCCATTGTTTTCAAGTGCACATGGATAATTCTCCAGGATAGATTAGGCCACAAAACAGTCTCAATAATTGTAAGAAGACTGAAATCATATGAAGCATCTTTCAACCCTAATGGTAGGACAATTACAAAATTGAGAATTACAATTACAAAAACTGAGAAAAGTACAAACACGTGGAGTCTAAACAACATGCTACCAAACAACCCAGGGGTCAACAAAGAAATCAAAGAGGAAATCAACAAAATATTAAGGCAAATGAAAACACAACAGTCCAAAGTGTTTGAGATTCAGCAAAAACAATTCTAAGAGGGAAATTTACAGTGATGCAGGACTAATCAAGAAATAAGAAAAATTTCAATCTAATTTTACACCTAAAGAAACTAGACGAAGAACAAGGCCCAAAGTTAGAAGGAGGGAAATAATAAAGATCTGAGTAAGGAAAAAATGAAACACACTTAAAAAAAAAAACAAAACAGTAACCAGACCTGATAAACTGATTCATCAGAAGAAAAGACAAGACCCAAATAGATAAAATCAGAAATCAATGAAAAGAACTGATACCACAGATATATCAAGGATTATGAGACCACTATGAAAAAACACATGCCAACAAATTGGACAATATAGAAGAAATTGCTACATTTCTAGAAACCTACAATGTTCCGAACTTGATTCAGAAAGCAATAGAAAATCTGAAAAGACCAATTACTATTAACAAATTTGAACCGGTAATCAAGAAACTCCAAAAAACAAAAGTCCAAGACCAGATGGCTTCACAGAATTCTACCAAACATTTAAAAAAGAGTTTCCTATACTTCTGAAACTATTTCAAAAAAAGAAAGAGGAGGGAGAGCATCCAAATAGAGTCTATGAGACCAGCATACCCTGATACTCAAACCAGACAATGACACCAGAAAAACAAAACAAACCTATAGGTGAATACCCCTGATGAACATAGATGTAAAATTCTCTGACAAAATATTAGCAAACCACCTTTAACAAAACGTTAAAAGGATCATTCACCACCAACATGTGAGATTCATTCCAGGAATGCAAGGATGATTTAGTATTCACAAATCAATCAATATGATACACCACATTAAAAAATAAAGGGATAAAAATCTCAGTAGATGCAGACTAAGTATTTGCCAAAGTACAGCATCGAATCATAATAAAAATTCTGATCAAAGTGAAGTTAGAGGGCATGTACCTCAATTTTTTTTTAAAAAGGCCATATATGACACATCCACAGCTAACATACTCAATGTTAAAAAAAAAAAAAACAAACAAACTTTTCCTCTATGGTCAGGAACAAGACAAGGATGTCTACTCTCACCACTTTTATTCAACACAGTGGCTGGAAGTCCTAGCCACAGCAACCACACAAGAAAAATAAAAAGCATCCAAATTGGTAAGGAAGTAGAAAAACTGTCACTATTTTCAGATGATTTGATATTATACATGGAAAACCCTAAAAGACCCCAACAAGAAACTATTAGAAGTAATAAATGAATTGAGCAAATTTGCAGGATACAAAATTCATACACAGAAATCTGTACTGCTAGTCATTAATGATGTAGTAGAGAAAAAAATTGGGGGGGGGCGGTTAGAATTTGCAACAAAAACAATAAAATATCTAGGAATAAACATAACCAAAGAGGTGAAGGACCTATACTCTGAAAACTATAAAACACTGGTGAAAGAAATTGACAATGACGTAAATGAAGAGACCTACAACGCTGAGGGATTGGAAAAATAATATTAAAATGTCCGTACTACCCAAAACAAACTATGGATTCAATGGAATCCCTATCAAGATACCAACATTATTTTTCACAGAACCAGAACAAGTGATTCTCAACTTTTATGGAACCGCAAAAGACCCTGAACACTAAAGCAATCTTAAGAAGAAAGAACAAAACTGGAGGTATCACAATCCCAAGTTTCCAAATATACCATAAAACAGTAGTTGTCAAAACAGTATGGTACTGGCACAAAAATAGACACATAGAAAAATAGAACAGGATGAAGAGCCCATAAATAAGCCCACATGTACATTATTAATTCATCTATGACAAAGGTGACACAAATGTACAATGGGGAAACGATAGTGTTTTCAATAAATGGTGCTGAGAAAACGAGACAGCTATACACACAAGAATGGAACCACTCTCTTACACCATACATAATAATAAACTCAAAATGGATAAAATACCTAAATGTGAGACATGAAACCATAAAACTCCTAGAAGAAAACATAAGCCATAATCTCTTTTACATTTTTCTAGATCTGTCTCCAAATGCCAAAAACAAGTGCAAAAAATTAACTATCAGGACTACACCAAACTGAAAAGCTTTTGCACAGCTAAGGACACCAACTAAATGAAAAGGCTACCTACTAAATATACCAGAAAATATTTGCAAATGATATATCTGATAAGGGGTTAATATCCAAAATACATGAAGAACTGATGCAATTCAATGCCTAAAACCAAATAATCTAATTAAACGTGGGCAAAGGACCTGAACAGACATTTTTCCAAAGAGGACATACAGACAGACAATATGATGCATGAAAATAGGCTCAACATCACCATTTATCAGGGAAGTGCAAATGAAAACCACAATGAGCTATTACATCATGCCTGTCAGCATGGCTAGTATCACAAATATAACAAATAACAACAGTTGGTGAGGATATAGAAAAAAAGAAGCCATCATGCACCATTAGTAGGAGTGTAAACGGGTACAGTCACTGTGGAAAACAGTATGAAAATTACTCAAAAAATTAAAAATGGAAATACTACATGATCTAGTAATCGCACTACTGTATACTTATTCAAAGAAACCAAAACACATACGTTTGAAAAGATATATACACCCCCATGTTTATTGTAGCATTATTGACAATAGCCAACATATGGAAGCAACCTAAGTGTTCATCATTACCTGAATGTATAAAAAAGATATGGTTTGG
The DNA here is from genome assembly GCF_018350195.1 of Panthera tigris. Taxonomy (NCBI): domain Eukaryota; kingdom Metazoa; phylum Chordata; class Mammalia; order Carnivora; family Felidae; genus Panthera; species Panthera tigris. Next base: position 153,766,234 of record NC_056660.1, on the reverse strand, counting down.
GGCACCTGGGTGACTCAGTTGGTTAAGCGTCCAACTTTGGCACAGGTCATGATCTTTCAGTTTCTGAGTTTGAGCCCTGCATCAGGCTTTCTGCTGTCAGCAAAGGTCCCTGCTTGGGATCCTCTGTCTCTCTCTTTTTCTCTTTCTCCCCCTCCATGGTGCACATGCACACTCTCTCTCTCAAAAATAAATAAACATTAAAGCATTAAAAAAAAGATATGGTATATATACAATAAATTATTACCTAATCAGAAAGAATGATATCTTGCCAATTTGTGTCAACATGGATGAACCTAGAAGGTCCTATGCTAAGTAAAATAAGGCAGAGAAAGACAAATACCATCATATTTCACTTATATGTGAAATCCAAAAAAAGCAAAATGAAAATAAAGAGCAGAAGCAGACCCATAAATACAACAAACTGACGGTTACCAAAAGGGTGGAGGGGAAGTGGGAGGTGCAGGTTACCAGCTATGGAAGGAATAAGTCATGGAAATAAAAGGTACAGAATTGGGATTATAGTCAATGGTATTGTGATAGTGTTGCATGGTGACAGAAGGTAGCTACACTTGTGGTTAGTATACCAAAATGTATAGAGAAATTAGATCATTATGTTGTACACCTGAAACTAATGTTACGTTGTTTTAACTACACTTCAATAAAAACTAAAAGAAGATTGGTGTATTCCAAATGGCATGAAACATAATTAGAAATTTTTCATTGGCCAAGTTATTGCTTGACCATATGGATGAGTAAGTGTTTTCCCAGAATGTTGTCTAAACTTAATGTTGTCTAAACTTAGAAACTTTCAATAGTCATTAGTTTTAATATGGTCTAGTGTTACAAACGTGATTCAAGTTTATTTAGTTTCTGTTACTAAGAGTGTTACAAGTCATGTGATTTATAGTATTTTTAAATGCAAGTTTCTTATGAAGGACATAATCTTCGAAAATTTCCTTAAATTTTATTCCCAATCAGTAGTCCCTCAGTAAACTTACTTGACTAGTAAAACTCAGATCGATTTTATCATGACAGAATCTTAAATATTAAGGATGAGCTCAGAAAATCTTATAAAGGAAAATGTAAGCTGCTAGACACAAAACACTTCAGAGTAACAGCCTTTAAATACAAAAGTCTAATTCTTTTACCATTTGTATTTATTTGTTTAAATTCCAGTGCATGAATTGTATGCTCCTGAAAGCCTTGCCAGAGATTGTGATCAATTTTGTGGTCTAGTATGGCATATTTACAAGATGATTAGGGCAATTCCCCCCAAACTGAAGACAGTTAAACAATTTAGGTGACAACATGGTACCAAGAGTGAGTATAAACTGTAGACTGAATAGCTCTAATACTGTAACTTACTAAGAATAAGAAAAAAAATATTCAACTTGTTTCAAAACTTGCCCATATGAAACAGTAAGATATAATAAAACAGGGGCACTTGGGTGGCCTAATCAGTTAAGCATCCGACCCTTGATGATCACATACTGCATGGGGCCCTGTGTTGACAGTGTGGAGCCTGCTTGGGATTCTCAATCTCTCCCTCTCTCTCTCTGTCTTTTCAAAATAAATAAGTAAAAACATTTTTTTTTTAAAAAAGATGCAGTAAAATAATTTTCTCACCAAATTTTTAAAAGCGATGAGGTATCTTGTGGCTCAGTAGGTTAAGCGTCCGACTTCAGCTCAGCTCATAATCTCATGGTTCATGGGTTTAAGACCCGTGTTGGGCTTTGTGCTGACAGCTCTGAGCCTAGAGCCTGCCTCTGATTCTGTGTCTCCCTCTCTCTCTGTCCCTCCCCCACTCACACTCTGTGTGTCTCTCAAAAATACACAAATATTTAAAAAAAAATTAAAAGCAATACTCCTTGGAAGTAAAGTTCCTCTACCTATTTTTAGGAATTGGATATAATACAGACTATAGAGATATCTATATTTGGGCTGTATCAGTATTTATAATCATCGTGTTGTCAACATTCACGTGACCAAAACTAATCACTGAAAACAAAGAATTGCAACACAAGCAGCCTAACTGGAAACAAAGTTTTATTAATTAGCTTCAGTATGGTATATGGGAGAAATGTTAACAATACCCAGGAAAGGAACATGAGATCTACAATTTGGAGTGTTTTCAAGTAGCAACCACGGAAATTCAGAGCTTTGAAGTAATAAATTGTATGCTAAGGACTATTATCAATCAACCCAGTGGACACGATTGTGGGGAAAAAAACAGTTAATTCATTCAACCATGAGAATTTTATCTTATTGCCAAGTTCTTGATACAAATAACTATACAATTATTTCTCGTTCTTGAAGAGTATTATGTGGAAATATAAAGCTTAGAAGAATACCTAAAAGATAGGAGTAGAAATTCAACTGTCACATACAAAGAAGAACCTCAACAGTCTTTTCAGTTATGCATGTTTTTGTGGATTCGTTCATAATTTGTTCATAATACATGTAATGCCAATAGCCCTTCTTAAGGAAAACTGCCCCACCCACAACCCTTTTTGGAGAGCCAGCACGTTAGCCATTGGACCTCACTCTTTATCTGGGTCACAGCTCCTTAAGTCAACAGGTTGCATGCAATGACCTGACAGGCTAATTAGGCAGCTCATGAATAGAGCAGAAGAATGGCTTCCCCAACATGCACAAAACGTGGGCCATCCTGGTCTATGAATATGCTACACTCAAGAAAAAGAAGCCTTGAGTTAAAAAACAAAACAAAAAACAAACAGATTAAAGGGAGAAGAAGCCACTTCTTAGGAGACACAGAGAGGTAAACAGTGGGAGTGTAGCTAGATATCACGAATAGTGTGATGATCCACAAAAAATCCTGTGCTGAGATCCATCAAAGGGCCCTTCGACCAGTCTCAGTTATATGATTCCTGGCCCTGCTATATTTCTTGTCCACCCTATAGACTCTCTGGTCTTCTAACAATATTTACATCCTTCTCTCTTAAACCAGCAAGTCCTATTTCCCTACACCCAAAATAATCTCACTAGAACGCCTGTTCAGATAGATAGCAGTGCAACCAAGAACATGAGCTTTGAATGCTCCTCTAATTCTCCCTTTTCTATCATACCGGATAATCTCTTTCTTATTAAAGTTTATATGCAGATTCTAAACCTTGTTCACATATAGCCAGTTCTCTCAAACTTTCACTGTGTTTAGTGATAAGATAGGAGAACTTGTTCTACTTTGAGTCATTGAGATTTTTTTTTTTTTTTTGCTGCTAAGCAAGCTGACACTTTTCTCTTCCTGTGTACTTTGTCCTCTTGATCTTTTTATCCGAACTCTTGATTCTTGCTCACAGTCGGCCTGCTTTCCTTTTTATATGCAACCTTCAAGTTAACTGAGAATGAAACTAATTAATTAGCATGCTTGATTTTCAATCTTTAGTGTCTTCCAAGGAAATATAACTGGCGTTGATATATGAAGAGGTAGATATATTAACCACCTTTATGTGCTGTTGAATCCTTTTATATTAATTACTATGCTGCCTTATGTTTTATTCATATATGAAAATTGTTTGCATTAGCACATATTTTACCAATAAAATTATAAATAATGAAAGATAGAAATGCCTTATTATAACAAAGCCTATCGCTATATTAACTTCTGTCCAACAGTTAGTAGTTAATACTTAAAACACTCTAGCTCTTTTTAAAGACATACAAACAGGAGCAACTGGGGGGCTCAGTCAGTTAAGCATCCAGCTCAATTTTGGATCAGGTTATAATCTTGCATTTTGTGGGATCGAGCCCCACTTTGAGCTCTGCGCTGGAGTGCACATCCTGCTTGGGATTCTCTCCCTCTCTGCTCCTCCCCTGCTCATGTTCTCTCTCTCTCAAAATAAATAAATAAACTTTTTTTTTTAATTTAAAAACTACAAACATGCACTGTAAACATTCAAAATGTGCAAAACTTGCAAATTTGATTTGTTGTTCTGAAAACAAACCAATAGTCTTCTAGGAAGCATTTTTAGAATTTGTGGTTCCACAATGAGGAAATATTTTGCATCATATCATTTATAAAGCAAGTACTATAACAGACAAGTGCCCTATAAACTGTAAAGTGCTATATAAATATAGGATATCTCGCCATATCTCTTCTTGTGGAGATATGACTAAATGTACAGATATAAAGATCCTATTGGAGCCTGATACATTTAACACTTCAGAATAAAAAGATAATTTCTTGAATGCTCTTCCTCTTTCAAGCAAAAGAATGCCTAGCATTCTCAAAATCCTGTAACTGTCATGCCTTCTAACATTTAAACTAGTAATATACAATCTGTGCTTCTTCCTAAGTTCTGATTGACAGCTTAATGGAACAGTCTGGTTCTCTGCCTTTCTGGATGATAAGTGTAAATAATGTGGTTTTCAGAAGGTAATACCCTACCATTAGTGGGTCTCCCCATAGTTTTTTCACAGCAATGCAAGTTAGCTTAATGTATTTACTTGCATGAATGCTTGTCAGGAAACTCACTCTAGGTGTTTGGAAGTGCTTGTCTCTAGCCTGGAGACTTTTGAAGCAACAGCTGGTCAATAGAATGTTTGATATTAAGTTTCACAGGTGCCTAATAAGGGATTCCCTATGCCAGAAGGGAAGAGTAGCTCCTGTTCTGTACTCTTTTATTCCTGGATGTATTTTTATCAACTAACCTCATTCCAGATTTCTAAAAGTTACTTTTCCCTGGGCTTGGACAACAATCCAATTCCTATTGTTGACAAAGAGACTGAACCAAAAGAAAACTGTAACAGACTAGCTAGACTGAACTAGACTCGGAATGTGATAGGAGCCTAGTGGTCTTCCCTGAGCTTTCAGCAGATATTTCCTTAGAGAAAATGTTAAGTATGTTTAAAGAGACAGCAAAACATCATTTTTTTGTGAATAGGGTTGTATCTATCATGATCTATCTCACAGTCTGGATTCAGATGTGCACTAGGGAGCAGTAGAGGAAACTTGATGGTGAAAGGGTATAAAATTACCACTGATGAGATGGGTGGATCTGACTGATCAAAGGAGTCAGAGGTGCTTAAAAGCATTCTGGGTTGCATGCAGTCAGTCCCACACCCTATCCTCCTCTCCCTGATAAGGAAAGACTGAATTCAGAATTGTAAATTTCTGTCACGAAAGCTGGACATGCAAAGCAGAAGCCATTATATTACATTACAAGGCAAGCCACCAGTATGGAGAAATCTCAGAGAACTGTTATTCACATTTCTGTGTCTGGTTTATTCTTAATTGTTAAAATTCAAGAGCTAACAGATTAGTTATAGACAACATAGAGTCCAAGCAAACTGGGAGTGTTCAGAAATTATCCAGCAAATGGTCTATTATTAACTCAGTCTTTCCCCTGTGCTCACTATATCCCCTAAGTACAGTTGGGATGGGAGGAGTACTAACCATTATCCCTGTCTCTAGTTCAGTGACATTTTGATGACTCATAGTGTTTCAGACAAGTGCTCAATCTGCCATGTTTTCTCCATATCCCTTTACTTCTCTCTGAGATGGTATCTGAGAATACAGTTGCCATGGTGGTTGCAGGTGAGGGCACTACAGATGCTTATGGATATCTTCTGTTATTTGATGATCTAGATTGCAAAGTGAATAATTGAGCTAGTCCCTTTATTGGTGACATGCGAGGTGGTATCAAGCTGGTGGCACTCTTGGGGGACCTCATGCTTGTTACGGCTGCTTCTGGTGGAAGACTAGTCCCTGCACCAGTGGTTCTCGTGAATAGCTTGGCTATCTCCTCACGTACACTGAACTCCATCCCAATACTTCTTATCCATGAATCCAATTATTATCAGGTCTGGGTGGTCCACCTTGTAGCTTTTGACAACCTTTGCAATCTCAGCTGCATTCTGACATCCAGTCTCCTTCCTAATTCCAAAGGCACTTAACAATTTTTAAGACCTTTTCTTAACCTATAGGAACAGAAGGATGATTGGAATGCTAATTTGGATTCTTTTTCACCCTCTGTAAACAGTCATACCCTTTCCACTGTTGCAGTTTCTATTATAATTACCTTAGGTTGGGATAGAGATATCAGTGAGTTAGCCCCTGCAGATTCCCAATTCGACAAAAGCCCCAGTGATTATTGCTTTCCTCTCTAACTCGGTCCTCCAAACTTTAGTCTGAATAAGACATCAGGATGCTCTTGTTTGTCAGTATGCTTTCCCTGACCCTATTCCAATAGTTTGCCAAGACTATATAGGTGTGGGTTCTGATTCCTCTTCATTCCTGACTAGGATTTACCCTATGGAAATTATCTGTTTTCTCAGGTACACTAGGTTTTAGATATCATGGGAAGAAAGATGATTTTATCCATGATTTTAAACATTTATATCAGGGCACCTGGGTGGCTTGGTAGGTTGAGCATCTGACTTTAGTTCAGGTCATGATCTCACGGTTTGTGAGCTCGAGCCCCACATCAGGATCTCTGCTCTCAACACACAGCCCACCTCAGATCCTCTGTCCCACCCCTCCCCACTTCTCTCTCACTCTCTCAAATAAATAAAGCATTTCAAAAAGTTTATATCAGATCAGAGTCCAGGAAAGAGTTTTTGGTGAGTTAATAGAAGTTAAAAAGAATGTAGGCGCACCAGAATGGCTCAGTTAAGTGGCTGACTCTTGATTTTGGCTCAGGTCATGATCCCAGAATTGTGGGATCAAGCCCCACATTGGGCTCCACGCTGAGGCTGGGCATAGAGCCTGCTCAAGATTCTCTCCCTCTCCCTCTCACCCCACTCTGTGTATAAAAAGAAAAAAGAATCTAGAAGAGTCTCTTTTGATAAACCCAGGTTTTCAAAACTATTGTTTTTTGGTAGAGCCACATAATTTTCTTTCTTATATAAAAAGCTAAATACTGACTCCATCTTTATTTTCCATTCGTGTTGTAGAAATACTCATCCCACGTGACATGAACAGGTGCCCCAAAAGTCCCATTACACTATTACGAAAATGAATAGACACCAGATACTAGAAAATATTTGTGAAACACCTGTTAAAGGTCTTCTATTTATAATATATGAGTTTTTCCAAGTCAATAAAATCAAACAACCAACAACCCTATTTTTAAAAAATGGACAATATATTTGAAAATATACTTCACAAAAAAGATAAATGGCCAACAAGCACACATAGAGGTGTGCAGCATTACACATTATCAAGAATATGCAACCAAAACTATGGTAAAATACCACTATACTTGAATTATTAAAATTGAAAAGATGCACAATACCAGCTATTGACAAAGATATAGAAGGTATTCTCATACCTTTCTCTGAGAATGCAAAGGGGGAAAATCATCCTGAACAACAGTTCAGCAGTCTCTTATAAAGTTAACCATGTAATCTATACACTCTACTCCTAGATATTTCCTAAGTGAAAACACAGATTTACATTAAGACCTGTAAGAAAATACTCATATATGCTTTCCTACAAAACTGGAAGCAACCAAAATGTCCATGAACTGATAAATAATGGTATATCTATACAATCAAGTACTATTCAAAAAGGAACCAACAGTGATATATACAAAATATTAGATGAATCTCAAAAGAATTATGCTATGTAAAAAAAAGTTCTCCCTAGGCTCCCACAGATTTCCTTTGTGTCCTCAAGCTACACTGTGAACATTAAGTTTGCATGCCTCGCCACCAGGTTACAAGCTATTCTGTACTCTATTTTCCCCAACCCTTCTCACCTAGGCTATTACCTAGCATCGTTCTATCATCTTTTAAAATCAAATTCACATACAACATTCAGGCTGTCCTGAGTTACCCATATTGCCTTACTCTCCTCGACAGCCTTCTCAGAGCTAGATATTATAGCATTAGTATTGGATAGGGAAGTTCAGTTCTTGTTGACAGACACATAGCTCATTTCATTGTGAGAATTTGCATGGTTCTGTCCCCAAGAATGGGATGCTCAAGAGGAAGATCTTTGATTCATCCATATACACGCCTTAGCATCTCTTAGAGCACCCTGGACACAGTGAGCATGTAATAAATGTTAAATCTACTATATGTTTTCTTTGATTAACCAGAAAGACAGTGATATGAACCAAAGAATACATATAAAAATAATAAAGCTCTATAATGTTAATTTTGTTTTTCTACATTTATCCAAGTAGAGCAACTATGAAAGGTGAACTAACTTAGATTTTCCTTCTAATATTGAAGATAGTTCCCTTATAATACATATTATGCCAAAATTATAGAGAAATATTTTAGGTCCTAGAAACTTTCTAGAACACAGCAGCTAGATTAATTTCTTTAACTTTTTCTATGTTAAGTGTAATTGAAAAAATTAGTTCTTTAATTTTTAAGAATACAGAAGGCTTCTGTGCTAAAATACTACAATGGAACAAGAGAAAGATAAACAATTAAACTTAGTTTTAATACTAACAAAAATATTGGGAAGTGTCCACAGCTTATTAATTCCAAATTCTTATGGGGTGCCTGGGTGGATCAGTCGGTTGAGTGTCTGACTTCAGCTCAGGTCATAATCTCACAGTTCGTGAGTTTGAACCCCACGTCGGGCTCTGTGCTGACAGCTCAGAGCCTGGAGCCTGCTTTGGATTCTGTGTCTCCCTCTCTCTGCCCCTTCCCCGCTCATGCTCTGTCTCTCTCTGGCTCTCAAAGATGAAAAAATGTTTAAAAGGAATTAAAAAAATTCTAAATGCTTCTAAGAACCTTGGTTTATCTTGGATTTGTTAGAAATGTATTTGGTAAGACTGACTTGTAGGCAAGGGGAAGAAATTGATTTATTTTTACCTCAGAAGGCTGGCAGTTCTGTCTGGTATAGATTTACAAAAGAAAAGTACAAACAAGGCTTATAAAAATATTTGGATGTTTGGTGTTTGAGTAGTTGCTCAGAATATACATTTCAGTATTAATACAAACTCAGAAGACCAACTAAACAATCTGTCCTGAGAGCAGTGGGCTTTGGGAATTTTATAAACAGTTTTGATGCCAGAGTAAGTTGCACTTTTTATGTTCAAAATATGGAAGAAAAAATATTTAATGGAATAATATTCACTGGAAACTAATTCAGAATAGGACCCTTAACACATACAAATTTTAGAGATGCAAATTTATGTTAATACACAAAATGTGCCAGATACTGATCAATATCCATCATATCCAAATTCTCCACCTATTAACTAAAAGTTCTTAAGACAAGTGTTATTTCCTTCTCTAAGTTTCACAGAGCATTTTCTGATAATATTTATCCATTGTGTGTTTTATTAAATAAACCATTCAGTTATACTAAAATTTGGTTGTTTTGCTCTTGCTAGAAATAACCGGGTCATCTCAGAAGACCAAAACTCTTGTACAGAATTATTTATTATAATACTGCCTATGGCATTTTGTAACAACACATCTCATAAAGGCATTATTTTAAAGGTCCTCATTTATTTAGGCCACAACTAGAGTAATTCTCTTCAAGAATATGTCTGTGTGAATAGTTTGAAAATTAATTGTATATAATAAGAGATTAGTGATGGGTAAAAGAAAATTGGGGCAATTTAAATAAAGACTGAAACCCTGAAACCATCGTTGGAAGTTACTTAAAATAATTAAAATAGTAAGTGATAAGTGATTTTTAAATTCTGTGGAAATACAGAAATAACATGAATAAAACCATTCTGGATATTAGAAATCTATTTCTGATGATAAGGCACAAATTGCCAACAAAATGAATTCTGAAAGAAACAAGAGAATACTCTGAGTTATTCACAATAAAGATTGCTTGTGTTTTTGTAATTATAAGAGCATACAGACTTAAAGTTTCTGTTACGTTTCATGAACATTTGCCACTCTTCTCGGAGGTCACGAAGCTCAACTGTCCAGTCTATCCTATATTGACTCAGGGAGGCACTAGCACCAAGAAGACATTTCTCTTTCAGCTCTGGCCCTCAAGTACCATGATTCCCTACAGGAACCCTGCTGCCCGAACAGAGGAGCTCCAAACAAAGCCTGGGCTGCTCCCTACACGCAGCTGTTTCTGGCTCTGGCCTCCTATGTTCTCAGGCAACGGTGCACTGCTTCTGCAGACCGGAGCCAGAACATCCCGTGAAAAGGCGTGTCACCACCGGCAAGCTGCGTCTTCCTACGAGAGCCATGCTCTCTGAAGACACCAGAAGCTCAGCAGTGGGATACAGGGATTTGCCTGCTCCCTGGCTCCTTTTTTGCCTTCTCCTCGACCTGGAGTCAACAATCGCCCTTTTGAATCTGCTACTTCTAGACTCCACAGAGTTCCTTTCTCCTCACCTTAGTAGTTAACCACTTTAGACCTGTAAACAACCCTTTATATTAAATTTGCCTATTCAAATAACCAGTGTGGTGTCAGTCACCAAATTGGACCCCGATTTGATAGGAATATTTAATAACTGGACTAGGTTGGCTCAAAACTTTTGGCAGTGTAACTCAGTTTATCGATGGAGTACCAACCTATACTGACCTATATCTTTCTTCCATTAATCTATCTGATCCAATGAGGTACATGATAATATTTAGTTACTAATACTTGTCTCTATAAAATCCATGGAAACGGGGAGTATCATGGTTAAAACAATTTCTCTAATTTGATTTTATTATATCGTCTTGAGCATATAGGAACTTCAAAAAGACACTTGGCTTTTGAAAATGTGGCTATCGTTTCTACAGCACTCTCTTACACTCCCACTTACCAACTATTGGTCAAATGCTTTCTTTGGAACCAACATTTGGAGACTCTTATTCACAGTATACATAGAAAATGATTACTTTCTGCTTGCTACCTTAGCAGAATAATTGGAGCAAATACATTTTAAGACTCACTCCAAGTGGTTCATTTGCAAGTATAAGTAAGTTGTTCGATGGATTTGGAAATGTATCTTTTGTATGGCCAACTGTTCTTTTCTTAAAGTTAGTAAAGTTTCACAACTTTGAGGTTTGTGAAAAGGGAAAACTGTAATTTTAGCAGACAGTGTTGTTCTTAGGCATGGACAAACTTGGGTTCCTGCCCAGCTTCCCAACTGTAGGATTGTGCTGCTCTGCAGCTTGCCAGGGCCTCTGTTTTCTGCTAATAGACCACAAGTTTTCTTGTGGGTTTTCTATTGTTAAGGATGATAAAAACAGAAACTTATAGAACACTCAGTAGAAATGTACAGTGCTTATACCAGAAACACTGAAAAAAAAGTCCTATTTTAGTGTTCATGGTATTTCTCTCTTTCTTTTTTTTTCCTTTTGGCAGCAAACAGAGGCACAGGCTGGCTCGGCTGGCACCTCAGCTCAAAAAAAAAAAAAAAAAAAAAGGAAAGAAAGGAAAAAAAAAAGAAAAAAGAAAAGAAAAATCCAAAGAAAGGAAAATCGAGGCACAGATGGCACTAAACATTCTCAAAACCTCCATGATGAAAAGTTCTGAGATAGAATATTTGGGGACTGGGCAGCCATCCCTTTGATGAAAGGTTTTTCAAAGATCTCTTTCTTAGTTTACGTTAGAAAGATAGGTTGATAAAGTCTATTAAAAAGTATTAATGATGAAAAGAATTAGTTAACCCCCCCCCAAAAAGAAGGACTTAATGAAAAAAAAAATGTTGGCAATCTGAAATCCTCTGGATAATTATTCTAAGTCAAGTATACGTATGGGGGAGGGGGTGCAATTGTGGCGCGAAGGGCCATTTTTAACTTAGTTTAGGTAGACCTTCACCGGAGTAAATATAAAAATGACAGCTGTATTAGGCAACTTGATTAGATAATCCTTCCATGAAGTCTTAAGGATGATGACAAGAGAAGAATGTTATCATAATCATTACTGATACCTAACCATAGAAGTGAAATTATAATCCTCTGTGGTTCTTAGGTAGTTATATGAAAGGGTCCCTTGCCCCACTCAACATTCTTTACTAGTATGGAATGAAAAGATTTACTCATGACTTTGAAAAGACTTAAATTCAAATTCCGAATAATAGCAAGCACCCAAGGCAACAGAGAAATCTTCTTATACACTTTTACTGTCTTATACAGTGGTAAAATTGAGGCTTATTTCCTAGTAATTTAGTAACTAGATCACCTATAAAAACACGATAAATAACAGCACATAATATTAATTGATGTGGAGTAAGTTCACATTCTCAATTTTAGGATCCCTTTGAAATTCATCATTTCTGAGAGTCAGCATGAATTTGTGATTTACCACCATAAGTACTCCAAAGAGATAGCTTTCTTTTTAAGAAAACAGTTTTAAAAGGCTAATAAGAAAACATCCAAAGGCTGCTGGGACAAATGATGTTGAATGTAGGTGAGTCATAGGCTCAGAGAACACATTTAACTCCTTAAAAATATCCTCCATGTGAGTACCTTTCTACACTCTGCCAGACATACTCCATCGGAGTCCAGCATGCCACAGCAATGTCCGTTGCCCTCATAAATCCTCTTTTGGATCCAGGCCTCATAAAGTTTCTTTCTAGACTTTAGATGGGGATGTCTCCTAAAAATTCCCATCCAAAATCACCTGCTTGGTCTCAGTTTCTTCAGGGCTTTGTTAAAGTGCTAGGATATCCAAGGCATAAGCCTCCCTAACTGTTTATATTTTGTGTATGAGACACTGCTTGTCCAGTTCACAAAGCACACTGGAGATACTTTACTACAAACATACCAAAGATATGTTTGTACAAAAATACCAAGGGTATCTCAAGCACTGTCTCTGAATGATCAGGAATTTAGGGGGAAAAAAAAACAAAAAACAAAACAAAAAAACTACTGTCAATCTCATATTCTGTCATTTTGACCCTAAATATCTATGAGGACCATGTAGGTCCCAGTAATGATTTAGGGAGTATGGTTGGAAGGGCAATTGGTGAACTAGAAAACTAACACTATTTAAAGAGTGTGGCTTCCATTTTATTCGATCACTAACATACAGAATTATAAAGGACAGATTAACAAAGATTCCTCTTTTTCAAAAGAACAGAGATTCCTATTTATCAAAAGAAGCTAGCAATCTAGATTAAGTTAATTTTTTAGTTATTTTTGACTTCAAAAGTAATTATGTGAAGATTGATTAAAATATTTCTTAAAAGTGAATATAACCTATGGTCATTGTCCTTTTAGAGGAAGCTACTGACATGGAAAGTATTTCTCTGGGAAAATGTTAAAGATCTAAATATTGGGGCACTTAGGTGGCTCAGTCGGTTAAGCAGTTGACTTTGGCTCAGGTCAAAATCTCACAGTTGGTGGGTTTGAGCTGCACATCAGACTCTGTGCTGACACCTCAGAGCTGGAGTCTGCTTTGGATTCTGTGTCTCCCTCTCTCTCTGCTCCTCCCCTGTTCGTGCTCTGTGTCTCTCTCTCTCTTTCTCTCTCTCTCTCTCAAAAATAAATAAACATTAAAAAAAAAGATCTGAATATTGCCTGGGAGGAGGGGAGATTGGATACCCAATAGACATGAGGGAAGAGCTTCTAAATTGCAATCGTGGAAAATAGGTTATGTGCTAACACAGTGCCTTTCAGTAACAAAACAGTTAATATTGCGTGAATTTAACAGGCTTCTAAATAATTTAAAAGCAAATGGTTAAATAAAATTTAAGTCTTTGTGATAATAAATAATCATTAAATAGATTACACTTTTCCTTCTTTTTAAGCCGAAGTACTTTGTATAAGTTATCCTCTCAATTACTCCTGCATCATGGTCTCTGCATATAGGAAGACAGGAAAACAAGCAATAACAGAAGAGATTAAAGGCTTTTGTTATTTGTTTGCTTTTTTTATAGCATTGAAAGAGGGAACTTAACAGACCAAATTTTCATGCACTTGTATCACATGATACCTAGGCATTTTACGGGGATGTCTTGGGTACAATGTGGCTTTTTATCTTGATGTGTTTCCTATCAAATTAAAGCTTATTTTTGCTAATTTAGTTGCTGTAGTAGTACAAATAAGGAGGTAATAATAGGTGGAATGGTTGAGATAAGACAAAAAGAGTTAAATGCAGAGATCATCATACAATAGTATGAACACATTATCCAATATTAGGCAAGAAAATAAATTATTTAACGTCATTCTCTATTAACCTAACAGTTAAAATAGGACCAAAATATACATAAAAATGAAATAAAACAATTAGGCAACACTTTAAATGGTTCATTATTATTAATTCATTTAGTATTCATTGTAGCTGTGCTGGTCATAATGAATTCATTTGATATTAATGGGAATGTTCAGTGGCAATCTCATTATAATGTAGTTTTAATTCATGTGCCATCAAAGCAAAGCAATACCAAAATTTGTATTTATTTTTGAATACCGCACATGATCCTTAATTTTTAGAAACATTTTGACAATGGTAGTATTATTTTTTTAATCATGGTGCACAGCTAAGATTTAAGAAAAACTAGAATGTTTGCCTTGAGCTATACCGGTAATGTTCAAGTTGATTATACCAGTAATGTTCAAGTTGATAGACGTTTGTGCAATTGAAATGTCCTATGACATTTGTAGAATACAAGCGTTAATGGCTACTACAAAATTTGTCAGATGACACTATTTGCTAATCACTATCTCATGCTGCTAAAACTTTTTCACGTATTGACATTAACATGGCATCAGCAGATACTTTTAACTTCCCATCCCTTGCATTTATGGCAAGTTGGACATAATTAGGTATGTTTGGCATTTTGTTGGAACAAATAGTGATTGTCACAATTTTCAAAAAATATTTCACTCACAACTAAAAAGTAGAATTGACCTTGTGGTAAAAATTATATTCTTTTTTGTGAATGGTACTAGATTTTTATTGAAGATACTGAGGGAAGTCTATAGAGAATTTCTCTGTGGACTTACAAGCATAATGTTTTAATAAAAATCTTCAAAATGGCAGCAGAAATGTACTCAGTAACATGTTTACTTTTAGTTTCTCTGGAGGTGGCTGTAGATCATTTTGCTAAACCGTATAAGAAATAATGACAACAGACAAACAACCAAAACGCACAGTCCTATCAACAGGCCTACCAAAATAGCATTTAACCGTTTAGGCATTTACTCAGCAATGCATAAGAGCAGCCTACCCTGAAATTCCTTACTTGAAATGTTATGCTCTAATACAATGTTCATAGACTAGGTAGCCTAGAGGTACTTGTGTATATAATTTATTCTTTTAGTCATTACTGTGGAAATAATTAAGTGCAATAAAGTTCTTCAAAGAGCAATAAAGGTTTTCCATCTCTCCAACCTCCACTGAAAATTAAAAAGTGTTTAGAAGGAGTTTTATAAAGTTGATTTATATTGCTACCTTTCTGGGTATTTAAAATAATTCATAAAAATAAATTTAAAAATCATGAAAATAGAAAAAAACATGAAAATATAAAATAATTCACTAATATGAATGAATAACATATTTTTGAATAATATTTAATAAATATTTTTCCTCTTCTCTAAAATAATTTAAATACTGAGCAAAACATATTTAGGTAACTGAATGTCAGGAAACCAAGGTAATTTCTCTGAAAAAGGGAAAACAAGTGAGTCCTGTGATAATTCAGCTTACTGTCTGGGGGGACAATTGCTAAGCCATAGCACAGGGAGGGGTAACCTATGTTCTGTACAGCCATCTGTGAGTTGAGGACACAGAGTGAATGTGGAGTCCAGGGAGACCAGAGAGTTCACAGAGCAAAGTACTAGAGAGGAGACAACTACAGAGAGGGAGGGAAGGAGTGAGAGAGAGAGAGGTAGAAAAACATCCAGAATTCTACAGAGAGACATTTGAGCCTTTACCTAGGCATCTATGTGTGAACAAATTACTGGAGAACAGGAAAAGAACATCACAACAGAGGGAATGATCTCTAGGACAAAGAGAGGACTAAGACCAGGATATTTTTGTACCAGCCATGGTAAAAAAAAAAAAAAAAAAAAAAAAAAAAAAAAAAAAAAAAAAAAAAAGTATTGACCAGCAACCAGGACAATGATCTCTGACGGAAAGGAAATACACAATGGCAGGAATCAGGTGGGGTACACAGAAGGTGATTGCATCAGGAATGGGACATTAGCCCTAAAGTTTACTTTGATATTGACAAAGATTTAAAAGCAAATTTTAAAAGTATCAAACGATTTCCAAGCAATTTAACCAAGAAAAATTCAGTGATTCTTATCAAAGTAAAAAAGTATCCAGCATCCAGAAAATACAATTTACAATATCTGGCATCTAATCAAAAATTGCCAGGCATGAAAAGAAGCAGGAAAATATTTATCCATAATGAGGAGAAAAATTAATAGAAGCAGACCTGTAAATAATATAGATAATGGAATTAGTAGAAAAACAATGAAAAGTTATTATAACTATATTTCATATGTTTACAAAGGTCTAAAAAATAAAGCATGTTAAGTGGAGACATGAAAAATTAAAGAGTTACAAAAGACATGAAAAATTAAAGAGTTAAAAATGCGTATTACACTTTCTGAGTTGAAACATACACTGAATAAGATTACTAACAAATTGGATACTACAGAAAAAAAGATTAGAGAACTTGAAAAAATAACAATACAAACAATCCAAAATTAAACACGAAGAGAAAACAAGACTGATTTAAAAAATAAAATCAGAGCATCACTGAGCTGTGGTTCAATTCAATTCTGTTGACTATGCATATAATTGGAGTGTTCAGAGAAAAGGAGTAGAGAAGTTTAAAAATTGAAGATGGTGTGCCTGGGTGGCTCAGTCGGTTGAGCGACCAACTTCAGCTCAGGTCATGATCTCATGGTTTGTGGGTTCAAGCCCTGTGTTGGACTCTGTGCTGACAAGTCAGAGACAAGAGGCTGCCTTGGATTGTGTGTCTCCCTCTCTCTCTGCTCTCTCAAAAATAAATAAACACTTAAAAAAATAAAAACTTTTCCAAATAACAATAGTATATAAACTTACAGACACAAGAAGTTCAATGAACTTCACAAAAACAAAATTAAAAATGAATTTTAATTTTTAAATTAAAAAAATTAAAAATTAAAAAATTTTTAAAAATGTAACAAAGAACAGATTGGACAATTAAAAAAATCGAGTTAGTAGTTTTAATCCCACCTGTATCAATTATCACATTAAATGTAAATAACCTAAAGACCCTAATTAAAAGGCAGAGATTTTCATATTTGATTAAAAAAGACATGTTGCATAAAGAAACCCATTGTAACTATAAAGACTAAATAGATAAAAGGAAAAAGGAATAAAACGATATGCCATTCTAGCAATAATCCAAAAATGCTGGTGCCAACATAAACATTACACAAAGCAGAGTTCTGAGCAAAGAATATAATAAAGAGGTTTATCTCATGCAAAATTGATTTAAGTCTCAAAATCAACCAATATAATATACTCCACTAAAAAGCAAAAAATTAAAAAAAATAAAATCATATGATCTTAACTATATATATATATATATATATGTGTGTGTGTGTGTGTGTGTGTGTGTCAGACACTCTATTCTGAAAAAATTAAGAATAGTGAGTAAAATCCTTAGGCTGATTAACCTTGAAACTGACATCTAATATACTTAATAGTAAAAGATTGAATGTTTTCCTACTAGGATCATTAACAAGGCAAAGATGGTGCTTGCACCACTTTTATTAAACATTCAGTTCTTTATACATCTATCTTCCCATTAGCTATTAATGAAAATAATAAACTTTAAGCATGAATGTTGAAAAAAAAGTATTAGCTCGTTTAAAAGTCATTTTGCAAGAGTAAAACCTAATGTAAATGATAACTATGTTATTGCTAAAAAATAGATAAGAATCCTCCAAAACATCCAAAATTATATACAGCAAGGTATTCCCTCTTTATAAAGAGACTTTTAGTGGGAGCAAAGACAGGACAGAGCAAACACAGTTGCTGTTAAAAAAAAATTCTCAGTGTGTTCCCATAACAGGATGCTCATGGCAGGAAATATTGTCCATTGTTTTCCATTTTACCACATCAGGTCGTGTTGTCACAGATCTGATACAAACACTCCTCTTGACTTAATATACCCAAAAAGGGAAGTTTATTCTAGCCTCTCTGCAGTGCCCAAACCTTCTTTTCTCAGAAAATGGCACCACCATCCAACCAATTAGTTGCTACTATCCATCTAGTTAATTGCTCAAGACAAAATGTTGGTAGTTATCTTTCTTTTAGTTCCTCCACAACTGTTGGTTTGTACAACAATGGGTACCGTCTATAGTACCAATAGTATTCGTCCTGGATCCCATCAATACTTAACCATCTCCTTTATAATTCTAGTCCAACTATTATGTTTTGCCTGGACTTTTGCAGCAGCCTTCTCTCTGCTTTCTCTCTGATGCATACTTGGTTTACAATAACCCATTCTAGAAGCTAGCTCTAGTAATTTTAAAATCATAAATTAGATCATACCATGCACCTGCCTAAAACCAATCAGTTTCGACTCTCACCAGTATAAACTTCAAATAATTACCATGGGCTCTAAGACTGTATTAGATCCAGACTCAATCCTGTCTCTTAGATTTCACCTTTTTATTCTCTTTTTTTTCATTCTGCCATCCACCATCCACACAGACTTTCTGTCTTATTAACATATACAGTCTTTCTTTCCCATCTAATAACCTTTGCATTTCTTTTGCTTGAGAAGCTCTTCCCTGCATCTTCACCCAACTACCTCCTGGTCCTCCTAAGATTTTTGTTTCTTGTTTTGTTTTTTTTTCCATGAAGACTTTCTTGAATACCCCCTACTAAAGTAGAATTCCCCACCCCAGCTGCTTACTAGAGTTAGCCTCATTTATTTATTATTTATTTAGTTTTATTTATTTATATTTAGAGAGAGAGAAAGAGAGAGATCTCACAAGGCAGGAAGAGGGAGAGAGATAATCCCAAGTATACTTCACACGCAGCACAGAGCCCCACACGGGTCTTGATCCCATGACCCTTGGATCGAGACCTGAGCCAAAATCAAGAGCTGGATGCACAGCCAACTGCACCACCCAGGCTCCGCGAGTTTGACAATATTTTTTTAAGTTTATTTATTTTGAGAGAGGGGGACAGGCAGTGTGAGCGAACTAATCCCAACCAGACTTCACACCATCTGTGTAGAGCCCAATACAGGGCTTAAACCCATCAACCGTGAGATCATGACCTGAGCTGAAGTCAAGTGTCAGATGCTCAACCAACTGAGACACACAGGTGCCCCTCCCTCCCTTTTTTGGTACTGCTTGAAAGTCAGGGTCTCAGTCTCTTTTGTGCAACAGTATGCCCTCAATACCTATTACATCAACAGGAGATTGATAAACCCTCTCTACAAAACATATTCACTGAATGACAAAAGAACTGTGATTCAGGAAAATGCAAGCAGTCTGTGAGGTATATAAAGTGAAGCTATGTTCTCAATAAACAGCAGACAGAGGTACAGAAAAGGAGTTTTAAGTTGTCAGAACCCTTATTCTTAAATAAAAAGCACAGTTAACTTATAAAGTTACTGACTTATAAGGGGCTTGCTTTCGATTGTCCTCTCTTCTTTTTGATAGATTGTGAATCTGTGCTTGTGAAGTCATGATTGTCTGTGAGAATATAAATTGTATGCATGACTATTTGATTATTGGCCAGTGATGCATCCTGTATCAATTTGCAGGGACATATATTTAAGACAAAATAAACTGTTTTTACTCTTTAATTGCTATTTTCTTGTCTTTTGACTCTATAGACAGGATTCTGTGATGGATTAACCTGTATGAAATCAGCATTGGCCCCTGGTTATGGATGTTTTTGCAGCACCTGCACCTTAATACCACCTCAAGAAGAAGGGTCAGTGGAGAAAGTTCTCTAGAAAACTCAAATAAAATAGATTTGTATCCTCAATCCTCCTTTTTTAACTGTTATTTTAATGACTTCCTATCTTATGCACACAGGCAGGTCATTCATTAAGTGAAGCTGTTACTTCATAACTCGAAAATCAAAGAGGCCAAAAACATTTATGTAAGATGTTTTTGTGCTCAGTTAACATAAGTAACAAGGTACACTGGCATGAAGGTGAGTTAATTTCCTTGTCTGACCCCCCACATTTTGGCCACTAGCAAACTGAGGTCATAAATGAGTTAGAGAACAGCCAGAATTCCAATTAAGGACATCTAAATGTGATCTCACATATAGGTCTGCAATATGATGGTAATTTATTTACAGATAATCTAAATAATTACATTGTATCTCCTCTTAGGGCAACAGTATTTCAAAGGGATGCATGATTAGCCTAAAGCAGCATTTCCCAAAGTGCAAATGTTAATAGGTATGAGTGGTGTGTGGAGTTCAAAGCCAAAAATAAGCTGCTTCTTTAAATTTACGACAGCATGTTGTTTCTCAACTTCAGCACTATTAACTAAAATATCGTCTCCACAGAGAAGCCATCTCTCAACACCCCATGTAAAATAGACCCTCCTTGTTCACTCCTCCGTCCCTTTACTCTGTTCTTTTTCCTTCTTCACTGTACTTATCACTACCCATCATTATATTATGGCCATCTTTTGAATTGTATTTTTTGTCTCCGTCATTAAAATATAGTCAATTTTAGACAACGATTTTAATCACAGCTATATCCCAATGCCAAGACTTGTACTCATAGAATAGTAGATCCTCAATATATATTTGAGAAAAAATAAATTTTATGTAAGCTAGATCCATGCCTATACAGAACAAAAAAGACATTCTATATGTGGTAATGGTTTTATTGTTACAAAATAGGAGTAGCCTTGAAAATTCAATTATTCTACTCTCTACCACTGAAAAGAATGATTCAAGATCAATTACCCTCAAATTCAGATTGACATTTTTGTTAGGCAACCTCAGGCATAAAGTTTAAAAGGTTATTAAAGAATTAAAAATTCAGTTACTTAGCAAATATTTTATAATCAGTTCTTTATGCAGAGCTCCACACCAAATTACAAATTTGAATGGAAACATTTTTAGGTGTACTTTACAGGAGCCATTTTGTAATAACCAAGATAGTGTCCCCAGATACAGATTTTTCAGACTAAAAACAGCACAGAAAGGTTCTGTAGTATCAACCCCCCATTAGTACATATCAAGGGGTAGTTTATGGGGAGATTTTAAGACCTATTGCTTTTCTCTTGGCTAATTTCCATATGGAAGTGGACTAATTTTCCATGTAGACAGATATCCTGATCTAGGAATTGCCAATCATAAAGGTTCTTCTATGCCACTCCCCCTTATTAAATAAATTTTGTATCTATTTGCAAAGGAGAGCAATTTTCTGCTTCATCTTTACTGCAGAGAACTGCCCATGATGGAGGAAATCTTGGGACACCTTCAAGGGGAAAATGTTAGGTGAAAAAATTAAATTATTTCAGTAATTCAGTATTACATATTTTTCTGCCCTGTTGCCTTCTAATTATTACTTTCAACTAGAGTGAAGGAAGACCTGGTAGAGTTCGTGACATATAGATCATCTAATTCTTGGTACAGAATCACTGCGAGAAACTTTATATAATTTTGTACAAATTTAAAAAATTCAGTCACAGTGCTATAAAAACAAACTTACCAATGACACAAACATTTTGTAAGGAAGTGTACTCCATCTATATTTAGAAAAATAATAAAATTATTGGTGAATCATGCTCATTATCATAAAACAAGCATGGACAAATGTATGAAAAAATAGCCTTTTCCATTTCCTAATACATACATTTACATTAAATTTTTTCTATTTATAATAATCAAAAATACTGTCAATATAAATGTTCTAATTAACTACATGATAGCAATATTGTCATAACTAAATCAGGAAAAAGAAAATTAACTCTTCAGCCCTCAAAGAGAAAAGAATTACTAATAGAATTAGTAGATGTAGTTCTATTAATATTAACAGAAAGAATAATATGGGTGTTTATATTTTTCTGATAAGTATGTTAAAGTGATAATAAAGCTTCAAGTACAAAATATACATATATTATAGAATAAAATTTTGTGGTAAGAGTAAAATGAAAATACAAGTTATAGGAGAACTAAGAACAATATATTTCTGACTATTAATGACTTGTTTTCTTCACGTTTTTAAATAGATGATGTGAGAATCAAATTGCTATAATATTTATATTCAAAAGAGTACATTTAAAGAATGGATGTAGCATCTTTTATATGTCAACTTAAAATTTTCTAACTTAATATGTTATTTTTAAATTCCTTAGGGGATGTGAGCAAATAGCTTCAAAAATATAGGGTAAAATTGTATTTTGAAGCTATGGTTCTGATCTCCATTGATAAACATCTAAAGAAACTCCCTACAACACTCAGTATTACATTTACTCTAGAAATATTTTTGACGTGCTTCACTACATCATAGAAAATACAACTCTGTTAGGGTTTTTTTCAAACTATCAAAAATTATTAGATATATTCTGAAAAACTAAATATACACAAAATGCATACATTTTAAAGCCATTTATCCTTTTCTGGATGTGAGAGAAAATTGATCAAATACTTAGGTATAATGCAAGATTAAAATACAAATATTTTTAAATGTTAGTGCAAACTCTCCATTCCAGTATGATGGCAGCAAGATGGTAGGTTAGGAAGCCTCAGCTCCTTTTTTGTATGTTTGTTTAACAAATCTAGGAACTAGTTACGAGAGTCCTGAATCCAAGTTAACATGAAGCAGGTGCCACTGAAACCAGGGTGCATCATCTCACCCTAATTCTTCCCCCAGCATAGTACCACACAATCAAGCAGAAACTTCTAGACACTGGCTTCTTCTTGGGTAAAGAAAATGAGGATTGGACCATGTATATGTGTATGTTATGGATGGCTCAACATATGAAAATTAACCCATGTGACACATCACACTAATAAAAGATACAAATTATATCATCATGGGGTGCGTGGGTGGCTTAGTTGGTTAAGTGTCCAACTCTTGGTTTCAGCTCAGGTCATGATCTCATGGTTCATGAGTTTCAGCCCTGCATTGGGCTCTGCACTGATAGTGTGGAGCCTGCTTGGGATTCTCACCCTCTCTGCCTCTCTCTGCCCCTTGCTCTCTTGCTCTCTCTTTCTCTCCCAAATAAATAAATGTATTTTTTAATTAAAAAATAACTTACATCATCATCTCAACAGACAAAGGAAAAGACCTGAACAAGTGACAGCAACAACAGTGCTTCATGCAAAAAAGTCTCAAAAGAACTGGGAACAGAAGGGAAGTACATGTGCAAACATAATCAACAGTAAAGAACTGTAGGATTTTCCTACAGATAAGAAACAAGGCAAGGATGCCCAATCCTGCAACTTGTATTGAACACAGTACTGGAAGTTCTATCCAGAGAAATTAGACAATAAAAAAAATAAAAGAAGCATCCAAATCAGAAAGGAAAAATCAAATTTATGTCTATTTGCTAAGACATGATTTTATATATAGAAAACACTAAAGCTCCCCTCATAGACTCATAAACTGTTAGAATTAATAAATACATTGAGTGAAGTTGAAAGATATTAAATCCACATACAAAAATCAGTTGTGTTTCTATACACTAACAATATATATGTGAGAGAGAAATTAAGGAAACAATCCCATTTGCAATAGCATGATAATAAATAAAACAATGAGTAACCTAAGAAGGTGAAACACTTGTACAATAAACACTACATAATACTACTGAAAGAAATAAAAGAGGACACAAATGAATGGAAAGATATCCCATATTCATGGATTGGAGGAAGCATGGTTGTTAAAACATTCATCCTACCCAGTTATATACGTATTTAATGCATTATCTATCAAAATTCCAATGCATTTTTAGAGAAATAGAAAAAAAATCTTAAATTTATATGGAACCAAAAGGATCTGGAACAGCCAAAATAATCTTGAAAAAGAATAACAAAGCTGGCTTCTACTTGTTAATTTTAAAGTCTACTACAAAGCTGTAGTAACCAAAACAGTATGACACTGACTGAAGACTTCCAGACTGATGAAATAGAATAGAGAGCCCAGAAAGAAACTCATGCATATATACTCAGTTGATCTTTGACAAGAGTGCCAACGATACACAAAAGGAATAGTCTCTTCAACAAATGCTGCTAGGAAGGGCACCTGGGTGACTCAGTCATTAAGCATCTATCTTCAGCTCAGGTCATGATCTCATGGGTTCGTGAGTCCCACTTTGCGTGAGCTGGAACCCAACTTTGGGTGAGCTCAAGCTATAGCTGAACATGAGAACAGCTTCGGGTAAAAAAACAAAACAAAACAAACAAAAAAACATGGGCTCCACTTTGGGTGATCCCCACATCTCTCTCTCTGTCTCTCTCTGTCTCCCTCTCCCATCTTCCCTCTCTCTCTCTCTCTCTGCCCCTCCTGGGATTCTGTCTCTCTGCCCCTTGCTCACTTGTGCCCGCTTTCTCAAAAAAAAAAATAAAATAAAATAAAAATAAAAAATAAAACAGAACAAAAATGGTCGTGGAAAAATGGCTATCTGCTTGGGAAAAAAAACAAAAGAAAGAAGAAAGAAAGAAAGAAAGAAAGAAAGAAAGAAAGAAAGAAAGAAAGATTGTACTGTCATCTTACCCTATACACAAAAATCAATTCCAAAGACATTTAACACTCAAATGCAAGACTCAAAATTATAAAGCTCAGAGAAAAAAATAGAAGAAAGCAGTGACATTGACATTGCTTGTTGTAATGATTTCCTGGACAGGACAAAAAAGCAACCCCTTAACCACTAACCATCAGAGAAATGCAAATTAAAACCATAATGATATTACTTCACAGTTGTTAGGGTAGCCATTATAATAAATGAAAACAAAACAAAACAAAAATAAAACAACAAATGTTAACAAGAATGTGGAGAAATTGGAATCCTTCATGCACTGCTGGTGGAAATGTAAAATGTTGCAGTGGCTATAGAAAACAGTGTGGAGGCACTTCAAAAACAATTAAAATAAAACTACCATAATCTCCCTTCTGGATGTTAATCCAAAAGACTTGAAATCAGAATCTTGAAGAAATATATTTCCGTATTTATTCCAGATTTACTCACCCAGCCAGAAGGTAGAAACAAACTAAATGTCAATTGATTAATGAATGAATGAATAAGGGAAATATGTAGTATATATTATCTATAATAGAATATTTTCAGCTATATAAAAAAGTAAGTCCTATAACATACTACAGCGTGAATGAACCTAAAAGACATTATGTTAAATTAAATAATCCAGTCACAGAAGAACAAATAGTGCATAATTCCACTTACATGAGATATAAGTACTTTAGGTACTCAAATTTATCAAAGTAGCAGAAAGGAGAATGGCAGTTTCCTGTTGGAGTTGGTGGTGGTAGGAGTTGTTTAAGTAGCATAAAGATTTAGTCATGCAAGATGAAAAGTTCTAGACCTGCTCTATAACACTGTGCTTATAGCTGATACTGTATTATACACCTACAAACTTAAGAGGATAGAGCTCATGTTGTATGTTTCTGAGCACAGTTATTTAAAAAAAAAATCTGTCCAATCTTTCCCAGCACACTGAAGAATATTAAATTCAAAGGGGAAATATCTTATTGCAAAAGTGCTTTATACACTTTCTTCATAATTCTTGTAGTGTGAAGGTTAAAGTCACAAAGAACATGAGGTAGAATTTAGGATTTTCTGGGCTATCTGATAACACTTCAGGCCACTAAAATAACTTAATACATTGAGAACTTAGTAATAAAGATTTTCTGTAATAACCCAACGTTGACAACTCCTTCTCACTCATGCTCCTTCCACATTGGCTATTTTTCAACTCATCAAGGTACCAACTTCTGGCTTCGGGATGGTTGCATGTGATCCCTTTGCCTGGGAAGCTCTTATCCCTAGATCCTGGCTTCTACTCCTCCATGTGTCTGGTATCAGGATTAGTGTGATAGATAAAAAAAAGACTGTCTAGACTATCTACTCTGCATTGTCTTCCTTGTTATTATATTTTATTTCACTTTCTTGTTTTATTTATTAATAATTTATAGTTATTAATTTGTCAATTGCTATTACCTCAATCAGATAATAAGGATCAGAAACAGGTTCTTTTTTACTGTTTTTTTTTCCCTTTTCATCATCTCTGAACTTTCAGCATGTGAAATAAAGTAGTACTTCTCAAACTTCAATGTGTGTATGTTTCTCCCAGGGTTCTTTCTTCTCAGATTTATTAAGGTATCATTGATGAATGGTTTGTATCTTCCTTCCTTCCTTCCTTCCTTCCTTCCTTCCTTCCTTCTTTTTTGTGAGAACTAAGTTCTATTTTCTTAGCAAATTTCAATTATACAGTGTGATGTAATCAGCTATAGTCACCATGTTATACTTAGACTCTCAGGCTTTATTCATTCAATAGCTGAAAGAAACTGGATTCCTTGTTATAATGTACATTCTTTTTCAGTAAGCTTAGGGTGAGGTCCCAAATTATGCATTACTCACAAGCTCCAAACAGATGCTTGCTGGTCTGTTAGTGTAAGGACCACAAATTGAGTAGCAAGAATCTAGTGGATTGAAATGATCAAATAGGGGCGCCTGGGTAGCTCAGTCGGTTGAGCGTCCGACTTCAGCTCAGGTCACCATCTCGCGGTCCGTGAGTTCGAGCCCCACGTCGGGCTCTGGGCTGATGGCTCAGAGCCTGGAGCCTGCTTCCCATTCTGTGTCTCCCTCTCTCTCTGCCCCGCCCCCATTCAGGCTCTCTCTCTCTCTCTCTCTCTCAAAAATAAATAAACATTAAAAAAAAAAGAAAAAAAAGAAATGATCAAATAAATACATCTTGACTGGATTAGTCAGTGAATAAATTAAAAAAAATTATTACAAACAATTCTAACTTCAAGAATATAATCAAGAAAGTTGATGGTTTTAACTATCATGACATTTACTAATTGTTCATTAGTAACAAAATCATGGCCAAGATTGTTTTTCAATTAATAGCTTGGTTACTATGTAGACCCCAGGCAGCAATATTGCTAAAGTCAACAAATGATTCAGCAGAAGTTATTTTTATAGTACCTTGATTGAAGAACAATTTAGAGCACTGTATACTATTTGTATTCTTCACTTAAATGAGAACATACCAATGCCTGATAGAAATTTTGGCAACAATTAAAATTTAATTTAAAAATTCTAAAGGGTTAATCATTTATTTAGTTTCACAATAAAATGGTTTGTCAAAATGAGATTGCCTATTTTAACTTAATAAAAGTTGCTTGGTCAATAAATGATTAAGTGCCTATTATGTGCCAGAAATGTTAGTAGTTAAAAATTTATGGATTAATAGAGCACAGTTTGTAACTTTTATAAGATTTCACAGTCAAAAGAAGGGAGGCATAAAATAATGCAATTACAACCTTTTATAGCAGTATGAATAAGGCACCTTGGGAACCAAAGGGAAAGAATTTGCCTAAGTCTAGAGAGGTCAGGAACTTTGTGAGAAAAATTACATTTAACTTGAGTTTTTAGGAATGACTCAGAGTTATTTTTAAGATTGACAGTTAAGAATGACTCAGAGTTCTTAAAAATGACTAGACAAGGTTATACAAATACCATGACACAAGGAAAAAAAAATGTATTGAAACATAAAACGAGGCCATAAAGACTAAGGTAAAAAGTCTGGGTACTGCAGGAGTGGAGTTACTGAAAAGACTGGTAAGGTTCAAATCAGAGAAATTTCTTTGATTCACATGAATGGTTTTGGGCCTTATCTTGCAAGTTAGCAGTTTTCAACATGTGTTTCCCTGCCATACGTAGGGCAGATGATATTTACATATATGACTCAACGACATGCACAGAGCCAAGATTAGTGAAATTCCTTCCATTCCATATATGTTGGTGCTTTACCATGTAATGTAGAAAATCACACTAAAAAAAAAAAAAATAAGAAAGAAAGAAAATGTAGGGTTATCATGGTGTTTATTCTCCCTAAAGTGATTTAGTGAAGTAAATCATTCAAAAATGATACACCTCTACAAGAAAAATTTCAAATAAACAACCTAACTTTACAGCTAAAGGAGCTAGAAAAAGAACAAACGAAACCCTAAAGGAGTAAAAAGAAAGAATTAATAAATATTAGAGCAGAAATAAAAGATAGAAAAACTAATAAAATAATAATGGAAAAAAATCCATGAAACCAGGAGATGGTTCTTTGAAAAGATCAACTATATTGATAAACCTCTAGCCGGACTCAGGGAGGGAGAGCGTGAAAGAGCTAGAGAGAGGGAGAGAATGCTCTCAATCAAAATCACTAATGAAAGAAGTGAAACAACAACCAATACCACAGAAACAAACAAATGTAAGAGAATATTATGAAAAATTATCTGCCAACAAATTGGACAACCGGAAAGAAATGGACAAATTCCTAGAAACATATAACCTACCACAATTGAAGCAGGAAGAAATAAAATATTTGAACAGACCAACTACCAGCAATGAAATTGAATCAGTCATCAGAAAACTCCCAAAAAACAAAAGTCGAGGACCAGACAGCTACATTAGGTGAATTCTACCAAACATTAAATAAGAATTAATACTCATTCTTCTCAAATAATTCCAAAAAATAGAAGAGGAAGGAAAACTTTCAAATTCATTCTATGAGGATAGCATTACCCTAATACTCAAACCAGATAAGAATGCTACACAAAATACAGAACTATAAGCCAATATCTCTGATGAACAAAGATACAAAAATCCTCAGCAAAGTACTAGCAAATAAAAGTCTAACGTTAGAGAAAAAGATCATTCACCACAATCAAGTGGGATTCATTCCCAGGATACAAGGGTGGTTTAATATCTGTAAATTAATCAACATGATAACTAAAATCCTTAAGACAAAATATATAAAAACATATAATCATTATAGATAAAGGAAAGAAAAAACACTCAACAAAGTAGGTTTAGAGGGAACATACCTCAACATAATAAAGGCCACATATGAAAAACCCACAGGGAACATCATACTTAATGGGGAAAAAAGAACATTTCCCCTAAAGTCAGGAGCAAGATAAGGATGTCCACTCTCTCAACTTTTTAAAGAATGTTTTACTTATTTATTTTGAAAGAAATAGAGAGAGAAAGAGAGAGAGAGAGAGAGAGAGAGAGAGAGAGAATCCCAAGGAGATTCCATGCTGTCAGTGGGCTCTATCTCACAAACCATGAGATCATGACCTGAGCTAAAATCGAGAGTCAGAAGCTCGACTGACTGAGCCACCCAGGTACCCCTCACAATTTTATTCAACATAGTACTGGAAGTCCTAGCCACAGCAATCAGACAATAGCAACAACAAAAAGAAAGGCATTCAAACTAGTAAAGAAGTAAAACTTTCATTATCTGCAGATGATATGATTCTATATATAGAAAACCCTAAAGACTCCACCAAAAATGATTAGAACTAATAAATGAATTCAGTAAAGGCACAGAATATAAAAATCAATAAACAGAAATCGGTGGCATTTCTATAGATTAATAATGAAGCAGTAGAAAGAGAATTAGGAAAACAGTACCACTTATAATTGTAACAAAAAATAATAAAATACCCAGGAATAAACTTAACCAAAAAGGTAAAAGACCTATACTCTGAATACGATAAAATATTGATAAAGGAAACTGAATATGACACAAAGAAATAAACATTTCATGCTCATTGACTGGAAGAACAAATATTGTCAAAATGTCTTTACTGCCCAAAGCAATGTACAGATTTAATGCAATCCCTATCAAAATATCAAGAGCATTTTTCACAGAACTAGAACAAACATAAAATTTGTATGGAACCACAAAAGACCCTGACTGGCGAAAGAAATTCTATAAAAGAAAAACAGAACTGGACGTATCACAACTACAGACCTGAAGTTATATTACAAAGCTATAGTAATCAAAACAGTATGGTTATGCACAAAAATAGACATATACATCAATGGAACAGAAAATTCAGAAATAAACCCAAATTATTTGGCCCATTAATCTTTGACAAAAGAGGCAAACATATGTAATAGGAAGTCTCTTCAACAAATAGTGTTGGGAAAACTGTACAGCAATATGCAAAAGAATGAAAATGGACCAGTTTTTCTCACAATACACACACAAAACTCAAAATGAAATAAGGACCTATGTGTCAGACCATTTCTGACAAATTAAATTAAATTAAATTAAAAAATAAAAAGCTTCAAAATGAAAAGCTTTAGCACAGTGAAAGAAACAGTCAACAAAACTAAAAGGCAACCTACTGAATGAGAAAAGATAGTTGGAAATGACATATCCAATAAAGGTTGGTATCCAAAACATATACAAAACTGATACAACTAACACCCACACAACCAATAACTCAATTTAAAAAAATGGGAAAAAACGTTAGGGAGGGGGCTTGAAAATGGCAGTGTAGGAGGACGCTGGGCTCACCGCATCCTGCAGATCATTTAGATTCCACCCACACCTGCCTAAATAACCCAAAAACCACCAGAAGACTAGAAGAATGGATTCTCCACAGCCAAGTGTAGACCACAGGCCCACGGAAGAGGGTAGGAAAGGCAGAGAGGTGGTGCATGCTCCACGGACTGGCTGGAGGGAGCCGGGGCAGAGGGGCAGCCTGCAGGCAAAGCAGAGTCCCTGAGTCTGGCTTACAAAAGCAGAGGGACCAGACGGGGTGTGTTTGGATAGGGAGCGAGACTAAACATCTGGAGGTTATAAGCTAACAGCTCTGCTCAGAGAGCGGGAGGGCCGGAGGACAACGGGAGGGAGAGTTGTTGAGCCCCAGACAACAGAACGGACCTTGTGGGGAACAAAGGCGCTTGCCAGCGCCATCTCCGTCGTCCATCCCCCAGCCAGTTTGCTTGCACCTAGCAAACCCCCAAGGCTGTGCTTCTGCGGATCCATCCCTCTGGTGGGTCTGACTCCTTCCCGGTGCCGCAGGGTCCCTCCCAAAGTGGATCTCCCAAGGAAAAGCGAGATGAGCCTGCCCCTCCCGCCCCTGTGCACCTTGCCCATCCACCCCAGGTAATACACCAGATCCCCAGCACCACAAGCCTGTCAGTGTGCAAGTAGCCCAGACAAGCCATGCCACCCCACAGTGAATCCCGCTCTTAGGAGAGGGGAAGAGAAGGTACACACCAGTCTGACTGTGGCCCCAGTGGTGGGCTGGGGCAGACATCAGGTCTGACTGCAGCCCTGCCCACCAATGCAAGTTATTCAAGACAGCACAGGGGAAGTGCCCTGCAGTTCCCCACCACTCCAGGGACTATCCAAAATGACGAAATGGAAGAATTCCCCTCAAAAGAATCTCCAGGAAATAACGACAGCTAACGAACTGATCAAAAAGGATTTAAACAATATAACAGAAAGTGAATTTAGAATAATAGTCATAAAATTAATCGCTGGGCTTGAAAACAGTATAAAGGACAACAGAGAATCTATTGCTACAGAGATCAAGGGACTAAGAAACAGCCAGGAGAAGCTAAAAAATGCTATTAATGAGCTGCAAAATAAAATGGAGACAACCACAGCTCGGATTGGAGAGGCAGAGGAGAGAATAGGTGAACTAGAATATAAAGTTATGGAAAAAGAAAAAGCTGAGAAAAAGAGAGATAAAAAAAATCCAGGAGTATAAGGGGAAAATTAGAGAACTAAGTGATGCACTAAAGAGAAATAATCTACGCATAATTGGTATTCCAGAAGAGGAAGAGAGAGGGAAAGGTGCTGAAGGTGTACTTGAAGAAATAATAGCTGAGAACTTCCCTGATCTGATGAAGAAAAAAGGCATTGAAATCCAAGAGGCACAGAGAACTCCCTTCAGATGTAACTTGAATCGATCTTCTGCATGACATATCGTAGTGAAACTGGCAAATTACAAGGATAAAGAGATAATTCTGAAAGCAGCTAGGGATAAACACGCTCTAACATATAAAGGGAGACGGATAAGACTAGTGACGGATCTCTCTACTGAAACTTGGCATGCCAGAAAGGAGTGGCAGGAAATCTTCAATGTGATGAACGGAAAAAATATGCAGCCGAGAATCCTCTATCCAGCAAATCTGTTATTTAGAGAGAAGGAGAGATAAAGGTCTTCCCAAACAAATAAAAACTGAAGGAATTCATTACCACTAAACCAGCCCCAGAAGATCCTAAGGGGAATCCTGTGAGACAAAGTACCAGAGACATCACTACAAGCATGAAACCTACAGACATCACAATGACTCTAAACCCATATCTCTCTATAATAACACTGAATGTAAATGGACTAAATGCACCAACCAAAAGACATAAGGTATCAGAACGGATAAAAAAACAAGACCCATCTATTTGCTGTCTACAAGAGACTCATTTTAGACCAGAGAACACTTTCAGATTGAAAGTGAGGGGATGGAGAACCATTTATCATGCTACTGGAGGTCAAAAGAAAGCTGGGGTAGCCATACTTATATCAGACAAACTAGACTTTAAATTAAAGGCTGTAACAAGAGATAAAGAAGGGCATTATATAATAATTACAGAGTCTATCCATCAAGAAGAACTAACAATTATAAATGTCTATGCACCGAATACGGAAGCCCCCAAATATATAAAACAATTACTCACAAACATAAGCAACCTTATTGACAAGAATGTGGTAATTGCAGGGGACTTTAACACCCCACTTACAGAAATGGATAGATCATCCAGACACATGGTCAATAAAGAAACAAGAGCCCTGAATGATACATTGGATCAGATGGACTTGACAGGTACATTTAGAACTCTGCATCCCAAAGCAACAGAATATACTTTCTTCTCCAGTGCACATGGAACGTTCTCCAAGATAGATCACATAATGGGTCACAAAACAGCCCTTCACAAGTATACAAGAATTGAGATCATACCATGCATACTTTCAGGTCAAAATGCTATGAAGCTTGAAATCAACCACAGGAAAAAGTCTGGAAAACCTCCAAAGGCATGGAGGTTAAAGAACACCCTACTAAAGCATGAATGGGTCAACCAGGCAATTAGAGAAGAAATTAAAAAATATATGGAAACAAATGAAAATGAAAATACAACAATCCAAACGCTTTGGGATGCAGCGAAGGCAGTCCTGAGAGGAAAATACATTGCAATCCAGGCCTATCTCAAGAAACAAGAAAAATCCCAAATACAAAATCTAACAGCACACCTAAAGGAAACAGAAGCAGAACAGCAAAGACACCCCAAACCCAGCAGAAGAAGAGAAATAATAAAGATCAGAGCAGAAATAAACAATATAGAATCTAAAAAAA
This sequence comes from Panthera tigris, assembly GCF_018350195.1. Classification (NCBI taxonomy): domain Eukaryota; kingdom Metazoa; phylum Chordata; class Mammalia; order Carnivora; family Felidae; genus Panthera; species Panthera tigris. Next base: position 153,733,009 of record NC_056660.1, on the reverse strand, counting down.
ACTGTAGAGCAGATCAATGAAACCAAGAGTTGGTTTTTTGAAAAAATAAACAAAATTGATAAACCTCTAGCCAGGCTTCTCAAAAAGAAAAGGGAGATGACCCAAATAGATAAAATCATGAATTAAAATGGAATTATTACAACCAATCCCTCAGAAATACAAGCAATTATCAGGGAATACTATGAAAAATTATATGTCAACAAACTGGACAACCTGGAAGAAATGGAAAAATTCCTAAACACCCACACACTTCCAAATCTCAATCAGGAGGAACTAGAAAGCTTGAACAGACCCATAACCAGTGAAGAAATTGAATCAGTTATCAAAAATCTCCCAACAAATAAGAGTTCAGGACCAGATGGCTTCCCTGGGGAATTCTACCAGACATTTAAAGCAGAGATAATACCTATCCTTCTCAAGCTACTCCAAAAAATTGAAAGGGAAGGAAAACTTCCAGAATCATTCTATGAAGCCAGTATTACTTTGATTCCTAAACCAGACAGAGACCCAGTAAAAAAAGAGAACTACAGGCCAATATCCCTGATGAATATGGATGCAAAAATTCTCAATAAGATACTAGCAAATCGAATTCAACAGCATGTAAAGAGAATTATTCACCATGATCAAGTGGGATTCATTCCTGGGCTGCAGGGTTGGTTCAACATTTGCAAATCAATCAACGTGATACATCACATTAATAAAAGAAAAGAACCATATGATCCTGTCAATAGATGCAGAAAAGGCATTTGACAAAATTCAGCATCCTTTCTTAATAAAAACCCTCGAGAAAGTCGGGATAGAAGGAACATACTTAAACATCATAAAAGCCATTTATGAAAAGCCCACAGCTAACATCATCCTCAACGGGGAAAAACTGAGAGCTTTTTCCCTGAGATCAGGAACACGACAGGGATGTCCACTCTCACCACTGTTGTTGAACATAGTGTTGGAAGTCCTAGCATCAGCAATCAGACAACAAAAGGAAATCAAAGGCATCAAAATTGGCAAAGATGAAGTCAGACTTAGGCTTTTTGCAGATGACATGATATTATACATGGAAAATCCGATAGACTCCACCAAAACTCTGCTAGAACTGATACATGAATTCAGCAAAGTTGCAGGATACAAAATCAATGTGCAGAAATCAGTTGCATTCTTATACACTAACAATGAAGCAACAGAAAGACAAATAAAGAAACTGATCCCATTCACAATTGCACCAAGAAGCATAAAATACCTAGGAATAAATCTAACCAAAGATGTAAAAGATCTGTATGCTGAAAACTATAGAAAGCTTATGAAGGAAATTGAAGAAGATATAAAGGAATGGAAAAATATTCTGTGCTCATGGTTTGGAAGAATAAATATTGTGAAAATGTCAATACTACCCAAAGCTATCTATACATTCAATGCAATCCCAATCAAAGTTGCACCAGTGTTCTTCTCGAAGCTAGAACAAGCAATCCTAAAATTCATATAGAACCACAAAAGGCCCCGAATAGCCAAAGTAATTTTGAAGAAGAAGACCAAAGCAGGAGGCATCACAATCCCAGACTTTAGCCTCTACTACAAAGCTGTCATCATCAAGACAGCATGGTATTGGCACAAAAACAGACACATAGACCAGTGGAATAGAATAGAAACCCCAGAACTAGACCCACAAAAGTATGGCTAACTCATCTTTGACAAAGCAGGAAAGAATATCCAATGGAAAAAAGACAGTCTCTTTAACAAAGGGTGCTGGGAGAACTGGACAACAACATGCAGAAGGTTGAAACTAGACCACTTTCTCACACCATTCACAAAAATAAACTCAAAATGGATAAAGGACCTGGATGTGAGACAGGAAACCATCAAAACCCTAGAGGAGAAAGCAGGAAAAGACCTCTCTGACCTTAGCCGTAGCAATTTCTTACTTGACACATCCCCAAAGGCAAGGGAATTAAAAGCAAAAATGAACTATTGGGACCTCATGAAGATAAAAAGCTTCTGCACAGCAAAGGAAACAATCAACAGAACTAAAAGGCAACCAACGGAATGGGAAAAGAATTTTGCAAATGACATATCAGACAAAGGGATAGTATCCAAAATCTATAAAGAGCTCACCAAACTCCACACCCGAAAAACAAATAACCCAGTGAAGAAATGGGCAGAAAACATGAATAGACACTTCTCTAAAGAAGACATCCGGATGGCCAACAGGCACATGAAAAGATGCTCAACATCGCTCCTCATCAGGGAAATACAAATCAAAACCACACTCAGATATCACCTCACGCCAGTCAGAGTGGCCAAAATGAACAAATCAGGAGACTATAGATGCTGGAGAGGATGTGGAGAAACGGGAACCCTCTTGCACTGTTGGTGGGAATGCAAACTGTTGCAGCCACTCTGGAAAACAGTGTGGAGGTTCCTCACAAAATTAAAAATAGACCTACCCTATGACCTAGCAGGAATCTACCCAAGGGTAGGAATTTACTCCCCTTTTTGCTAGTATATTTGCTAGGAATTTACCCAAGGGATACTGGAGTACTGATGCATAGGGGCACCTGTACCCCAATGTTTATAGCAGCACTCTCAACAATAGCCAAATTGTGGAAAAAGCCTAAATGTCCATCAACTGTTGAATGGATAAAGAAATTGTGGTTTATATACACAATGGAGTACTACATAGCAATGAGAAAGAATGAAATATGGCCCTTTGTAGCAACGTGGTCGGAACTAGAGAATGTGATGCTAAGTGAAATAAGCCATACATAGAAAGACAGATACCATATGGTTTCACTCTTATGTAGATCCTGAGAAACTTAACAGAAACCCATGGGAGAGGGGAAGGAAAAAAAAAGAGGTTAGAGTGGGAGAGAGCCAAAGCATAATAGACTCTTAAAAACAGAACTGAGGGTTGATGGGGGGTGGGAGGGAGGGGAGGGTGCGTGATGGGTGTTGAGGGGGGCATCTTTTGGGATGAGCACTGGGTGTTGTATGGAAACCAATTTGACAATAAATTTCATATATTAAAAAAAATGAATAAACGTTAAAAAAATTTTTAAAATTTAAAAAATTAAAAATAATTTTTTTAAATTAAAAAAAAATGGGAAGAAAACATCAACAGACATTTCTCCACAGAAAACATCCAGATGGCCAGCATGAAAAGATGCTCAACATCACTCACTATCAGGGAAATGCAAATCAAAACTACAATAACCTATCATTTCACATTCATACAAATGGCTAAAATAAAAAAGCAAAAGAAATAAAAGCTGCTGGTGAGGATGTGGAGAGAAAGGAACCCTCTTGCACTGTTAGTAGGAACCCAAACTGGTAGAGCCAGTATGGAAAACAGTATAGATGTTCCATGAAATTTTTTAATAGAACTACCCTATGAACCAGTAATCACACTACTGGATATTTACCTGAAAATTCAAATACAAAACATTAAATCAAAGGGATACATGCACCCCTGTATTTACTGCAGCAGTATTTACAACAGCCAAATTATAGAAGCAGTCCACGTGTCCATCGACTAATGGACAGATAAAGAAGTGTGTGTACACACAGACGCACACACACACACACACACACAAAGAAATATTATTCAGTCATGAAAAGAATGAAACCATGCCATTTGCAGTAACATGGATGGAGCTAGAAAGTACAATGGTAGGTGAAATAAGTCAATCAGAGAAAGAAAAATACCATATGATTTCACTCATATGTGGAATTTAATGGCAACCAAATGAGCAATGGAAAAGAAAAAAGAAAGGGAAAGAAACAAACCAAGAAACAGTCTCTTAACTACAGAGAACAAAATGATGGTTAGTAAATGGGAGGTGGGTAGGGAGAACTGGTGAAATAGTTGATGGGTACTAAAGAGTATACTTATCATGATGGGCACTGAGTAATGTACACAGTAGTTGAATCACTATATTGTATACCTAAAACTAACACCATATGTTAACTATACTGGAATTAAAATAAAATTCTTTAAAAAATGGCATACCTTTGAATCTAACACATTATATCACTGTGCCATTAACATCACAGTGTTCTAAATTGTTGCTCCATTGAAAACAAGGGCACTATATATTTTAGGTAAGACTGTACATGATCATTATTTAAAGAAAGGGCACTTTTTTGGCAGTTAGAAAAATGAATTGGTAAGTTTAAGGAGTGAAAGCAAGAACCATCACACAGTGATTCTCAATATAGATGAGACACATTTCCCTGGAGTGACATGAAGGACACCAAGAATTGGCCAACTCAACCCTTATTTCCATTTTTTTCCAACCCCTATGTCCTATCACCTTTTCCTATCTTCATAATGGTAGATAAGAAAATAATACTTGTCTTGTCTTTCCTGAAACAAGGGTAGACATGTGACAGTTTAGGCCATCAAAAAATAAATATCACTCTGGCAAGACTTCTGGGAGGGATTTCTCTATTAAAGGTACATAGTGTTAGTGCTTCCCCCTACCCCATTCTACCTGACTCTAATAATGAGGTAATTACTGAAGTGACATAACCACTGTATGTCCATAATTTCCAAGACAATTGATGAGAGCTGATAGCCTTGAGTTGTCTATAGCAGGCTTCTTCCAGGATTCTTAGGTTAAAAACAAAATGAAAACTCCTATTTAAATTATTGCATGTTGAATTCATCGTTCCTTTCATGCAATCGGAGATGTTTCTAAATATAAAAGTGGGACTTCAAATTATATGAAATTCCCATGTGTGAGAGTTCTGATACATTCGTTCCCATTCCATTGAGGTATCCCTTACTGTAAACGATTGCTAATGATCCACTGTTATTGATGGAAGCATATTATATCTTTTAGTAGTGATGGGATATGGGGGTAAAGGCTCAGCAGTAATTTGTTGCAAGGTTATTAGAATAGTTCAGGTAAAATGGAAAATACCAACTCTGTAATATTAGCACTGAAGATGTAAAGAATGGAAATGAACAGAAGAAATAAATATTGGGAGGACTAAAATACATTTTTTGGTTTGGGAATTCTAGAATTAAGGTATTTGTGTAATATAAATAAATGATGTTCAGTCATCTTTGGGAAATAGATTCTGAAGCTCATGAAAAGTAATAGATGATGCTGTTACGAAATTTAGGTTAGGAGCATTTAGCTTACAGTCCATGGTCCAAATAATTCCCAAATGATTCCACAATTTAGTTTTAGTATATTAAAAAAATTGAGTAGGTTGACACTTAGAGACCCTTGCCTACCAATACAGAGTTTTAGAACTGGGTATAAACATGGAAACATCCAGTTCACTTGCCGTAAATACAACACCTATAATAAAATGGGAGTATCCTCATTAATCTATACGGGTAAGAGATATTGCTTGTTCCCACCATCACTGTATTTGATCTAGGAAAGATATAAACTAGTTTCATACATCTATTTAACAAATAAGCTTAAAGTCAAACAGAAAATACAAATACTAATCACATAATCACCTAATATAAAATTGCAACTATGTTAATCATGAAGGAATCAATTCAGGAATATAGTGCTATACAATAAAGGTGTATATTATTAAGTAATTTGACCTCTGAAGGAGAGGAGATAGTGCGCCTTTGAGAAATTTAAAAAAATAGCCAAGATGTGAAAGTTAGGTAAAAGTTACAGAGCTGGGGTGGGATGTAGAGAGTTTTAGGCACAGAAACACACTTGCAAATACCATGCAGTGGAAAGGAACAGGGAAATAAAAGAAATACAGAGAGTCACTAGGATTGCCATGCAATTAAGGCTGGAGAAGTTAGTAATGACCAGGATTACTGGTTCAGGATTTAGGGCCTGTGAGAGAATTTGTGCTTATCCTATAGCATTGGGAAAACCACTAAAGATTTACACACATGATATTGTGGATAAGCTAATCAAGATTGAATTCCTCTGTGTTCCTGCCCTTCATTATTCTTAATTTGTGAGTAGCGACTCTATCAAAATGTTATTAAAAATATTATTAAGAGCTTCTACTATTTATAAACTCTTTTTTTTCAAGAAGGATATAAGAAGAAATAAAAATAATTGTTCATTTCAATGAACATATTGATAAGTCACAGGAATCGATTAAGCATATAAAGTAAGTGTTAGTAATATTAAAAAATTAAAAATAAAAGAGAAACAAAAAAGACATGCACACCCAAAATGAAATGAGGAATAAAGTCAAAATTATCACACCCACACATCAGAAGATATGTATAGGTAAAGGCAGAATGAATTAATTGAAGAATTATGGGTATCTACTTTTATATCTTGATCATTAACAGAAGAAGCATTGCTTCTTTGCACCTATGGTTTGGTGAGCTAAAACTGAATAGATGATAAATATGCATTAAATTTTAATTCAAAATGTTTTATCACAACATTTCAGTGAGCTCTATTCTAAGAAGGAAATACTACAAATGCCCAACTTATAAACAAGCTTAAGTGCAATGGCAGATAAGATTTTGGAAAATGATAAAGAAAATGGAAATAAATGAAGTTACAGTTATACTAGGTGTATCATGAGCATGAATTATTATTTAAGTGATAGTGTTTTTATTCATGAAACCTTATTTCAGAATGAATGTGAATTACTATCTCTTTAATCAGTAGATTCCAATTTTAAGAAGCTATAGATCATGTTCTTATCAAAAGCACACATGGAATTGGGGTGAAAACATGTCTGAACTATCTGGTTGTTTGTTGAAATACTGGCAATGTTTGTCCATACTCTCTTTCATGAAAATGATCAGAAATAATCCTGTAACCAATGATAACCTATATGTAGATTCTGATTTTAAGATACATCTAAATTAAGATACACCCCATAATACTTAAGGTTAAGACTATCAAAATACTATTGGAAATTGTATCAAATTACTTAATACCAGAAGACTCTATACGTCTCTATACACATAAAAAAATAATTCAGTTTGTTTACCATTTTCTATCTAACATTTTCTCCTATAATTTTCATAACTGTACTTTAAAGTATGATTTCCATTTTACAGAAGGAAATGAAACTCAGAAAGGTGAAATACTTGCCCATGTTCACATACCTAGTAAGCATTTCACACAACTGAATTTGCTCAAAGCTTATTTTTAAGTTGTTTTTGAACTGTTGCTTTACAAGGACCCTGATTTGAAATGGCCTGAATCATGAGGAGCAAAATTCTCTTTAAATACTAGCTGCTACTGTATTGTAAATCAGGAAACAATATTCAGAAAGTTGTCATTTAAGGGAAAATCCTACTTATAACCAAATACTTCCACTAAAATTAAGGTTATAATTTCATTCTGTAATACCATCTTACTATTAGAAAATTGGGTACTTATAGAAGGAATCTTTGAGATACGATTTTTAAAAAGTACCTTAAGTTGACATTAATATTTTCAGATAAGTGTATCCTAATGGAAGTTGTCTTAATTAAAGCCACAGAACCCAAATTTTCCAAGACAGCTCTAGAGGTGCAAATGCTAAGCAACCTCAAGCTATCCTCACAAAATCAAACAGAAGGCAGAACCTAATTAGCTAGTCATTCCGTGGCTGGCATCTAGTACATTAAGAAATTATTGAGCACGTGTGGAAGGCTGCATGTCCTGAAGTACATCCAGATATGACCAAGTGTTGCAAAGAAGACCTTGTCTAAATTATAAACTATTCAACTGTTACCAATCATAATCCCTCTGAACAAGCACGTATATGCATGCCCACCTATACCTCCACACAAGCATGCCTACACACGTACACACACCTCTGTCTCAAACCCTTGTTCTCTTCACCTCTTTTCTTGTCTCCAGTAGGGCTATATGTCCAGGTGATTTCTGGCTCTCACAAAAGAATCTCGTATTCCATTCCACAAGGGAATGACTGAGACCAGAATTAGCTGCATTTTAAATTCTAGTGAAGCAGCAGTGACAACCAGCCCACTGGCCTCAGTTTCTCACAGCAATCCCAAGTTAGTAGTGCAAATGTGGGGATCCTTTGTGCTGCTATCCTCTTTACTGCTCATCAAAATGTATGAGATTTCACTTAAAGGTTCAGGTAACTGAGGGACTACTTTATTTCAGCAAATCATTTCTATTGAGAGCCCTTAGGGTTGAATATAGTCCTTGGGTTAGCTTGTAGGAGGACAATTTATAGGTCAAGTTTGTTTTGTAAGTTAATTTTTTTTTTTTTTTGCATTTCCTTACACAGTTTCAGCATCTGCCAAATAGCTCTGAATCTTTTAGTGTTGTGTGAAGGATTTTTTGTTTTGTATTTTTTTTTTGAGTTTTTAGAGTACGTTTGGAACTTTTAATTGAAATAATGAACCCTGGATTAGCAACATTCATTAATTTAAACTTCACTAATTAAGAAACAAAAACTGAAACTACTTTTACAAGATTAATCATATAACATTTCTAGAATTTAGAAGATTGATTCTAAAAGAGTACTACTGTATGTTGCTAATCCAACATACCATAATTCACGAGGCTGTCACAGACTTTAGGGCATATAACACTGCAAGGAATTCACTACTATTTGAAATATTTATCAAAAACCATATACTCTCATGGATAAATTAATAAAACTAGCCATGGTGATATATATTGTTAAAATGGTCAATAAAAGAAACATTATAGTTATTTATATAGATATCCCTCTCTCCATTTCTAAAACTCTTCTGTCAAAATGGTTTAATAGATAAATTAATAAAACTAGTCATGATGATATATATTATTAAAATGGTCAATAAATAGCTCAGAGCATGGAGCCTGTTTCGGATTATGTGTCTCCCTCTCTCTGTGCCCCTCCCCTGTTCATGCTCTGCCTCTCTCTGTCTCAAAAAATAAAATAAAATAAAATAAAATAAATAAATAAACAAACGTTAAAATGGTCAATAAATAAGAGAAACATTATAGTTATTTATATAGATATCCCCCTCTCCATTTCCAAAACTCTTCTGTTAAAATGGTTTAATTGGGCAGAGAAGAGGCTGTCAGTAAAGAATGCACATCAAAAAAAGTTTCTAATGTTGAAAAATCATAGTGTTTAAGCTTATATGCATTTAAATTCAACACATATATCTAAGTGAAAATAAATTGATAATCCTTCAATTTCTCCAATCAAAACTGAAGTGCTTTATTCTTTGCCAATAGTAGCTATACCTTGTGACAGAAATTTTACTTGGACAAAAAAAAAATCTTCAATTCCATAGTTCCTGGATTTTTCACTGCATTTTACTAAATATGTATAGAATATATTTTCTCAAGCTTAGCAACTTCTATTTTTCTGAATATATATAAAAAGAAATTATTCAATTCTTTTTATGAGGTTAAAAAAACCTTGATATCAAAACCTGAAAAGGCGGTGCCTGGCTAACTCAGTCAGTAGGGCATTTGACTCTTGATCTCAGGGATTTGAACCTGAAAAGGATAGTACAAATCAATCAAGAACTTGTTGTTTTTTAATTTTGTATTTACTTTTATTTAAGCATATTTAAGTCATGAAATTAGGCATAAAATTGTTGAATAAAATGTCAGCAACTAAATTCATTATATCCATCAATATGGTAAAAGCATGTGATAAAATTCTACCACATCCATACTAAAAATAATTAGCAAACTAAAAATAGGTAGAATTCTTAGCATGCAAAAGTGTGTCTGAAGAATATTGAGAGCAAATATTTTACTTATTTGACATTATTATCTTAAAATCAGGTAAAATAGTACTGCATTCAGGTCCCAGAATATCTAAGAGAAGTTTAAAATTTTACTTTTGGGGCACCTGGGTGGCTCAGCCAGTTAAGCATCCAACTTCAGCTCAGCTCATGATCTCACAGTTTGTGGGTTTGAGTCCCGCATCGGGCTGTGTTCTGACAGCTTGGAGCCTGGAGCCTGCGTCACATTCTGTGTCTCCCTCTCTCCCTGCCTCCCCCACACTCGCTATCTCTCTCTCTCAAAAATAAATAAACATTAAAAAGTGTTTTCCAAAATTTTACTTGATGGGTGGCTAAATATATATCATATGACATTTTTAGCCAGGATTAATATGTATGTCTTCATATACATATATTAAGTATATATGTTAAAACACAGTATGATACATATAATGAGTATATATACATATTTGTTGAAGTATATCATGTTATAAGTGATATACTAAGTATAGATACTTGTACTGATAAGTATTTGTTGTATAGTACAACCTGTAATTGCCATTCACACAGCAAATGGAAATCTCCACATTTGAGATAATTAATAACTGTTTAAAGCTAAGTATTGATACTGAACAATTGTGCTAAAAGGGATAGTTGATACAACTTAAAAGTATAAAGCTGTTGAATTTCCAATGCGACAAATATTGATCAATGAAAAACAATAGGCAAGTGATATATAGAAGATAAATTTGTCTTGTTTTTATTTATCCTCTTGTGATTTGTTCTGATATATGGTTTATGTACCACCTGTCTAAGATTTCCTAAAAGGCTAACAAACTGCTTTGTCTCTTTATGGCTTAGGAAGTAGTGCCTGCATCAAAAACTCATCACGTACTTTTTCTTCTCATCCTACTCTGGAGCTCCTACCTTAGTAGCATTGTTTTGGGTCACACCTCTCAGGTAAGTGTTAGTGCTTAAATTTTACTTCATTCTCAGTTTTCTAGGAAGCCCAAACTACCTCAGTTAGTACCAGAAGTGGCTTGACTCCTTTTGATGATTCTGGAGGTTTTGGACAAAACAAAAAGAAGGAGGCTATATATAAATTGTTGCTTTAATCTGTCTGAAAACTGAAGGGCATCAACAGCAGTTTTAAACAGACTCTTAGTTCACGGCAATAGGGCAACGTACTGAAAATCAAGCATAGAATCTGCTTTTCAGTTCAAGCGAATTACATAGAAGTCCAAACACTCACTGTAAGATATTCCTGTGTCCACATCAGATCTTTATAGGAAAATAGGTGAAACCGACAGTAGGCATTACACATCTAGGTAAATAAGACTGAGAATATTGAGTGTTCAGATCCTCCTAAATTTCCCAGGCTAAAAAAGAAATTTTCTTTTCCTTGATATAGCAGAGAAGTCTCTCCCCACATGAAAATTTTTTAAATACTTCAACTCATACTGTTATTTTGGACGATGGTGCTTGTCCTCATGACCTGCCTATTCCTTCCCTCATTACCATCACTAGATATACAATAATTAGCTTTATATTATAACATACTCTAAGTAGAGAAATGCAGTTATTGCCTAGGAAGAAATAGCTATGTACTCAAATAACTGAAATAGCTAGCTAATATAAACAAGAAGTCCTTAAAATGAATGTGTACAAGAGTACCTTGAAGGTTTTAGACCTGGGAAGGTAAAATAAAAGGAAGAGTTCATTGACATGGAAGAACTCTTGTGTAATTTGTGGCAAAAATACCTAGAGCTGGTTTTATTATACTGCTAGGAAGGTTTCTTGAACCATGCATACAATAACTGCTTCAAATGGAAATGAATTCATTGCATGCAGTAATGGCTTGGTAACTTGAATGCACATGGAAAATAAAGAATGCTGATAAAGGTAACTAATAGGGGAATATAGAAGACAGTATAAATGCTATATTTATTTGTAATGCACTTTTTTCTTCCAACTGATTTTTTAAACAACTAGATAAAGTAATAATTACAAATCTGTATTGATGGGATTACCATTTAGGAAGATGTAATCTCATTCATATATAAGAGCAAAAAGATGGAGGAGAAAATGGAAATGTATAGGTACAATTTTTTTTTCCTGCTGCTTGGTTTTAATATGATTCAGTTGGTTTTAATGTGAACTAGACTATACTGTATTCAAATTCATAAACTTTATTTTTAAGCAGTTTGATTTACCAAACAAGTAAGCAGAAAGTAAGAGTTTCTCTTACCCCTCCCACATACAGTTTCTCCTATTACTAACATCTTGCATGAGGGTACTGTAGTTGCTAAAAGTGATGAATCAATATGAATATATTATTAACTATAGTATATAATTCATTTTAGTGCTCACATTTTGCATCGCACACATCTCTGAGTTTGACAAACACAAATATCATGGATCCACCATTATAGTATCACACAAAATAGTTTTACTGCCCTAACATTCCCTCACATTTAACCTTTGTTCCTGAACCTCTGGCAACCATTGATATTTACACTGTCTTCATAGTTTTTCCTCTTTCATGATATCATATAATTATAATGGAGATCATATACACCTTTTCAGTTTGGCTTCTTAAACTTAATACGCATTTAAGTGTCCTCCATGCCTTTTCATGGCTCGATGCCTCATTTCCTTTTATGGGTGGATAATTTTCCATTATATGAGTGTACCACAGAATGTTTATCCATTCACCTATTGGAAAACATCTTGGTTATTTCCAATTCCAGGTCATTATAAATAAAGGTATTATAAACATCTGTGCGCAAAAAGTGAAAGATAAAATAGTACTTCACAATTAATTCTATGAAAACAATATTACTCAAATACCAAAGCCAGACCAAGAGAGCACACGAAACTTATGGACCAATAATTTCCCCCTAATAAAGAGGAAAATAAATGGATTATAGAGACTACTACAAAAATTAAATGCTAACATATTGCCAACCTAGAATAAATTAATTCCTAAAAACATACAATCTTCTAAAACTCAATCTGGAAGAAAGAGAAGATCTAAACAGACCAATTACTTATAACAAAATTGAATCAATAATCAAAAACCTCCCAACAAACAAAAGTCTAGGACCAGAAGAATTCACAAGTAAATTTGAGCAAACATTCAAAAAAGAGTTAATACCTATTTGCCTCCAACTATTCCAAAAACTGTAAGAGGTAGGAAAACTTCAAACTTCATTCTATGAATCCAGCATTACCCTGATAAACAAAGACACTACAAAAAAATAGCTATAGGCCAATATCCCAGATGAATATAAACTGAAAACTCTTCAATAAAATATTCAAAGATGTATTAAAAAGTACATTAAAAGGGTCATTCACCATGATCAAGTGCAAGGGAATGCAAGAATTGTTCGATATTTATAAATCAATAAATGTGAAACACCACAACAGCAAAATGCAGGATAATAATCATATAATCATCTCAACAGACACAGAAAAGGTATTTGACAAAGTACAACATCCATTCATAATAAAACAATCCTCAAGAAATGGGTCTAGAGGGAATATACCTCTACATAATAAAGGCTATATATAACAAACCCAAAGCTAACATCATACTCATTGGTGAAAAACTGAGAACTTTTCATCTAAAATCAGCAACAAGTCACGGATGTCTATTCTTGCCACTTTTAATAGACAACTACTGGAAGTCTTAGCCACAGCAATTAGACAACAAAAATAAATAAAAGGCATCCAAATTGGTAAGGAAGAAGTAAAACTTTCATTATTTCCAGATGCCATGATATGATATATGGAAAACCCTAAAGATTCCACCAAAAACTCTTTAAAATATATGAATTCAGTAAAGTTGCACAATACAAAGTTAATGCACAGAAATGTGTTGCATTTTATATATTAATGCTAAAGTAGGAGAAAGAGGAATTAAGAAAACAATCCCATTTACAATCGTGCCAAAAAGAATAAAATACCTAGAAATAAACTTAGCCAAGGAAGTGAAAAACCTGTACTCTGGAAACAGTAAAATACTGATGAATAAAGCAGCTAATACACAAAAGATATGTCATGCTTATGGATGGAAGAATTAATGTTGTTAAAATTCCCACACTACCAAAGCAATCTACAGATTTAATGCAATCCCTATTAAAATACCAACAGCAGTTTTCAAACAACTATAAAAAATAATCTTAAATTTCGTGTAGAACCACAAAAGACTCTGAATAGCCAAAGTAATCTTAAGAAAGAAGAAAAGAGCTGTAGTTAATCACAATTCCAGTTTCAACATATAGCACAAAACTATAGTAATGAAAATAGTATGGTACTGGCACAAAAATAGATACATAGATCAAGAGAACAGAATAGAGAATCCAGAAAGTAACTCAATCAATCTATAATAGAAGAGGCCAGAATATGCAATGGGGAAAAGAAGGTCTCTTCAATAAATGGTTGTGGGAAAATTGAATGAAACTGAACCACTTTCTTACAACATATACAAAAATAAACTCAAAATGGATTAAAGACCTAAATGTGAGACATGAAAGCATAAAACTTCTGGAAGAAAACATAGGCCATAATCTCTGTGACATTAGTCTTAGCAAGCAACATTTTTCTAGACATGTCTTCTGAGGCAAGGAGAAAAAAAGAAAAAATTAACTATTGGAATGACACCAAGCTAAAAATACAAAAACAAACAAAACAAAACAAAACAAAACGAAAAACCTTTGTGCACAGTGAAGGAAACCAATAGAATGAATAGGCTATCTACTGAATGGGAGAAGATATTCACAAATGATATTTCCCATAAAGGGTTAATATCCCAAATATATGAAGAACTTATATAACACACACACACACACACACACACACACACACACACAGACCAACAACAAAGTAATAATCTGATTTAAAAATAGGCACAGGACCCGAATAGACATCTTTCCAAAGAAGACATACAGATGAGCAACACACACATGAAAAGATGCTCAATTATCATTCATTATTAGGGAAATGCCAATCAAAACCATAATGAGTCTATCACCTTAATTCTGTCAAAATTGCTAGTATCAAAAAGACAAGAAGTAACAAGAGTTGGTGGAGATATGTATAAAAATGAACACTCATGCACTGTCATTGGGGATGTAAACTGGTTTAGTCACTATGGCAAACAATATGGAAGTTCCTCAAAAAATTAAAAATATAAATATCATATAATCCAGTAATTTCACTGCTTGCTAATGACCCCCAAAAATGAAAATACTAATTTGAAAACATATGCACTCCTATAATTACTTCAGCATTATTTACAATAGCCAAGATATGGAAGCAACCCAAGTGTACAATGCTTATGAATGGATAAAGGAGATGCAGTGTATATACATACATATGTATATACATATATGCATACAATGAAGTATTAGCCACAAAAAAGAATGAGATCTTGCCATTTGCAACAAAATGGATGAACATAGATAGTGTTATGCTAAGTCAGATAAAGTCAAATACCATATGATTTCATTTATACATACAATCTAAAAAACAAAAACATAAGTAAACAAACAATGAGCAGAAATAGACCTATAAATACAAAGAACAAACTGACATGTGCCAGAGGAAAAGAGGGAGCATAGACAAAAGGTGTGAAGGGGAGTGGGAGGTACAGGGTTTCAGATAGGGAATGAGTAAGTCACAGGGATGAAAATTACAGCATAGGGAATACAGTCCCTGGTATTGTAATAACGTTGCATGGTGACAGATGGTAGCTAAACTTGTGATAATCATAGCATAATGTACAATCACTATGCTATACATCTGAAAATAATGTAACATTGTGTGTCAACCAAACTTCAGTTACAAAAATTTTGACAAGAGTGCCAAGATAATTGAATGAAAAAAATAAGTTTTTCTTTGTACGCTGCGAAGCCAATTGTAAAACCACATCTAAAGGAAAGTTGTAATCTTTCATCACAGTATATACAAAAACTGACTCACAATGAGAGATCTAAATGTAAGAATTAAAATTATAAAACTCTCGGAATAAAACATCTGTGTAAATGTTTGTAAATTTGGATCAAGCAGTGGATTCCTAAATAGGACACCAAAACCAAAAGCAACCAAAGAAAAAATAGACAAATTTGGCTTCATCAGATTTTTATACTTTTGTGCTTCAGAGTATACTCCTAAGAAAGTAAAAAGAAAATTCACGGAATAGGAGAAAATATTTTCAAATCCTATATATGATAAGAGTCTAGCACCCAAAATATGTAAGTAACTATTAGAATTAAACAGGAGAAAGTCCAATACCTCTAATATAAATTGGACAAAATATATGAATACAATTTTTTCCAAGATGTGCAAATGGATGAGAAATAGATTCAACATCATTAGGGAAATGCAATGCAAAACCATGGTGAGACACCCCTTTGCAAATACTAGGATGTTTATAATCAAAGGGACAAACAATAATAAGTTTTGGCAATCATGGAAAAATAGGAACTTTCATACATTGTTAGAAAATAAAATAGTACAGCTTACTTGGCCATTGCTCATAAAGTTAAACATAAAATTAACATATGACCCAGAAATTCTACTCCTACATATGTATCCAAGAGAATTGAAAACACATGTCCATATACAGACTAGTTAAATGTTTATAACACTACAATTCATAAAAGCCAGAAAAGTGAACACAACCCAAAGGTCCATCAACTGATAAAGGAATAAATAAAATTTAGTATTTCCATACAATAGAATATTTCTTAGCCAAAAGAAAAAATAATAATCCATGCTACAACATGGATGACCCTCTAAAACATGCTAAATGAAAGAAGTCATATACAAAAGACCACATATTGCACAATTTTTTTTTTGTATGAAATGTTTCAAATACGCAAACCCATAGTACAGAAAGGAGACTATTGGTCCAAGGTCTGGAGGGATGAGAAGTGAATGCTAATAGGTATGGGATTTATTTTTGAGGTGATAAAAATATTCTGGAATTTGATAACTGTGACAACTACACTACTTTGTGAATATGCTATACCCACTGAATTGTATGCTTTAAAAGGGTGTATATTTTAGTATGTGAATTATATTTCAGTTTAAAAATACTTCAACTATTGGAGCCATTACTAAAGAAGTCAGTAAGAATACAGTTATGGGGATTTGTACATAACCAATCACTGAAACACGAGACTATTTTGAAGTTAACTCAGTAACGGGAAGCAAATAATGCCAAACTTGAGGAAAATTATGGTTTACATCACTCCCTTCTTTTGGCTAAACTACCGAGTCATTCTTGAATGAGAAGTAAATTAATCCTCTTCTGTTATATATTATATATATTATATATATTTATATTAAAATATTGAAATATTTAATGAAACACAATAACCTGTCTTCAATGCTGTGACAAGAATACAGCTTAGTTCTATCTTTCGAAAATCTTCCAGCCTAAAAGGTAAGGCAGATTGTGTTTAACACGAACATTCTACACCCTTGCATAACTGTTTGCATCATTACTCTGCCATTTATAGCAAACGTTCTGAGTCTGTCATGAAGTATTTGGAGTTGAAGTTGATGTGTACATTGCATTAATCAGTTTCCGTAACAGTATTTATCTCAAAGTCTCAGAATGGAGGAGAAATTGGCCATCAGAGAAATTTGGCAATAACTAATGTTTAGATGGTTTGTGATGGTTACACTGATATAAAGTCTCGCTGTGAATTGTGGGGATCAGGAGCTGAATTCCAGTCGTGAGGAACACTTGAAAGAAAACATGTTCAACATGATCCCCAAAATAAGGAAGTGCAATGGCTCAAAGATAAGACTCAAAGATAAGACAGCAAGAGGCTGACACAGCTACTTGAATCTGCATACAAGGTCAATATGAGCTCACTATTAAATCGGATTCTCTTAAGCTACTCATGTTGAGCTACATGAAGAATCACACCTGATTCACTACTTGTCACTCCTTCTTCAACTGTGAAGCTTGTCACAGAGTGGTCAGACAATAACTATTTATTGAATAAGTAAAATGACCTCAGCTGTGATACAGGGGTATGGGGGCAAAAAACTAAGTCTATCCCTGTACCTAACTATCTTTATGTAGACAATCCTTTGAATGATATTAATAGCTTTCATGAAATCAATAAACATGGTTTAGAAAACTATTCCTTAATTTCTGCATTTTACTATCAAGAATTAAATCATTCAATTATCCTTCAAAGTGGCCCAAGGCTTCACTGTAATTCTGGAAGAATTATTGACAAAGAGCTTCCAAAGCTAAGGCAAACTATCTGGCCGAGATTCCTCCTTCCATAGAGAATTCTAAATGCTGCTCACCTATATGCATAGGCTATTAAAAGAATAGCACCAAAGTAAAATTCACCCTATTGTGTTACGCCAGATTCCTTACATTTCCAAACTTGCACCAAGTTTCAGCAAATAGTTACTTCGGTGTTTATTAAAATGTTTCCATCATTTTGATGGTGTCATTTATGTTTTGAAAACCTAAGACCCAGTGTGTTGTGATTTTGTTAGATTAACATTTGTTGAGTAGAGCCCCCAGGGTATGGAGGTGTTAGATGGTGAGCCACAGTTCAACAAAAACAGGAAGGGAAAGTGAGAGGTTTTTTTTTTGTTTTGTATTGTTTTTGGACACAGGTCCAAGAGGTATTCCAGAGCGGTTCCTCAAACGGCCACATGGGGGAGATCAAAGCAGGGGGCAGGCAGAACAAACTTCAAGACCTAGGATTCATGCCTTTAAGAGGATCTTGGGGTTGTTCCTGGGCTAGGGCCAGATCGGTCAATTCAATCCAAAACATGGTGGGTTTTACTAAATTTCACAGGGATTTTATCTAAGCGGTGCACAAAGGAAAGAGATGGGAGAGAATTTACACAGTAGAAACTGCTTATGTTCAGGGTGTTACAGAAGTCATACCAGGAATTTATGTTTTCCTGTGACTCTGTTGATTGTTATCTAGGGCATGCACTTGAGGGAGGAGTAGTTAGTGTCAGTTCCAGCTTCCTGCAGACTCTTTAGCCACACAAAATGGATGCTGAGACACCAATATTATCGAGTAGTTTAGCTAGACTCTCAACAATGTAGATGCTTTTTTTCAGTTGTGGCAGCTGCCTAAAGAACAAGAGAAGATGATCTGTATGAAAGTACAGTTTGCATTTTGTCCAAATTTTACTCTCACAACGTCAGCTTCTTCGTATTTTTTTTTTGTTTGAATCACAAGGGTCGAGGATACAGTTAAAATACATAGCTCGATTATTGGTAAGACATTCCTTGATATTTTGATCAAACTTCTTTGACTAAGTGATTATACTGATATCGGAAAATCCATGGAAGTTATGGCTACCACGCAAATGATAACCTGGTTTCTACGTGCAGTATAACATCCATAATAAACAGGAGATAATAAAGTTGTGATTACTATAGTTCTTGGTAAGAATTTATTCCTCTAATAAAATGTTTAAAAGCCAGGAAATTAAATAATTCTCTTTGATATATTAAAATTATTTCTACACTGAAAATTACCACATATTTATGTATTCACTCAGCAAATTTGTATTAAGGGTCTACTGAATGGCAGGCACTTAGTGGCATATATAGGAGAGAAGATACAGTGAGTCTATTACCCAGGATAGTGTATTTTCAACAACGTTTAAGATCGTTTGAACATCACGGATGTTAAGAAATGATTAACAGATTTTGGAAGAAGCAGTATGAAAGCAAATCTCAGATGTTTCCTGTGTTTTTCATACTGTACTAATATTTTACAAGGCATGTAGATAAGGTAATCAAAAATGTTTTAATCTTTTCCTTTTTAATGTCTTATTTCCTGACTAACCAACACTGTCACACACTTACGCACTTTTGACCCAATCCTTCCCTAGACTTGCTTCTCCTATGGTAGAACTTGGGTGGTAGCTTTCAAGAAGTTTCTTTATACCCCCCACTCAAAATTAAATGCTATAAATACTGGAATATTTTTTTTATGACATAGCATGTTGTTTGAGGTACAGCCATAGTACCATCTTTTACCAGGGCACTAATCAAGTTTTCTTTTTGTATTATCTGTCCATTAATATGTCAAAAATCTATCACAACACAAATAAGTCAAATAATTCAAAGGCAGTTCATATATTTTTGTGATATTTTGTTATATTTTATGCTATAAATGTGCATATATATATAGTTGTTATATTTTATATAACATTTATATATATTTTATATATATATAAATATAAATATAAATATAGTTGTTATATTTCATGCTATAAACGTGCAGTGTCATGAATATGGTACAAATCAATAAAAATCTTTAATAAACTAATGGTTTACTGCTTAAAGAAAGCTTTCAGTGAATCCTTTGCAAAGATAAAAATCACTGACATTTAGGAGGCCTAGGTGGCTCAGTGTGTTGAATGCCCAGCTCTAGATGTCAGCTCAGGTCATGATCCCTGGATGATGGGATCAAAGCCCCGTGTTGAGATTCATTCCCTCTCTCTCTCTCTCCCCCCCGCCCCGGTCCCCCTCTGTCCCTCTCCCGGCTCATGCACACTTTCTCTCTAAAATAATTTTTTAAAACAATCACTGGCATTTAATCAAGTATATAAATAGGGACTTTCTTACATTAGGTTTTCTTAATATGGTATAATCTCACAAGTTTCCCCAAACCTTTTGATTCTGTATATACTGTTATTGTTGCCAATTTCCCTGGGCTAAAAGACACACAGATAGCTAGTAAAACATTATTTCTGGGTGTGTCTGTGAGGGGGGTTCTGATGAGATGAACATTTGAATTAGAGACGTGAGCAAAGAGCCCTCCCCAGTATGTGTGGGCATTATGTAATTCCTTGAGGGCTCCAAGAAAATAAAAAGGTAGAGGAATCGTGAATTCTCCCACAATCTCTGAACTGGGACATCCATCTTCTCCTGCCCTTGCACATCAGTGATTTTCAAGCCTTGGACTCATACTGGATTTACCCCCTCTACCCCACTCCCCTTAGTTCTCAGACCTTCAAACTCATTCCTGGTTCCCAGCTTGCAAAGGGCACACGGTGGGATTTCTCAACTTCCGTAATCACATAAACCAATTATATGATAAATAGCTTTCTTTCAGCAGTATGTGAAATATAGATATAGATATAGATATAGATATATGCACACATACACACACATCTCAATTTTTTATGCTTCGTTTTATAGCATTTTACAGATACCACATTTTTAACAAAGTAAAGGTGTCTGGCAGCCCTGCATTAAACAATTTATTTTCGCTGTTTTTCCAACAGCATTTGCTCACTTCATGTCTCTGTGTCACATTTTGATAATTCTCACAATATTTCAAACTACTTTATTTTGTTATAATGATCTGTGACCAGTGATTATGACTCACTGAAAGGTGAGATGATGGTCAGCATTTTTTGGCAGTATTTTTTTTAAATTTTTTAACACTTTTATTTATTTTTGAGAGAGACAGAGCACGAGTGGGGGAGGGGCAGAGAGAGAGGGAGACCCAGAATGTGAAGCAGGTTCCAGGCTCTGAGCTGTCAGCACAGAGCCCCACCTGGGACTCAAACGAGCGAACTGTGAGATCATGACCTGAGCCGAAGTCAGTGCTTAACCGACTGAGCCACCCAGGCACCCAACAGTAAAGTATTTTTTAATTAAGGTATGTATATTTTTTTAGACATAATGCTGTTACATACTTAAGAGACTACAGTATAGTATAAACCTAACTTTTATATGTTCTGGGAAACCAAAACTTTATGTGATTGCTTTACTATGATATTTGCTTTATT
Source organism: Panthera tigris (assembly GCF_018350195.1). Lineage (NCBI taxonomy): Eukaryota > Metazoa > Chordata > Mammalia > Carnivora > Felidae > Panthera > Panthera tigris. Next base: position 153,711,558 of record NC_056660.1, on the reverse strand, counting down.
GCAATGCTCTGAAACTGAACCTGCGATATCTCCAACGTATTCCTGTACATCCTGTTGGTCCCATTTCTCTAGAGAACCCAGACTAATACATAGTCCAAAGGAATTGTACCAGGAGCAGACTCAAGTTCCTTCCAGTTATAAAATTTGATGTTATACCTTGATGCAACAACTACTTCCTTTATGTTAGAAGCTTCTAATCAGTACCTATAGCATAAAGGTACAAATTACTTAAATTAATCATCTAGTTCCTTCTTGAGGTAATGTAAGATATTTGTAGGATACATTTCTAGTCTCTGTCATGTTCAGAGTCACAGGCAAACTCTAAATAGAGTTTTTCTAAGTGTTCAGATATTCAGAGGGCTTCAGTAATAAGACGGCTGTCAATGCTACCCGGACTGCAATTTTGTCATCCCTGTTCCAACCTGCTTCTTGAGGATTTCACAATAAACCAAAACTATTTTCTGTCGTCTCATTAAAAGGGATTACAAAAACAAAGTTTAACTTGAAGGGTAAATATACTCTCTTTTAAACCGAAAGCAGTATTATATTCTAATTATTGAGACACTTATCATGTTTGCTATCCCTATTGATTTTTTTTCCATCATTATGTTGAAAAATCTTTTCAGTCATGACCCAGTGGAAGATGAAGTCTAAACATGAAATTTCAAAGTTCATAGGTACTTTGGGGATACTATAGCACTCAAACTGATGTAGATTAACAGCCTTGGATAATTGAAAGGACATTTACATTAGAAAGTTTCTCAAAGATTCTAAACAGTGAAATTACATGCGAAGTTATTGCAAAAAGTAACTCTGCATGACTCAGGATAATTACCTGATTCATATCAATGGAGCCAGCATGGAATCACTTTAGAAGACAAAATGTTACAATTGTTTGCACTGAAATCATAGTCTTCCACCTACCAGATATTGGCATGATGATTGACTATCTCAATACGAGTATCAGTGTTCTCCCAAATACCCTGACATTTGAAATTTTATAATTGAACTGTGTGCTATTCCTTATATTCCTATCAAAGTGATTTCCGCTCCTAGAGTTCCCACCATATTCTCCCACCTAAAATTTTCTGCTGTCTACATATCTCTCACATGCACCTTCTGATTTTACTTCTCTGCTCCTACCTACAGATGGGATTATACACTCATTTGTCTTCCTCTTTCTCCTCATCAGCAGTAAAATCACAGCACTTGCAGTGCCTTACTGCACTTACTAGGTGACTATCTTCCTCTTTATAACGGCAGTCTCCCAATCCGGAAAAGCAACAGTGCTTTCTTAGTAACCCAAACCTATCCCAATCCTGTCAGCACAGAGCCCGATGCAGAGCTCCAAGTCACAAACCATGAGATCATGACCTAAGCCAGAATCAAGACTCAGAGGCTTATAAATGTCCATCGAATGACAAGTGGATAAAGAAGATGTGGTTTATATATACAATGGAGTATTACTCGGCAATCAAAAAGAATGAAATCCTGCCATTTGCAACAACGTGGATGGAACTGGAGGGTATTATGCTAAGTGAAATAAGTCAGTCAGAGAAAGACAGATACCATATGTTTTCAGTCATATGTGGATCTTGAGAAACTTAACAGAAGACCATGGCAGGGGGAAGGGGAAAAAATAGTTATAGAGAGGGAGGGAGGCAAACCATAAGATACTCTTAAATACTGAGAACAAACTGAGGTTTGATGGGGATGGGGGAGAGGGGAAATTGGATGATGGGCACTGAGGAGAGCACCTGTTGGGATGAGCACTGGGTGTTGTATGGAAAACAATTTGACAATAAATTATATTTGAAAGAAAGAAAGAAAGAACGAAAGAAAGAAAGAAAGAAAGAAAGAAAGAAAGAAAGAAAGAAAGAAAGAAAGAAAAAGAAGAAGAAGAAGGAAGGAAGGAAGGAAGGAAGGAAGGAAGGAAGGAAGGAAGGAAGAAAGGAAGGAAGGAAGGAAGGAAGGAAGGAAGGAAGGAAGGAAGGAAGGAAGGGGGAGGGAGGAAAAGAAAACAAAAGAAAACAAAACCAAAGAAAACAAAAGAAGACTCAGAGGCTTAACTGAATGAGCCACCCAGGTGCTCCCAACTAATGTTTCTGAGTTGCTTTGTTCTGTAAATGGAAAAACTGAGTCTCAGAGACATATAAATAGCTTTTCTAAAGTCATTCAGCTGATCTGTCTGCAGAACTCAGAGTCCCCATTCTTCTAAGTTTATCAGTTTTCTACAGAACTATAGCACATTAAATAATGCAAGTGGTCTATATACATCCTAGTTATTTTACTTATTCCTTTTTCCTCTATCTTTTATAAAATAACATCCTGGACAGACTTGCTCTTTAAATTCCTGAAAACCAAAACTTCCAAGCCTTTGTAAACACACCACTTTAGCCCCTACTCTTTGGTTTGCTCATTTTGCACACTTCGGAATCTTGCCTATGCTCTCAGAGCTAAGAAATCTCCCTGTTCTAATTGCCTGAGTATCTGCCCCACCGCCATTAACCATATAATCCCAAAGCAGCCAGAAAGCCAAATTTCACTTACTATGTATTTTATCTTTATTGATACACAGTGTGATTATACCTCTGAAGAGGTAATGCTCCAGAAATATTAGGCATGTTCATTTGAGATCCATGAGCCATTTCAGATGATAAAAAAAAGTACCACTTTATGGAATTTGAACCAGCCCATTAACTTTGCATTGCATAAAACTATCAGGTTAGGTTTTTTAATTGAACAGGCTTGAACTTTCTTAGTGGCTATTTCTTCCTTTCTATATTAAAATCTCATTCTTATTGCCTCTGAGTATACAAACATGCATATACATATACAAACACTGCATTTAATTAAAACCAGAAAGCCCATTTACTTAATTAGTTAGTGTGAATAAAGCACCCTTTGGAAAAGATACTACCAACTTTTACCCCTTTAGGAAAGCTATAAAACAAATAGAAAATCTCTGACTTTCCTTGACTCTCTATAAATTGTGTTCAGAAATGTGCCAACATTTACATACATACATACTTCAGATGCCACAACAGGATTTTTAAACAAGTTCATAGCATATGTAGTCAGAAAACAGTGTCATTTTCAGGAAAATAAAAACTAGTAAATAAAACTACTTGATTCTTATTTTCAAATTTTCCCTGTAGTTTAATAAAACCTACTGAGCAATAAACATCAGACATATTTCTAAATACTTCACACAAAGTATTTTATGCCAATGTTTACAAGACCATTATAAAGTAGAGTATTACAACTGCCTCCAAATACAGTTGAGGAAACTTAGGCATGTATAGATTACTTAATTTTACTACATTTTCACACCTAGTAAATGGTAGATCTTGCATTTGTATCCAGGGAATCTGGACTTCAAAGTCTATGCACTTCATCATTGAACTGTACAAACCTGTTAATCAAAACAAGTGCAAATTATAAATCTTACTTGAAAACATACTTGCCTACTTACTCTCACATACTTGTGAATACTCTAGTAATCTGTCACTGTTCAAAAGTGAATCTTTTGGAGATTTATAATTCTACTGGATATTATGTAACACATCTAAACTCTTTAGTCTGAGGTGCTGGGTGTCTCAGTTGTTGGGCATCTTACTCTTGATTTTGGCTTAGGTCATGATCCCAGGGTAGTGGGATCAAGCCACGTATTGGGCTCCATGATGAACGTGGAGCCTGTTTAGGATTCTCTCTGTCTCTCCCTCTGCCCTTCTCCCTCACTCATGAGCTCAGGCTCTTTCTCTCTAAAATAAAAAATAACAATTAATAAATAAAATGAAATCTTTATTCTGTTATGCATTGATTTATACCTTCTCATCTGTGGTAAGGTTAACTGTGTCCTAAAACTACTCCAGTAATCTCTTGTACTACTCATTTATTTGCCTTTTTTAAGTTTTTATTTTCATTCCAGTTAAAATGCAGGGTCATACTAGTTTCAGTTATACAATATAGTGATTCACCAATTTCTTACATCACCCAGTGCTCACCATGACAAAAAACCCTCCTTAATCCTCATCACCTAAGGTTTCACCCACCTCCCAAACCCCTCCTGGTTGGAAACCATCAGTTTGTTCTCTGTAGTTAAGAATCTGTTTCTTTGCTTGACTCTCTTTTTTTTTTAACCCTTTGCTAATTTGTTTCATTTCTTAAATTCCACATAGGAGTAAAATCATATGGTATTTGTCTTTCTGACTTACTTTGCTTAGCATTATACTCTGTCTCTATTCATGTCCTTGCAAATGGCAGGAGTTCAATCTTTCTAAAGGCTGAATAATATTCCATACTATATATATACACCACACCTTCTTTATCCATTCGTAAATCAATGGACACTTGGACTGCTTCCATATCTGGACTATCGTAAATAGTGCTGCAATAAACATAAGGGTGCATGTATGCCTTTGAATTAGTGTTTCTATATTCTTTGAGTAATTACCCAATAGTGCAGTTAAGGATCCATTATTTTTGTGTGTGTTTCCTCAATACTTTAATACTATCAAAGTTCTGGAATTTCCTCCAAATTTGGAAATTGGTACATTAGCTATTTGAGAAAACCAAATATAGGGACCCCCTGAGGTGAAGCTGTATGTTAAATGTGTTATGACCACTCTTAGGAATTTATTAACTACAAAATAATTCAAAGTTTAAGCAGGATAGTGACCTGATGTTCTAGTTTATCATGCATTAGGAACAGAAACCAGAAAGAAAAGGATAAGTCAAGTAAAAGTGACCACTCAGTATTAAAGAAGAAAGCCTAGACACACAAAAACTTACATGGGTTTGTGTTAATGTTTTAAATGCGAAATATTAATGGTGAATATTCCAAACAGTGACGCAAATTGTTACTAAAAGGATAAAATGTGTTCAATCTCAGTAGTTTAGAAAACAATATATTGTACAAAGTGATATACTATGCAAAAATGTCTTTTAAATTGAATGACCTTTTAAAAATAAATATTTTAACTTAGAAGAGAAAGTTATTTGTAAAAAGTACATATATGACATATTTAAATAAATTTATCTAGATAAAACATTTCTATAGTTCCTATAGTCAGATAAATTGTTTTCTATGTCATATATTGATTATAAACAAATTTTATAAAGACAGCACTATGCCTTTTAATTATTTTTATTTCCCTCATAGACTGTAAAATAATTCACTGTATATCGGCACAGCTAACTCAAATTTTATGGCCTTCTCATCTACTACCATGACTTTCATCCATTCTGTCACCAGAAACCAAATTGATCTAATTTATAAGCTATTTATTTGGAACTCATTTTTCTGATATGTTCTTAAATACTGTGGTCTTTTTTGCTCATTTATCTAACTGGTTTTGATTACTTTGCTGAACTCTTCAGGAATCTTGTCATAAATACTAGGGGTAAAAGGAGGAGCCAAATACTAACGGCTAAGAGTCAAGCATCTACCATGATAAAACATTCCTAGGCACTGTTGGGGATTTATATATTATGAAAACACTTTAGGTATTAGATATATATGAAAGTGGTATAAGAAACCCAGAATGAAATCATCTTCCTCTGCCATTGAACAATTTCTACTCGATAAAAATCTGATTCTATTATTAACAAGGACAAAATTAAAGTAAGCATTCAATCTTTGGAAATAGTCAAGTCATTAAGTTAATTTATAGCATGTTATTAAAATATGGACACATGAATAAATATTTCAGTCAATTTAATTGCTAATGTGGAAATGCTATAAAAGTGCTCCCTAAATGCCCAGGCAATAAAAATACAGAAAAACAAAAGGCAAGGGAATGATAAAAGGCAAGATGAAGAGGAAAGGAACTCAGGTAGGAAGACTGAGTGGAAAAATCTGATAAAAGAGAAGGATAATAGAATGAATCAAAGAAAATCAGAGTGGAGAGGAGTTATTAGCTTTAGGAAAAGGTAAATTCCAAGGTATTCATTTTGACTATTTACAATTCCATTTTGGGTGGTTTAAACAAATGGCAAATGTCCACCATAGAACCTTGAATATTTTAATATTTTAGACCTAATAAGGTCAGAGAACAGTAAACTTATCTCAATATTTGTTTGTTTTAAAAATTTATATTAATATATAAGGGTAGCTTAAACATATAGTAATGTGGTTTTTCTCATATGCACTTTAGAGTGCCTAACTTTCTACTTTGTTATCTAAAATCACCTCAGTGTTAGGAGGATGCATTTTTAGAACTGTAATGCAAATAATAATAACAATAGCAATTACAAAAAAAAAGATCTTTAAATATTTCTTAAAATTACTCTGTGCCATTTGCTGTCTTTAATGTTTTGCATATGTAATGGCCACTATCAATTGGCATATTCAATATCCATTTCAACTTCCTTCTGGTATACTTTCCTGTATGCTGAGAAGTTAAAAATTTTATCGTCAGATTCTCTCATAGTCAGGATTCCAGATTTGATTTAGCATCCATCCATCATGTGTTGTCATACATATTTGAATTTGGAACTGTGCAAAGTGGAAAGAGATGCAGAATATGAGGTTTCATTTTTTTGATGTCAACAGCAATATGGCCCTATGTTTAATGACCATTTGATTTGGAGACTCCTTTAGTAAAACTAGCAGTTTCTTGTTGTGGCCTAGGAGAATTAATTTGTGGTTATCAATGCCCAGATTTTGAGCCCTGGAGCTGACTTCTGCAGTGTGATTCTAAAGACTAAGAGTTGTTCTGAAGTTTGGCCAGAAGCCAGTTCTCTCAATGATATTTTTAGCCAGTGAATATCTGGCAACAAATCATTTTCTTTGTAGGTTTGGGCAAGTTGTTTGTGTTGTCTGCAACTAACCCCTATCCAAATACATCATATCAAGAAAACAAGAGTTAAGATGTATTCTCTGACAACCAAAGCAGGATTTTCAAGTTCAAAGCAAAATAATGGGCTTGATAGCTAGAATTTCTGAAGATAAAAAGAATACTATTCAAATTTCTTTAGCTCTCCAATATAAGATGGGATTTAGAACATACCCCAAATATGGCATCTTGTTATGCTGAAAATCTTAAACTGAAGGAGTCTGAAAAAATGGCAAAATCAGGAGGGTCACTCTGACTTCCCAATTCACCCTTCTTCCATGAAAGCACGATTATCAATCTCCCAAGTAAAAGGTACATTCCTTCTACCAGGAGGAAATAAAACATTCTTATCACCTAAGAAAGGGAATTTGGGGGCCAAAAATCTGTACAGACAAATCTTGTTAAATTAACCCTTCTCTTCCTAGTTACTTCTTCACCATTTACTGCCCCTAACCCAAACTCCTTTGTCTTGTCAATTTTTCACAAATTATTATTTATTTAAAAGGCTTAAAAGTTTCAGGGTCCCTGGGTGGCTTGTTCAGTTAAGTGTCTGACTCTTGATTTTGGCTCAGGACATGATCTCATGGCTTGTGGGTTCAAGCCCCACATTGGGCTCTATGTTGACAGTGCAGAAATGGCTTGGGATTCTCTCTCTCCCTCTTTCTCTGACCCTCCCCCACTTACTTGTGTATATGCTCATGCTCTCTTTCTCTCAAAATAAATAAAATAAACCTTTATAAATAAATAAACAGTTTATAAATGAGAGATTTTTAAATAAAAGCTTCTCACTCTGGTGAGTCCTCTGGGTCTTGATTCTCTTGTGAAGGCTCTAATGTAGATGTAAAAATTCAATAAAATTTGTACACTTTTCTCCTGTTAATCTTTGTCAGCTTAATTTTCAGACCCAACCAGGAACCCTCAAAGAGTCAAGAAAAATGTTTCCCTCTCCTATATTTACTTGAAGCAAATTGAAACATTTCTTGATAGAAAGACTGATAAAAAGACTACTAAAAAAGAGAAGAATGTAGTCTCCACAATATCACTATGATTGATGGAATAAGACAAAAGACCCCAGTGAGAAACAAAGGTTGAAACATCTGTTTTGATCTCCTACGTCCATGTTGGGTCCCAGAGTGGAGAGGCAGGTAAGATCATGAAATGTAAAGGAGATTTGTCTCACTTTTGGAGGGACATTCCCCTGAAGGGTGCTCCAGAATAGAATGTTGAGAGTGGCCATGCCAAAAGGAGTCTTAATGAAAAGCTCATTAAACTAGAAGGGAGCCAAGACTGTTACTTTTCTGATCACATTTGATATTGTGATTTATAATGAAAAATATGTTTTTGGTCCTTGTCCCTCTGCCTTCACAAAATTCCTAAAACCCTTGGAATTTCCTAAGTGACAGGAGCAATAAAGATGTCTGTGGTTATTAAAGAAGCCCGTTTTAACAACACTAAAGTTTATGTTAATGAGGTGACTTTTAGAAAGCTCTTAAGAATGGGAGCTGGTTGCCAGGGGGAATAAAACACTTGATTAGAAGGTTGGAAATTTCAACCCCAACTCCCCCACCTCCTACATCAAGGGAGACAAGAGGAGGTTGATTCAATCACCAACTGCCAATAATTTAATCAGTCATGGCTATATAATGAAGTCTCCTTAATGACCCAAAAGGACAAGGTTAGGAGAGCTTCTGAGTTAGTGAACAAGTGGACATGGAGGAAGAGTGACACAACCTGGAGTAGGCATGGAAACTTCTTGCTCCTTTCTCCCATGCCTTGCCCTACGCTTATCTTCTATCTGGCTGTTCTGAGCTATATGCTTTTGTAATCAACAAATAATGTAGTAAGTAAAATGTTTTCTGGAGTTTTGTAAACTGTTGTAGCAAATTAATGGAACCTAAGTTTGAGGATGAGGAACCTCAAATACACAGCCAGTCAGAAGCACAGGTAATTTTTTGAATGTGGTGACATTTGCTGATCAGAATTGGAGTATTGAGAGTAGAGGAAGCACACAGAAGAGTGTTTTTCCTTTACAGCACCTCTTCAGTCCTACATGGTATGTATGAGACAAAATGTTTCTGTGTATCATAGAGTGGAATCATATAAGGAAACTGAGTTGAGCATGCCATGGGGGCTACTATAGCAAAGCATGAGATGAAACTATAGCAGAAGCTGTGATACAGAATGGGGAAGCATGAGCCAGATGAAGGAACATGGCAGATGCTCAAGGAAATTTCATATCCAATGAAATTCTAACTGAAACCAATCAGCCTGCAGCACATCAGTGTCCTAGCCAAACTAACAAACAGCAGATCAAAAGTTAGGCTAGGAGTACAGTCACATTAGCATCAGATACCAATGGTGTCTATTGATAATAAGGGATAGTAAATTTAGATCTCACATGTTACCAGTCTAGAGAGAAACCCAGACCAATTAATTATTCTACAGGAGTAATGTGATGACCCAAAGGACACAGAGGGCATCAAAAATACTATTTCCTTCAACCCCCACAAGGTCAGAAAAAACACACATCATCCCTATACAGCTAGATAGCACTAGAAAAAAATAAAGAAGGGGAAAAAAACACAAACACAGATAATCAAACCCTTCTTAAACTGTCCCATTCAAGTTTCACTGTGCTAGTCAGGCTACTTTACCTCATAAAAGTTTAAGAAACCAACGCAAATTAGCAAAAGAAAAAGACAATTGAAAAATGCAGGGTTAATCCACCTTCAGTTACTTAAACAATGACCGTGGGAATTCATGTCTTACAAACTCAGTTATGATATTTTTGATAAGGTTTATTCTTAACCAGGATATCCCCAAATGATGAAAAGTGGCTCCTGAAACTGCCAGGTAAAATGTAACCAATGTGAAAAAAAAGTGTTCTTCTTTCACAAAGCTTCTGACAAAGTCTAGGACCTCTTTTTGAACCAGTCACTCTTATCCCAATTGGTCAGTTTTGGGTCATGTGATCATGTAGAGGTAAGGGTTGAATAAAGGTTAAAGAAATTCCTAAGACATTGCCAGAGGATGCTAACAAAAACGATATCTGCCACATTAGCTTTCTCCATGATACTGTTAGATTTCTGCGAGTTCACTTACTTTTATTTCTCTATTTTTAGTTTCTTTCATTAGTTCTTGTTTCTCTGCACTCCATCTCCCTACATTTGATCATAGATGATGTTCTTACATCCACCTTTTTTTTAACATTATAGTTTCTCTGTAGATTATCTTGATTATTCTTTCTGATAGTCTTCATGTTGGTAACTCTGACTCAAAATTCATATTACCTAAGTCATAGTCCTGAGATCTAAGCTTGCATTTCTAATTTCCCTTGGGACTTTCACCATATTCCACATCTCAGTTACTGAGTATATCTATGCATAGCTTTAAGCTAGAAACTTCATATCACATATCGAATCTGTCACTTATTGTTTTTCTTAAACACTTATTTTTTAGAGCAGTTTTGGGTTCACCACAAAATTAAGAGGAAGATACAGACATCTCCCACATACACCCTTCCCATATACGTGCAATACCTTCCTCCATCAACGACATTGCCTACCAGAGTAGTACATTTGTTCCAAATGAGGAACATACGTTGGCATATCATAATTGTAAAATGTCCGTAAGTTATGTTAGGGTTAATTCTTAGTGTGTATTTTATGAGTTTGGACAAATGTATCCATCATTATAGTACCATTCAGAATATTTTCACTATCCTAAAAATCCTTTGCTCTACCTACTCATCTCATCTCCACCCTCTACCCCTGACAACCAGTCTTTTTCCTGTCCCCAGAGTTTTGGTTTTTCAAGAAAGTCATGTAACTGGAATTATACCATATATCACCTCTTCAAATTGGCTTCTTTCACTTAATATTACAAACTTAAGTTTCTTCTGTGTCTTTTCATGTCTTGATAGTTCATTACTTTCTAGCTCTAAATAGTATTCCAATGTCTGGATGTACCACAGTTATCTATCCATTTAACCACTGTGGACATTGTAGTTGCTTCCAACTGTGGCAATTATGAATAAAACAGCTGGAAACATCCATATGCAGACTTCTGATTGAACACAAGTTTTTCACTTCTTTGGGTAAGCAGCACAAAGTGGGATGGTTGGATCATATGGTAAAAATTAGTTTAGTCTTTCAAGAAACTGCCAAACTGTCTTCCAAAGTGGGAATACCATTTTGCATTCTTATCAGCCATGATTGAGAGTGCTGTTGCTCCCATATGCTCACCAGCAATTGGTGGTTTTAGTGTTTGAGATTTTGGTCATTCTAATTACTGGCAGTAGGTATCTTGTTGTTTTAATTGTCAATACCTGATAACATATGACATGGAGAATCTCCTCACATGCTTATTTGCCATCCATAGCTCTTCTGTGGTGAGATACTTGTTAACATGTTTGGCCAGTTTTTGGGTTTTTTTTTTTTTTGAGCTGTTTTCTTACTGTTGAGTTTTAAGTGTTCTTCATAAATATCTAATAACAGTCTTTTATCAGAAAGGAGAAAACATTTCTTTTGCAAATATTTTGCAAATGTCTGTGACTTATTTCCATATACTCTCAACATTTTTGTGTTTTAAATTTAAGTCCATGATCTATTTTGAATTAATTTTTTTGATGTGTGTAAGGTCTGTGTCTAGATTTATTTATTTGTTTTTGCATGTAGATGTCTAGCTGTTCTTGGCATCATTTGCTGAAAAGACTATCCCTGCTCCATTGTATTACCTTTGCTTCTTTGTAACAAAGGCTACATTTCTATTTCTCAGCTTTCTAGTCTGTTCCATTTTTTGGCTTATTTATTTTTTCACCAATACCACACTCTCTGAATTATTGTGCTTTATAGTAAGTCTTGAAGTCAGGTAGTGTTGGTCCTCAAATTTTGTTCTTCTTTAATATTGTGTTACTTATTCTGGGTCTTTGTGTTTTTATGCAAAATCTAAAATCATTGTAATATACACAAAATAACTTTCTGTGATTTTGATTGGGATTGCATTGAGTCTATAGATCAAGTCAGGATGTCTTAACAATAGTGTGTCTTCCTATCCATGAACATGGAATATTTTTCCATTATTTAGTTCTTTGACTTCATCAGAGTTTGGTAGCTTTCCTCATTCAAATCTATCATCAAAATACATATTTTGTTAGATTTACATTTCTTTCAATTTTGTTAATGTGAATGGTATTGTGTTTTTAATTTTAAACCCATCTGTTGGTTGTTAGGATATGGGAAATCAATTAACTTTTGTACATCAACCATTATCTTGCAGCCTTGCTATGATTGCATATTAGTTCTATGAAAATTTTCTTGTCACTTCTTTTCGATTTTCTACATAGATGAGCATGTCATCTGTGAACAAAGAGTTTTATTTTTTCTTACCAATCCATGTACTTTTTATTTCTTCTGCTTGTCTTACTGCATTAGCTAAAACTTCTAATATAAGATGCCAGGTTTTCATGGTTAAGTTTGATGTTATCTGTAGCTTTTTTGTTCATGTTCTTTTCCTATTTGAGGAAGTTCTCTATTCCTAGTTTACAGGCAGCTTTTGTCATCAATAGGTGTTAGATTTTATCAACTGCTTTTTCTGCATTTATTCATTTTTTGTTTAATTATGTGATGATTACATTTATTAATTTTTGAATATTGAAACAACTTTGCCCACCTGAGATAACCCCACTTGTATGTATTGTGTAATTCTTTTTATACACTGTTGGATTCAAGTTGCCAATATTTTGTTGAGAATATTTGCATCTATATTCATGAGAGACATTGGTGTGTAGTTTTCTTGTTATTTTTCTGTCTGGTTTTTGTATTTGGGAAATGCTGGCCTTGTACAATGAGTTGGGAAGTATTCCCACTGCTTCTACCCTCTGAAAAAGATTGTGAAAAAATCGTATATAATTTATTTATTCAATGGTAAAATTTGGTAAAATTAACCAATGAACCCACTTGGGCCTGGTGCTTTCTGTTTTAGAAAGTTATTAATTTGTTGATGCAATCTCTTTAATGGATATAGCCCTATTCAGATTGTGTATTTCTTCTTGTGTGACTTTGGCAGCTTGTGTCTCTCAAGAAATTGGTCCATTTCATATGGGTTATCAAATTTTACAACTCTGAGTACAGAGCTATTAAAAGCATTCCTTTATGAATTTTTTAATGTCCCTATCTTTAGTGATGTCTGCTCTTCATTTTGTGTCTGCTTTTTTTTTCTTAGTTAACCTGGCTACTGGCTTAGTTATCATATTAATCTTTTCTAATAACCAGCTCTTGGTTTCATTGATTTATCTATCAATTATCTATTTTTTTATTTCATTTTATTCTGCTGTAATTGTTTCTTTTCTTCTGTTTAGATTTAAGGTGTTCTTCTTTTTATAGTTTCCTTAGGTGAAAACCTAGATTATTTATTTCTGATCTTTCTTCTTTTCTACTAAATGTACCAATGGTCTAAGTTTCCCTCTAAACACTGCTTTCAATACATCCCACAAATTTTAATAGGTTGTGTTTTCATTTTTACTTAGTTCAAAATATTTCAAACTTTCTCTTGAGATTTTTCCTTAGCCACATGTATTAATTAGAAATGTGGATTTCAGCATATTTCAGTTATCTGTATGTTATTTTTATATAGATTAATAGCCTTGTTGTCTGAAAGCAGTCATTGTATGATTTTTTTTTTATTCTTTTACTTTCTTAAGGTGAATTTTATGCTCCAGAATGTTTATCTCGGTGAATGTTGCATATACTTTTAAGAAGGTTGTGTAGTCTGCTAGTGTGGGATGAAATAGTCAGAAGACAATTATATCCAATTGATTCACTATGTTGTTAAGTAGATTCATCTATTTCCCCTTGGAATTACATTACCTTTTGCCTCATGTATTTTGACACTCTACTGTTAGGGACATACATAGTAAAGATAGTTATGTCTTCTTAAAGAATTGACTTCCTTATCATTTTGTAATAATCTTTTTTATTCTGATAATTTTCCTTGCTTTGAAATCTGTCCTATCTGAAATTAATAAAAGCTAATCCTGCTTACTTGTCATTAATTTTAATATGGTTATTTTTCTTCATCCATTTGCTTTTGATCTATATATGATTAATATTTAAAGTGGGTTTCTTGTAAACAACATAAAGTCAGGTCTTGTTTTTGATCCTGTGAAAATATGAATTTAATTGGTATTTATAATATTTGACATTCAAAGTAACTATTGATAAATTTGAATTTTGAATTTATATCTACTATAATTATTACATCTTCCTATTTTTTACTTTTTTCTTTGTTCCTACTTCTGTAATTTTTTTGTTCTTTTGTGGTTTTACTTTAATTTTTATTTTAAATCCAGTTAGTTTACATACAATGTTATATTAATTTCAAGTGTATGATATAGTAAGTTAACACTTCCACAAAACACGTGGTGCTCAACATAAGTGTCCCCCTTAATCCTCATCAACCATTTAATTTATCCTCCACCTACCCACCTCTCCTCTGTTAACCATCAGTTTGTTCTCTACAGTTAAAAATCTGTTTCTGGGTTTGCCTCTCTCTCTTTTTTGGTCATTGTGATCTTTGTTTTGTTTTTAATTCCATTTATGGGTGAAATCATATGGTATTTGTTTTTCTCTGACTTATTTCACTCAGCATAATACTCTCTAACTTCATCCACATTGATGCAAATGACAAGATTTTATTTTTAATGGCTGAACAATATTCCATTTTGTGTGTGTGTGTGTGTGCGTGTATACATATATATATGTATATATGTATATATATATATATATATATATATATATATATATACACATACATACCACCTTTTCTTTATTCATTCATCTGTCAATAGACATTTGGGCTCTCTCCATAATTTGCCTATTGTTGACCAAGCTATTAACATTGGGATGCACGTATTCCTTTGAATTCGTATTTCCTTTAAGCAAATACCTAGTAGTGCAATTGTTAGATTGTAGGGTAGTTCTATTTTTAACTTCTTAAGGAAACTCCATACTGTTTTCCAGAGTGGCTGCATCAGTTTGCATTCCCACCAACAGTGCAAGAGGGCTTCCATTTCTCCACTCCTTTCTTGTATTGCTGATTTTACCATTTCTTACAGGTGTGAGGTAGTATCTCACTATAGTTTTGATTTGTATTTTTCTGATCATCGGTGATGTTGAGCATCTTTTAACGTTGATGTTGGCTATCTGTATGTCTTCTTTAGAAAAATGTCTACTCTTGTCTTCTGCCCATTTTTTAAATGGGTTATTCATTTTTGGGTGTTGCTTTTTATAAGTTATTTATGTATTTTGGATACTCACCGTTTATCAGATGTCATTTGCAAATATCTTCTCCCATTCCATAGGTTGTCTTTTAGTAGTTCTGATTGTTTCCTTCACTGTGCATAAGTTTTTGTTTGTTTTTTTGTTTGTTTGTTTTGAGGAAATCCCATTAGTTCATTTTTGCTTTTGTTTCTCTTGCTGCAGGAGACATATCTAGAAAAAAGTTCCTATGGCTTATGTCAAAGATGTTACTGCCTGTGTTCTCCTCTAGGATTTTGATGGTTTCCAGTGTCACATTTAGGTCCTCTATGCATTTTTCATTTACTTTTGTGTATGGTTTAAGAAAGTGGTCCAGTTTCATTCTTTTGCATGTTGCTGTCCCATTTTCCTAGCACCATTTCATAAAGACACTTTTTCCCACTAGATATTCTTTCCTGCTTTGTTGAAGATTAATTGACTATATATGTGGGGTCATTTCTGGGTTTTCAATTCTGTTCTGTTGATCTATGTGTCTATTTTCGTGACAGTAGCATACTGTTTTGGTCACTACAACTTTGTAGTACAACTTAAACTCCAGAATTATGATGCTTTATTTTTCTTATTCAAGATTACTTACCTATTCAGGGTCTTTTGTGTCTCCATACAATTTTTTAGGAATTTTTGTCTAGTTCTGTGAAAAAATGTTGGTATTTTGATAGATTGTATTAAATGTGTAGATTTCTTTGGGTAGTAGAAACATTTTGAAAATATTTGTTCTTCCAATTCATGAGCATGGAATGTCTTTCCATTTCTTTGTACCTCTTCAATTTCTTTCATAGTATTTTACAGTTTTCACAGAACAGGTCTTGCACCTCCTTGGTTAGGTTTACTGTGCTTTCTGGTACAATTGTAAATGGGGTTGGTTCCTTGATCTCTCTTTCTGCTGCTTCATTGTTGGTGTATAGAAATGCAATAGATTTCTCTACATTGATTTCTCATCCTGCAACTTTACTGAATTTGCTTATCAGTTCTAGCAGTTTTTTGGTGGAGTCTTCAGATTATCTATATAGAGTAACGTGTCACCTATAATTAGTGAAAGTTTGACTTCTACTTGTTGATTTGGATGTCTCTTATTCCTTTTGTTATATGATTGCTGAGGCCAGGACTTCTAGTACTATGTTAAATAATGGTGATGAGAGTGGGTGCCTCTGTCTTGTCCTGACTAGAGGAGAAGCAGCTTTTCCCCATTCAGGACAATACTAGCTGTGGGTTTTTCATATATGGCCTTTATTATGTCGAGGTATGTTCACTCTAAGCCTACTTTGTTGAAAGTTCTTATCATGAATGGATGCTGTAATTTATCAAATGCTTTTTTTACATCTACTGAAATGATCATATGACTCTTATCCTTTCTTTTATTAATGTGCTGTATCACATTGTTTTATTTGTGAATAGTGAACCACACTTGTAACCCAGGATTAGGTCCCACTTGATCATGGTGAATGATTTTTTAATGTAATTTTGATTTTGGTTTGCTAGGAGTTTTTTGAGAATGTTTACATCAATGTTCATCAAGGATGGTGGCCTCCAGTTTCTTTTGTGAGGGTGTCGTTGTCTGATTTTGGATTTGGGGTAATGCTGGCCTCATAGAACGACATTGAAAGTTTTCCTTCCTTTTACATTTTTTAGAATACTTTGAGAAGAATAGGTATTAACTTTCGTTTGATGTAATTTGCCTGTGAAGCTATCTGGTTCCGAACTTTTGTTGGTTGGGAGTTATTTGATTACTGATTCAATTTCTTTGCTGGTTACTGGTCTGGTCAAGTTTTCTATTTCTTACTGTTTTAGTTTTAGTAGTTTATGTCTCTAGAAATTTATCCATTTCTTCTAGGTTGTACAATTTGTTGGCATATAGTTTTTAATAATATTCTCTTATACATGTTTATATTTTTGTGGTGTTGGTTGTTATTTCTCCTAATTTGTGATTGTACTGATTTGGATCCTTTCTCTTTGCTTTTTTATAAGTCTTGCTAGAGGTTTATCAATTTTATTAATTTTTTCAAAGAATGATCTCCTACTTCATTGATCTGTTCTATTGTTTTTTCTTTTTAGTGTCTCTACCATTTATTTCTGCCCTTACTTTTATTATTTTTTCCTTCTGCTGGCTTTAGTCTTTGTTTGTTGTTCTTTTTATAGCTCCATTAGGTGTAAGATTAAGTTGTTTATTTGAGATTTCTTGCTGCTTGAGGTAGGCCTGTATTCCTATAGATTTCCCTCTTAGGACCACTTTTGCTGCACCCCAAAGGTTTTGGACAATTGTTTTCTTTTTCTTTTTCACTTATTTCCATGTATATTTTTATTTCTTCTTTGATTTCCTGGTTGACCCATTCATTCTTTACTAACAAGTTGTTTAACTTTCATGTATTTGTTGTTCTGTTCCAATTTTGTTGTTGTTGTCCTGGTGGTGGTAGTGCTGGGGTGATTGACTTCAAGTTTCATAGAGTTGTGGTCAGAAAGATGCCTGATATGATTCCAATCTTTTGTATTTGTTGAGACCTGTTTTGTGACCCAATGTGATCTATTCTGGAGAATTTTCTGTGTGCACTTGAAGAAAATGTGAATTCTGCTGTTTTTAGATGGAAAGTTCTGAATATATCTGTTAATTCTATTTGGTCCAGTATATCAGTCAAAACCATTGTTTCCTTGTTGATTTTCTTTTGAGATGATCACCCCATTGATGTAAGTAGGGTGTTAAAGTCTCCTACTATTGTTGTGTTACTATCAACTAGTTCCCTTATGTTTGTTACTGTTTTATTTGTTTGAATGCTTCCATGTTGTATGCATTGTTTTATATATTTGAGTGTTTCATGTTGGGTCCATAAAGGTTTACAACTGTTAAATTTTCTTGTTGGATTGTCTCCTTAATGCTTACATACTTGCCTTCTTTGTCTTTTTTTTAATATTTGTTTTAAAGTCCAATTTTTCTAAATATTGCTACTCCAGCTTTCTTTTGACATCCATTTGCATAGTAGATATTCCTCTATCCCCTGTCTTTCATTTTGCAGACGTCTTCAGGTATAAAATGAGTCTCTTATAGGCAGCATATAGATGGTTCTTGTTTTTATTACCCATTATGGCACACTAAGTCTCGATTAGAGAGTTTAAAATGTTTACATTCAAAGTAATTATTGATAGATATGTATTTATTGCCATTTTATTACTGATTTTGTCATTGTTTCTGTAGATTTTTCTCTGAAACTTCCTTGTCTTTGTCACCTTTGGCCTCTCCTTTTTATTCAAAGAGTCATCGTTCATATTTTTTGCAGGGCTAGTTTAGTTGTCACAAATTCCTTTAGTTTTTGTTTGTTTGGGAAACTTTATCTTTCCTTCTATTCTGAATGATATAGCCTTGCAGGATAGAGTTTTCTTGGCAGCATATTTTTCCCATTCAACATTCTCAATATATCATGCCAATCTCTTCTGGCTTTCCACATTTTTATACCAAAATATCTATTTAGATTTATGGGTTTTCATTTGTAAGCTAAGGACTTCTACCATCTTGCTGCCATTAGGATTTTTTCTTTATCACTATCTTTTACTAATTTAATTAAAATATGTCTTGCTGTTGGCCTGCTCTTATGGATTTTGGTGGGAGTTCTCTGTACCTACTGGATAGGTTTCTTGGTTTCCTTCCTAAGATTAGGGAAGTTTTCTGCTATTATTTCTTGAAATAAATGTTCTTATCCCTTTCTCTCTTTGCTTTTTCTGGGAGTGCTATATAATACAAATATTAGTATGTGTAATGGAGCCATTGAGGTCCCTAAATTTATTATTGTGTTGAATAATTCTTCTTTCTCTCTTTGTTCAGCTTCATTATTTTACGTTGTTTTGTCACCTAGGTCACTTATTCATTCCTCTGTTTATTTCAGCCTCCTATTCATTGCATCAAACCTTTTTCCAATCTTGCTATTCTTTTCTCACGTCTAGTGAGTATTGTTATGATTGTTGTTTTACATTCTCCATCAGGCATGTTACTTATACCTGTTTCACTTAGCCATGGCTTTATTTTGTTCATTTATTTTGTTATTTTGTTCTTTCATTTCAAATAAATTTCTATGTCTTGGCAATTTTTTTCTAAGTGCCTGTATTCTTCTCTGTGTTAGAAAAACCACTATTATATCTCATACTCCTGAAAGTAATGGCCTTACAAAAAATAGGTCATGTTGTGCTCAGGGCCTGGTGCTTCAGGGAGTGTTTCTGGTGTGGGCTGCATGCACTCTGCTGTTGTGTTATGGCTACCCTAAACACAACAGGTCAGTCATCTACAGAAGCTCTCCTTGCCTGCTGCAGGTAGTATTTGCCCCTGGCCTCAATGTAGTGAGTTTAACTAGGTGTACTCTGATTTGCTTGTGCAATGAGACCTGACACCAGTGTTGGTGCTGTGATGCTTTCCACTGGTAGCTCTGTGTTCATGCTGAGGGGTAGGGATTAAAATGGCACCAGCCGGTTCCTTTGTTGCCAGAGAAGCAACTCTGTCAATGCTGCATCTCAGGGACACACTCATAGAAGAGCCAACAGTCTCCCCACTGTGTACCCTAAGCATTCTCCTGGTCACCATTTTCATGCTGTCTACCCCTGGGGTCATTTGCCTGCCCTCTCTCCCAGTAGCAGGGCAATGCCCTCCAGGCTCTATCTGAGCCAAGCCTGCTGATGTTTAAAACCCCAGGCATTAAGTGCTCCATTGTTGCAAGAACTCATGAAATTTAGCGTCTCATTTTCCAAGCCAATTGCTTTGGGGAAACATCTCCTTGTGTATTCCCCTGTGTGCTCCTCTTTTTCTCATGCTTCTCTGTGACCACAGCTCCCTTCCCCCTGCAGTACTTACAATCTGATTCTCCCCTAAACCATGTCTCTGTATCTCCTAACTTCTCTGACGTGGCCTCTTCTTTCCTTTTGTGGTCGAGTTTTTTCTTTCAGGCTGGGTCACACTACCATTTTCTGGGACAAGCTAGTACTGGCCACAGCTCGATGAGACTGTCCCTCAGAGGATTAATGCAAGCGCAAGCTATGGGGGTCTCTAAAATATAAGATTTTGAAACAGCTGTGCCTGAGAGAAAATTGAGGAGGGCAGTGACACCTGACAGACAGACAGCAGACAGTTTGGACACAGACAGGGTGAGAGTGGGGAGTGGACAGAAGCTGGGGACACAGAACAGGTAAATGATTGTGCATCTATGAGGGAGAAATCTTCCCAGAGATGAGGAGAATAGAGATGAGCTGAAGTAATTTTCACCATTAGCCCACAAGCACTAATCCACCAAGTGAGCTAAAAAGTGCCACCAAGTGGAGAACAGAGCTGTTACACGAATCCCCAACCTGTCTCCCTCAAGGCACATCTCCAACAGGGCAAGTATGGCTGGAAGACTAGAGCAACAGTCCCCTCCACTGGAAAGCCAGCACAAATCCATTCTATGTACTAAGTCTACTACTCATAGGGTGGTGCAAAGTTTCAGCTTTAGGGGCAACTACATCGAGCTTTATTTATTTATTTATTCATTCATTCATTCATTCATTCATTCATTTTTTTTCTTTTGCTTCCGTTTTGGTTTTTGTTTTTTCTTGGATACAGAAAGAACAAATTTTTGTTTTATTTTATTTTATTTTTAATTTTTTATTGTTTTTTTTCTTTTCTCTATCCAGCTTCTCTTAACAA
Organism: Panthera tigris; assembly: GCF_018350195.1. NCBI lineage: Eukaryota > Metazoa > Chordata > Mammalia > Carnivora > Felidae > Panthera > Panthera tigris. The sequence continues at coordinate 153,690,751 of NC_056660.1, read as the reverse complement.
GCAAACCAAAACACACTTAGGATCTAGCTTCCTTTATTTTTATAATTTTTTATTTTATGTTATTATTTTTTCCTGCAAATGACAAGACAGAAGAATGCACCCCAAAGTAAGAACAGAAAGAAAGGATGGCCAGGGATTTAATCACTATATTTAGTACAGATATAAGTAATATGTCTCAACTAGAATTTCAAACAATAATTATAAGGATTGTAACTGGGCTTTAAAAAAACATAGAGGACACTAGAGAATCCCTTACTGAAGAGAAAAAAGAGCCAAAATTTAGTCAGGTGAAATTAAAAAATGCTAAAACCAAGATGCAAACCTGAATGGATGTCATGACAGTGAGAATGGACACAGCAGAGGAATGAATTAGTGATATAGAAAATAAAATTATGGAAAATAATGAAGCTGAAAAGAAGAGGGAAACAAAGGTAATAGATCACAAAGGTAGACTTAGGAAACTCAGTATTTCAGTAAAATGAAACAATATTTGTATCATAGGAGTCCCAGAAGATGAAAAGAAAGAAAAGTGACAGAAGGTTTATGTGAGTAAATTATAGCTGAAAACTTCCCTAATCTGGGGAAGGATATAGACATAAAAATCCAAGAAGCACAGAGAACTCTTACTAAATTCAACAAAATACAGCCATTGCCTAGGCATATCATAGTCAAATTCACAAAATACACAGATAAGGAAAGAATCCTGAAATCAGCAAGAGAAAACAGTCTTTAAGTTACAAGGGAAGATAGATCAGGTTCTCAAAAGATCTGTCCACAGAAACTTGGCAATACAGAAAAAAAAGTGGCAAGATATATTCAACGTGCTGAATGGGATAATATGCAGCCAAGAATATCCAGCAAGACTGTCATTCAGTATAGAAGGGGAGGTAAAGAGTTTCCTAGGTAAACAAAAACTAAAGGAGTTAATGACCACTAAACCAGCCCTGCAAGAACTATTAAGGGGAACTCTTTAGGTGTGTGTGTGGGGTGGGGGGGAGTTGGAGACCAAAAGTGATAGATTAGAAAGGAACAGAGAATGTAACCAGAAACAACAATTTTACAGGTAATACAATGCTACTAAACTCATATCTTTCAGTAATCACTCTGAATATAAATGGACTAAATGCTCCAATGAAAACACACAAGGTACGAGAATGGATTTAAAAAAAAAAAAGACATTTACATTTTTGGCCTAAAGACATCAGCAGATTAAAAGTTAGAGTATAGAACCATCGATCATGATAATGGATGCCAAAAGAAAACTGGAATAGCCATACATATGTCAGACAAACTAGATTTTAAAACAAAGACTGTAAGAAGAGTTGAAGAAGTGCATTATATGATAATTAAGGGGTGTATGCATTAAGACATTCTAACAATTGTAAATATTTATGCCCCCAACTTTAAAACACTCAAATATATACATCAATTGATTACAAACATAAGGAAATTCATTGACAACAATACAGTAACAGTAGGGGACTGTAACACCCCACTTACAACAATGGACAAATCATCCAAGCTGAAAATCAACAATGAAACAATGGCTTTGGATGACACACTGGACCGAATGAACTTAATAGATATTGTCAGAATATTGCATCCTAAGGCAACAAAATATACATTCTTTTTGAGTGTACACAGAACATTCTCCAAAATATCATATACTGGTAGATAAACCTCATGTAGTTAGATTTATCAAAAAGAAAAAAAAAATAGGATCCAAGTAAAATCCAAATGAAAGGGGAGAGATCACAACCAACATCACAAAAATGCAAACAATTATAAGAGAATATTATGAAAAATTGTATGCCAATACACTGGGCAACCTGGAACAAATGGATAAATTTCTAGAAGCATAAGAACTACCAAAACTCAAAACAGAAGAAATAGTAAATTTGAACAAGCCCACAACCAGCAAATAAAGTGAATCAGGAATCAAAAATATCCTTATAAACAAATGTCCAGGGCTAAATAGCTTCCCAGGAGAATTCTACCAGAAATTTAAAGAAGGGCTAATACATATTCTTCTCAAACTATTCCAAAAAATAAAAATGGAAAAAAAAACTTCCAAACTCATTCTACAAGGCCAGGAGTACCTTGATTCTAAAATCAGACAAAGACCACACTAAAAAGAAGAGTTACAGGCCAATATCCCTCATGAACATGGATGCAAAAATTCTCAACAAGATACTAGCAAATCAAATTCAACAGTACATTAAAATAATTATTCACCACGATCAAGTGGGATTTATACCTGGGCTACAGAGCTAGTTCAATATTCACAAATCAGTCAACATGATATACCACACTAATAAAAGAAAGGATAAGATTCATATGATATTCTCAGTGGATGCAGAATAAGCATTGACAAAATAAAGCATCAATTCATGATAAACACTTTCAACAAAGTAGGGACAGATAAAACATACCTCAACATCAAGGCCATATAAGAAAGACCCACAGCTAATATCATCCTCAATGGGAAAAAACTGAGAGCTTTTCCCCTATGGTCAGGAACAAGCCAAGGATGTCCACTTTCACCATTATTATTTAACACAATACAGGAAGTCTTAGCCTCAGCAATCAGTCAACAAAAAGAAATAAAAGGCATCCAAACTAGCAAGGAAGAAGTCAAACTTTCACCATTTGCAGAGGACATGATACTCTATTTAGAAAACCCAAAAGACTCTACTAAAAAATTGCTGGAACTAATACATGAATTCAGCCATAGGATATAAAATCAATGTTCAGAAACTGGCTGCATTTCTATACACTAATAATGAAGGAACAGAAAAACAAAGAAAGGAATATATCCCATTTGCAATTGCATCAAAACACATTAGATACCAAGGAATAAACCAAACTAAAGAGGTAAAAGATCTGTACTCTGAAAATTATACAATACCTATGAAAGAAATTGAAGAGGACACAAAAAGTGGGGAAAAAAATCCTTGTTCATGGATTGGAAGAACCAACACTGTTAAAATGTCTATACTAACCAAAGCAATCTACACAGTTAATGCAATCCCTATCAAAATGCCACCAACATTTTTCACAGAACTAGAATAAACAATCCTAAAATTTGTATGGAGCCACAAAGACCCTGAATTACCAAAGAAATCTTCAAAACAACAACAACAAAAAAAAAAAAACTGTGGGCATCACAATTCTGGAGTTCAAGTTATATTACAAAGCTGTAGTCCTCAAAACAGTATGGTACTGGCACAAAAATAGACCCATAGATCCATGGTACAGAATAGAAAACCTAGAAATGGACACATAACTATATGGTCAACTAATACTTGACAAAGCAGGAAAGAATGCACAAGGGAAAAAAGACAGTCTCTTCAACAAATGGTGTTGGAAAAACTGGATGGCAAGATGCAAAAGAATGAAAATGACCACTTTCTTACATCATACAACAAAACTAAATTCAAAATAGAGGAAAGACCTAAATTTGAGGCAGGAAACCATCAAAATCCTAGAGGAGAACACAGGCAGTAAATCTCTTTGACATCACCCATAGCAACTTATTACAAGATACACCACTGGAGTCAAGGGAAACAAAAGCAAAAACAAACCGTTGGCACTTCAGTAAGAGAAAAATTTTCTGTGCAGAGAAGGAAACAACAAAACAAAAAGGCAACCTAGGGAATGAGAGAAGGTACTTGTGAATGACATAACTGATCAAGAATTAGTATCCACAATCTATAAAGAACTTGGCAAACACCCAAAAAACATACATTCCAGAAAAGAAATGGGCAGACAACATGAACAGACACTTCTCCAAAGAAGACATACAGATGGCTAATAGACACATGAAAAGATGCTCAACATCACTTATTCAGGAAATGCAAATCAAAACCATAATGAGATATGACCTCACGGTTGTCAGAATGGCTAAAATTAACAACATAAGAAACAACAGGTATTGATGAGGATGTGGAGAAAGGGGAACCCTTTTGCACTGTTGGTGGGAATGCAGTGTTACAGCCACTCTGGATAACAATATGGAGGTTCCTCAAAAATTTACAAGTAGAACTACCATATAATCCAGCTATTCCACTACTAGGTATTATCCAAAGGATACTAAAATACAGATTCAAAGCAGAAACATGCACCCCAATGTTTATAGCAGCATTATCAACAATAGCTAAGCTATGGAGAGAGCCCAAATGTACATTGACTGATGAATGGATAATGAAGATGTGGTGTGTGTGTGCATGTATATATGTGTATATATATATGTGTGTGTGTGTGTGTGTGTATAAATGGAATATTAGTGATCAAAAAGAATGTAATCTTGTGGTGCCTGGGTGTCTCAGTAGGCTAAGCATCTGACTCTTGATTTTAGCTCACGTCACGGTCTCATGGTTCATGAATTCAAGCCCCACATCAGGCTCCATACTGACAGTGCAGAGCCTGCTTAGGATTCTCCCTCTCTCTCTGCCTCTCCCCTGCTTGTGCTCACTGTCTGTCTGTCTCTCTGTCTGTCTGTCTCTCTCTCAAAATAAATCAACTTAAAGACAAAAGAATGAAATCTTGCCATTTGAAATGTATAGATTGAGCTAGAGTGAATTATGCTAAGCAAAGTAAATCAGAGAAAGACAAATACCATACAAATTCATTTATATGTGGAATTTAAGAAACAAAATAGGTGAACATATTGGAGGGGTGGGGGGGAAGAAAGAGGAAAACCAACCATGAGAGTCTGTAAATATAGAAAACAAAGTGGGGGTTGATAGAGGGAGACGGATGGGAGATGGGCTAGGTGGGTGATGTGTACTAAGCAGGGCACTTGTTATGACAAGCACTAGGTAGTGTATTTAAGTAATGAATTGCTGAATTCTATTCCTGAAACCAATATTGCATTGTGTGTTAACTAAACAGAATTTAAATAAAAATCTGAAAAAAAATACAATGAGATAACAACTCATTAATCACCGTGGCTAAAATAAGAAAAAAGGAAAAAAAAAAAAAAACACAAGAAGCAATAATTGTTGGTAAGGATGAAAAAAATAAACCCTCATGCACTTTTGGTGGCAATGCAAACTGGTACAGCCACTGTGGAAGACAGTAAGGAGTCCCTCCCCAAAAGAAATAAAAGTAGAAGTACCATATGATCAATTTCACTAGTGTGCATTTACCCAAAGAATACAATAACACTAATTTAAAAAATATATGCACCCCTATGTTTATTACAGCATTATTTATAGTAGCCAAATTATGGAAGCTGCCCAAGTGTCTAGCAATATATGAATGGCTAAAGAATAAGTGGTATGTATATATTCGATGGAGTATTAATCAGCCAAAAAAAAAAGAGGAAACCTTACCATTTGCAAAAACATGGATTATAGAGACTATAAAGCTAAATGAAATGTCAGAGAAAGACAAATACCATATGATTTCCCTCTTAAGTGGAATTTAAGAAATCAAAACAAATAACAACCACCAAAAACAAAAACAAAACCTCGAGACACTAAGAAACAGACTCTTAATTATGGTTACCCACTGATGGTGGATGGGTGCGATTGGGTGAAATTAGTGAAGGGGATTAAGAATACACTCATCATAATGAGCAATGAGCAATGTATACAATTGCTGAATCACTATACTGCACACCTGAAACTAATATAACACTGTATGTCAATTATTGGAATTATATTGGAATTAAAATTACAAAAAATTTAAAAAGAGTGTTTTTGGACAGTTGGAAATGATAATGTGTATTATATGGCTCTGGGGAAAGTAAAGCAAGTAAGAAGAATGGTGAAAATAAGAATATATTTGAGAATTAGGGCTCCTTTTAATTGTTATGTTTAATAACTAATATAAATGTGAAATTTAGTTAGGTGATGAGAAAAATTAACATGTAAAATGTTATATTTAAAAATGAACATGAAGAAAACTACAATTCTTCAAAATCAGACAATTAAAAATTTTATTACAGTGTCACATTAGACAAAGTAAACTGATTTGTGTTCACCATAAAATAACATTTAGCTTTTCCTCTTCTGCCTCTCCTCTTTCTCTCTGTATGTATGTGTGTGTTTGATATGTTTGATAACAAGAAAAATATTTGGGACTCCTGGGTGGCTCAGTTAGTTAAGCCTCTAGTTACTGATTTTGACTGAGGTCATGATCTTCCAGTTCATGAGATCAAGCCCCACATCCAGATCTGTTCTAACAGCACAAAGTCTGCTTGGGATTCTCTCTCTCCCTTTCTCTCTCTGCCACCCTTCATCCACGGCTCACTTACGCTCTCTCTCAAACTAAAGAAACAAACTTAAAAAAAATACTGTTTTGTGTCTGAACTTCCAATATTTTCATATTTATTTTCATCAATCTTACAAAGAATAAGTGTTCTCTGCATGGATTGAAATGCATATTTACAAATGCATACTAGAGACGTATACATAAATCTGGTGAGGAAACTATTATATAAGTTCAGTTTATATGTGGAATATTATGGATTTGTAGTTGAAACAGAGGGAAACTATGGAGGTTTTTCAGGTATTAAAATCTGAATAAATCCCGGAACCATCCATGAAAGGAAATCTCTTATAGCAGAAAGCATCAGCCAGGCACTAACTACCTCTTTCCACCTTCATCCCTCTTCCTACACCTCATGATTTTTTTGTGCACATGCATGTTTTAGTTAAATCACTGACAAGGAAACTTCCAGCCTTATGTTTCCACTAATGTTAAGAACAGCACATAGAATTTGTAATGTTAAGCATAACAGCTGATCATACTATAGAGGAGTAGAAAAGGAGAAAAAAATGATGCCATTAACCATGCAAATGTGTGCCACATCTGTACTAAATTGTCATTTGCATGAATACGGCTAAGGCAAGCAGGATTACTGTCATTAGAGCAATGCTGTTTGCATTGCTATATTGTACTTAAGGTTGTGTGGGTGTTTCCATTTATAATGCCCCCCTTCTTTTTAGGAGTTCATAATTCGGTTGTAATAATCTGCTTTTGGATGAAACATTACTGCAAGTTCACAGAGGGAGAGCAATTTTTAATTACAAAATTGGATTCAAATTGGTTCAGCCATATTTTAGCTGTAGAAAATAATTTAAACATACTAACAAAAAAATGTTTCCTTTTAAAATACAAGTCCTTTGAATTGAATTTGCAAGAAGGTGTTAATGTTGTTTTAAGATTAGAGAACTGGTTTATTGCAACATTTTATATTTGTGGATTTTGTGTGGTTTGCTACCAGAAGATCAATACTATGTATATGATTGGTCCATTTTAATTCTTGACAAACTTCCAAAAAATTACTTCAAGTAAATGTGTTATTAATGGTTTCGCCATACCAGCTCTCAATAAACTGCATGCTGCTTATTAATATCAGGTCTCTCTATCTTCTAACAAGACACTAGGCAATATACACATATTAAAGAACAATGTTACAATAAGTGTTGCTTATGTATGTATGAATAACAAATGATTTCGGCAACTTTAGGCTGGCAAGCAGTTTAAATGATGTCAAAGTTTTGTTTTGTTTTTTTTAAATCAAGGATACAAGTATGATTCAGAAGTATGAAACTGAACGACTAGTCTCTTGACTTTAGGCATTAATTGGAAATAGACATTGACTGTGCATAGTTTATGAATAGTTCCAGTAACTCTATATTCTGAAAAGGACAAATATTTATATATAGTTGTTTTCTTTGTTATATAATAATGGCTAAAAGCCAACCTAAACTAATGCTCACACATTTAATAGTTATTGGTGACTGAATTAATTCAGATTGTTTTTACAATACTCTTGATAAAAGATAGTCATCTGTTAGTTTATCTAAGTACCTATGGCTGTTGAGAATTATCATTTTGTAGATATGCAATGAGTGTACCCCCAAAATACATGCACATTTGTAGACTTATCACTGAGAATCCTTTCAGAAAAAAGATGATCCATTAATTAGGCAAGTTTGAAGACAGTTTACTTTAAGGATTACCTATGACATGAGTGGAAGGGGAGAGACCACAAGAAACACTTCAGCCTCTTGCTCTCAGTAACAGATTTTGTACCACACTAGGTCTAAAGGGCAGGAGGAAGAGAGAGTTTTGGAACCTGGAGAGGGAGCTTGGGAGAGGCCTTCCCAATGAGAGCTATGACCTCTGCTCAAAAGAAATAACTATGCAATTTATGACTTTATTCAAATATTGACTAATTCATCAATTTGCAAAGAACTTATGTGGCTTATTTTATGTAGCAAATAGGCAGTTTTTTAAGATAAAGTTAGATATGACATGGTTTGTCCCAAAGGAGGGAGCAAAATGTGAAGGGGAGGGAGAACCTATACACAGATATCTGTGTCCAAACAAATGGTACAAACAAAGCACTAGGAGGAAGTGAGCAGTAGAGGATCCATTCATACCAGATGTGGAGAAAAACTTATAGAACACAGGCTCATTGATATAGGCCTTAAATTGTGGATACCTTTCCTTAGGCAAGGTATGGATATTTTTTTCTAGTAAAATTATCTTTGTGACACAAGAGACCAAAAGGACACAGTAGTTCAAGGAGTGTTTCACAAAGGAGCAATGTTAGTTAAAAAACAAACAACAACAAAACTCATAAAAACGAACGAAAGAAAGAAAGAATATGCTGATATCTTCTAGGAGGGGAACTGAAATGCCAGTGTATGACATCTGTTTTCTTTAATATGAGAACAAAGTCTCTAAGTTTCAGAATAAGAAAGTAACGCAATCATAGCAACCCATTACAAAGATCAGCCTGACTTCCCCAATTTGTTTGGAGTATTTTGGAGAGGTCGTGAGAGTTGGACAATCACTTAGGATACATTATCAGTACACCAATATTTAGATGACAAGAATTGAAATAGAATGGAGACAAGAACTTAGAAAAAAGAAGGCACCCATATGAAGAGACTTAACAATGTATTTTAACAGTATATTTAAATTTGAAATCACTTGCTCAGATCAACATAATAAAAAAAGAAATATTTATATTATCAAGTTTATCACTGTCTAGTATCATGTCCTTCTGCATATAAGTTTCTTCCCAATATGCTGTTACAAAGCCAAGGGAGGCCGATCACTTTCTCCTCTGCCTCCCTGCCGTTCCAACAAGTATCATTATCTCTAATCCCAGCCTTGCTTATCCTGCTGAGCATCCAATAGCTATTAAAGATAGCTTTTTGCAGTATTAACTGAAGCCCTGAGTTCAGTGGAAGCATGTGGATATTTTGGCATATTTTAAACCATGTTTTTTTGAACAGCTTATTAGAATTTATCTAAGATATTTGGAGCTAAAAAACTTATTCACCTTCCCTGGCTTGGAACTTAGAGCTAGGAAGTTGTATGCTCTTCTTATTTGGGGATTCATATTGATTAATGGAAATGTGTTTACTGTGTTTGGATGTAAAATGTGTTGTGAAATCAAAATTTGCTAATGTCATAAGATAACAAAGGCATCAATAGCACTGATATTTAAAATTTATCAGTAAAGTCAAACCAAGACATTACTAGAAAGAATAACATGTCATCCCTTCTTAAAAGTTCATATACACATGGGAGCACCTGGGTGGCTCAGTCAGTTGAGCGTCCAACTTTGGCTCAGGTCATGATCTCGCAGTTTGTGAGTTCGAGCTCTGTGTTGGGCTCTGTGCTGACAGCTCAGAGTCTGGAGCCTGCTTCAGATTCTGTGTCTCCCTCTCTCTCTGCCCCTCCCCTGCTCATGCTCTGTCTCTGTCTCTCAAAGATGAATAAACATTAAAAAATAAAAGTTAATACACATGAAATTCTTAGTGCAACTCTTTAGGCTGAAATCCTTTTCCCTTTCTGTCAGAATACCTTCCTACCAAGTAAAGATGCTAAGTTAAGAATTTGTGAGTTAGGCCAACTTTGAAAGAGCTAGATGGAAATGGACCTATGAGCAAGTCACTCTATGTGCCTCTCTTACTTTTCATTGTTTCATTCTGTTAAATTTAAGACCCTGACTTATTGATCTTCAAGCATTCTTCCAGATAACTGATGTGATCCCTACTTTACCTTCAAATATGAATAGATAGATAATGTGAGGTACCTACCGAAATAAAATGTTCAAAAAGTAAATGTGTTAAAGCATTATGAGGTAAGTTCAGGAAATCATTATGCTTCATAATGATAAAATGTGTACATAAAGGTTTTATCTTCATGATACCAAGTAGTGACAAATGATTATACAACACACAGACACACACACACACACACACCACACCACACACACAAATACACATCATTCAGTGAGCATATTTTCAAACATCTGGATCTTTTACATTATGGAGACCAAAACATCCAGATGTTTTCACTGAGTTTTAGTGCTAGGCATATTGTCAATATATCCCCTGAGGATCTCCATATTACTAACCCCAAAGAAGAGTATATGCATGGTGTTGTGTGTGTGTGTGTGTGTGTGTGTGTGTGTGTGTGTGAGAGAGAGAGAGAGAGAGAGAGAGAGAGAGAGAGAGAGAGAAGGAGGAAACATGCCTACCCTCCTACTTCACATAGTATAACATAGTGCATCCCACAACCACTTGTGGGAAAAATGAGCAAGATTTTTCATTTCTCCAGCTTAATGTCATCTTGACTTTGATCTCAGACTTAAAGGAAGGATTTACCATGACTTCATCCCTACACTAACAAAGAATATTTATTTCAAACACCTTTCTGTCTATAATTTGTGTGTATGTGCTTTCACAGTGTCTAGTGACTTACCCTGCATTTTATTCCTCTTGAATTCTTACTCTTGAATATATGTATATTTGCACTATCCTTTTGTTCCTCACTGTGTTTGTGTTGGAAACAGGTGGGGAAAACTCATTCAGTGAACTGCATGACTACTTGGGTCACCAAAGAAGCCTGCTTTCCTGACTTGTCAGTTCAAGTTACTGTAAAAGGAATAGCTCTTAAAAATGCATGACTTCATGTGGTCAAATGTGTCAAAAATGGTTTAAAATAATACAATCCTAAGAACCATAGGGGGTGGGAGGGAACAGCAAAAAGAATTACTGGTATTTTCTTTCCCCATATCCCGTATTTATAGCCAGTGCCATAAAGGCACACCAGGAACACACGGGAGATGTGGTCATTTTCTCCAAATAAGTTTTGCCAAAATTACTGCATTTACCACTGATACACTTATTAATTATCTCAATATGTACTGCTGGAGTATCGATCTCTAAATGTCCATATGTTTTGACCTGGAGGCAATTCTTGCTTTAATCATCAGATGGGGAAGGACACTGTGGAACAACACAACTTGTGGATGCTGTAGTGTAACACTTTGGGGATAATCATAACAGAAATCACATTCCTAGGGGGAATAATTTACAAGTTTTAAATTTAACCTGCAAACAACCCTACTGTTTCACCTTACGTGAAAAGAAGCATGCAACAGTACTAAATAACTACCAGCATTTTCTAATTTTCAAAGTTGTATCAGTGCACATTTCACTGGGATGCTCTGAGTCACACATAATTTTAAGACAAATAGTTGTGAGGTAGGAAATGATTTTAGTTTTCTAATAGATGGGTGAGTTATTGTGTATATTATGCACCTAATTACAAAGAAAATAGCCTTTATTTATATTCTAAGGAGCTCGGTAGTTAAAACATTTTTTTTCTCTTTAAAGATGTTAATTTTGTATTTTGAAAGTCACATTCCTTATCTTACACTCTATTCACTGATGTTGCCAAATTCAGCAACAATGCATGCATAGGTTTACATTGACAAACTATCTTTACTCACACAAATTCAGGAAATTGATGTACAGTAACATAATCTCTGCCCTGAAAGCAGCTCCGTGCATCAATGTAGATTTAGTTCACAAACTGGTGCAACAAAATTTTGCAGGTGCAAATTTGGAAGCACTTTCAAAATCACGGCACATTACTTCATTCCTGAAAAATGCTAGTATATTAGCCTGAGAATTTCAGAACGCAAATATTTCATTCTGGAAATTCATGAAAGCCTAAACTTAAGTAGATTGTCATTATTTTCTTAGCCTAAAAGCAAAGACTAAATGTATTTTAAAGTATTTTTCTTTGTAAATTCAGGCCTGCAATAGCTGTTCAGGATAAACAAACAGTTGGCAAGGAACTCCCTCTTGTGGTCAAACATTCTTAATTAAAAAAAAAAGAGATTTGTACTCAACTGATGGTCTGGATTATTAAAATGTGGGTCGCTTGTAACCATTAAGATTAACAATACTGATATAAGTGGTTTTACTGAAGCAATTCATTGCAAATTAGACCTAAATTCTGGAACATATGCTCTTAATTTTTCCTAAAAACACATCTTTGCACTGCTGTTCAGGAAACCCACTTAGAATTTCATTTTCTGAGGTTTCTTGTTACTTTTAAAATATTATGACATTCTTTTAAAATTATATGCACACACACTTATAATGCATGTGTGTGTAGGTATGTGTGTGTGTATATTATGCGTGTGTGTGTGTGTGTGTGTGTGTGTGAGTATAAATTGTCACAGAGTAGGAGACATGTATGAATTGAGTATTGTAAGAAATTTACATGCTCTTTGTTTTGATCTCAGCACTTTGATTTCTCATAGTTTCTAAAATTGTGGTACTGCTAAATGTTTTTTTAAGCAGGAGAAACAGTTCCCATATGCTGTTAACTAGTGCTTTCCCAGAGTACACAGGCAAGAGTCTGGTGTCAGAGGCAATAAATGCCTGACATCCAATCAAAAATGTCCTAAACACTTATTACGAATGAGGCAAATTACCAGACTCCAAATGAAGCTGACAAATTATAATTTTTTTCTCTGATTGTTCAACTTAAGCAATGCTTCCAACCACTTCACAAGATCAGTAATAGACACTATCTGTCCTAGTAGTGAGTATGCAATTCATTTCCACAATATCAAATTAAAACCTGATGCCAAGAAGCTGGGGATTTAACTTATCTTCTGACAGCACATCAAAGGTCGGGAAGAAGGCCCTGTGCTCAGATCAGGTCACTGCTGTCAGTTCAAATACTAACGATACAATCTCAACCAACTTCTTTTGGGAATGACTTTCAATAGGAGCAAAAGAAGGCTTCAAAGTTCAATCAAGTCATTATTTAGGGAGAAAGAGAGGAAAGAGAAAGAGAAGGGAGAGAGAAGGAGAGATGCTGATCATAGAAGCTCTACAGTTTGTGCAAGAAATGTCTACACGTAGAGAGAGCTATTTTTATACATGTGCTAGTTCCAACATCCGTTTGCCTGCCTAAAGTTAAGCACTCAATTAATCATCAGCCAAATGATGCACTTACACTTTCTTTACACAAGCTAGGGAAGAATATGCATGACAGGACAAAATTGTTTGTCTTTAAATTTTTGTTCATATTTCTACCTGTGACTATTGTTAAGTTTTGTTGACTATGGTATATGTTATATTTTAATTTCCTTTTATTGGCACAACACCAGATATGTTCACTATAGAAAAATCAAAACTGTACAAATTTTTTAAAACGGTAGAAATATAATAACATTTGTACTTCCCAAAACATGGGTAGCTTTCTAACAGTTTAAATAACACCATTTAATAGATACTGACTGATTTCTATTTTACATATAAGGTTTGTTTTTTAATAATCTAATTTTTAACATCAGTATAATCTCTACTCTCTGTTGTACGAATGAACTATAATGTATTTACTCAAGTCACCACAATCGAAGACATTTAAATATCTTTCTAACTTTTTCAATATTAAGAAAAAAGAACGCTCACATAGCTATATCATTATACACATGCCTACTTATTTAACAATACAATGTATTCTCAAATTAGTAAATTATAACAGATAAGATGACACGACTGATCAATGTGTTTGTACTTTTATTTTTAAATGTATATTTTAATAAAATTGTAAACATATTTCATGGATTCATTTTCAATTAAGTCAAATTTGAAATTTATTAAGTATTTTTAAAAGAGTGTATTTATTGGATTTTTTTTCAAAAATCTAAGTTTCTTCCAAGAAAATTAATCTCTAAGATCAATTTCTTGCCTATTCTTGCAATAAATTAACTCATACTATCACCACCATATGCCTTCCTTTAATTGTTACTTTCACTCACTAAATAATGTCAAGATCTCTGTAATACTTTTGGAATTAAAAGGATGCCTTCAAAATAGTAACTGAGCTCTTTGCACTGTTAGAGAGAAACTGAGCATAAATTATCTTCTCTTAAAGGTAATTATGGGTTCATAATATATTTTCTTATGATATGTTTTCCAGAAGGGTAGTTTCTCTGATAAGAAAAAAAAAAGAGTAAGGTAACAGGCACCTATGTATACAAAACCAATAAATCTATATTTTATCTACCTTTATATCCACCTTTATATTCCATTGCATTAAATCTAAGATTCTATTCATTGTAGAATGTACAATTATTTTTGGCACCACTGGGGAAGAATAATCCTTGCCAAACAGAATCTTTGCCAATACTTGCCTTGTCTTTGGTTATAAGATAACTTCTTTTAAAGAGCTTAAAATTTAAATTATTGTCTCAAAAATTAATGTGTATATAGTCAGAGTTATATAGTATTCATAGAAATGTAAATAATTATACAATTGACCCTTGAATAACATGGTTTTGAGTATGTGGGTCCACCTATATGTGGATTTTTGTAGCACAGTAATGTAAATGTATTTTTCTTCCTTATGATTTTTTCTCTAGCTTTCTTTATTGTAAGATTACAGTATATAATATATATGACATACGAAATACGTGTTATTATACAGTTTATATTATCAGTAGGGTTTCTAGTCAATAGTAGACTATTAGTAGTTAAGTTTTGGGGAGTCAAAAGTTATATGTGGAGTTTTAACTAGATGGGGGTGGAAGCCCTCAACCTTGCACGTTGTTCAAGGGTCAACTGTGTATAATTATGATAATATATACCAATAAATCTGTATAGCTATAGATATAGACCACAGGATGTTGGCCATGATTTTAATGATACATTAAAATAAATTACTTACTTTAACTTATTTTAATGTAATGAGATTGTACTTCACACTTGGTCACTTTTTCTGGAATGTATGTTTAAATCCTTTTAAGTTACTGGGGCGCCTGGGTGACTCAGTCGGTTGAGCATCTGATTTCAGCTCGGGTCATGATCTCGCAGCTTGTGAGTTCAAGCCCTGCATACGGCTCTGTGCTGACAGCTGAGAGCCTGGAGCCTGCTTCAGATCCTGTGTCTCCCTCTCTCTCTGCCCCAACCCACTCATTCAGTCTCTCTCTCAAAAATAAATAAACATTTAGAAAAAATTTTAATCATTTTAAGTTATAAAATAATCTATAAATGCACACATTGCACACAAATAAGAAAAACAAAACAATAGACAGTAAACCAATGGCTCCTGTACATATTTTAAAAACCTGGGGAAGTTTTATTTTAAATACTGCATCAAAACAGATGGCTTGTCTATGGTGCATCTTCTGTGTCTCCAGCAGACATTACTACCATGTTTCACCTATTCAAAGATGCCTTCAATGATCAGACACATCATCATTTTGTGTTTGATCAACAAAGAAAAACTACTGCTAATTAGACCATGATGTGTTAAACACATCTCAAATCCAGAGAAGGAAAAGTATCAACCTTAGCATATATAAAACACTAGTCACTCACGATACTCTTTTCTACTAAATCTGAATACATCCTCAGATTATTTCTCACTGCAACATTCTTCACAGGCATACCAAAGAAGAAGGATAATTTTGAGATGGGAATGATTGGATATTGAGAACTCACTGTGATGACAGAGGGAAATTTGAAAAAACCCAGTCGGTAAAGAGGTTCAAGTCTTGCAACAGGATAAACCTAGAATGTCATGCGCCAATCTCATCTTGTCTTTTGGAAAAAAAGTGAATTTACCTGCCCACTTTTTTTTTTTAAACGTTTATTTATTTTTGAGACAGAGAGAGACAGAGCATGAACAGGGGAGGGGCAGAGAGAGAGGGAGACACAGAATCTGAAACAGGCTCCAGGCTCTGAGCTGTCAGCACAGAGCCCGACGCGGGGCTCGAACTCATGGACTGTGAGATCATGACCTGAGCCAAAGTCGGACGCTTAACCGACCAAGCCACCCAGGTGCCCCAACCTGCCGACTTTTAGAGACAAGGAACCTGTGGTTTGGATTAGTTCATAGCTTATACAAATTCAGTCATCCATCAGGAGTGCAGTTTCTGAGATTAATTGGCAAATCCATCTGATTTCAAAACATATTTTCTCCACTACCTCAGAACACCACTCTGAAATTTACTTTTCAGGCAATTTGGCTCTACAAATTATTCCACAATGAAAACGTACCTGTATACAATCAGAACTGGAATCTCCTGACATGGCCAGATGTTAATTTATATTTAATTTTATGTTATATATTTTGATTATTTGTCTACTTTCTGGCCACTTCCATACAGAAAAACTTGATACTGACACATGATCACACTCGACCTCCCAGGAATATTCACAATCATTCTTCACCTTTGACAGTAGATTTCTGTAGCTAATAACTCATATCAACATACTGGAACTGATGTTTCTCAAGTGTCTCTGCTACCTCCTTTGGTCTCACTCAAATCTCTCTCTCTCTCTCTCTCTCTCTCTCTCTGTCTCTTCCTCTTCCCTCTCTCTCTCTCTGTAACATTCGACATGGAAATGCTCTTGTGTTTCTGGCCCATCCTATAGTATCCTTTACAGAACTATGTCTTATCTTTTAAAAATAGAATATAACTTAGCTCAATGAATAAAGTTTTCTATTTTTAAAATTACTGAAAGACTTCTCATAATGTCACTGCATGTCAAGGTAGACAAAATTTAGGACAAAGAGAAGCAGAAATAGGTCAGTTAACCACAATATTTTTGGAGAAAACTGTCTGTAGTTTTAATAAAAGCAACTTACGTGTTCATTCTAAGGAGACATTTTGTTCTTTGTGGAACATGCTACTCCATTTTAAGGCTTTTCTCTGTAAAGAAGTTGTTCCCTCTGGTGCCTCAAACTACTGCATAAGTGTATTGTGATTTTTCTTTCTTTTTTTTTTTTGGTGGAAACCATGACTCTCTTGGGTGTATAACTCTGGTTTAAAGTGGCCCCTCAATTGTAAATGATCAAATTGCTACATGGACCATTTATACGGAGGTATTTCTTTCTGAAGCAAGAGTGAAATCAACTGTTTTTGTGCCACACCAGGGACCCAACATGCTCCAGTAGATAAGCCACTGGCCTAAGGATGTAAAATCTCTCACACTTTCATTTTGCTCATATGCTTTGTTATCTATTTAGAGCCATGTAGTTAAATCTTGTTCATTTGAATTCAGAGACATTAAAAACACCAAAGGAAAGGATTCAAAAATTAGATATTTCATGTTATCTGAAAATGAGCAAGTACTTATAGAACTTCTTTGACTTACAAAAAAAATGGAAATAGTTTATATTTTTCAAGGGAGGGTATCATGAGAAAAAGAAATGAATAAAACTTCCTTTATAAAAGTGGCCTAATATGGTATTCCAGAAGTCTTTGAATGGTGATACTGGTAACTAAGGTCCCCAAGTTTCTGTTTGGAATTTAAAATATTTAATGAAAATGAGAGATAAGGCTACACAGCAGATTAAAATGTTAATTTCCCTGATTTTAACTGAAATTATTGTGACAGTATTTTCACTATCATGGCATTGTTTTTCATAATATTCAAAAGATTTTATTGGTGGTTATATTTACTTTTTAAAATAGGAAAAATATTAATCGATGCAGGTTGATAGGCAAAGATATTTTTATACACAGGATCCACTAAGGGAAAACAGTAAGAGGGCTAATTTATAATAAAATCTTAGAGTTTCAAAGATCTATAATTCCCTTTCTTTGATATTAGGCTGCTAAATAAGGAAAACACCTAAGATTATACTATCCCTTTGCCAAAAGTCAAGTATCAATACGTTTATAATTTAAGGAACCAAACACTAATGTAATTAGCATTTCAATGTATAAATATTAAAACGTCCTCAACCACAAAGATAAAAATATTATTTTCCTTTGTTATTTTGCTTTCCGTAATGGACGTACTTTCTCTCCTTGATCATTTTGTATAGAATGGGTGTAATAACAATTGACAACTGAGTCAAGCTCACACACTGTTAAATCACTGAACAGGAATCCCTGACTTACTTCTTGGTATAAAGAAATGAAGAGACAGCTTTCATGATAAAATGTCCAGAATAGCCATTGTCAGCCAGGACTCAAATAAGAAATTTACTCTACTTATCAAAAGTAATGAATTATTATTATCCCCATTGCCACAGCATGAGAGAATGCAGTGTAACTGAGAACAAGGGACCAGCCACACCAATTTTGTGTTAACACTCAATTTAAAAAAATTATTTATTAAATAAAAGTTTTAGGTGGGAGAATTTCAGTCAAAGTCACCTGGTGGGTTTACTTGTCATTTTCACCTTGATGACTTGAGCTTGCATAAACATTGTTTAAGTATATGCTATGAGGCCCTGGATAAAGGTGACCCTTTCTAGTACATACAATGTGTATTTGAAGAGCTATAATACTTGGAAGAAGAGTAATTAGTCCAATTACTTCTCTGATAAGGAGAAATTATACTCATATTTAGCTTTAAAGTCTAATTATGTTAATTCCCTTACGTATATTTAAGATAAATAGTACAACAAATATTGCTTTTGTTCTGGAAAGTTGGGTCCGTCCTTCTCTTGAATTGTCAGATGTGTAAAGACCTTAGTTAAAGATCCTTTTCAGGAACTGTCATTTATGTATTCCTGGGCCAGCTACAACTAACCTGAATTTTATTAATAATGACTATGTTTCCCAGGTAGAAGGTGGAAAATGTAACCAGCACCTCATTTATAAAGTTGTTTTAGTTTCAGTTTTCTATTTACCTGAGTAGTAGGTTATATATACGATACAGTTGGATATCAGAAAAAGAGCATTGAATACAAATTTAAAGATATGTAACACTGCATAGCATTTAGAGAACAGAATTGAGAGATAAATTTCATGGGTTCAATTCTCCAATTGGCCAGGTATAAGACTCCTAATAAATCAAGTGTTCAGTTCACATCTGTAAAATGGAGATAATATTATGATAATGGTGCTTGTTAAGAAGAGTGTATATACTACTTATTGCTATTAGTAACATCATGTAAACTGGAGCGTCAATTTCTTCATCACTAAAATGGAATTTTTATAAAGGCTCTCTCTTTCTGACTACATTTTAGGAATTTTGTATTACATTTAATTATACATGCAAGGAAAAAACTTCTAAAAATAATTTTATATGTCACATGCAAGACAGATGAATTTCACTAATGCACGAATATTTACTTCAACCTAGCATGAAGTTAAGATCTTTATTATAATGGACCTTCACATATTTGAAAATGGTATTTAATGTGTATTGGGATGTCTACACAACAAATCTGGGGATCGGTTATCCTCTGTGTAAGAAGATAGAATATACACAAAAAAAGTGTGTATCAGAAAACATCTTCAGAAAGAAATTATGGGAAAATAAAAAAAAAGGAAAGAAAATGAAACAGGAAAACAAGTAAAAAAATAGTTATCAGTGAACTGTTCTTCTAGATGTCTACTACTGATAGGTCTAAATATCCAAACATATAATGAATGATGAATGAATGAATAAATGAATGAATAGCAAGAATCACAAATTACAGCAAATAAAAATATACAGCTTTTGTAATTAAATGAAGGTGGGTTTTTAATGGCTTAAAACTGTTTTAACTATATTTTACATAAGCCTCATGTTTTAACTATATTTTACATAAGCCTCATGGAAACTACAAAGCAAAAACCTGGGATAGATACATAAAAGATAAAGGAATCAAAGCACTAAATCACCAAATCAAAAAAATAAATAAAAATACACAAAAAGGAAAGCAGAAAGAAAGAAAGTAACAAAGGATCTATGAAACACCCAGCAAACAATTAATGAAATGGCAATAATGGCAATAAGCCCTTACCTATCAATAATCACTTTAAATTTAAATTGATTAAATTCCCCGGTCAAAAGACACTTAGTGGATGAACGAATTGGAAAAAAGAAAAAGAAGGAAACAAATCCCTAACTATACGTGATGTACAAAATACTCACTTCAGCATTAACAAGAATATGGGCTGCAGGTGAAGAGATGGAAGGTATTTCACACGAATGCAAACCAAAAGAGAAAAGGTGTAGGCACATTTGTATTAGACAGAATGGACTTTATTTATTTTATTTTAAAGTTTATTTTTCTTTTGAGAGAGAGAGCAAGAGTGGGAGAAGGGCACAGAGAAAGAGAGAGAGAATCCCAAGCAGGCTCTGTCCTGTCAGTGCAGAGCCTGATGTGGGACTTGAACTCATGAACCGTGAGACCATGACCTGAGCAGAAGTCAAGAGTTGGAGGCTCAACAGACTGAGCCACCCAGACTCTCCCAGACAAAATAGATTTTAAGCCAAAAACTATAGTAAGAGAAAAAGAAGGTCATGATATAATGAACACCTGAATGTATATTCATATACATTCATATTCGGAGCACTTGAAGGTGTAAAAGAAATGCCAATAGACTGAAAGGGAGAAACAGGAAGCGATACACCAAAAGCAGAGGACTTCAAAATTCCACTTTCAGCAACGAATAGATCATCCAGAAAAACAACCCATAGGAAAACAAAGGACTTGGACTACTCTTTAGACCAAATAGAGCTAACAGACAGACATAGAACATTTCAACCAACTGTAGCACAGTTCTTATCTTTTTCAAGTTCACACAAAATATTCACCAAAATAAATAATATCTTAGGCAAACAAGTCTTAATAAATTTAAATTGACTGAAACAGTATCAGGCATCTTTTCCAACCACAACAGTGTGAAACTTTAATTCAATAACAGGAGGAAAGTTGCAAAATTTGCAAATATGTGGAGATAAAAACATGCTCCTGAACAGCCGATGGTTCAAATAAAAAATCAAAAGAAATAAAAATATAACTTGAGACAAATTAAAATGGCATTACAACATACCAAAACTTACAAGATGCAGCAAAAGCAGTTTTAAGAAAAAATTTCACAGTAATGAACTCTTAGTTGAAGGAATAAGAAAATCCCAAACAACCTAACTGAATACCTCAAGGAAATAGAAAAGACACTAAGCCCTAAGTTAGTAGAGGAAATAAGATCAATGCAGATATAAATGCAATAGAGACTATGAAGATAAAAGAAAAGTTAACAAAACTAAGAGGTTTTTTAGGTTTTTATTGTTAGGTTTGGTTTTTTTTTTTGGTTTGTTTGTTTTAACATTCACAGTATTAGCAAACCTTTCGTTAGTGTAACTAAGAATAAAAGAGAGGCTGCAAGACTTTTAACTAAAGAGAACAAAGTGATAATTACTAGAGGAGAGGTGGGTGGGGAGGTGGGGAGATGGGTTAAATAGGTGATGGGTATTAAGAAGGGCACTTGTGATAAGCACTGGATGTTCTATGTAAGTAATAAATCACGAAATTCTACACCTGAAACTAATATTACCCTGTGTGTTGACTGACTAGAACTTAAAACTTGGAAGGGAAAAAAAAATCTAGGCACTTCCCTAAAAAGAGAGAGACACAGAGAGAGGCCTCAAATAAGTAAAATCACAAATGAAAGAGGATATGTTATAACCGATAGCACAGTAATACAAGGGGTCTCAAGAAACTCCTATGAACAGTTATACACCAACAAAGTGAGTAACCTAAAATAAATGGATAAATTTCTAGAAACAAGCAGCCTACTAAGACTGAATTATGAAGAAATAGAAAATTCAGACAGACCAATCACTAGTAAGGAAATTGAATCAGTAATCAAAAATCTCCCAACAATGTCCAAGACAAGATCGCTTCACAGGTGAAGTCTACTAAACATCAGTGTCAAGCGCCTGGGTGGCTCGGTCAATTAAGCATCCAACTTTAATGATCTTTAATGATCATTAAATGATCATTATTAACATTAAAATTATTAAAAATAATTTAATGATCATTTAACGATCTTTAATGAACTTTCATGATCTCGTAGTTGGCGAGTTCAAGCCCCACATCAGGCTCAGTGCTGACAGCTCAGAGCCTGGAGGCTGCTTCAGATTCTAAGTCTCCCTCTCTCTCTGCTCCTCCCCCCTCTCAAAAATAAACATCAAAAAAATTTTTAAAGAGAATTTGTGTCAATCCTTTTTAAACACCTCCAGAAAAAACTGAAGAGAGAACACATCCAAATTCATTTTAATATGTTTCAAATTACCAATACCAAATCCAGAGGACACTACATGAAAAGAAAATACAAGCAAATACTCTTAGTGAACACAGATGCAAATATTCTCAATAGAATATCAGGAAGCCAAATTCACAGCACATTAAAAGGATCAGAGACCATGATCAAGTAGAATTTCACCTTGCGAAATCATTCTTATAAGAATGATTAAACATCTGTAAATCAATTAATGTGATATGTAATATTAACAGAATGAAAGATAAAAATCATGATTATTTCAATAAGCGCAGAAAAAGCACTTGACAAAATTTAACATCCTTTAGTGATTAAAATCCTCAATAAATTAGGTATAGAATAAATGTATCTCAACATATAAAAGGCTGTATATGACAAGCCCATCACTAACATCATACTCAATGGTGAAAACCTGCTAGCTCTTCCTCTAAGATTAGGAACGAGACAAGGATGTCCACTCTTACTACTTGGTATTCAACACAGTACTGGGAATCCTACTTAGAGAAATTAATCAATTGAAGAAATAAAAGAGAACCAAATAAGAATGGAAAAAAGTAAAAATGTTTACAGACATCATCTTGTATAAAGAAAGTCCTCGATATTCCAGCAAAAAAAAAAAAAAACAAAAACAGAATTCATAAACAAATTCAATAGTTTCCAAATACAAATCAAAATAGAAAAATATGTGCCATTGCTGCACAATAGCAACAAAGTGCCAAAAAAATTAAGAAAACCATGTCAATTACAATAGCATTGAAAAAATACTTAGCAATAAATCAAGGAAGTAAAAGATTGACACATCACAAAGTATAAAACATTGATAAAAGAAATTGAAGACACAAATGGAAAGATATTTCATGTTCATTAACTAGAAGAATTTTTATTGTTAAAATATCCATGTTGTCCAAAGTAATTTAGAGATTCAATGGAATCCCTCTCAAAATTCCAATGGAATTTTTCACAGAAAAAGGAAAAATACTAAAATTTGTATTTAATGTTACATATCCCCAAAGCTTATTTAATCTTGAGCAAGATGAACAAAGCTAAATGCATGAGACTTTCTGATTTCAATAAATTATAAAGCTAAAGTAATCAAAACAGTATGATACTGGCATAAAAACAAACACAGAGTTCAATGGAGTGGAAAAGATATTCCTGAAATAAATCTATGCATTTATAGTCAATTCACCTTTGACAAAGTTGTGAAGGACAAGGAGCACACAATGGGAAAGGAATGTTTCTTCAATAAGTGTTTGGATTTCTACATGCAGAAGAAAGAAATTGGACTCCTACCTCATTGTATATATAAAAACAACTCAAAATGGAATAAAGATTTAAATGTAAAAGGATACCATAATGAAATTAGAAGATAACCTAGGGAAAAAGATTTGTGACATTGTTCTAGGCAATAGTTTTTTTTTTTTTATGAGCCCAAAAGTAGCATCAACTAAAGAAGAGACAAATGGGACTACATCCAACTAAGAAGTCTCTGCACAGCAAAGGGAAATCAACAAAATGAAAATGCAACCCACAGAATGGAAGAAAATGTTTGCATATCATATACCTGATAAGGTAGTAATAGCCTAAAGATATAAGGGACTTTTACAATTCAATAGCCAATACAATAAAATAAAATAACCCAATTTAAAAAAAATGGAAAAAAGACATAAATAGATAATTTTTCAAAAAAGGCATACAAATGACTGAAAGGGATCCGAAATGATGCTCAATATCACTAATCATCATGGAACTGCAAATAAAACCACAATGAGATGAGACCTGACAGGTCTCTTCACCTGTTAAGATGTCTGTCATCAGAAAGACAACAGAAAAGAATTGGAAGGGATGTGGAGAGGAGGGAAGTCTTCGCACTTCAGTGAGGCTCTAAGTTTGGTACAGCCGTTATGATAAAGAATATGGATCTTCCTCAGAAAGTTAAAAATAGAACTTATGATCCAGCAATCCGACTCCTGTGTATATATCCAAAAGAAATGAAATTATTATCTGGAAGAGATAGGTGCACTCCTAGATTTACTGCAACATTCTCAAAACACTTAATATTGAAACAATTGTCCACTGACATATGAGTGAATAAAGAAAATGTGATTATATCGCATATGATATATACACACAAAATGTATGCATATACTATTTATATGCATCTTTATACACATTTGTGAATCTGTACATATTCGTACATACACACAGACACAATGGAATATTATTTGACCTTAGAAAAAGTAGGAAACAACAATGATGAACCTGGAGGATATTATGCTAAGTGAATAAGCCAGTCACAGACAAATACTGTGTTGTATCATTTATTTGTGTATCTTAACTATGAAAAATAAACTCATAGAAACAAAGAGAAGAATGGTGGTTTCCAGGGGGGCAAGAATAGTTTAGTAAATGTTACTCAGAAGGTACAAACCTTCAATTATAAGATGTGTAAGCTCTGGATGTCCAATGTACAACACTTTAACTGTTGTTAACAATACTGTATTTTATACTTGAAAGATATGATCCACCCAACTCACACATGGAGAAATTAGTAATTTGAGTAAGCCCATATCCAATATATTGAAACAAAAACTTATAACCTTGCAATAGAAACCAAAAAGCAAACATAGTTTCACCTCTGAAATCTATAAACTGTTTAAGAAAGAAATGATAATTCTCTACAATCTCTTCCAAAAAACAGAGGCAGAGAAGAAATTTCCTAACACATTCAATGAGGTGAAACTTATTCTAATACCAAAACTAGATAAAGACATTATAAGAAGAGACAGATGATAAGCCAGTATCTCTCATTCACATGGATGTAAAAATCTTCAACAAATTATAAGCAAACAATCCAACAATATATAGAAAGAATTATACACCACAGACAAGTGAGGCTTCTTTCAGGTATACAAGGCTGGCTCAATAGTAGAAAATAAATTAACAAAATCCATCAAATCAACAGGCTAAAAAAAATCATATGATTATGTTAGCAGATACAGTAAAAGTATTTGACGAAATCCAACATCCATACACACATACATGATAAAAAACTCCTAGCAAACTTAATATAGAGTAACTTCCTTAACTTGATAGAGAACATCTATAAAAACTTACAGGTAACATCCTATTTAATGGTGAGACAGTAGATGATTTTCCATTAACATCGGGAACAAGGTAATATCTTTTCTCACTATTCTTATTAAACATTGTACTGAAAATCCTAGCTCATGCAATAAGACAAGAAAAAGAAATTCATAAGAACGCAGATTGGGAAGGAAGAAATGAGACTGTTTTTGTTCACAGGCGATCCAGTTGTCTATATTAAGCAAAATACCAAACCACTGACAAAAAATTAATAAATGAGTATACCAAGTTTCAAAGATACAAGGTTAATAAGCAAAAGCCCATGTTTTTCTCTGTATCAACAGTGAAATTAAAAGCCCATAACTTGTATTAAAATTATTAAAGTGAAATATTGTGTTATAACTCTAATAAAATATGTTTAAAATCTATATGAGGAAAACTAAAAACTCTGATGAAATAAATAAAAAAATTAAATAAAATATAGAAATGTACAAATATATATAAATAAAAAAATATATATTTTAAACTATGTATATAGAAAGTTATTCAAAGTTCCAAGATAAAAAGACTCAACATATTTGTAAGACAACATTTCTTCTCAACTTGATATACCCAATCAATACAATACCAACCAAAAACTGAGTAGATGACTTCCTGTATATCGATAAAATAATTCTAAGTTTATCTAAAGTTTATATGCAAAGTTAAAAGGCCTAGATTAGAAGAGACTGAAGTTGGAGGACTTACAATGACAAATCTCAACACCTACCAGAAACCTCTAATAATTAAGAGAATGTGGAATAAGAAAATAATAGACAATTAGCTCAATAGAACAAAGAGCTAGAAATCAAGTTATCCAAATACAGACACCAATATTTGACCAAGTAACCAAGTCAATTCCATGAGGAAATTATATTATTTACAACCAGTGATACTGGAACAACTGGACAACCAAAAACCAAAAAAGAAAAAGAAAAACAGAAAACAAGAATCTAGATATAGAACCCATCTTAACAAATTTCACAAAAATTGAGTCAAAATAAGATCTAAATCTAAATGTGAGATGCAAACAATAAAAATTTCATAAGGGAAATGTACATGACCATAGGATTGGTGATGAGTTTTTTAGATACAGTAACAGGAGTATGACCTACAAAAATAATCGGTAAATTGGACTTCATTAAGATAAAAAAAAATCTACTCCATGAAAAGCAATGTCAACAGACTGAATACATAAGCCACAGAATAGGAAAAAATAATTATAAACACACATCTGATATAAGATTTGTATCCAAAATATATAAAGAACTCTTTAGGGGTGCCTGGGTGGCTCAGTCAGTTAAGCATCTGACTCTGATTTCAACTCAGGTCATAATCTCACAGTTCTTGGGTCCAAGCCCCCTGTCAGGCTCTGTGCTAAGAGTGCAGAGGCTGTTTGTGATTCTCTCTTTCACTCTCTCTCTGCCCTTCCCCTACTCACTTGTGTTCTATGAATAAATAAATAAGCAAGCAAACAAACTTTAAAAATGGAAAAAAGAGAACTCTTTAAAAACAAGAAGAAAACAACAGTGATGAAACAACTAAAAAGTAGACAAAAAATCTGAACAGATACCTCACCAAAGAAAATATAGAATAAAAAACATATAAAGTATGCTTTAAAAATCATGTCATAGGGAACTGAAAATGAAAACAATAAGCTATCAGTACAAATCTATTAGAATGGCTAAATTCCAAAGCACCGATAATACCAAATATTGGTTATTACATGGAGCAGTGGAAACTCTCATCTGTTTCTGGTAAAAATGGCATAGCCACTTTCAAAGACAGTTTTGCAGATTCTTACAAAGCTAAATATCGACTTATCATAAAAGCCAGAAATTAGGCTCCTGAGTAATTTAATCAATTGAGTAGAAACCTTAATGTCCACCCAAGAACCTGTACACAAATGTTTATAGCAGCTTTATTCATAATCACTAAAAACTGGAAGCAACAAAAATGTCCTTCAAAAGGTAAATGGATGGGGGCACCTGGATGACCAATCAGTTAAGCACCCGACTTTGGCTCAGGTCATGATCTCTTGGTTTGTGAGTTGGAGCCCTGCTTGGGTGTCTGTGCTGACAGCTCAGAGCCTGGAGCCTGCTTCAGATTCTGTGTCTCCCACTCTTTCTGCCCCTCCCCTGCTCACACTCGTCTCTTTCTCAAAAATAAATAAACATTAAAAAAAAATTTTTATCAAGCCAAGAAAATACACGGAGGAAATTTAAATGTATATTTCTAAATGAAAGAACCCAATCTAAGAAACATACTATATGATTACAAGTATACGACATTCTGGAATAGCCAAAAATATAGAGACCTTAGAGGTTCCCAGGGTTTGAAGGCGGGATGAATTGGTGGAACACGAGAGACTTTTAGGAAAATAAAACTATTCTATATGATTCTATAATGCTAGACATAACAGCATGCACATGTCAGAAATGTACAACACAAATAGTGAAACTTTATGTAAGTATGGACTTGAGTTAATAAAATAAAACAATATCTGATGTGGATCAGTAGAACTTATTGAATGTGAAATAAGTTGCCTCATTATTTTCAAGATGCTTAATGTAAATTCTCAACTGTATGTATTATACGTTGACTCAACTCAGCTCTGTAGAACTCCAAAGCTCAAAAAATGAAAAATTTGAATAATTTTGATACAATGTAATCTATTTTTTAAAATTAAACTGACTGGATTTAGATCTATATACAGTGTTAGTATATTTTGAAACCCAAGGTGTTATGAGCAGAAATGTTTCCCCCCAAATTCATATGTTGAAGTCCTAACCCCCAGTGCTTCAGAATGTGAGTATACTTAGACATTTTTAAGAGGTAATTACACTAAGATGAAGTGATTAGGGTGGGCCATAATCCAATACATTTGATGTTCTTATAAAAATAGATTAGGATACAGACTTACACAGAGCGCAGAGCACAAGAAAACAAGAGGAAGAGAACCAACAGGAATGGAAAAAGCCAACTAGAAGAACTTCTGAGAAAATCAACCTTGCCGAAAACTTGCTCTCAGACTTCCATCCTCCAGAAGTTTGAGAAAACAAATTTCTGTTGTTTAAGACACCCAATTTGTGGCACTTTAACGGCAGCCCATAAGACAACTGGTTAAAGGTGACTTATTTAATCTAGTACTGCAAATACTTCTGTTATCATAATGAAGTTTATTATCACAATGAAGTTATTATTGGTGAGAGTATGAACTGTTCTTTTTATTGTATCTATTTCCTCCTCAATTTTGAAACAATAATGGTGTTTAACCCTAGGGCATTGATCAAAGAAAAAATACTATGCATCAGCACAGAGTTGTATTTTTTTTAGGTTTATTTATTGATTTGTGGAGAGAAAGTGAGGTCAGCACAGAGCCCGATGCAGGGCTTGATCTCATGAACTGTGAGAACATGACCTGAGCTGAAATCAAGAATCCAATGTCTAACAGACTGAGCCACCTAAGCGTCCCAAGCAGAGGGTTTTCGTTTTACGTGGAGAAAAAAAAAAAGGTAATGTAATGTACTTTTAAACATTTTTTATAAATAAGACTGTGAAAATTCCTTAACTTTTTATAATTTATTCGACTTGATCAATGTAGATTATATAATATGACAAATTTGACAATTTTGTGTCATGAAATCAAAAGAAAATAAAATACAAACTTTGTTTTTTTTAATTTTAAAATCTGCTGGTATTTATTAATGGATCCAGATAATACTAGCCTATATAATGAACTATGCTTATAGAATACATAGTTCAGTCTGTGTTTATTCCATTATAGTACTTAATCCAAATTGTGGTTTTTTGAGTGCACCTGTTTATTTTTGTGTAGCTGAGAGTATCTGTGTATGTATGAGTGTATGTATATAGATACAGGCATATATATTAAGTGTATATGAACCTGTGTCCGTATGCATGTGCATGTTTGTGCATGCCAATATGTCTGCATACAAGTGTTACTATGTGAGGGCAAAAATGAAACGTGTTTATTTGTGTATGTGCACTTCTGTGTGTATGCATACGAAATATATAACATGGATATGTGTGAGCACACATGTTCATGGGAGGTGGCATCCTTGGTATAAAACACAGTGCCTGCCACATACTGACCCCCAAAATTTTCGTAAGTAAATGAAATAGTGAATACATTGTTTTCAACATTTTATTTTAGTTTCCAACTGACACACTTTCTATATAAATTTGAAATGTGTAAATTGCTTTCATATTAATTACACTATCATTATATTTATCTATTTGACCAAGAAATATGACTTTATCTGGAAGAATTGAATAGTGTTTTAAAATCATATTTTTGTCCATTATTTTATATGATTTGAATCATCTTATGTTACTACTAGCCTAGCAGCAAATATTTCAAATTTAAAGTATTTTAAGCTCCACGTCCAACTTGTACTCCAAGTTTGAAAATAAAAACTTATGTCTAAATCTAATGGTACAAATGGTAGAAAGTATTGTAATTTTTAAAACTTTAAATTTTATCTATGTCCAATATAAACTACAATAAACTATACAATAGTTGTTCCTTCATTAAAATATGTACAACAAAGATTCTGATGCATTAAAAACAAGCTTACTTTATTTTCTTCACATTGCTTAAAATCCTTGGTTGCTCTTCTCACATTTTCATGACAGTTTAAGACAGAAAAAAAATTTAAGACAATTATTTTTCCTCTTCTTTTGTTTTCCTTTTCTAGTTTTCAACATTTTCTGAAAAGAATGCTGTCATTTTTTCCCAAATCTTTTATTTTCTTTCCAATGTGCAATATTCTAAGACGACTGAAAATATTTTCTCTCATTGATATATCTTCCCTATTCAGTCCTTTTTTTTTTTTGACACTTCATTATTTTTTCTCATGTTGTGTTTTGAATAATGTTAAAATTGTCATAGCTGTTTATGTTCTTTTTACTTGTTTAGGACAAAATATTCAATCATCATCAAAAGTGTCAATAAATGGTTTTATATATTTAACAAAAACAACAAGTTGTTAAAAAAAAACTTTTGAAGGTACTGTTTTACTCAACAAAGAACATAAATGAAAAAATCTTTCAAGTATATTTCACTTTTTCAAAATTCAAATCTCCTAAAGTTTGTGAAATTTCATGGGGGGTATTACATTACTAATTCTAATGATTTTTAAAAACCTGTTTAAAGGAAGAATTACCAAAACTGTTATGAAATATTAATTCAAGTAATATGAAAAATTAACAGATAGAGTCACCTGTCCTGTTTTTCATATACTTAATTACTTTTATCTTGCCCTGCAACTCAAAGTTTTCAGTGATTTTGGTGATGGGTCATCTACATGTCATCAGTCATTTATAGGCTCATGCAATTTAGAAGAGAACTAACTTTACATAACTTTGTCTAGCATTTTCTAATATATATTGTTAAGGTAAACAGATGTATGTCCATAGAGATTTTTTTCTCTTCAAACAGTATCCTTCATTCATATATTTATTAACTTAAGTTCTAAAATTACTACACTGCTTGATTTTGAGGCTAATAAGTATGAAAGCATTTTCTTTGAACCTGTGGTAGAGGGAATACATTCCATTCCAGGACCATTGAATTGTTTAAGAATAGAACTTACAGCAAATGGGTATAGTAGGAAAAAAAAGCTAGAAATGTATAAAAGGATCAGGTCTTAGGGAAATTTCAATGGTGCATCAAAACATTTTATTGTGTGTGGTGCCTGGGTGGCTCAGTTGAGCCTCTGACTTCGGCTCAGGTCATGATCTCAAGGTTCCTGTGTTTGAGCCCCAAGTCCGTCTTGGTGCTGACAGCATGAGGCTTGCTTCAGATTCTTTGCCTCCCTCTATCTCTGCCCCTCCCCTGCTTGCATACCATGCAGGTGCGTGCTCTTTCTCGCTCTCAAAAATAAACAAACATTAAAAAAATTACTCTGTGAATATTAACCTTAAGGTTTAGGGGCTGAGACGTAACCTGATCATATCTAAATGTTAGCAGGTTTAAAATGTGTTGAGACTGGAGGTGGGGAGATGAATTAAACTGCCAAACTTCAGGTGATACACAGTAAAAGTCATAACAAGATTAGTAGAGAATAGCATACAATTGAAGTAGATGAAACTGAGAAGCCCAAGATTTAAAACACCAAGGAACTGGCTTGGATAAAATGAGAGTCAGAATGTCAGAGGATTAATTACCCAAAAAACTACTACAGGCTTGCCTAAGAGGCACATGGAAACATCACAAAATGTGGAATCATGTAGAAGGAAGAGATGTTAGGAGAAAGATGACCAATTTGATTAATCAAAAATATAAATGTAATTGAGGGTCAATGGCACCTGTTTCCTCTTTAACCTGGAGTCTAGTGTTTGCATAAGTGACTTAGTCTAATGGATACATATGGAACATCCCACATAGTTAGATATAGGTAAGGGAACTGGGACCAATATAAATGCAGCTTATGACTTTTAGATTTCAGGGTTTATGGGTCTTTACCTCAACTTTAATACTGTAAAGTGTAATTGCTATTCAACAAAGTCTAATATTGTTTTGGTTCTTTAAACACATTTGTCAAGAAATATACAAATAACAAATATTAAACTTTCTCATTAATCAAACCTCAATCCATCTTCCCCCTTCCCGTCTATTTATCTATCCACCCATCTAACATCCGCTGATGTTCAAGGGCCCAGGAAAATGTTTCAAATTACTACAAATCCACCAGGGATAATACAAAACCTTTTTTTAATGATAGACTAAGATTGTTTTCTTATTTAAAAATTTGCATTGGGGTGCCTGGGTGGCTCAGTCAGTTAAGCCTCTAACTCTTAGTTTTGGCTCAGGTCATGATCTCATAGCTTCATGGGTTTGAGCTCCACGTTGGGCTCTGCACTGGCAGTGTGAAGCCTCCTTGGGATTCTGTCTCTTCCTCTCTCTCTGCCCCTCCCCCACTTGTGCTGTCTCTGTCTTTCTCCAAATATATATATAATACATATATATATATATATATGTATTATATATATATACACTATATGTGTGTATACATATATATAAATTTTGCAAATGTAATAAATTCTTACATGAATCTTTTAAGTAATATAATTCATACAATTTATTTCAACCATTATAGATATAATACAATTTTAGTTTATCCCTTAAACCTTATCCCTATTTCAAAATTATTTCCAAAGACACATGACCTCAAGTGCTCTGAAAATTCTGAATACAACGTAGATTCTTTATTCTTTCCCCAAATCCCATTTTCTACATCTAACCAAAGTTTAAGTTATAGTTATGACTCAAGTAAGTAGTCGAATGTAATAACATTCATATAAGACACTGATTAACTCAAAATTTCAAAAGAATTTCATTTAACACCTAAATCCCTGCAAAAATGCCCAAAGGAATAGTGATATACTGCAGTTGGAGACCACAGTCTTCATAAACTCCCTTTCCATACTCTAAAATCAATTGTCTTTTATTCCTTTATGCATCTATCGATTCAACTGGAAAGATGCTTTTATAAAAATCAATGTGCAAAGGACTCCTTTTATGGTCTTTTGTCTCTTCACAAGGTTGTTTGACGTTTTATTATGAATAGTAAGTGCTCCTGATGATCGAAATGGAAAAGTTATTTCTAACATTCTACAAATAAAAGAACACGGTATCATTGTTATGTCATGATACAAAGTTTCTATTTCATTTCCCACTTGTAAATATCCTCTTCAAAACTTTATTTACCTGCATGAAAGGAAG
The DNA here is from genome assembly GCF_018350195.1 of Panthera tigris. Taxonomy (NCBI): domain Eukaryota; kingdom Metazoa; phylum Chordata; class Mammalia; order Carnivora; family Felidae; genus Panthera; species Panthera tigris. Next base: position 153,657,572 of record NC_056660.1, on the reverse strand, counting down.
ATTTGCTTTTGAAAAGTTCTATCTACCACTTTCATTCACCAACTCTTCATCATTTAACCAATCTGAATAGTAATTCATACTTAACTCTCCCTCTCTATGATGTAGTATATAAGACAGTTAGTGAATAATGATCATTATGCAGCATTTTCAAAGAAGATAATATATCATATCTCTCTGAAAAGTCTAGTTAAATCATATTACATCCCTGGGGGGTGCAATCTTTAAATATATAGTACTATCCTATAACATGGATAGATTTAGACAATACTTTTGAATCAGCAACTACAAATCCTGAAAATTATGATATTTATTATATTAAAAGTACCCATCACAAAGCATTACCTTTGTTGATTTAAAAAATATATTCAAATGGATGGGCATTCAAATTTAACTTCAAAACCCAACCTTAATGCATTCACTTGAATTACATACACTTAGCATTTTGTTAGGTAAGTGCTTGATGTCAAATGTGTGTTTTGTCTGCATTCACTTACTTTGTCAATTTTCAGTTTATAAAATCTACCTTTAAGTGACTTTGTCAAATCTATAATAAAAGAACTTCAATTGAACTTGTGTTGTGAATTTATTTAGTATCCAAAGTATTGAGTTATCTCCAGAAGAGCACTAAAGGGAAAAGTACAGAGAAACTTTCTGATTAAACTTTAATCAATAAGCCTTCATTTCCCACTACTTGATCTTATTTTCCTCTTGCTCCCGTCTCCCTTGTCTTTTGATTTCTCTAATTAAGAAATGAAAGTTCAATGCAAAATTGTTTGAGCTTTTTGAAGAAAAACTGCCCTATTGAAAGGATCTGACTGCATTTGACCTCAAAGGCTCTGGTACTCAGAAAAAGGAAAACAGGAGATGGACTAAGATTTCTGACCAGGAATATTACTGTTAGTGTCATATAAACCATGGACTTGGAGAAATTCTGTCAGTTAAAGACTTGATATAATAATACAATTGCTAACTGAGCCAAAGTTTTGTACTGCTTATTCTAACATATATATCTACATTACAATGATAATATATTCCATACCAGATATTTGAGATAAATGACCACTAAAATAATTTGTACATTCTAAAAGTAGTTTACTTTGCTTGTTTGGATTTTTCATTTGTTTTGGAAAAGTGTTATCTAGTTTCTTTAAATTTTTTCACCTATTCATTCAATAAATATTAATTACATACAAAGAACAAAGCACAAATCAATGTGCTAGTTATATAAGCAATGAATAGACAAGGTTGTCAAGAAAAACCATCAAACTTAGAAAAGAACAAAAGATATTACTGATTATCCTCTCAATGAAATGATTGCTTTGACTGTTGGAGTCTCTGGGGATTATCCGATTCTATAGACATGCATGTTTTTATTTGTGTTTGACATATAGTATAAAAATTAAATTGCAGAAAACTGATAATACAACTGATTTCTGTTCATGACAATGTAAATAAACACTGTTCAATACTAATAAATCTAAGTCAGATTCTCATTCCAACAGTTTGTAACATGTTAGTAATTCCCACAATGAAAGAGTTAAATAAAATATTTGATGCATGTTTAACTAATATTAGATGAAAGTCTTGATTGTTACCATTTTGAAAATTTTATTATAACCGCATTCTTATCTTTTGACACTTGGAGTACAGTGAGTCTTATATAAACACCTGAACTAAAAAGAAAGGATTATTCCATATTCATTCTATTAAGATGGTCTCTATGGAAGGCTGGAACTCCTTGTTTATGTCAAAGGGAAAATGGAAACGAATAACATCTTTAAAGTGTCTGGGCTTCCAAAACAATGCTATTTATTTTCAAAGATCCAAAAGTAAGTGTATACTATTTCCTTGGTTTCCTGTGCCTTTTGTTAATTTTGGCTTTGAACACTAAGGTTGTACAATCTTGGGGTAATAATTTTTGCTAGTTAACCTGAAATTAAAGTATACATATTGTTTACAGACTTGATGGTAAATATGGTTGAACACCCACTGTGCAGTTTACAAGATCCAGGTGGTTATTATAAGCTTTTATGAATAGTCAATAAAACTTAATAGATACCCATTTCTAGTGCCTTACTCCCAGAGCCACTATCGAGTAGAAGATCAGCCCACGTGGAAAAGAATGTTACATCATTTAATCATGAACTCTGACAATACTGAGACCTGGCACTCAGTAGTGATATCTGCGAATGATGAACTAAAGCTACATATAAGCTTGAGTAGTATAAGAACTGAACATATTGGTATAAAATTTTTCTAAAGGTAGCTAAAATCTTACCAAACCCTTTTGAATGATTTAAGTTCCTTAATCTACTTCTCATTACATAATTACTTGGGTGGTTGGGAATGCCTATCAACTAACTTTAAAAATAATTTCATTATGGGGTGCCTGGGTGGCTCAGTTGGTTAAGTGTCTGACTTTGGCTCAGGTCATGATCTCATGGTTTATGAGTTCAAGCCCCACATCGGGCTCTGTGATAACAGCTCAGAGCCTGGACCGTGTTTCCAATTCTTTGTCTCCTCCTCTCTCTGTTCCTCCCTGCTCGCGCGCTCTCTCTCTCTCTCTCTCTCAAAAATAAATAAACATTAAAAAAAATAATTTCATTATGAACTGATCAGAGCAACAATTTAGTAAGATTCCTTGTTTGAAGAAAATTCTACATATAGGCTATGTTTAGATGATGAAAATAGTAACTATTATAAACAAATGCATGCTACAATTTAATGTTTATTATTGATTTCTGAATGTAGTTGCCAAAACATACTTTTCTAAAAGCCTATCAATTCTGATCTAAAACTTTTCTTCTTGAAAATTTCAATTCACCAAAACTTGCTAGTCATTTGATAAAATAGTGTAATCCTGTCTCGTTTTCCCATACCCTTAAATGCACAGAAATAGCATTTTATTATCAAAACGTTATAAATTGGATTATGACATATTTCACAAAGGTAAATAAAATCATTATTTAGTAACTGCCACCAACACACTTCATTTGGAGGGAAAAGATAGGACAGAGATAGTAGGTATGTTAATGTAGATTGGAAAGGGCAGATTAGCATTGATAATAGCGGGAGAATATGTTCAGTGATTTCTAAGCAGTATTTTCTCTCCTTTTCAAGTTTCACTTTATAGAGGAAAGTTGATCATCTAAAATAATAATAATAGAAGTAATCATAATACCATAACAGAAAGGATCATTTGGCCTTCTAGTTTGAGGAAAACAAGTGAATTATATATATATAATATATATATATTTATTAAATATATATAAATATATTAAATATATATAACAAAATATAAAATAAAATATATAATATAAATATAGTTATAAATAAATATATATATTATATAAATATATATTTACATACATATTTATATATAATATATATAATAAAATAAAAAATATATAAATATATACATTTATTAAATATATTAATACATTAAATATATACTAAAATATATATATTATATATAAATATATTTATATATACAAATAGATGTATTTATATATAATATTATATATATAATATAAATATATAAATATATATATTAATTGCTAATTTTATGAAGCTACATCATTTCCTTTGGAATTGAATATAGGTAGAAACCAAGTATTACTCATCAGGGAAATACAAATCAAAACCACACTCAGATATCACCTCACACCAGTCAGAGTGGCCAAAATGAACAAATCAGGAGACTATAGATGCTGGAGAGGATGTGGAGAAACGGGAACCCTCTTGCACTGTTGGTGGGAATGCAAACTGGTGCAACCACTCTGGAAAAAAGTGTGGAGGTTCCTCAAAAAATTAAAAATAGACCTACCCTATGACCCAGCAGTAGCACAGCTAGGAATTTACCCAAGGGATACAGGAGTACTGATGCATAGGGGCATTTGTACCCCAATGTTTACAGCAACACTCTAACAATAGCCAAATTATGGAAAGAGCCTAAATGTCCATCAACTGATGAATGGATAAAGAAATTGTGGTTTATATACACAATGGAGTACTACGTGGCAATGAGAAAGAATGAAATATGGCCGTTTGTAGCAACGTGGATGGAACTGGAGAGTGTGATGCTAAGTGAAATAAGCCATACAGAGAAAGACAGATACCATATGTTTTCACTCTTATGTGGATCATGAGAAACTTAACAGAAACCCATGGGGGAAGGGAAGGAAAAAAAAAAAAAGAAGTTAGAGTGGGAGAGAGCCAAAGCATAAGAGACTCTTAAAAACTGAGAACTGAGGGTTGATGGGGGGTTGGGAGGGAGGGGAGGGTGGGTGATGGGTATTGAGGAGGGCACCTTTTGGGATGAGCACTGGGTGTTGTATGGAAACCAATTTGACAATAAATTTCATATATTGAAAAAAAATTTTTTTAAATAAAAAAAGAAACCAAGTATTAAATAATTTGTCATTGTCCTGTGTTAGATATGTTTGTTTTCCCCAGCTCTTTTACCTTCCTCTAGAAACAGCCTCACCAGACTTTCAGGGTTTATTTTTTTTCTTTTAGGAAGGTTTTACATACTTTGAAATACTTATACTTTATAAAAAGTTTTATAGATAGCACAGAGAGGACCCACGTTCTCTTTGCCTCATTTCTTACAGTGGTTACATCTTATGTAATTACAGTGCAATATCCAAAACCGGAATTTGAGATTGGTACAATGTGTGGATATAGCTTTCTGTCACCGTATCACATGTGTAAGGTTGCACAGCTACTACTACAATCAAGATATAAGACTATTCCATAACCACAAAGATCTCTCTCTTGCCAACTCTTTGCATTCATACCTACTCCCCTGCCCCAACCTCCCTAGCCCCTAGAAACTATTCGTCTATTGTCCATCTCCATAACTTTTATCATTTGTAGAGTACAGCTTACATGGGATCATATAGCATGTGTTCTTCTGAAACTGGATTTTTCACTCAGCATAATATCACTGAGATCTCTCCAAGATGTTGCACACATCATTCTGCATTCTTTCTTATTGCTGAGTATTCTTTCAAAGTATGGTTATGCCATAGTTTGTTTAGCCATTCACCTTTTGACGGAAAATAACTTTGTTTCCATGTTTGAGCTATTAAAACAAAGTGCTGGGAACAATCCTGTACAGGGACTTATGAAGATTAAGTTTCCATTTCTTTGGGGAAATTAGGAAGAATGCAATTGCTTGGTCATGTGGTAAATGTACGTTTAGTTTTGCAGAAACTGCTAGACTGTATTCCAGATCATCTCTACTACTGCACATTCCCATGAGCAATGTACAAGAGATACACTTTGTGTGCATCCTTCCCAGCAGTTGGTATTAGTACTAGTTTTTATTTTACCTGTCTTAAAGTGTAGAGCAATATCTCATCATGGCCTTCATTTGCATTTCCCTAATGGCTGGTGATATTGAATATCGTAATATGTGTTTATTTCCCATCTCTATACTCTCTCTCTTCAGTAAAATATCTCGTCATACATTTTGCCCACTTTATAACTGGATTATTTATTCATATTGAGTTTTAAGGTCTCTTTAAATACTTTCTGTATGAGCCTTTGGTCAGATATGTGGTTTATAGTTTCTTCAAGTCTATAGTTTATCTTTTCATCCTCTCACCATGGTTTTTCCCAAAACGCAAGATTTTAATTTTGATGAAGTACAATTTATTCTTTTTCTTGCATACATCATTATTTTGGTGTCACGTCTAAAGTTCTTCCCCAAGCTTTAGGTGCCAAAAATTGTCAACACTGACATTTCCATACCATGAGTGGTGGCTGTCACTGCTTTTTGGTTCTATGTTCAGGCTCTCTCCTTCACCTTTGCTGGAAGAGTGGGTAGGGAGCCTCAGCTGTTTTTTTCCTTCTTCTTTAGGTGTGTATGTGACATTTGGCTGATATAGAGCAGTTATGCCAAAGTTTTCTGTCCTGCTAGGCTGTGCTTTTAGTGATCTTTTGACTAGAAAGACTGGATTTCTCTTGGGACGTTTCTCATATGTAACCATTGCTTTTGCCAGGTTGCCAGCTCTATAGCATCCAGTCTGGGATACACGAAGTGAAAAGAAAACGCAGGGAATTTACCACTTTGTTTTCCCTTGGAATCTCAAGATCGTTACTTGGTCTGCCTTCTTCTTTCCATCTTTCAGTCTTCTTGTGTTCATTTTATATAGTATATCCAAGGGTTTTAGTTGTACTTTGCATGAAGAATAAGGAAAATACATTTACTCCAACTTCCCAGAAGCAGAAATCTCAGTTTTCTCTGAAAAATTCAGATTTTTCCTCTACCGCATTTTATGTCTGAGTTTGTTATATGTAGGCACTGCATCCTCTGGGACATGGTGATTTGTTTGGGTTTCTAAATATAATCCAAGTATGGCCAGTTAGAGCTAGTCTAGTATCTTGGATTTTGCTGAAACTATTAGGAAAGAATACTCTTTTTTCAGAGGTTGTTAAACTGAAAATATATCAGGCTGCAACTGTGGATACTAATTTTCTTAGAGACCACACCTGAGACTAAAATCACAATAAGTCACTACGCAGTGATGACACAGTTGGAGCTAATGGACAAGGCAGGGTCCTGAATTTAGCTTTACTTTCTGCTATTTAGTTTGGTAAACTAAGATGTCCCATCTTTACTTTCAGCTGAAAAAGTAAAAACTTTTCCAGTTTTTGTAATCAAAATATCACTGAAATTTATTAACTTCACTCATATTTCTACAGAAATCAAACATCCTACTCTCCTCCAAAATAAAAATATCCCATGGTCCTTTATCAGTGTTTGATATGTCTTGACTTAATCAAAGCTACAAAACCCTAGGAAGATAGAAGAACCAGGCAATCTTATTATACATTTTAATGGTTCTTCCCCACTAAAAATAGTCAGAAAATATTCCTACTTTTATCTACCTGAGATAAACAAAGTCTCACAGAAATTACTGGGCTATTCCTAATAAAAGCGATGAGATCAGGACCTTATGCATGGGCAAAAATGGGCAGTACTTTCTCGGTATTTGTTAAAAAGTGAAAATAACCATCACGCCTTCCTATAATCTACTACTGATGTAAATAACATTCTACAAACAAATAGAAATGAAATAAAATATAAATAACCATAAGGAACAAAGTGTCTTTCGCATAAATGAATTTATATAAAAACTGAATATATATATATATATATAATATACAAAATATACACTAATGCAATATATGCTAATCTATACTGTTAGAAACGCATTCCATTTTATTTTCTAACTTACTCAATTCCATTTTAAGTTATTCCTTTTTTGTTGTTTGTCTTTAATATTGATTCCTTCCATATAAACTGCTTTGTTTACCCTTTAATAGGTTGAGTCTATCTTAGGAGAACACCTTTTTTCTGTACATATTGGCATAAAACATTTATGGAATTGGAAACTGAGTATCTGAAGAAGGAAAAAAAATATTCAAAGTGAGAGTAAAGCACTAAAAGGAGAAGATAATCCTAAAACAACTTTCAACTTTGATCAGCCCTGAATCGAACTAGCTTTCAGCAGGAAGTTGTGATCTAAAGTGAGAACATGGGTTTCAAAGGATCATAAATAGGAAAATCACATAATGGCTCACTTATTTTCATATCCTTAGGCCAGTAACAAAAAGGATATGGATTAGGTGCTCAATACACCCATCAACTGGATAAAGGACTCAGTGAATGAGAAGTCAGGAGCTTCAAGAAGTCTGACTTGATTATGTTTTACTTTGAGCTTTTCATATACATTTCTCCCCTCTTTCCACCATGGTTTCTTTCAGGTTTTCAAATTCTTGTTCTTGATTTTCTGCATTTTGTTTGGCTAAATTCTTGACTTCTCTGTCTAAACTAGAATATGAATGTCAACTTTCCTCTCTCAGAAAGCTTTTGTAGAGTAATAGCCGCTCGATTCAGGCCAAGTGGGCTTGGACCTACTTCAAAGACCCCCTGCCTATGTCCACAGCCTCTGAAATCTACTTTTTACTTTTTCTTATCTGACTTTTAATAACCGCCACTTTCTTCCTGCTGGTAGCTTACAGGCAGTGAGAGTAGCTACTTAGGTCAGCATCTCAAAGAGTTTGTTAATGGAATAACTGCCTGAGAAATGGAGCTGACTCAAACACAGTTTGCAACACATATGAGGGGCTTGGTGCATTAGAAAAGAACCACAAGATGTATCAATCCATTATCTACTACAATCTTTTCTCTCTTAATTGCAATAAACCACCCATCTATCAAGGAAGTTTATTGGCAGGGTCCAAGCAAAATATAAAATATTTTTGGTTTAGTTTGGGAACACTTTCACTTTATTATTAGACTGTTTTTAGTCTGTAATAGGTTTTCATATTCATCCTGAGTTAACATATATTTAACAGTCATTTGAACCATAAATGCAGGTTCAGATGAAAGGAGATATTACTCTCATGTGTACAACTGAACTTAATATCTTCCATTCATTTATTTACTTGCCAGATTTGCTAGAATATGTTTTTCTTTCCATTTTTATTGTTTAAATTTATTGAAAAACACGAGTACAAAAATGTGTTTCTCCATAAAAATTCAAAATGTAACTGTTAAGTTTAAAGTCACCTTACTATCATCCTTAATCTGGGTTCTCATATACTTGTCTCCTGTTGCTAATCACATTTATCAGTTTGGTAATTATCCTTCTAGATATTTGTCCATATATATTGAATGTTCAGTTTATTTTTCATGATATAAAATTTATCCAAAACAACTTTTCAATTGAGATTTTCTTACTAGGCTTTATAATCTTGACCATAATAAAGTGATAGATTAGACAAGAATTGGGGCGCCTGGGTGCCTCGGTCGGTTAAGCATCCGACTTTGGCTCAGTTCATGATCTCACCGTCCGTGAGTTGGAGCCCCGCATCGGGCTCTGTGCTGACAGCTCAGAGCCTGGAGCCTGTTTCAGATTCTGTGTCTCCCTCTCTCTCTGCCCCTCCCCTGTTCATGCTCTGTCTCTCTCTGTCTCAAAAATAAATAAACGTTAAATAAAAATTTAAAGATTAGACAAGAATAAGAAAACAGGATCTTACCTAAGTAGTGTTACCATAAAAACAAAGCATTCAGCTTCTATTGTGCAAAATAAAAATAAAAGTAATAATACAAAGTAATATAAATTAAAACAATAAAAATATAAATGTTTTAATGTAAATATAGTATTCAAAAATAAAAATAGTTCAGGGATATGTAGGTGGCTCAGTCAGTTAAGCGGCTGACTCTTGATTTCGGCTTAGGTCATGATCTCATGGTTCATGAGTTCAAGCCCCACATCGGGCTCTGCACTGACAGTGTGGAACCTGCCTGGGTTTCTCTCTCTCCCTCTCCGCCCCTCCCCTGTTCACTCTCTTTCTTTCTCTCTCAAAAGTAAATAAACTTTTTTAAAAAATTTAAAAAAATAATTATTATTCAAAGTTTGGGCACCTTGGTGGCTCAGTCAGTTAAGCATCTGACTTAGGCTCAGGTCATGATCCTGCAGTTCATGAGTTTGAGCCCTGCATTGGGTTCTGTGCTGACTATTCAGAGCCTGGATCCTGTTTCAGATTCTATGTCTCTTTCTCACTCTCTGCCTCTCCCCCCACTCACGTTCTGTCTCTCTAACTCTCAAAAACAAACAAACATTAAAAACAATTAAAAAAATAATTCAAAGTAGAATCATTATAAAGTTGAAAGTAAGCCCCTAGACATATGTCTGGTGCATAGTAGGTCCTTAATGTCTTATGATTTTCTTTCATAATGTGTTAACTGCACCTTTAAGTTCAAAAATGGAGTATGTATAAAATAAAGATTGCATATCACAGTAAATCAGTGTACAATTATTAAGAAACATACAGAAAGTCATGTGTGAAAAAAAGTGCTAACATTCATAGAAATGAGGAAATTTAGATTAAAGTTATCTATCAAAGGAATCGGAGGAAAAAAGTGATATAACATCCTTTGTAACTAACCCACTGTGCTGGTGTACATTTTGCAGCTTCACTGGAGTCATCTAAATTTCTTGGGCAAATAAATATTTAAGAACACTAAATATGTTTATAGCAACATCTAAATATTCTCTGTAAAATAGACACGACTCACAGGATTAAAAACTCATCCTTCAGTTCAAGTTGTATCTTGTTTGTTTGTTTTCAGATCTGTATAACTTAAATGCTTTTTTTTTTCACCATGGCTATGGCACCCAGGGTTTGCTATGCATACTAATTTTGAGGGAATGTATTATTTATTATTTCCTCAACAGATCTTAATGGCTATATTTTGTGTTTGACAGTTCAGTAAATAAATTTTTTAAACTCTCCCGTCTCTGTCCCCTTCCCTGCTGAGTTCCTGAGCCCTATTTGCCAACTTTCAGCCAAGATTGAATCTTTACAGCTGAGTTTCAACCCATGATAAACATTAGTTTGCAATGGAAATGCTGATGCAGCTTTAATTATAGTGGTGTTAGCTGCTCCATTATAATTAGAGATCTGCTGACCCTCTTAACTGGTTTTGCTTTCAGAACATCATGAGACAGCCTCCTTTTGCCAGTCATTCATCAGCTTCCTTTAAATTCAGTAACAATTTAAGAGTAAATGCACTCCTTAATATAGTTTCTTTGGCTGCTAAGAAGTTGGATGTTCCTCTTAGATCCTCAATTCTGTGCTCCGAGGGCTGAAAGGAAACCAAGGAGAAAATTTAAGCCATCTCAATTGTTCTTTAGTCAGAAATGTACTTCAGAATTCATGTTAGTGTTCTTTCCCACATTTAAAGCTATTTGGGTAAGGCATTTTCTCTTTCCTCTACCCACCTTCCCCTAGCTTCTAACATCTAGTCCAAGAACAGTCTACTTGTATTTATTTTCACTAACGTCAGTGGAGATGGAAAACAGCTGGTCAGCCTTCCTCTGCAGAAACCCACTCATTAAGACAGTGATTCAGGAACCTTTAGTCCACTCTTGCTATCTCCTAATCCTTAACTAGTTCACACTGCCTGGTTGTAAAGACCTTAAATTGTATTATTTTTTTCACAAATATGAGTATAAAGCAGTTGAGATATAGTAGGTCACTCAAACAGCACATTTTCTGGGCAGATTAAAAAAAAAGTTTCCAAAAATTAAAGAGGCTTCTATTCACATCTGTACTAAGAATCTAATAAAGTTATCAGAATTCACTTTGAAATCAAAGTTAATAAATTCATATATGGTAAAACCTTGGATTGGGAGTAACTTGTTCTGCAAGTGTTCCACAAGATGAGCAAACACTTCTAATAAATTTTAACTTGACAAATGAGTGAAACCTTGCAATATGAGTAGTACGTGATGTCGAATGTCACATGATCACAAGTGAGCCAATGATTCTTTTCTCCCTTTCTCTGTCTCTCAGGGATCGTGGGTGATTGTCTCTTATGCTTGGATATTCAGTCTCAGGCCACGGTGTTTGGTAGGAATCAGTGATTTTTCAGAACGTTGGAAGGTTCTCACCATTGGCATTAGTGTATTTTTTGTAACTTTAAAGCATCTATGGGTAGTCCTTTGCACTTCCATACAAGAGTAAGCTTAGGAATGCTTTGCTTCATTCTAGGACAGGCTGCCTACAGATAAAGACCCCTTCCCCTGATGCCTTATTGCCAGTTACATTAAATACAGTATATGACAAGAGTTTATTAATATTGTACTGTAGTCAACATTCATGCAAGTGTATACAATGGCCCCCATGCAGAAAAAGATTCCATTGAGCCAAGAGATAGCAGTGGTCCCATTAGTGGTAGTGAAAGTTGTCCTATACAATAACCCTCCTCTCTCTTGTCTCCCTCACACCAGCCACGAAGGTTTTCAAAGGTAACTACAGGTTAATTTGTATATTTTTCTTTATATTTCATTATTTTGTATTATATTACAGTATTGTAATCATTTTTATATGAATATTTTTGGGTTGTGGAACAGATCATCCAAGTTTCATTATTTCTTATGGGGAAATTTGCTTTAATATACAAGTGCTTTGGATCACAAGCATGTTTCCAGAATGAATTATGCTCACAAACCAAGGTTTTACTGTGTATTGCAGTAGAATTCAACTTTTGACATGCACCTGGGTAGTTGTTAAAAATTCTGATTCTGTAAACCTGTTGAGGGACCCAGGAGAAGGCATGCACAACAACTACCAAGCTTTTCCCCTGCACCCGGAACCCCTTGATTCTCATGCAGAGGGCACCCAGCAAACACAGGGAGAAGCACCCTCATAACAGTTAGATTCTCCAACTGCAGTTATGGGCAAACAACCATTTAAAAATTTCTATGAATAGAGATTTCAGAAGTAACCATGTCCATTCAGTTAGTGTATTTCTTAAAATTTATATGCTCAACTGTATTGAGATTTGTATAAGCATGCCATCAGGAGGTAATAGCAACCTTGAAAATTTGATTGTAAAAAGCAGAAACTCAAAGCAATTACTATGGGTAACTCAAGGAGAAAAAACGTTCGTTAAAACGCTAAGGCATAGCAGACTGGATTATAGAAAAACTGGAGAACCAGCTTTGAGAAATAGGGGAAATAAGGTACGAAACGGAAAGCCAAGAATCAACATAGGAAGTGTGTTAAGAATGATGTTGGTAAAGTTACTACCTTTAACACACTGTCGACAAGCTGCATTCTTCTCTACGCCACCACCACCTAGAAGAGCTTCTGTTCTTGTATCTTTTATTCCCTCCTTGGAGTTTCAAAACTCAGGGGAAACAAGCCAGTTAACTCAACTTAGGCCACATGATCGAGGGTGGGCTTCAGCCAGAAAATGCCATCTTTCTAATATACAGTCATGTATAATTAAATGTTTTGAAAAGACCACATGGCCCAATAAAGCTACAAACTCTGAATACAAAGCATGTACAAAATAGTTGCTATATATAGACTCACAACAGATTTTTGCTGGAGTCTTGTCCTTCAGAATAATAAGGTCTTGGAATTCTCTCTCAAAGAGTTATGGCAGGGATACCGTCTTACATTCAAACTGTTAACTCATTCTCACCAGCTATACAGGCTTTATTTACATCAATGAGATTACTCTTCGTATCTACTTACTTTCACCTATGTGATGTATCCACAGTGTTATAACAGATGTTTTAACATGTACCATACATTATGTACATGTATTTTCTTTGCAAAGTTTGTTTTCAAATAATCTGTATAATTTTATTGTGTTCTTTGTCTTTTTTGGGAGAAGCTTATCGGGTCTTTATGTATTCTAGATATTAGTCTTTTGTTAAGTATGTATTTTGACAATGTTTTATCCCTGTTTGTGTTTATATCAGCTTATTTCATTAATAATGCTTTCTGAGCATCAGATTTTGATTTTAGTAAAGTTGAACTTACCATTTGTCTTTTATAGTTGCTTTCTGTGACCAGTTTCATAAATCTTTTTACTTATATTTTTTTCTGGAATCTTTACAGTGTAGTACTTATATTTAAGTCTGTGATACATTTCAAATTTAATTTTGCATACACGTAAAATATCCAGGTTTATTTCCCCACCCAAAAGGATATCCAGTTGTTCCAGCACTATTTATTGAAAATATTTGTTCCACAGAATTATTTTGACATCGTATTTGAAATGAATTAGCCATATATGTGTTTGTTTCTTGAATTGTATTGTGTTCTAGTGATCCATTTTATTTTCTTAAAATAGTGCCTATTTTCTTAAATACAACTTTTCAGTAATCTTAAAGTCTTATGTAAATCCTCCTACATTCTTCTTTTTTTTTCTTTAGTTATATTTTGCTATACAATGTCCGTATAAAGGTAAATTTTAAGAAAGTAATATAAATATAGATTTTAGAACTATGTATCAATTTTCACTTTTAAAAGTTAGATGAGTTTATAACTGGGAATGTGTTAAATTTATAGATCAATGTGGGAAGAAACTGACCTATTAAGATCTTAACAGCATTTTGTCTTTGATTCCAAGAGCATGGTATATCTTTCCATCCATCCATCCACCCACCCATCCAATTTTTTAAGTAAGTTCTGTGCTCAACATGGGACTTGAACTCAGGACCCCAAGATCAATGACCGCATGCTTTAGTGACTGAGCCAGTCAGGCTCCCCTCTCTATGTATTTGAATCTTCTTTGTTTTCTTATAATTATTCCCCCCTCAAAAATTCTATTTTATTTTCTATTTGTTTTATTTATAATATGTATTTGATGTATGTATATTGATTCTTAAATCTAGCTTAATTTACTTATTAATCTAGTAATAGCTTCATACAGTCTTCATCAATTCCTATGTAGACAATGACATAAAGAGAGACAGCAGATAGCAAGAGAAGAAAGGAACAGAGAAAAACAACCATAAAACAAGTAACAAAATGGCAGTAAATGCATATGTATCAATAATTACTTTGAAGGTAAATGGACTAAATGCTCCAGTCAAAAGACAGCGGGTAAAGAAATGGATAAAAGATCCATCTTATGCCGCCAACAAGAGACCCATTTCAGACATAAAGACACAAGCAGATTGGAAGTGAAGGTATGGAGACGCATTTATTATGCTATATCATACAGAATAGATTTTAAAACAAAGATTATAACAAGAGACAAAGGAGAACACCATATAATCATTCAGGAGATAATCTAACAAGAAAATATAACAATTATAAGTATTTCTGCACACAACATGGGAACACCCAAATACTTGAAGCAGTTAGTAACAAATACAAAGGAACCAATCAATAGTAATACATTAACAGTATGGGACTGTAACATTCCACTACTTCAGTGGGTAGATCATCCAAACATAAAATCAATAAGGAAAGAGACACTTTGAGTGACACATAGGACCAGATTTATTAAAACATATATTCAGAACATTCATTCCATCCTAAAAGAGAATATACACTTTTCTCAAGATCACATGAAACATTCTCCAAAAGAGATCACATATTAGGCTAGAAAACAAGTCTCAACAAATTCAAAAAAGATCAAAGTCATTCCATGTATCTTTTCTGATCACAAGGCTATGAAACTAGAAATCAATCACAAGAAAAAAATCAAGAAAGCCTACAAATACATGGAGGTTAAACATGCTATTTAACAATGACTGGGTCAACCAAAACGTCAAAGAGGAAATCAAAAGCTATATGGAGACAAATGAAAATGAAAATACAATGGTCCAAAACCTTTGGGATACGACAAAAGTTGTTCTAGAAGGAGGTCTATAGCAATACAGGCTATCTCAAGTACAAGAAAATTTTCAAATAAATAACCTAAACCTTACACCTAAAGAAGCTAGAGAAAGCACAAATGAAACACCAAACAAGCATAACAAAGGAAATAATAAAGATTAGAGCATAAATAAACAAAATAGAGACTAACAAAAGAATGGAACAGATCAAAAAAACCTGGAGGTGTTTCTCTGAAAAGATCAACAAAATTGATAAACCTTCAACCAAACTCATCAAAAAAAGGAGAGAGAGGACTCAAATAAAGTCAGAAATGAAAGAGTAGAAATAACAACCAACATCACAGAAATGTAAACACTTTTAAGAGAGTATAATGAAAAATTATATGCCAAGAAACTGGACCACCTATAAGAAATGGATAAATTCCCTGGAAACAGAAAACCTCAAAATTCAATCAGAAAGAAATAGAAAATGTGAACAGACTGATTACAGCAATGAAATTGAGCTAATCAAAAAACACCCAACAAACAAAAGTCTAGGACCAGACAGCTTTACAGGCAAACTGTATCAAACATTTAAAGAAGAGTTAAGACCTATTCTTCTCAAACTATTCCAAAAACAGAAAAGGAAGGAAATCTTCCAAATTCCTTCTATAAGGCCTGCATTACTCTGATAACAAAGCCAGATAAAAAAACTACACAAAAAAGAGACCTGCAGGGTATGACCTCTGATGAACATGATACTTCAACAAATATTAGCAAACTGAATCCAACAATAGATTTTAAAAAAATCATTCACCACTATCAAGTACGATTTAGTGTCAGGATGAAGAGTGGTTCAGTATTTGGCAAATCAATAAATGTAATACACATCCAGAAGAGAAGCCTAAGAACCACACGATTATTTCAATAGATGCAGAAAAAGCATTTGACACAGTACAATAACTATTGATGATAAAAACACCTCGCAACGCAGGTTTAGAGAGAACATACCACAACATAATAAAGGGCATATATGAAAAATCCACTGTGACCATCATACTCAAAGGTGAAAAGCTGAGAGCTTTTCCCCGAAGATCAGGAAAAGACCAGGAGATCCATTCTCACCACTTTTATTCAATCTAGTACTGGAAGTCCTAACTACAGCAGGCAGACAACAAACAGGAATAAAAGAATTCCAAATAGGTAAGGAAGAAGTAAAACTTTCATTATTTGTAGATAACATAATGCTATGTATGGAAAACCCTGAATTTCCACCAAAAAACCACAAGAAGAGATAAATGAAGTCAGTAAGATCATAGGATACAAAATCGATATACAAAACTCTGTTGCATTTCTGCACGCTAAAAGCGAAACAACAGAAGGAGATACTAAGAAAGCAATCCCATTTACAATTGCACCAAAAAGAATAAAACACCTAGGAATAAAGTTAACCAAAGAGGCAAAAGATCTGTGCTCAGAAAACTATAAAATATTGACAAAATAAATTGAAGATGACACAGATAAATGGGAAGAATTTCCATGGTCACAGATTCGAAGAACAAATATTGTTAAAATGTTCATACTACTCAACGCAATCTACACATTTCATGCAATTCCTATCAAAATACAAAAAGCATTTTTCACAAAACTAGAACCAATAATCCTAAAAGTAAATCCATGAATAGCCAAAAACAATCTTGAAAAGGAAAAACAAAACTGGAGATACCACAATTCCAGATTTCAAGTTAAAGTGCAAAGCTATACTAATGAAAACAGTATGGTTATAGACATACATATCAATAGAATAAGATAGAAATCTCAGAAACAAACCCACAATTATATGGTCAGTTAATCTTTGACAAGAGAAGCAAAAATATGAAATAGGAAAAAAATCAAATGGTGTCAGAAAAACTGGACAGGTATGTAGAAAAGAATAAAACTGTACCACTTTATTATACCATATACCAAATAAATTCAAAATGGATTAAAGGCCTAACTGTGATATATGAAACCATAAAAATCCTAGGAGAGAGCACAGGCAGTAATTTCTCTGACATTGGCCATAGCAACAGTTTTCTAGATATGTCTCCTGAGGCAAGGGAAATGAAAGCAAAAACTGGGATTTGATGTATTGGGATTACATCAAAATAAAAAGTTGGGGCACCTGGGTGGCTCAGTCAGTTGAGCGTCTGACTTCAGCTCAGATCATGATCTCACCACTCTTGAGTTCGAGCCCCACATCAGGATCTGTGCTGACAGCTAGGAGCCTGGAGCCTGCTTCAGATTCTGTGTCTCCCTCTCTCTCTGCCCCTAACCCACCCGCATTCTGTCTCCATCTCTCTCTCAAAAAATAATAATAATAATAAACATTAAAAAATAATAATAAAATAATAAAAAATAAAAAGCTTCTGTTCAGTGAAAGAAACAATCAACAAAACTAAAAGACAACCTACAGAATGGAAGAAAATATTTACAAATGACATAGCTAAGAAAGGGTTAGTATCCAAAATATATAAAGAACTGATACAACTCAACACCCAAAAAACAAATAATCCAATAAAAAAAATAGGCAAAAGACATGAACAGACATTTCTCCACAGAAGACATCTACATGGCTAACAGATATAGGATACAGCATTCATTATCTGGGAAATGTAAATCTAAACTACAATGACCCATCACCTCACACCTGTCAGAATGGCTAAAATCAAAAATACAAATAACAGCTAGTGTTGGTGATGAAGTGGAGAAAACGGAACCCTCTTCTACTCTGGGTGGGATTGCAAGCTGGTGCAGCCACTGTGGAAAACAGAATGTAGCTTCCTCAAAAATTTAAACATACAACTACTCTATGATACAGTAATCATACTACTAAGTACTATTCAAAGAATATAAGAACACTAATTTGAAAGGATATATGCATCCCTATGTTACTGCAGCACTATTTACAATAGCTAAATTATGGAGGCATCCCAAGCATCCATCCATAGATGAATTCATGGACACATGCTCACATGTGTACACACGCAAGAATATTATTCAGCCTTTAAAAATAATGAAATCTTGCCATTTGCAACAACAGGGATGGAGTTAAAGAGTATTATGCTAAGTTGAATCTGTCAGAGACAAATACTGTATGATTTTACTCATATGTAGAGTTTAAGAAACCAAACAACTGAACAAAAGAAAAAGACAGAAACAAACCAAGAAAACAGACTCTTAAGTATAGAGAATAAAATGATGGCTACCAGGGGTAGGTAGGTTGGGGGATGGGTAAAATAGGTGATGGGGATTAAGAATACGCTTCTCATGACGAACACTCAGTAATATTTAGAATTGTTGAATCACTACATTGTACACTTGAAACTTATATAACACTGTATGTTAACTATACTGGAATTTAAACTTAAAAACTTAAGAAAAGCATATTATGTCATCCTATTTCTATTTTCATTCATCTTTCACTACAGATGTAATTAAGGATTTTGAGATAATCATTCCAGATTATCCAGGTGGGCCCTAAGTAGTGTGAATGGTGTTCTTAGAAGAAAAAGGAAAGGGAAACTTGAGACATACAGAGGAGGAAAAACTCATGCAAAGAGAGGCAGGCATGTGAGTTAAGCAGCCACAAGTCCATGAACACCTGAAGCCACCACAAGCTGCAAGAATCAAGCAAAGATTCTCCTCTAGAGTCTTTGAAGAAAGCATAGAACTGCTGGTACTTTGATTTCAGACTTTTGGACCCAGAAGTGGAGGAAAATTAATTTCTACTGTTTTAACCAACTCAGTTTATGGTAATTTGTCATAGCCTTCCTAGAAAAAGGAGTAATTAGTTTGGGCTCCATAACAAAATACCATAGACTGAGTAGCTTATAACCAACGAAAATTTATTTCTCATTGTTTCAGAGTTTGAAAGTCCAAGGTCTGGTGCCAGCATGGTTGGATTTGGGTGAGGATCCATCCTTTTCCATGTTGCAAAGGGGTCTCTTTTATAACGGGACTAACTGCATTTATGAGAGCTCCACCCTCATAACCTAGTCACCTCCCAAAACATTACCTCCTAATGCCATCACATTGGGGGTTAGGATTTCAATATATAAATGGGGGCCAATAAATATTCATTTAATTGCAGAAACTAATACAATATTTAAAATGAGCAATAGAGGGTTAACTGCTAGCTCTGGGTGAAAAGTGGCAGGTTTCCATTGGTGTGAATTGTACATAGAATCATTATTCTGTAACATTCAATTGCCGGTTGGGGAGAGGGCTTTTACTATAAGCAGCACCAATTATTCTAGTTTCTCTAAGATTTTTTAATCTAAGTTATCTAGATCAGAATACGCAAATATGTGTCCTGAAGATAAATGACTACTTCTGAGATTCAGCCTACAAGAGTATAAAATGTGTGTGGTTATCTTTTTTTTTTGGGGGGGGGGGAGGGGGGTACATTTTGCAGTAGTTTTCATATCTCAGTGCACTTTCCTTTCAATAGCCAAGGATGCACACATAATAATCCAGAATACAAGATTTGTAACAGTACCTTTTCCTACTCCCCCATTTTATTTGTTCTCATTTTAAGGTGTCTTGAAATGGAACGAATTTAAACCTGGCCATTTTACCATCTTTGTGGAAAATACTGCTAGTATTTAAGTGTACATTCAAAAAATCTTGCCTGATTTTATGGATGAGAGAACTGAGGATCCAGCGGCTTTAAGCAACTTACTCAAACATACATAACCAGTGAGTGGCAATTATAGAATCCTAATACAGATCTAATTCCACCATCGTTAGAAGTTCTCTGCTTCCCATGTTTTCAGCTAATAGTTAAGTACCAAATATTTGCTAGTCATTCAATACAAATACATAATATTTTCTAGGTACCATGAAAAATAAGAGGATGTATAATAAGGTGTCTCTCTCCCCAAAGTATCTACAGTTAAATAATGGCATGTGAGAATATTAGAAAATATCTAATTTCTATAGAAACTGAAAATCATTTATATGTATTTTATGTTATAATTGAATATCCTGGAATATGTGATTTATATGAGTAGTAATAATACCACACAAAAAATAATTATGAAGTAATACCCTAAAATATTTGTCATTTGTTGTCAAGCCCAAGAACAAAAACAATTTCTCTGTGTATTCTACCTACTGGTTTTGTGCTCTAATAGCCAGAAAAAGCCACCCCAGTACTTCTGACAGTCTGAGCGTGCCTGCACTATATCTGAATTTATTACTCACCATTTGTTATACTGCTAATAAAAACAGTATAAAATACTATCTTGTCACATTAAATCTCAAGCAGAAATCTTGTTATATTTCAAGAAATGATTTAATATTTTATTACCTAAAATACTGGTGTAGAACGAAGTTTACCACCATTTCTGTGAGCTGCTAACTAAATATTGATTGGGGGTAAAGTTGCAACCTTAGCTGCACAGGAAAAGCTTTTCAACTTCTTACAGTACAAAGGGTACTATGTGCTTCAGTGCCTTGTGACTAAATCAATAAAGCACAGCCAAGGTTCAAGATCCCTCATAATATTTCCAAGTCATATACTCATGTCTCTAGCCATCCATAGCTCTTTAATTTTTTTAAAAAGTTGTCATTGTAATGAGCCATCTTAAAAAGTAAATAAATGAAAATGCAGAATAGAAATAAAGAAGAAATCATACTCTTGATCATTTCTTTTAAAAAGTTACATAAAAATGGCAATACCATAGTAATCTAGTTTGGAGAGAAAATAAAGCTGTAATACTTGTATTAAGCCATAAAGTAACTGGTTTTTGTTCCTTAGATCATGTGCAACTGAGACCAAATGTTAAAAAGTTTTATCTAGAACTGGCCAAGGGTATTTTCTATGTGTTGAAAATAAGAAATTCTTCTAACTAAACATCCTAAAAATATTACTGAAAGATGGCTCTTCATTTTCCCATACTACTGTTACAATATATCAAAATATATATACTGATATATATTAAGATATAAACTTGGTAGGCATTTTTAAACTACATGGAATCAAGTTTCAAAGTGAATGACTTTCACAGTTTAACTGTTTTTTTTTTTATCCCATCTCTCTAGAAGGCTTTCTTGATGGAGGAAAGAAGTGATTGTTGTATAATATTCAAACATTCTGTGATAGAACACATGGGAAACATGCTTCCTGTACCTCCTTCTACTGATATTAATAATATACATATGTATATTTAACTTAGGAGAGGGTTCATACGTGTGTGTGTGTGTGTGTGTGTGTGTGTGTGTGTGTGTGTGTGGCTGCAATTATGGAAATATGGATAGGCTCCAGAAATAAAAATTTATCATGATTTTCAGAAAACATCTTTAAAATGCTCATTTTATCAGGGAGAGAAAAACATTTCCAGGAAAACTGTTCAGTATTCAATTCCCTAAATGATCACCTGTGATTTATCCAGGTACTTGGTTTTTTTTTTTTTCTAAATGTTTATTTTATGTTCATAATACTAATTTCCTGTTCAACACTCTAAGGTTCCTAAGCCATTTATTAAGAAATCAGAAAATTACAAAAAAGAAAATGGAAAGTATTACCACTCCCAACTTTGATCCTGGGCCAAAGGCTCCCATAATGATAATATTATTTAGAAAAAAAAATGAGACAGGATGAAAAATGGTAGGAAGGAAAATCAGAAAGGAAGGAAGGAACTAATGATATTAAGAATTTCCGGTTAGAATGGGGGACATCACTGATAAATAGCTTAAATTAACTTTGCAGAATATCACATACCCACTCTTCTGTTAAAAGGGGCAAAGAAAAATCAACTGATACTATTTCTCCCAAGACTTAGGTTCCATCATCTAAAAAGTTCTTAGGTTATGTCATCTAAAATTAGTTGTCTGGAACAGAGGACAGGACAACCTGAGCAGGTATGTTATTAGTACTATGAGACAAAGTGGCCTTTCAGATTCTGTCGTAATGCTGTTAGAAAGAATTTTCTTCCAAATCCTTAAGTCTGTGTTTGTGTTTGTATGTGTCTGTGTGTGTGTGTGTGTGTGTGTGTGTGTGTGTGTGTGTGTGTGTGTGTAATTTATATGCTTCTGTTTCAAATGGTCTACTCTATGCAGGGAATATGGGAGTAAAATCTGGTACGTCTGAATCACTACAGAATCATAAGTTGACATATTCACAAAGACACATTAAAGTAGGCACATTGTTACAATTTATAATAAGTTCTAGAGCTCAGAGAGACACTGAGTTTGTCTTTAAATATAGAGAAGGCACAGTTATTGTTCCTATATCTCCATACTCACCCATACTTGCCAGGAGAATTGATCATCTTTTACTCCAGCCTTTACTCTTGGTTTTTCCTCACAAGATCAAAACAGGGTTCTTCCCACAAATTTATAGAAAGTATACAGGTGAGGTTTAGATCCAACCTACACAGGCCACTAACTAATCAATCTGATCACCACCCCATAATCACCTGTAAACCATCAATCTTCCATTTTCAATGTATTTTTTATTTTTTTTAATTTTTAAACATTTTTAAGTTTATTTTGAGACAGAGACAGTACAAGTGGGGGAGGGCAGAGAGAGGCAGAAAGAGAGAATCCCAAGCAGGCTAAGCGCTGACAGGGCAGAGCCCAGTGTAGGGTTTAAACTCACTGAAACTTTGAGATCATGACCCAGCTGAAATCCAAGAGTTGGACACATAAACCGACTTAGCCACCCAGGTGCCCCTATTTTCAAAGTATCTTAATTGCCAAATTGGCCTCACAGTCATAAAAGCCTTTCTTCCAGAGCACAGGTTATGGCCCAAGCAGCTACCCAGGTAGCTCTGTTTTTGAACCTCTGTGACAAGACTTACACTTGCACTGTGGACACCTGACTTGCTCTTACCCCCCACTTTAATAAATTCTTAAAAATAGGAAATCATTTCTTCCTAAAGATCTTTCAAAATGATCTGGGATAAAAAAAAACATGGGGTTCAAAGTCAGACAGCTGTGGGAACAATTTCAAGTCCTGCCGCTTACCAGCTCAGGTATTTGGAGGGAGATATTTGACTTTGGGAGATCTCAAATTCCTTATCTGTATAGTCAGTGTAAAATAATAACACATTCATTTCCAGGTAGTTGTGAGGGCAGAGGAAATATCATCGGTAAAGAGATCAAATACAGTGTCACATTAGCCTCTGATGTTTACAGCGTCTGAATTCGACCCAATATTCTCTGTTTTATCAGACATGTAGGTGTCCACCACCTACTCCATCTACCAGCAATAGACCAATCATTAATTTCTGTTGATGTGGTGTTTGGAGTGGTGGTCGGTCTGGAGTCGATGGCCAAGAAAGAATTCTTGAGACATCTTCAGTGCAAAGAGGTGATTTTATTAAAGCACAGGGACAGAACCCTTTGGCAGGAAGAGCTGCCCTGGGATTGTGAGGACGGACTCCTCACAGTAAAACCTTGGTTTGCCAACATAATTTGTCCCAGAAACGTGCTTGTAATCGAAAGCACTTGTATATCAAAGCGAATTTCCCCTTAAGAAATAAAAGGAACTCAAATGATTCATTCCAAAACTCAAAAATATTCATATAAAAATGATTACAATACTATAATGAAATAACAAAGGAAATACAAAAGATAAAGAAAAATAAATTAGCCTTCACTTACTTTGTAAACCTTCATGGCTGGTGTGAGAGAGACAAGAGAGAGGAGGGTTATTGTGTAGAAAGACTTTCACTATCACTAACAGATGTTGACTACAGTACAATATTAATAAACTCTTGTCATATACTGCATTTAATGTAACTGGCAATAAGGCAGCAGAGGAAATGGTCTATATCTGCAGACAGCCTGACCTAGAATGAAGCAAAACATTCTTTTTTTTAATGTTTTATTTATTCTTGAGAGAGAGAGAGAGAGAGAGAGAGAGAGACAGCACAAGTGGAGGAGGGGCAGAGCAAGAGAGGGACACAGAATCAGAAGCAGGCTCCAGGCTCTGAGCTGTCAGCACAGAGCCCAGTGCGGGCTGGAACTTACAAGCCATGAGATCATGACCTGAGCCAAAGTCAGACTCTACTGACTGAGTCACCCAGGCACCCCCGAAGCAAAACATTCTTAAGCTTACTCTTATATTGAAAAGCAAAGGACTGTCCATAGGTGTTTCAAAGTGACAAAAAATTCACTAGTGCCAGGTGTGGGCACTTTCCAAAGTTCCAAAAAAAATTACTGATTTCTGCCATACACCAAGGCCTGAGACCCAGCATCTGAGCATGGGAGATGATCACCCATAATCCTTCAGCAAGTGAGTGAGGGAAAGAGAGAGAACGAATCATTGGCTCAGTTGTGATCATGTGACTTTCGGTGTCACATACTACTCATACTGCAAGACATCGCTCATTTATTAAGTTAAAATTCATTAGAAATGCTTGCTCACAGAACAAATTATTTGCAATCCAAGGGTTTACTGTACTTGAAAGTTGGGAGAGGTAAAGACAAGGAGAAGGTAAAGAAAGGACTTTCATTTGATAAAGACGACACAGGATACTGGAGACCAAGCTATTGTCAAGCTAAGGTTGTTTTCCCCTCTAGCTAAGAATTAACATTAAAACAGTAGGGAATTCCTGGAGAAATGTTATAGTAGGGCTGCCTCAAGTGTTTGTCAATGGGCTGCAGGTTATAAACAAATTTAATTTCAGCTACATTTCCCTGCACCTTTGTTTCCCACATCATCTACTTCACATCAAAGTCATTGGAATTGACCTCTGAGTGAGCCACAGTTTTTAAATCAAAATGTCTCACTTAGTAAATGGGCTATGCAATATCTCAATTCCCATATCTCAGTATCTCCACTTTGGATGGCCTCTCTTCAAATTGAAGGATAACAAAGATAGACTTTTCTTTATTCAGAACAGCCTACTTTGTTTGATTCTCAGAAGGATCCCTTAAGAGCAAGTAAAATTTACCTAACATTACATTAGATTTTAAAGTGTGACTCTGAATTCAGTGGGGCAACTTAAAGCTCTTTTCTCATATTAAAAACTGTATTTTCCCTCAGAATCAAAGAGCTGTTCCCTGATAGTCATAAAAAAGTAAAGGTTGGGGTAAAATGATTTCCATCAACCAAAGTATCAAAGTCCTCATGCCTACCTTTATATCAAAACATGTATAAATAAAGAGTTAAATGGTGTAACTCTAATATTTTTAATCCCTTTGGTTGTCTTTTTCTGGAGCAGCAGTTTTTAAAGTGCAGTGAGAAAACACTCGGTGGTCTCTAAGAGCTTATGAACAGTCAATGACAAACTCCCTTTTCTGATCACACACTTGTGTGAGAATGAATTTTCTGTAAATACTTCAACTAAAGCAATACATCACACCAGAATGAATGCAGAAAAAGATAGAATCCAGCTGTCTTCTGGTAAGCCAGACTTTAGAGCAACTGCAAAACTTTAAAACAATGGCACTGCTCTTGCTAAATTTTGGCTGTGAAAAATAAGTCTTTTTTCATGTAAAAATGTGTGATTTATATTAACAGATAATGGGCATCTTATAGCTATTTATAGATAAAAACTATTTTTTTAATTTCCAATTTAACCTCTAATTTATTACCAATGCATTGTTAAAAAGAAAACCACCAGATCAAAATGGAATCCTCGTTCAGGATGAATCCCCAAACTAGGGCTTAATACTTAATCTAATTGCAGTTGCAACCTCTCCCAGAAATGCAGTTTGTGGAATTTTCAGAAATTCCAGGAATTTTCTGATAAGTGCCAATGAAGTGCCACAGGGGCCTTCTCCTTCCCCATAAAGGAGATGAGATAATCTGCATAATAAACTCTGTTCTTCCCCTTAGGGGAAAGCCATCTTACCTGGAACAATCCTTTACTCATGCTAATAACTTTCTTAATCCACCCCCTTTCTATAAAAATTTTCCATGTTGTACAGCTCCTCAGAAAGCCCCCTGGATCTGGCAGGTGGGATGTTGCCTGATTCATGAATTGTTTAATGAAGCCATAATGAATGCTGGGGGTGCTCAATAATTTAAGTGTCTAAAGGGACCCAGAGTAAAAAGTGAGAGTTCCCAAATTCAATCTGATGCCTACAATCGTTTTTGTATTTCTTCTTCCAAAGGCTCACATCTCGTTAAGGCATATATAATCAAAATAATAGCAACACCATAGACATGTACAGAAGATTACATAGTTGTAAAGTAGTTTTATATGCATTATCTTATTAAAACACAGCCTAGTCTGTCAGATGAGCATAGTTACCATTTGTAATTATTTTGAAGACTATAAGGATAACTTTTATACAAAATGGCTAGAGTCCCAACTGGTAGGTAGAAGTGTTGAAATGAAAGACAAGATCCGTTGACCCTTTAAACTGCAAAACCACCAATTCAGGTTAAAACTCAACCCTAAATCAAGCCACACAATGTTTTCCATTTCACTCCCAAGATGAGTTGAGTTTTCAATGACAAAGGCAAACCTCTGAGTAGAAATCTACTTTCTTATTCTTAGTGTCAGGCATGTTTACTAAACAAAACAAAATACACTTCTAGAAAGATTAAATAATCCAAATCTCTAGCAGCAAGTATTAATGGGTTTTGCCCTAAAGTTTATAAGGTGATTTATTTGTGTTTGTGGAACAATTGCTAACCTCCATTCTTGTTCCTCCATATTTTCTCTTAGTTGCGGGCACAGCAAATTGGTAACTGCTACATACTTGTACTGCTTAAGTTGGTTTTTGATCTTAAATATTCCTGACAAACTATTACTTGGTTTTAACATCCCACAGAGTCCAAAAAATCTTGAGTATTAATTCAGAGTGACCCCAGAATTTACCACTTGGTGGTATATATACAAAATTATGCAAAGTAACTGCTAGAGAAGATACCCCTTCTATTTTTGAGCAAATTTGACTTATTTACCAGTAACATGGTTTTCCTGAAGATCTATTATTCATGGGAGATAAAAGGTAATATGATTTTCCTACTTCATAATATAATGATAATTATAGTCTACTGTTGGCATTCATTTATGTCAGCTATCCCCAAGAACTTTTACATTTTAAATGTTAATATTAATTCATATATATTATAGATATATAAATACAAATGCATAAATATAAATAATATGTGCATATTTGTATATATAAAATATTTTAAAAATATGTGATGTTTCACAAATATATTAACACCATCTCACGGGACTGGCCTTCCAAGGAATACACTTTTGAAGACAATGGATTACATATTGTCATTTTGAATTTTCATCTAGGTATTAAAGACAGATTACAGTACTTTTTTTATTGTTCCAATTGATAAACTTCCAGTTTATCAATAAGTACATGAGGCTTTTTAGTCCAGAAAATTATACTGCTTTATTGTGTTTTTTTTTTTTTTTTTTTGGCTTCATTACCTTCTTTTGATTTCTTAAATCTTCATCTGGCTTCTCTTTCAAGAATCTTCTTTTCCCTGCTCTTCATCAGGTAAACTAAATATGAATTTTGGTCACATTTCTCAAAACATACAAAAATAGGGTAATAACAACTGAGAGCAATAGTTTTACTGACTCTGCAATATTATTTTTATTTTATTTTTCCATGCCATGTCCAATCCAACAGCCAGTCAGTCCACTTCTCTCAACTGCAATGCCATAGGCTATTAAATTCCACGATCATCTATGCCTACTCTTCAGTACTACTCTTCTACTGAAGAGTAGGCATAGATGATCGTGGAATTTAATAATTCCTTGCTTATACTTGTACCCCAAAGATTATCATTCACTGTTTAAAACATGTTCATTATCTACAAACTCCTTAATCTGACTACAAATCACCTCTGTGGTCTCTATTTCTTTTTCCCCCCAATATCTACCTCTCCCATCATCCATTTTTCCCACTGCATTGGACTTTATGTTCCTCCTAGCTAGTTTTGGCCATAGGATCTTTGTGCTAGCTTCTCACTCTGCAGGATACACTTTCTTACCAACTTTTGCATAAGTGGTTTAATGTAGCATTCAGATTTTAACCTTAAGTTACCTTTTACTGAGCCTTCCCCCACAATGTAAGATGGTCACATAGTCTATTTGCATAGAATTTTTCAATATCTGATATTGTTTTTTTTAATTTCCATTTCTTCCCACTAAAATACAACCTCAATAAATGTTATGTTTTTCTTTGCCATCTAGACTAGTTTCTGATACATAGTGAGAATAAATATTCACACAATTAATATTGAGTGAGTAATTAACCAAAAATCTGAAAATCAATTAGCTTGATTATGTAGAAAAGAATCTCTTAACAGTTTACTCTTATTTTAAGCATTTTTTTCAGCATTCTGGCTAATGAAAGAAAGATTTCCCAACTTAGAATTTTTTGTTTCTGCCAGGACTAAGCTTTGCTTTAAAGGGAAAGGAGGACATTTTTCTATTACAGTGTAATTTTAACTATAATACAATTCTGAACAATTATCACAAGAGCCATATTGAGCTGAGCAATATGAAATGATTTAGCTTATAGTCACAGAAAGTATTCTCTATATCCCCAAATTAAGGAATGGGGGGAAACGTCCTCTTGTTATTAACAAAAACTATTTTTAAATGTATCATCATGTCTAAATTGTACTATAATAAAGTATTATTTTGAGAATAGCTTTGTCAAATCGAACACGCTAGTGAATGATCTCTATATCACTATGTCAATGACACTGGTAGATACTAATATGTAATTATTTGAATCAAACTTTTGAAACAAGCATCTTTTAGTAATTTTTCAATATTGCTATTTCACATTGAGTACCAGATGTCAGAAGAGTTGAAAACATGTTTATTTTAGTCTCTTGGTCCTTCAAGATTTTTATGACTCAATACCAGCCTCGTCTTGCATGGATGTGTATTTAGCCTCATTGAGTGAGCAGCCTTTGAGGAGTAGCAATCTGCATACTTCTAAAAGAAATGATTTGGCCACCTGCACTTTTGGAAAATTGTAAAAAAAAAAAAAAAGCTATAGAAAACTTTCTAAGGCAGGAAATATCAATAAATAATATTTTAAAGATTTTGGATCTCTGGGGAAAGTGGAGCCTCATTAAGGTGCAAGTTCTTAAATCTAAAGAGAAACAGACATGAAGTGAGCTTGATGATTTACAAATCTGGAAGCAAATAAGTTAGCAAAGTTTAATGTGACTGCTATTTCAGAAGAAATGACACAATATCCTTTGCAATTTCCAGACAGCATGTTCAAATTAGCTTACACTGCCGATATTCCTTCCTTTCTGTCTCTTTCTCTCTTTCTCTACATGCTCCCAACACAGAATATTCCTCCCTCTCTTAGAAGTCTCAATGCACATTAGCTGTTAGAGGCTCTGAAAGATCTGTGTTAAAAAACCTTAACTTTGTTCCACTCATGTTTGCTTCACCACGACTCCTAGTGGCACATTTATGCAGAACACAATCTGGGAAACTAAGATCCATATGGTAAGACTTGGTTAATTGGAATGCCATGGAATATGAGGAAGACTATGCCTAAACCCAGAAGTTACTTCTTCAAAGGCATCAGGTAAAAGTAAACAAAACTTACAGATTTTACAGAGCTAATTAGAAGTAACTTTTGGGAACTTACTTTAAAGCCTCGCTTATTTTCAGTTACAGATTAAGTCATGAATTTACCTTCATTTCCCCAGAAAAGCCTAAGGTTTTCATTTTCTATTTCCTACTTTAAACCTGGAGGAATTGCAGTAGGGATTTTAGGTGTATAAAATAAATTGGTGAAGCCTGAACCCAGCCCAGGTTTATGCTGTTTCGTAAGAAACTCAAAGTTTGCTTCAAATTTACATTTTCTATTACTTTTAATTTTAATAAATGATTTCCAATTGCTCCAGAACTTCTCAGAACCACTTCTACTTGTATAAATATTAATGAAAATATATATTAAAATGGTCGCTATTTGATGAGTGTTTATGAAGATTTATCTTTCTAGCAAGATTTTTGCTAGATCTCTGACCAAGATTTTTATTTTTCTCTATTTTCATCTTTTCTATAAACTAAAGCTCTTACCAACTCTATTTCTCTAAAAGTATGAGAAGTTACTCAAGTTATGCTGACAATGCCCTTAAAAATCTAATTAACTAATTATATCAAAAGATGTGTATAATTGGTAAAATGCTATATTTCAATAAAATGCTAATATATTGACTATTCTTTGTAATAATGTATCATTATGTATAATTGTGTATATGTGGAAAAAGAGTAGTTTTCAAATCTTACTAATTTTAATGTGATTTTTTGCATAGTAAACTCGACCTATGCTGGTTAACCCCCTTGACCTACAGCAGGAGTTTATAAATGTCAGTAAAAGAGAATAAGGATGGCTGTTTTATGATATAATTTTCAAACTAGTCTAATTTTTGTATGTAGGTCTATCATGATGTATAAATCGTTTTCAAACTTCATTAGTTTATTATTACTGATAAATTAGCTGAAAGTGACTACCAGCTAATTTTAGTGTAAAAGTATGATAAAACTATGGATGAGATTTATTTGTTTAGGATAGTGAGTGGGTCTAAAAGTTTTTTTTTTTTTTGTTTTTTTTTTTTACCTCAATTAGAAAGGTAGAAAAATCTCACTGAGATGATATGATAAAGACAAGCAATTTGAGGGAAGGGATTATACACATACCATTATTTATTTACTTCAGGAATAGGCTTATAATGATTCTCATTTGAATTGCATTTTTATCACTAGTTCTTCAAGTCTTGTCCTTGGACAACATAAAATAAAATCTATTGGAAATATTTGTTATAAATAGATTACATATCCAAGCTCTACATTTACTGAACGACCTAAGATGAACATTTAAAAATAATACTCTTGGGGTGCCTGGCTAGCTCAGTCAGTTAAGCCCCGACTTCAGTTCAGGTCATGATCTCATGGTTCATGAGTTCGAAGCCTGTGTCAGGCTCTGAGCTGTCAGAGCTGACAGCTCACAGCCTGGAGCCTGCTTCAGATTCTGTGTCTCCCTCTCCTTCTGCCCCTCCCCTGCTCATGCTCCCTCGCTCTCTCTCTCTCAAAAATAAACAAATATGATTTTTGTTTTAAAAAGAATATCACTATTCGGTTGAGTGATATTAATCTTGGATTAAATAAGCCATTAGAAAATCAACTAATTAAATGATCATTGACAGAATCAAGCCTTTTGTGCTATAATATCACTTCGAAAGGATAGCTAAGTACAATTCCGATTTCTATAGCTAGTGTACAGAGTTTTAAAGAACTTGTATGGTCACTCAGATTGGAATGTTTTCTTACTTTAGTGTGTTTTCTTACTTTATTTAATTCAACTATCCAGGTTTGATCAACAAATTACTTTAAAACTGATGCATTTTATATTTGTCATCCTATTTGAACACTCAGCACACATCACCTCTTTTTTGGAGGGAATTTTCGCAACCAAATTGAGGGAAGTTCTCATCTCAGAAGCTAAAAATGTAGATATACATTGTGTCAGCCCCCGCCCCCCTTTTTTTTTTCCTTCAGTTCAGATCGGGCCTGTAGCAGTTTTCTCAAATGTGAGGCCTCTGGCCTCATGAGGACACAGCAGTATGAGAATCCTGAGAAGTATATTCATACATCCTGTTTTACCTGGGACACCCTGCTTCCTGCCTATTTCCCTGTTTAATTATTAATGCTATTAATAGCCTCTTATTCTGAGAGTCCCAGTTTGGGCAACAGATTGTATGGTTCCCTTAATTATATGGAATATTCTTCAGTGGTATTAGGTGCAACAGGACTGAAGTCAGAAGTCAGGAGTGGCCATGGGTTGAATGGTAGTTTCTGATGTCCTATGCTGCAGGTACAGGTTATAGCTTTTAGCAGTTGGACGGTGGAAGCAGGGCTTCCTTTAGTGGGCCAGTTCTTTGGATTGTGTGCCTATCCATCTACCTCTGGCCTCACAATCTCCTACACTAGAAGTAAGGTAAACCATAAAACACACTTTCCTTCTCTTCTCTTCTCTCCATTCCTTCCTTCCTTGCATCCATCCTTCCTTTCTTCCTTCCTTCCTCCTTCCTTCCTTCATTTTTCTTTCTTTTCCCTTCTTTCCTTTCCCTTTTTTATCTTTCTTTTCTTTCTTTCCTTTTCTTTCCCGTTTCAGGTTTACTTGGAACTCTTTAAGCACAAATTCTGCTGCCTACTAAAAAGCCTGGATAGGCTACACAGAAACAAATTATTTTCTTCTCTCTCAAAAGGTGGATAAATGTCCTTTTTCTCTTAACCATTTAGTTTTATTCTCTACTTACAGAGGCCCAAGAATAGGATGTCTCAATATTCTGTAACAGAGTGATGTCTGTGGTCTTTTGAATGTTATACATTCTTAACTTTTTTGTTTACTTTTATAGCATTCTGGCATAATTTAAATTTAATAGTCTTCAATTAAAACTATAGTTTCTATAACTATCATTCTTTATAATAATTCAAAGGAAAATCTCTGAGACATCACAAATATCTATATAAATGTCATTTAATATTTACTCTATAACTATCATTACTTATAATAATTCAAAAGAAAATGTCTGAAACATCACAAATATTTTTATATATATAAATGTCATTTAATGTTTATTGCTGTCATCATCTTGATATTAGAGAATACATTTTTAAGATAATTATGATAATGACAAATAATACTGATAATACAGTAGATAGTAATGATTAAAAATATATGTACTGTTTTTCAGTATTTAATTTTGTTCACACAAGTCCAAAGATTGAGTTTCTTTGAGTTCCAAACTTTTTTTTTTTCTAGTTAAAAGGTCAACATAATTAAATTCCAAAATAATAAAAGGGCAGATTATAGTTTCAACCCTTAGTGGTTACAGAAACTCATTTTAACATATTGCAACTTTAAGCAATGATGTAAGCAGGACTGCACCTTTTCCTAAATCTGCATTCAATAATGTCATGTGGTGGCCTGAAAGTGGCCATAGTGGGAAAATTTACCCTGGAAATGAGCAAACCTATAAATGTGACCTTCATCTCACTCCCTTCCCCATTGGAGAGCTGGATGCTACACAATAACCAATACATCCCTGATTTAAAGGTCCACAGGAAGTACTGTTGTTTTTCTGACATAGATAAACACACAGCATATATGTGGACCTTATAAGTAAAATTACTTAATTTCCATCCTTGGATATGATATAGTAGGTCATGAAAAGACAATGCGCCCACTTCAAAGCCAGGCATTCAATTAAATTATAAAATGAAAAATATATCAGTGAGATGGATTTGCAACAATGACTAGAAAAGTGAAGTTCCAGAGAGTAGAGAGCCTTTCAGACGTTACTTCCAGAACCAGTTTTTTGTTTGTTTGTTTGTTTGTTTGTTTGTTTGTTTTATCAAAGTAATAGGCTTAAATTGAAGACTGTGGTTCACTACAAGGGGGAAAGAGAAACCAACTAAGTCCTTGCTACTTGAAGCTGGAGTTGTAGCCAGGAGTTTTGAGGATAGCACCATATGCTGGAGAGCTAGGACAAAACTTCTAAAAGGAGTAAATCTCCAACAGTCACAGGTGCTTTGGAAATAAATATTCTCTGTGGTAGAGCTAAGTTTTAAGCACATGGTAGTCTCACTTAGGGTATTTGTCAGGTTTGAAGTTTGTTGTGGTTATAGGCTGTCAACTATGCTGAGAACAGAGCTCCATCTCTAATACTCTTTCAGACCTAAGGGAGAAGCCACCATTGGACATGCTATTGAAAGTTCCAAAGGCCGCATTTCAGGATTAGGACTGACCACAGAAAGACCAAATCTTATGCAAACTGCGAAATATCCTCAATTACAAACACTAAGTGGATTGATGTCATCTGTCCCTCACCCTACCTTCCTAATACAGAATATAAGAAAAAAACTTGCCAGGGAAAGCTAGTATCATCTGAGACCCATGGATAACTTACATGCAAGGTCTAGCATATAACTAAAAATTCCTATAAATGTGAAAAGTAAAGAAAAATCGACGTTTATTCAAGTGGAAAAAAAAACAGAATAGGAATAGACCCATTAGATGAGTGAGATATTAAAAGTGCAATACTTCGAAATATCTGTCAACGTGTTAAATAAAGTATGAAAAATTATGGATGACACAGAAGATAGCATAAACGGAAAACAGAAATCTGTAAAGAAAGATAAAATGGGCATATAGTGTTAAAAAACACCATACATGTGGTAAAAACTCAATGGCTGAGTATCAAATTAGAGAAAAATGGGCAGAAAATTACTAAACCTGAAGGGAGATTAAAAGAAAACATCCCATTAGAGACTAAGAAGGAGAGAGGAGAGGTAATGAGGTAGACCAAACATTGAAGAAATAATAGAAGAAAATTTCTGATAGCTAGTATTAGTTATCAATTTACATATTCAAGAAACTCAGCCACCACAGCAGAATAAATACAACTAAAACTACAGTTAGACATATAATGGTTAAACTTCTGAAAAATAAAGACAAAAGGAATAACTTTAAAAAATATCCAAGGAAAAGACACATTCCCTCCAATGGGGGAAAGGAGAGACTGAATTTATTTGACTTGTCACTAGAAATCATGGTCCTCAGAAGCAAATGGGGCAAATATTTACAGTGTCAAAATAAAAAGTAACTGCTAACTCAGAATTCACTACTCTATTTTTTTTTAATTTTTTTTAACGTTTTATTTATTTTTGAG
Organism: Panthera tigris; assembly: GCF_018350195.1. Classification (NCBI taxonomy): domain Eukaryota; kingdom Metazoa; phylum Chordata; class Mammalia; order Carnivora; family Felidae; genus Panthera; species Panthera tigris. Next base: position 153,622,736 of record NC_056660.1, on the reverse strand, counting down.
ACAGAGAGAGACAGAACATGAACGGGGAAGGGGCAGAGAGAGAGGGAGACACAGAATCGGAAGCCGGCTCCAGGCTCTGAGCCATCAGCCCAGAGCCCGACGCGGGGCTCGAACTCACGGACCGCGAGATCGTGACCTGAGCTGAAGTCGGCCGCTTAACCGACTGAGCCACCCAGGCGCCCCTGAATTCACTATTCTAAACAATCAAACAAGTGCCTTGAAGAATACTATTGATACATTCATAAATTAATTTTCAGACAAAATGAGGAAAGTTATTTCCAGTAGGCCTACAATAAAAGAAAAATAAATAAAACAAAGATGTGCTTTGAAAAATTCACAAAACTGAAATATCTTTGGAAAATTGATTAGAAAACAGAAATAAACTAATTTTTCATATCAGGAATGAAAAAAATATCAATGGGATTCTACACATTATCAAATCAATTAGAAAGGGTTATCCACTTTGTGCAAATAAATTCCCCAATTTTCATGAAATGGAGAAATTTCTGAATAACTCCTTTTATAACAACTGTAAGAAGAAAAGATATAAACATGAGTAACTCTATATCTGCTAAAAAGAAAAGAGAAAGCTATCTCTTTTTCTCTGTTTCTCTTACACATAACCCTTCTCCCCCACACACAGACACAATTAGGAATCAATGGCTTCATCGATAAATTTTTCCAGTATTTAAAATATTTAGAAACAAGATCAGACTTCTCCAAACTCTTTCAAAGAATAGATAATGAGTGTACAATCTACTATTGATTTGTAAACATTGCAAGATTATTATACTAAAGGAAAATTACAGACCACCTCTGACATGAACAGATATAATAATCCTAAACAAAATATAATTAAATCAACTGACAAATGTCCATGTATGTATTCCTCAGTATGGAAAGATTACTTTTATATATTTCAAAATAGTAAGTTTAACTCATATGTTATTACTAAAGAGGAGAAAAATCAGAAGATTATCCTAATAGTGAGTGATTTAACACACTTTCAGAATAAAATCACAGCAATATAGGAATTAGTTACAACTGTCTTAATCTGATAAAGAATATTAATTAAAACCCTACTTTAGCATACCCACTAATATCTGTGCCACTGAGGTCTGGTATGAAAAAAGGACCTGTGATATTATCACTATGACTCAGTATTCTGTTGGTGAATAAAAAAAATGCAATAAGAAAAAAAATTACATATAAACTAGAATAAAGAAGTGAAATTGTTATTTGTGAAAACAGGATAATGTACTTGAAAAATCTAAAAGAATCCACAAACTATCCAAATTAGTGAATTTAATATAGAATTGAATATGTCTAACATATAAAAAATTGTAAATCCATAAATCAATAGAACAAAAAATTTAAAGTAATATAATTTGTAATAGTCTCAAAAATATTAAATATCTATTACCAAATTTACAAGATGTACAAGAAGTTTAAACTATTATTTTTAACTATTAAGAGAAACTGAAAACTTAACTAGAAAAATATAGATGCCTATGAATTAGAATCAATACTGTAAACATGTTAGCTCTTCCTACATCATTGTATGCATTCAACATAATACCAATCAAAATTCTAACACTGGGGCCTAAATTAATTACTGACTTAAAAATTTATACCAGAATTTTAAAAACCAAGAATAGCCAAGGCAATACTATAGAAGAACAAATCTGGAGAAATTACAGTATCAGCCATAAAGAACTGAGGAACTAATTTGCCATTAAAAGGTAAGCAAAGCTATATTAACAGAGTGTTATATAAAGGTAGGGAAACTGACCATTAGAAAAGATTGAAGTGGCCAGAAGCAGAACCAAACATAAACTGTCACTTGATTTGTGACCAGGTTAACACGGCATTTCTATTAGAGAAAGATGGTCTTTTTAATATCTACTGAGTGAATCGGATATTTATACAAAAAAAAAGGGTATTTTAATCTTTACATCACACTTCACCTTAAAAGGAATTCAGATGGATTGCAACTCTAAATGCTAATGCAAAAACAATTAACATATAGAAAACTTATCACCTTGCATAGGCAAGGACTCCTAAAACATGGTATAAAAGATGTTAACCACAAAATCAACTAAGAGAAGAAAAAAGATAATCTTTTATGGTGGCCAACATAGTAAATATTTGCCATTTCTAATGTTCTTCATTCCTTTAGGAGTTTCTATCTGGTAATGTTTTGGTTTTTTTTGCCTGAAGAACTTCCTTAGGGGGCGCCTGGGTGGCTCAGTCGGTTAAGTGTCCGACTTCGGCTCAGGTCATGATCTCACGGTCCGTGAGTTCAAGCCCCGCGTCAGGCTCTGTGCTGACCGCTCAGAGCCTGGAGCCTGTTTCAGATTCTGTGTCTCCCTCTCTCTGACCCTCCCCCATTCATGCTCTGTCTCTCTCTGTCTCAAAAATAATAAAAATTAAAAAAAAAAAAAAAAAGAACTTCCTTAGCTTTTTTTTTTTTTTTTTTTTTTTTTTTTTTTTTTTTAGAGCAGGGTGCTGGTAAACTGACCAGGAATTCCTAATATCCTGGCCAGAACTCCATCTGTTTTATCTATCTAAAAATGATTTTATTTAATGTTAAAAGTAGAATAGACAGAATAATGGCCCACAAAGATATCCACTTCCTAATTCCTCTCAAGAGACAGGGCAAAAGGGACTGTAGGTAGGATTAAAAATTTATGAATCTTCAAATGGGGGTAGATCATTCTGGATTATCTAGTTACACACAATGCAATCACAAAAGTCCTTAGAAGTGAAACTGGCATCACAGTCAGAGGAGATATAATGCTAACAGTAAAGGTGTTAGCAGTCATAATTTGGCTTTGAAGAAAAGAGCTAAGGAATGTGGGCATCCATACAAGCTGGAAAAAGCAAGAAAATGGATTTCCCCCTGGTGTCTCTAGAAGAAATGCAAACACCTTTTTTAGCGTAGTGACATCTATTTCAGATTTTGGCCTCCAAAACTGTAGGACTAAAAACCTAACACTGAGTCTGCGGTGGGGTGCCTGGGTGGCTTAGTCTGTTTAGCATCCAACTTTGGCTCAGGGCATGATCTCACAGTTGGTGGATTCTGGCCCCTCGTGGGGGTCTGTGCTGACACCTCAGAGCCTGGATCTTGCTTTCTATTCTCTGTCTCCCTTTCTCTCTTCCTCTCCCTTGCTCGTGCTCTGTTTCTTAAAAATATACAAACATTAAAAAATTAAAAGGAAAAGAAAAGAAAAGAAAAGAAAAGAAAAGAAAAGAAAAGAAAAGAAAAGAAAAGAAAAAACACGGAGTCTGTGGTAATTTGTTTCAATAGCAGTAGGAAACTATGAGGTTCACCTTCATTTTTGCAGATTATTTTCACTGACTATAAAGTTCATACTTTTTTCTCTCTCTCTCTCTCTGAGCACTTTAAAGATATCATTTCATTGTCCATTAGCCTCAATATTTTCAAGGAGAAATTGGCCATCATTCATAGCTTTCCTGAACTGTATGTAATTTATCATTTATCTCTTTATCTTCAAGGTTGTTCTTGTTTTTCAGTTGTAGTTTTTAGGAGTGCCTTGATGTGGTTTCCTTGTCTTTATCTTGCCTATATTTGTATAAAATTCTTGAAACTTTAAATGTTTTTCCCCAAATTTGGGAAAATTTTAGTTACTATTTCTTAAAATACTGTGTATTATGTATAATGTCCTTCTTACACTATAACTGCATATGTGTTAGACCACTTGATATTGTCGCACAAGACAATGGACACTGTTAAATATTTTTTCCAGTTTTGTACCTCTCTTCTAGTGGAATGATTTCTATTAATCTACATTTTTTGCTGACACTGTCTTTTGCCACCTTTAATTACTTTTAAGCTCAACCATTTTCAAAAATTATAGATAACGTACTTTTAAATCCTAGGATATTCATTTATCCCTTTTTTAAATCTTTATTTAGAGAAGGGGGAGGGGAGAGGGGCAGAGAGAGAAATAAAGAGAATCTTAAGCAGGTTCCACAGTCAGCACAGATCCCAATGCAGGGCTCAATCCCATGACCCTGGGATCATGACCTGAGCCGAAATCAAGAGTCAGATGCTCAACTGACTAAGCCCCCAGGCTTATCCTTCTTTTACCCATTTGACTTTTTTTTTTAAAGGTTTATTTATTTTTGAGAGACAGGAGGGGAGGACAGAGAGAAGGGAGACAGAGAGTCCCACACAGGTCCTACCCTGTCAGCACAAAGAGAGATGCAAGACTAGAACTCACAAATGATGAGATTATGATCTGAGCCAAAAAGGAAATGGATGCTTAACTGACTGACCCACCCAGGTGCCCCGCCCCTATATTTGACTTCTAAGCTTAAATTTCTTTTTTTTTTTTTTAGTATTTATTTCAAAATTTTCTTTATTTTCTTGGACATATGTATAACAATTGCCTTAAAACCTTAGTCTTAATTACAACTCTTGTCATTTTGATTCTTATTTCTATTGATTTGTGTGGTTTTTTGGCTATGGGTCACATTTTCCTACTTCTCACATGTCCCCTCATTTTATTTTTCCATTGTCCACATACTTTGTGGAAATTCTGGATTTTTTTACCTACCTTCATAAACTGTCAACTTGACTAGACTAGAACTAGGAACTCCTTTTCCCTCTAGTGGTAACAGCTGAAAACTTACATTTCCTTACCTCAGCTGCTGTCTTCTGCATGGCTCCTTAAAGTCTTCACTACCCATACCTAATCCAGAGGTCTAGCAAGGGCTGGAGTAAAATTTACAAGTTTTAAAAAATTTTTCCCTTTGTGTCTCCTTTTTCAGATTTTTTCCCTCACTTCCAATTACCGTACAAGCCCTGAATTCTATTTTATGAGTCAAAACTCATGAGATGTACATTTCTGCTTTAGAAATGCTATATGAACTAGAAGTCCTCATAAGTTAAAAGCTAACAAATGCAAATCTCACTCAATGAATCTACCAATTTTTATAGGTTCACTCTCTTCCACATTTTTTTTTTGTTTTTTTCCACTCCTAAACCTTAAATACTTTCATATTTTTTCAAAGTTCATACAAGTAATTCTGAGTCTAATATTACCTGAATAAGAATTGTGTCACCACAAGAAAATAGTGACAAATGGACTAAATTAAAATATATTCTTTTAATGAAAATTATAGCATTAACTATGTGAAAAAGAAAGCCTCAGTGTGAGAGAAGATATTTTCAGTATCTATTTCTGAGAAAGACTTATATCCAGCATATATAAAGAATTTTTATTCATCGGTAAGTCATAAAAAAATAAAAAATGGGCCATAGGCTTGAAAAGACAGTTCTCAAATATGACATCCAAGTGGCCAATGCATATAAGAAAAAGTGGTAAATTTTATTCATTATTAGGCAAATGCAAATAAAAACCACAAGGAGAAACCATTACGCACTCACTAGAATTGTAAAAATTAAAGAGGAAGAAAATAATGTTTATGAGAATGTGCAACAACCAAAACTCTCTCACATTTAAGGGAGTAAGAAAGTAAACTCTTTGGCGATATCTACTAACGTTGAATATCTATGTATCCTATGATCTAGGAGTTCTACTCCTAGGCCTATACCAGATAGAAGTGCATACCTATCCTCACTACAAGAGATTCTCTGGAATGGTGACATCAATATTATACTTAGTATCTATTTGGGAAGGATTCGATAACCACCAATTGTATACTATTTACTGTTTATTTACCCAATTATATGTTATATAAAAGTAATAATGAACTATAGCTGCACATAGTATTCATGAATCTCACAAACATGTTAACTAAACTAGGCACAAAGGGCTATATAATGTATTAGATAAAGGAAAAAAGTTATTTATGAAAAAGATTTTGTATAAGTTGCAAAAACTGATCAATGCTGTCAGCAGTCAGGTAATAGTTAATTGGGGGGTGACATTTAGTGAACAGAAGGAAGTGTGACAGTATCTGGTGGTGCTAATATCAATGAAGTCCTTAAAATATTTAAATACTGTGTATATCTAATTTAAAACTCATGTTTTAAAACCTTCTCTGAGAAAGACCTAAGATTCAAATGAATTATACAAATTAAATATAATAAACTCTAGATTTTGTTTTAATAATCATCACTGATTTGGATTATCAATCACAGCTGTTGATTTTATGCATCTTGTTTATAAGCTTAAGCTTTGTAATTTTTCACAAAACATAACATCTTTCCACCGTATTTTTCCTGTCCTATTTTTATAACATCTATTTCCTCATCTATCTACCTAGTAAGTTTACCTAGTAAACAATGAAATCTTACACTCCAATTACTCCAATGAAATCAAAATTATAAAGTGAGCAGTGTTTTTAAAGGTTAGTATGTTCCCTCATTCCTTTTTTTAATGTTTGGCACATCTGTATCAGAATTTTCAATGTTCAAGTCTTCAAAAATTGTCTATCTTTCAAGCGTTAGGAAGGGCATTTCAAAACAACATACCCTTCTATTATTTTCCACTTTACAAGTCCACTTTCCTCCCTCCTCCCTAAAAGGGCCCTAAACCCTTCAGGCCTTGAATCATGTCACTATCATTCCAGCTAAAGGGAACTGGAGAGCACTCCCCTGGGTTCCTATTAACACCTGCTACTTAATCAGCCAGAGGGGCTGTTGGTGACTGATGGCAGAGTTCCATCCATCCCTCTGCCCTACCTCCCCAGAGGCTGTACCACCATTGCAGCCATCCCTGCTTGGGGAGTGAGAGTAAAAGAAATTGGGCAACACAGAGAGTTGGAGAAATACATCCAATTGTTCAAAAGCTGGAATTTGTTAGTAGTAAATTCCCAGTTATAAATTTGCAAACCAAGACGATGCAGCTGTGGAATGTATTAGCTACAAATCTGTAATTTTTCAACTTTCAGATTCATAAATATTTTAGGTATTGTACAAATGCAGCAGCAAATAGTAACAGAGACCTCCCTGGATAGAAGGTTACTACAGATAAGATGTATGTGACTAAACATAGGGGGGCCTTACATTTTGAACGAGGAATAAGTTTAGCAGTGTAGCCATCTCTAATTTAGACTGTTTTCTTAATCTGCTGCCAGGGGACCATGCTGAGTGATTCACAGTAATGAACTCCACCTGGATGTTCTGTAAATCTGAAAAAGAGAACTGCAGCCTAGTAACTATTGTTACCACAGATCTGGTTGAGTGAGCTCTAATTTGATCATTAAGTGACCATCCCACCAAGGAACCATGAGAAATCGGGGAGACTACCATTCCGTGAGAGCGCAAGAAAGACTGTTTATTTAAGTAAGATTATTATCAAATAAAACCTACATTAAGAATAAAAAACAGAAACATTTGTAGAACAATAAAAATAAATTAATACTAAATATTTAATCTTGGACCAGTGGATCATCGTGTGAGTTTAAAGGGATCAGGATTTTTCAACAATAAAAAATGTAATATGAATTTTCTTGACAATAGATGTTTAATAAAATTGTTTCAACACCATTATACAACCAATGGCAGTTAATCTGCTGGTAACTATAATACTTGGAACATCTAGGCTTATATAAACAGTACACTAAATTATACATTATAATGTATTGCATAATAAAATACATTGAGTAGATATATATACATAATATTACTTATATATATATATAATATAATGTATATAGTTTTATAACAGTAATGAAATGCTATCTATATCCTGTAAAGCACAAGCTGGACTATATGACTTGAATTTATTTATTTCTGACTGAAATTCTTGATCACTATCTTAATAAAGCAATTTGAGAACAAGGCCATGGCCACTGCTGCTGCCTCTGTTGTTTTATCAAGGCCCTTGGAAACCAACCTAGAACAAGTTCTATCAAAAAATAGGCCATTGGTTGATCTTGCTTCTCCCTGTTACTGAAATTAATTTTCTGTCCATTTCTTGTTACAATTCTTGTTCAATTTAGTGGGTATTTATTGTATCTTCTTGTCTACCTTCCCTTCCCCCAATAATAAAACAAATATAAGGCACATGTTTCCCTGGATAACCACCCCTCCCTTATTTGGAATCCTGGTAGTTTGAGTGATCATTTGGGACATATGTCAGATTTACCTAGTTTATAAGCTATATGAGCCAATAGAGAATTCACTCAGTCATTCAATTCATTCATGCATTTATTCATTGATTTTTTCTTATTAAGTTCTGGTTGAATTTCAGTTGAATCTTAATAATATTCTGCTATACTATTGAATAAATCCTTTCCGATCACAGTGGACATAAGATTCTAATGCCCAGATTTGTTAGTTTGTATTTATGTGTATACACTTGTGTGGGTAGATAATCTGAAAGACATAACAGAGCCAATTATCATGCCCAGGGTTAACCTTTTTGTGAATCAGATTTTAATACACATGGTATTTTCTAAAAACTATGGGTACCCGTATTCTGATTAATTTTACAAAGTAATTAAAAGATATTCAGTCAATGCTGAGTATTTCGTATTCAATCAATAAAGGAAATACCTGTCACAAGGGAGAATGCATTCTTGTTACTGGAAATTTATTAGTAAAGACTGATCATCCCATGGTGGGTGTTTTGTAGCTGGGATGTTCACGATAGATGACATTCAGATTAGATGATCTTTGATATTCCTTTCAACACAGGTATTTTTGATTAATAAAAATTCATAGTTTGTAAATATTAGAGATCTCTAGGCACCAGGCAGAAATGAAAAATAATGAGCAAATATTTGGCCTTAACATTTAAGTAGACTTAGACCAAGTCAAATAGAAAAAAGTACAATAGTAAATCAAAGTAATATGTCAACAAATTGAATAATATGTTTTAGCTGCATATATAAATGCTAAAGACATTTTCACAAAAATAGTTAATGAATAAAGATTTCTGGGAGAATTTAATTTTGAGTTCATCACAGTAATAACACATTGACGTCAGAAATTCTTCCCAAACTCTAGTCCCTCAAACTTTTCAATTCAATTATTTTTTCCACTATCCACGTATATTACCCACAAACATAGTGTAAACCACTTTTTCTCTTGGATCCACTGATATCTGGAGATATCATACAGAACTCTTTCTCAACTAAGTAAATGTCAACTTCAAATCCTATTGGCTATAGATTTAAAATATAACTATAGTCTAATCACTTCTTGTCAACTAAAAGACTAATGGGGAAAAATACACAAATCTAACATACTTAAAACTTTAATACTCCTCTCTCTCTCAATAATTCGTAAGGATATAAAAAGAATGTAAGGATATAAAAAGAATGAAACATTTACAACTGTAATGACCCAACACATTATTTTTTAAGACTATTTTCTTAGAGAAATATTAGGTTTATAACAAAGTTGAGAAGAACAAAGAGTTCTCATTTCTGCCCTACACATGCATAGCCTTCCTCATTATTAACATCATTCACCAGAATGGTCCATTATCATCAAAAGTGAACCTACAATGACACATTATAATCACTCCAAGTCCTATCTTTGGAGTGGTGCATTCTATGAGTTTGAGCAAAGTAAAATGACATATAATAATTATTACATCATATAGAGTATATTTATTTCCCTAAGAATCTTCTGTGCATTTCTATCTGATCCCCACCTCCAATACCTGTCAACTACTTTTTAATGTCTCTATAGTTTTTTCTCTGAATATTGCATAGTAGAAATCATTCAGTATGTAACTTTTACAGATTTCCTTTTTCTAATTAGTAATACACATTTAAGATTCTTCTGTGTTTCTTCATGGCTTGCTACCTCTGTTCTTTTTACTATTTAATAATAATCAATTTCCTGGATGTACCATAGTTTACTTGTGCACCTACTGAATGACATCCTGGCTGCTTCCAAGTTTGGGCAGTTAGGAATAAATACATCATAAACATTAATGTGCATTTTTTATATGGACATAAGTTTTCAATTCCTTTGGATAAATACCTAGGAGGGCAATTGCTGGACCATGTGGTAAGGATATGTTTAGTTTTGTAAGAAAATGCCAACTATGACCCAATTTCTTGCATGTTATTTTCAACTATGGCAGGAAACACATTATTTTTAAGTGCATGTGGAACACTTACCAAGACAGACCCTGTGCTAATCCATAAAACAAGTCTCAATCAAGCTCAAAAGATTGAAATGATAAAGAATATACTTTTAGAACTTAAAAGACACTGAATTAGAAATAATAAAATATATATAAACACACACAAATTTTAAAGATTAAACAATACAATTCTTAATAGTCCATGAGTCAGAGTAAAACTAAAAGATTGGGACACATTTTAAAGCAAATGATATAAAAAAACACAATGTATAAAAATCTGAAATTTTGTCAAGAGCTAAAAATAAAAATAGTAATTTTAATGTTTTTGGAAACAAATTATTTAATCCTTCTTCAAAGGATGCAATAAAAGAAGAAAATGAACAAAAATACATGAGAGAAGCAAACACATAGGTAAAGAAGACAAATCATTGAGATAGAAAATAGCACTGAAAATCAAGAAAGTCAAAAGTTGATTCTTAAACAAAAATTAATAAAATAACTACCTTGCAAGAATGATCAAGTAGAAAAAGGGAATAATGACTATCAACAAAAAAGAAGGAGTATCTCTGTAGAACTTCAAGAGATTAATTAATATTAGATGAATAATACCCATAGACATTTCATTATTTTATTATATTATATTATATTATATTATATTATATTATATTATATTTTTTTACAACTATGCAACACAGTTTGATAGGCAAAAATCCTCAAAAAAGACTGAGCAAAATTTACATAAAATATTAATAGAATCAAGCAATATGTAAAAATATAATATATTAATACTCTGATAAACATAGAAATATTATCTGTGGCTTCTCCCATCAAGATGTCTTAGACTTCTTTTCTTTTTCCTAAGAAATGAATCACCCAAGAAATTTTCTCAGTCCATAAAAACTTGTCCAGAGAAACTTGGTAATCCAGAGAAAGTTCTGATGTAGTCACATGAGTGAGTCCAGGAAAACCAACATAAAACTACCCCACCAACACACAATATACAATAATAATAAATCATTGTTTTGAGCTATCACATTTTAGAGTACTTTCTATTCAAGCCTGAATAAATGATAAAATTAAAAGACGAAGTAAAACTATTTCCAAATGACATGACTCTCATGAAATCAACTAGAACATAGAACTAGTAAGTAAAGTGAGTAACATTACAGGATACAAGATCAACAAAGTAAAATCAATTTTGTTTCTAGCAAAGGACAATTATATTGAAGTTAAATACTAAATACCATTTATAACAGCATAAAAGTAAAAAAAAAATCTCTTAAGGTTAAGTATAAGAAAAGATGTGCAAGACTCATGTACTGAAAATATAAAATACTGTTTAGAGAAATTTAAAAGACCCAAATAATGCAAAGGCATATTGTGTTTATGATATGAAGTCTCACAACTTTTAAAATAAAAAATTTTCCTTGATTGGTCTATGGATACAATATAGTGCTAATCAGTATCTCAGCAGATGTTTTTGAAGAAATTGACAAATTGATTCTAAAATATGTATGAAAATGTAAAGCATCTGAAATAGTCAAAACAACTTAAAGACCTATAATAACCAAAACAAGTTTAGAAAAGAACCAAGTCAGAGAATTTAAACTACTTAACTTCAGTGTTATAAAATTATAATAATCAAGGGAATTTTGGCATAACAGATCACTAATGGAAACTAGAGTCTAGAAATAGATTCACACATATATGGCAAATGGATATTTTAAAAGTTCTATGGAAAAGACAATCATTTTAACATGTACTGTTAAAACCACTACATATATGCAAAAAAATCTTTGAAACTATATTTATTGCCATATTTAAAAATTACTTAAAATGAAAAATAGAGTGTAAATCAAAAGCTAAAAAACTTTTAAGATGAAAATAGAAGGTATTTTTAACCTTATCTTAAGACAAATAGTTTGTTGTACCCAAACCATGTACCATGACAAACATAAATAAAACATTAGATTTTATCAGTATTAACAAGTTTTGCCATTTGAAAGCCATTTGAAAAAACTAGAATACAAGCCATATACTTTCAGCAAATATGAAACATTTATAAATAGTGTATCTGGTAAAATGAATATATCCAGAATATATAAAGAAAACCCAAAACTCAATAAATGAAAAAGTAAATAGCAGAATTCGTTATCATTTCCACATGTGAGGAGCTAGAAGTTACCACTTCAACCCAAAAAACAAGTAAAAACTGCATAGGCTGAAAAATCAACTCTTCTTGGTTCATTCACAAAAGAATGGTTCATTCACAGGGAAAACCACTGCTTCTAAGTCAGGACATACAGAAGATGAATACGGAAGTCTCAACTTACCAGAGTAGAGTTCACAGGCAGAAACCATGTAGTAAACTAGTGCTGTAGTAGGAAAACCTGAAATGTAATTGAAAAATTGGTGTAGGCTTAATGTGAACAAATCTCATGGTTAAAGGCACCAGGGGGTTCAGTCAAGGGACGGGTGGAAAATATTGTCAAATTTACTGCAGAAACTTGACCAGGTTTCCATAGTACATATGGAAGAAAAATTCCCTTCTGATTTTGGCATGGAAACGAGGAAAAAAAAAAACGTTTTTAATTATAGAGTACTTTATTCTTCCCTGAGGAGCAAGGCCTTCCCTAAGAGTACACTAGTTACCAGTCCAACCAGTATGTTGGACTACTGTTAAAATTTAACTATCCCAAGGGGAGGGAAATACCCAACTCCAGTCAGCTCTATCCATTCTGCACCATCTAAGAGGGGAGAAAAGTCCTGAGAAACTCTTATCAAGTTCACAGTTTGGAAGCGCAGGGATCATTTAAACACTGTAACCTCATCATAGGACTATAGAACACTTCTCATAATCCTACATTTCACCAACGCATCACCAAAGGCCAATTTATAAAAGTCCCTTTACCCAGTATATCATGTACAGCTACCAAGAAAAAACTAAAAGGTGTAACAAAAGAAAACACACACACACACACACACACACACACACACACACACACACACATGAAGGAATAGAGCAACTATCAGAACCAGACATGGCAGAGATGTCAGAATTAGCAGAGTGGGAACTTAAAACAACTATAATTAACATGCTAAAGTCTCTAATGAGTAAAATACACAACACACAAGAATAGATGGGCAACGTAAGGAGAGAGAAGGAAATGCTAAGAAGCAGCTAAAAAGAAATGCTGAAAGTAAAAAGCATTGTAATAGAAACAAAGAAGGTCTTGGATGGGGTTATTTGTAGACAAGATGCCACTCAGGGAGGAATTTCTGAGTGAGAAGATCAATAGAATCTATGAAAACAGCACATAGAAGACTGGGAAAAAAAAGAACTAAGACAATAGGACAACTACAAAAGGTATAACATGTATATAATGGGAATACTAGCAAAAAGAAATAAAGAAAGGAATAAATAAAATATTTGGAAGAATAATGACAGAAATTCCCTCAAATTAATGTCAGGCATCAAGCCACAAATCCAGGAAGCTCAGAGAGCACCAAGCAGAACACATGTCCCAACATTTAACACCTAGGTATATCATTTCCAAGCTTGAGAAAATCTAAGATAAAGTAAAAATCCAGAAAGGAGTCAGAGGGAAATACACCTTATACATAGAAGACCAAAGGCGGGAACTATCCATAGTTATTCTCAGAAAGTATGCATGCAAGAAGGGAGTGGAGTGAAATATTTTAATTGCTGAGGGAAAAGCTATAAACTTAAAGTTCTCTACCCTGCAAAGTTGTCCTCATATGTGCATTAAGTCATAAAGGAATTTGTTATCAGTTGACCTACTTGGCAAGAAATGTTAAAAGATTTTCAGAGAGGAAGAAAATGATATAGGTGAAAACTCAGATCTGCATAAACAAAAGAAACCCACTGAAGGGTAAGCGAAGATAAAATAATTTAATTTTTATTATTCCTAATTTGACAGTAAACAGTTTGTTTAAAATAATATAATTAAAACAATGTAATTGATTATGTATGCTTATGTACATAGCATGCTTATATACGCTTATAAGCAAAATGATGACAATGAAAGAACGAACGAAATGGGAAAATTAGGATATTTGAGTTATTATAAGGTATTCACACTACCTGGTAATATAATGTTATCTGAAAGTGGACTTGAATAGCTGTAAATATATATTGCAAACACTAGAGCAGCCATTATTTTTTAATGGAATATTACTGATATGCTAAGAAAGAGATTAAATGGAATCGGAGAATTCTCAGTTAAAAACCACAAAAGTCAGAAAAAGAGTGGAAGACTAAACAAGAATTAAGAACAAAGACAGAAATCATTAAAAAGTAATGAATATGGTAGATATTAGTCCATATATATCAATACTCAATTTGAAAATCAATAGTCTAAATATAACAGTTAAAAGAGATTAACATAATAGATTAAAAAATGACTCAATTATATGTTGTTTACAAGAAACCGACTTTAAACATGACAACACACATAGATTAAAAGTAAATGGAGGAAGGAAAATATACTAAGTTAACACTAATTAAAAGAATTCAGAAATAATTATATTAATTTCAGGAAGCAAACTGCCAAGTAAGGAAAGTTATCAGGGATAAAAAATGGGTGTGTATTTATAAAGAGATCAATTCTCCAAGATGACAAAATGATCATTAACCACGCATCCAAAAAAGGAGTCTCACACTATGTGAGACAAAAGCTAATAAAATTGCAAAGAGAAATAGATGAATTCACTATCATGGTTGGGAATTTAACAACATCCCTCTATCAGAAATTACTGGACCCAGCAGGCAGAAAACCAGTAAGTACATAGTTGAACTCAATACCATCAATCAAACTGGATATAATTGACATCTAAAGACTACTTCATCCAACGACAGCAGGATACACATTCTTCTCAAACTCACATAAAACATTTTCCAATACAGACCACATTCTGGGTCACAAAACGCATCTTAATAAATTTAAAAGAATGGAAAACAACATATGCTTTCAGATCACAAATGAATTAAACTAGAACTTAATAACACAAAGGTAACTGGCATATGCAAAAATATGTGAGATTAAACAACACACTTCTAAACTATACACCATCCAAGAAGAAATACTGAGAAATTTAATATTTGGGGCATTAAATAAAAATGTAAACAATTTATCAGAATGTGTGGGATGCAGCAAAAGCATTGCTTAGAGGGAATATTGCAGCATATAATGTATCCATTAGAAAAGAAGATATAAAACCAATAATCCAAGTGTTCACTTTGGGAAATGAAAAATAGGAAAGCAAATCAATCCAAAGCAAGCAGGAAAAAAAATAATAGCAAAAATAGAAATCAGTGAAATTGGTAACAGGGGATCAATAGGGAAAATCAGCAAAACCAAAATCTAGCTCCTTGAAAATATCAATAAAACAGATACAGTAGTCAGGTTAAGGAAAGAAAAGAAGGGCACAAATTACTAATATCACAATTGAAAGAGGAAGGACCAATAAGGTTTCTATGGGCATTAAAAGAATCATGAAGAAATATTCTGAACAACTCAAATCTGATAGCCTGCAGGAATTGGAATTCCTTGAAAGTCATAGGCAATTCAAAATTCACATAGGCAATCTGAAGAGGCCTATATCTATTAAATAAATTAAATGAATAATTAATAACCCTCCAAAACAGAAAGCACCAGGCCCAGACAGTTTCAATAGTGAATTCCACCAAACATTTAAGGAAGAAATTATACCTATTCTCTATATCTCTTTAATAGGATAGAAGAAGAGGCAATACTTTGTAACTGATTTTATGAGTTATCTTAGCTCTTAATATCAAAATCTAACAAAGACATTGCAAAAAAAAAAAAAACCTTATAAAAAAGTATCTCTCATGGACAGAGATGTAAAAATCCTCAAAAGAATAATAAATTGGAATTAATACAGTATAATAAGAATTATAAATCATGATTAAGCAGTGTTTATCCCAGATATGCAAGGCTGATATATGCTTGAAATTAATGAAGGTAATCCATCACATCAATAAGCTAAAAAAGAAAATCATGTGTCCATATCAATGGATGCAGAAAAAGTGATAAAATCCACAGCCATTCATAATGAAGACTCAGTAAACTAGCAATAGAGGGAACTTACCCAACTGAATCAAGATCTACAAAAAACCTAGAGCTGCCATTATACATAAGAAAACTAAGCTTTCTCATTACAATCAGTAACAAAGCAAGGATGTCCCCTCCCACAAGTCATTTTCAACATCATACTGGAAGTTCTAGCTAACGCAGTATGACAAGCAAAGGAAATACAAAGTATACGGATTGAGAAAGACCTAAATCATGCTCCTTGGTTTTTACCCAAAGGAGTTGAAAACTTATGCACAAAAATACACACATGAATATTCATAGCAGCTTTATTTATATTTGCCCAAATTTGGAAGTTACCAAGATGCCCTTCAGCTGATGAGTGAACAAACTGTGGTATATCTACAAAACCGATTACTATCAAGTGTTAAAAAGAAGTGAGCTGTCAAGCCCTGAGGAAATATGGAAGACCTTAAGTGCATATTATTAGGTCAAAAGAAGACAATCTGCAAAGGCTATCTACTATAAATTTCTAACCACATAACATTTTGGGAAAGACAAACTGCGAAGAAAATGAAAAGATCAGTGGTTCCCAGGGCTTGAGGTGGTGGATAGAGACGATTATATAGATGGAGTACAGAGGATTTTTAGAGGAGTGAAAAAACTCTTTTATGATACTAAAGTGGTAAATAGACCTCATTACATACTTTTCCAAACCCATAGAGAATAAAACACAAAGAATGAACTCAAAACTAAACTATGGACTAGGGATTATTGATGTTTATTAATGTAGTTACATCAGTTGTAACAAATCCATCACTTTGGTAAGGGATGTTAATAATGGGGGACTATACACATATGTGGGGTTGCAGTATGTGGGAAGCATCTGTACCTGCCCCCAATTTTTCTGTGAACCTTAAACTGCTTTAAAAATAAAAATATAATAATGATCAAAAGATTTGAACATAGTCTCAATCAAAGCAGATATATGAATGCACATATAAATGCAAGCACATTAAAAAGGGTTACCACTAATTATTAGGTAAACTTTAATTACAATCACAGTATGATATCTACCTTTTAGAAATTCTCCAATTAAAAAGACTGACCACATGTAGTGTTGGTGAGAACTGGAAGCTTATACACTACTGGAGAGAACTAGTAAGAACTGAGTGCTTATATACTACTAGACAAAATGTGAATGGTAAAATAATTCTGCATAAGAGTTTGCCTATTTATTAAAAAGCTAAGCATGCATCTGCCATATCCCCTAACCTTTCTACTCTTTGTTATTTGCCAAAGATAAAGGAAAGCATATGTTTAAAGATTTCTCACAAATGTACACAGAAGCACTTTTCCTAAATAACTAAAACCTGGAAGAACCTCAAATGTCCACCAACAGAATAATGAATAATCCGTGGTATATTCATGCAGGAAATTGCCAACCGGTATTAACATGGACACTGATTAATCCAACAATATTGACCGCCAAAAAAAGAAAAATGTGATAAATGAAAAATAGCCAGACACCAGAAGTGTGTCTTATTGTTCCATTTCCATGAAATTCAAAACACTTAGTACTCTACAGAGAGAAATCAGAACACGAGTTACCTGTGGAACCAGCAGGAAAACTGACTAGAAGGAAGTACAAGGAAACATCCCAGAGTAAGTACAGTGTTCCCTATGTTGATATGCTTACATGAAATGAAAAACTCAGTAAACTGTACAATATCTGTGCACTTGAATGGATATAATTTTATCTCACTGAAAGAAGAAAACATACGTGATAATAAAATATTTCAATAAATGGACCACAAAGAAATGTACCTAAACATGGAACCAGAGGGTAAAATGATGCAGAATAGAAAACAAATATTAGAGAATTACAATTTCTATCCACGAGGTCCCTTAATCGGAGTACTAGCAGTTCCATCAAAAGAGAACGAATGTAATGAGTAAGAAGTAATTATCAAACTAGCAAATAAACAAACAATATAAGACTTTTTACTTGGACAGAGGATATTTTTAAATTTTTATTTATTAATTTGGTAGAGAAAGAGAATGAGAGCAAGCGAGGGAGAGGCAGGGAAGGAAAGAGAGAATCCCAAGCATGGAGCCTGACAGGGGGCTCAGCTCAATCTAATGAACTGTGAGATCATGACCCGAGCCAAAATCAAGAATCAGGTGCTTAACTAAGCCACCCAGGCACCCTATCATATCTAATATTTAATTACAGAGATTCTAAAGCCCTAATTCCTGGGTTAAATTTCGGCTACCACTAATTATGCAACTTTTAGCAAATTATTTAACCTCTATATTCCATGTTTCCTCATCTTTAAAAAATGAAAAACAAATAGTACCTCCTTTACTGTTATGTTGTTTTAAGGATCTCGCAAGTTCAGATATATAAGCATTTTGAGTAGCATCTGGAGTTGATTAAGCACTACGCAAATGCTAGTTTTATTAGTGTTGTTACTAGTTCTCTTGTTAAAGGAAATACATGGATTTAAAAAATTAAAAATATCATTAAATACGCAGTAACCCAAATAAAAACAACAACAGACTCCCATCAAAATACATTGCCATAAAATTTCAGAAGCCTAAGAACAAATGGAAAATGATAAACCTTCCTAAAATATTGAAAGAGAAAAAGGGGAGAAGGAACCTGATCACTTATAAAGGTTTTTAATCACAATTGCATTAAATTTTTTTAAAGCTGTGCTGTAATATAGAATATAGTACAGAATAAAGTATGAGAGCAAATATAAATATTTCAGGCATGCAAGAAATTTCTCACTAGATAAATTAATGGAAAAATGAAGAACAAAGTGAAATATATAAGAATAAGGAAAAATATAATCCACTAAAAGAGAATTCTTATGAGAAATCTTGTGACAAACAATAAGACCAGGGAGTACTGGATACAGACCAGGGCAGGAGGTAGAATATTTTAAGAGGTGTTTTCAAGAAAAAAAAAAAGATATTAATTTTTTTAAATGTTTGTTTATTTTTGAAAGAAAAAAAGAAAGACAGAGTGCAGTGGGGGAGAGGCAGACACAGAATATGAAGCAGGCTCCAGGCTCCGAGCTGTCAGCACAGAGCCCAATGTGGGGCTCGAACCCACTAACGGTGAGAACATGTCCTGAGCTGAATTTGGACACTTAAACGACTGAGCCACCCAGGCACCCTGGAAATAAAAGAGATTTTGTGCACCTGACATAATTCTAGAAACAGTGGAAGAACTATTGGACTTCAATTAAAAAAAAAAAAAGTTATTGCAAAAAAAAGAACTAATTAAAATTGCTCTTAAAAATCATCCTGAGAAATAAAATACATTACTATTAACTACTTTGATCATCAGTAAGAAATATTTATGTAGTCATAATACTGTTTATTAACATTTGACCTAGAATCAATCTATAAAAGTCAATTGGAAAAGTCATTTAAGAAGTGAAAGCAATTGGAAGATGAAACAGGTGAATTCTAGAAGGGCTAATACCCTTCTCTTAAAGTGTCAGGATTTAAGAGATCACTCTGTAGTGAATAGAACAAAAATAAAGGAGTTAACTACATCCTTTCAAGTTCCAATAAACAATAAAATAGCTAAAAATAGTGATGTGAATATATTGGGATGAGGGAGAAGAGACAAGAAGAATCAAAGCAAACTATATATATCAATTTCAATAAATTGAAATTTATTTTTATCATTTAGAAGTATACTCTAAGAAACAATAATAATAAAGTTAAAAGTGGTACCTCCCTCTGGCAGTTGAGTGTAACAGAGCAGGGCACTGTATTTCATTGTAATCTTACTATATATCTACTATTTATCTTGTACACATGCATGTATTTCATAGATGTGAGAAAAATTACTGAAGATACTACAAAGATATAAAATGTTAGCTAGTGAGTACAGAAGATGAAAAATTAAATGGAATAGAGCTCACAAACATAAAAATATACGAATAACATTTATGATTATATTAAAGTCAGGACTTCAAGTCTGTGTTGAAAATATTAATTATAATATTGGGACAATGTTATCTATATGATGGAAGGTCTAAGTTTAGATCCTTATATCATACAGTACTCAATAATATATCTCAGACAGATTTCAGAAATTATTTTTTTAAATACTCTTCAAGTATTGAAAGAAAATGTTAAGGGAACTATTTTTTACAATTTGGGATGGAGAAGACCTTCCTGCTCAAGAAGAATGACCCAACCGCAAAGAAAGACTGCAGGGTTGATTACTTTAATATTGTGCACTTCTATTTAAAAGTAGCCATAAACAGGGGCGCCTGGGTGGCTCAGTCGGTTGAGCCTCCGACTTCGGCTCAGGTCACGATCTCACGGTTCGTGAGTTCGAGCCCCGCGACAGGCTCTGGGCTGATGGCTCAGAGCCTGGAGCCTGCTTCCGATTCTGTGTCTCCCTCTCTCTCTGCCCCCCCCCCCCCCATTCATGCTCTGTCTCTCTCTGTTAAAAAAAAAAAAAAAAAAAAAAAAAAAAACACACATTAAAAGTAGCCATAAACAATGTTAAAAAGCATGTAACAGACTGGAATATAATACTGGCAACATAAATAACAAATAATATCTGTAAAAATAAAATTGCCCATGACATCCACATAAAGACATGAAAACATTATCCACCCAACTAATATTCAATGAAATGTAAGTTAACACAATGTTATTGTTTCACTGAAAGTTTTGACCAAAATGAAGTTTAGGAAAAAGTCCCCTGCATAACCTCTTATGCCTGGTTCTTTTGTATAAATTGAAAACTCTGCATGTCTCATATGGGAATTGATGTAACTAAACTTTCTTTCTTGTAGGGATTGATTTGGGAGAATTATATTTTTTATTAAGAAATTATTACGTTTTCAAATTAGTTTTATTGTACAAAATCATTTCTTATAAAGTTGTAAGCAATTTTCTGACATTCAGAGGTTATTTTCTCCTTACTTATTATTTTATATATATGTGATTCCTTTCCCTTTTTCTTGACTCAATTTCTGTATGGTTCATATTTTAATGATTTTAAAGTATTTCTGTTTAATTATTGGCTTGTTATTTGTCTTATTTTGAATATTTTATTATTTTCTAACTTCTATTTTCCTTTTGTTCACTTTTCATTTAATACTTTTTTATTTTTGCATTAGTTCATGTATTCCCTTTTCTGATAAATATTTAATACTATCAGTTTTTTACTGCACTCTGCTTAATTGTATCCTTAGATTTTGATACAGAGATTTTCACTGTTATTATTTTTAGGACTTCCTCAATTTCAGTTTTCATTCTCCTTTGATGCAAGTCTTGTTTAATGAACAGTTTTGAAAGTTTTCTTGGAAGGGTTTTGTTTCTTGTATAATTTTATGATTAACTTATAGTTTTATTATCATTTAAATACCATTCTTGATATTATTTCTACTTTCTAAAAGAATACTTGTTCTGATAACTTAAAAAGTAGCAATTTGGGGAAAATACACAAGACAAACTTTAAAAATCTGCTATCTTTCATATCTTCTACCCTCCTCATTCTATTAACACTCTACTACCCCTTCGTAGAAGGGAAGCTTCTACACAAAGGGAAGCTAGAATCTCATTTATTGCTTTAGCTTTTGTATTAAATATTTGGAAATACTTTTATCAATGGAGAAGTAATAAGCATAACATGATGCAACTCTGTCTTGGGATATTCTACAACTAGGAAGAAGAGTGACATAAACCTATACATACTGATAAAAGTTCCCGAGCCAAACTGAGAAAGCATTAAAAGCAAAATCTCAAGGAATATGTATACTAAAAACCATTATATTTAAACCATATACTTATAATTAAGTATGTAAATGCACATAACAGAGATTAGGATTTTTGCATACCACATCATTAGTAGGAATAGGATAGATGGGGTGAGTGAGTGAAGGGCACAATTCCAGTTTACAGTCTAGCACCTTCCCCACTGTGGACCAGGCTAAGGCTAAGCTAGACTTTATCTGAAAACTCATCCCTGCTCAGGGCACATTCCCCTTCTTGCTTTATTATTTCTTTACACATTTTTGTGAAGTGTGCACCCTCAATAAACCATAGAACCACGGACCCTTGAATTCAAGTCTCAGTAATGTTGCAGTGAACCTGACATGGCCTGGCACATATGAGTGTAAAGAAATGTAGCTAAAGGACGTTAAAAAATCAAGTCTGAGAGAGGGATTAAATGTGGTTTGTATAAGTTCTTTTTGCTTTGAGGTGGGTTTTTTGGGGGATGAAATCAAAGGACACTTCCTCAGACATGAGGGGCACAGTATCTTCAAACATGAAAAATTACAGAAATGTCAGTAAATAATAGCTATAACTTCACAAAGACTGTTAATTATTTAAAAGATTTTTATTTCTGGTATCTTTTAGAGAATGCACAGGCATTCCTTTCATACTACTAAATCAAATGTTTGTTCTCAGACATAGATTTCAGCTGTTGAAATTACTGTGAGAATTACAATAATACATTGGTATAGTACTAATCTTGTTAAAATAATACCTTTAAATAGCTCTTTATAATAATTGGTACAAGAGATGGTGCATTTCTTGAATCTTTTAAGAATATTTAGATAGCGGGGTGCCTGGGTGGCTCAGTCGGTTAAGCGGCCGACTTTGGCTCAGGTCATGATCTCGCGGTCCGTGAGTTCGAGCCCCACGTCGGGCTCTGTGCTGACAGCTCAGAGCCTGGAGCCTGTTTCAGATTCTGTGTCTCCCTCTCTCTGACCCTCCCCCGTTCATGCTCTGTCTCTCTCTGTCTCAAAAATAAACAGATGTTAAAAAAAAAATTAAAAAAAAAAGAATATTTAGATAGCTATATGCCTCTCTCTCTCTCTCTCTATCTCTCTCTCTCTCTCTCTCTATATATATATATATATATAATATATACACTTGATCTTTAAATAATAGTTAATTTTTAAATTAAAAGCAATATGAATACCTCATTAAAATGTTTTAGAAACTTATGCAAGTTAAGACTTAAAAAAACAGTATAGCAATCCCATGTTATGGTTGTACATAGGAATTATATTTTTCTTTTAAATTCAAGGAATAAAAATTTAAACAAATGTTGAGAGGTCACATAGAGCACACACACACACACACACACACACACACACACACACTGACTGAATGCATTGAAGAAGTTTTGATTATATTTTATGTTTTTTTTAATTTATTATTCAATTTTTTAAACTTCTAGAAACCCCTAATAAAGGGCACTTAGTCCTATGGAAGAAGACATTAAAGGATATTTGCCATCAGAGATTACCTACTAGAACTATAAATCACATGTCACTTAGTGATATATCTATAACTACTTAGTTGACATGACAAAATCGGATAGTGATTACATGATTTATGAGGTAGAGAGGAAGAGAACCCCTCAAGGGGAATATTCAGAGAGACCAAAATATTTGAACATGGAAAGAATGTTTTACTTCTCTTAATATCAATTCAGATTTACATAAGGGGGGAAAATATCTAGTGAGTTATTTAAGCACCATTTTATGAAGTTAGATATGAAAAAGAAGAGAATAATTTTATCAAGATGATAAGCAAGGATAAAAATGCTTGCAGTATAAAAACAGGGTTTAAATACTCTCTCAACAAATAAGAAAATGGGATCCAACAGAAAAAAAACCCAGCATATTTTAAGAGATAAAACATGAACATGTAGTCCTGATTTAAATTCAAACTGCATTATTTATTAATTTTTTAATCTTTGTGCTATTATTTAACTTCTCTCTGCCTCAACTTACTTAAAGAGTAGAAATTAACATACCTATTTTATAAGAATGATCTGAAAATTAAACATGTTATCAAACATAAAATTTCTTATAACCATGTCACACAGTTATTCAATTTTAAATTGACAGCTCTCATTATTGTCAGCAAATAGAAAATATCGACCTGAAAATTTTGTTTTTCTATTAAAATGCCCTTCACTTTATCACAGTTTCTGTTTAAGAGAATATGTGGGGGTAAGACCTAAATGTTTGGGGGTTGTCTAAAGGAGATGTAGGACCATTAGGAGCACTGAAATGTATGAAACACAGTTACCTGCAGAAATGATATTATATTCAATGCATTCCCGTTTCCATTAGAGCTGGTTACAATTAGAGGAGAAAACAAGACAAAAGTTTTCAAACAGCTTCTTACATAGTAAACTCTTTTGTGAAGATAAAAGTTTCAATATGGTCAAGAAATCTAGGAAGAAGCAGATTTTAAACAATACATCAATTCTCTCTGGTCTAGTCAAAACAAGGGCTGACATTTATTAAGATTTATGTGGCTCATACAGGGCACCTGTGTGGCTCAGTCGGCTCAGATCACGATCTCATGACTTTTGAGTGCAAGCCCTGAATCAGGCTCTCTGCTGACAGCTCAGAACCTGGAGCCTGCTTTGGATTCTGTGTCTCCCTTTCTCTCTCTGCCCACCCACACCCCCTACACACACATGCACTGTCTCTCTCAAAATAAATAAACATTAAAATTTTTTTAATAAATACAAAATTAAAAAGATTTATGTGGCTCATATTATTCAAGACATGTTAAATGGATTAATTTATTTAACCCTTACAACAACTTTGTAACATAGTAATTAATCTTCTCATTCATAATGTAGAGACAAATATTACATGGCTCCCAGCTTCACAGTGTGCTTGAGGGTAGAGGCAGATGTGTGTACAAATAGGCAAGAAAATAAGCCAAAACAAAAATATATAACATAGAACAACTGCATGTGTAAGTTTTAGAGAGAAGGAAAATTGTGGTTAGTCAAGTCTACCTGAAGCCTGGTAATGTTTCCCTCTTATCTTAGATGCTGTTTACCCAAATTTCCATTTTGGTCCAAGATGTATTTTTAGACATCTATCCAAAATATCTTTCAGGATGACAAAATGGGAACTCAGAAAGAGGTAGCCACAAGCAGTCTCCACTTTACTGCAGGAGAGTAATTATTGGTCAAGGGAAATGGATATCTCTTTTTTTTTTTTTTTTAGATGGCTTTAATTTCAATTCATCACTTCCAAATAGTTGACTACAACTCTAAGGTAACTTTCCACCATTTCCAACATACATATCTCTTTCCATTCTAGTGCTTTCCAATCAAGAATATTTGCTGGGACAACTAAATTCTGACTTGCCCAATTTGGAAAATATTGCATATTGAAACAAGTCTGAGTTTTGGGGCTAAGCATGAGAAGAAATTAAATCACTCCTTTTTCTCCAAACTTTAAAAAAAAAACTTTGTTATTCAACTCAGTGGAACTTTCTCCTCAATATAAAAACAAAAAGTAGTGAAGGGGAGAGGAGCTGAGATGGTGCCATAGAAGGCCTCGATGCTTATCTCATCTCTTGAACACAACTAGATAACGATCAAATAATTCTGTATACTCCTTAAATTGATCTGAAGACTGATAGAACAAACTGCAGGAGGGACCCCAGTTGTGGAGAAAATAGAACACACCGGGATAAGTGCAAGGAGAAATTTTCCCCAAAGCTATTGGCTGGGAAAGCAAGAGAGGCTTATATGCATGAGTTTTTGCAAGCAGAAGGGCTAAAAGACTTCAGTTTCAGAGGTCCCGGGTCTTGACTGGGAAAGAGACCTGAAGACAATGCCATACTCCAGGAGCAGAGACAGGAAAACAATCTCAGTTTGGACGGTGCAATCTGAGAGTCACCTAAGTGGCATGGGGAGAGACTGCTATTCATTTTTTTGGAGGGCATCTGTGAGAGGTGGCATTGCCTTCCTGGAGACAAAAGAACTGAAAGGAGAAATTTCCCTCTCCTTCCTTCTCAGCATTGGAGCAGAGACCTCAGACCTGCTGAAGGTGGCTAATTGGAATGAACAGTGGCTATTTCACCTGCTTGCCCCAAATACCATGCCCCTGAACTCTGCCCTTCTGAGTCAAACCTGTACCAGTTCCAGAGCAGAGAGACAATTCCTCAGAACACAGAACACTACCCAGGTCCCCACCAAATCAGGTCCCAAAAGTTGGAGTTTTAAAAGTCATCAGGCTTAAACAAACAAACAAAAGTCAGCAGTACTATATGGGATAGAGCTCCAAGTGCACTGTGGTGCTCCAGGCAGGCAAGTGATCTAAAGACAAACAGTATGAAATCAGCAATCTGAAAAATGCCTGTGATGCACCAGGGGAAATTATTCACTCTTCCAGAAGTGCTTCCCTGAAAGCAGCAAGTACAAACTCACCTTTCCAGGGACAAAGGAGTGGACTGGAGCTATTTCCCTCCCCCACCCCTCAGCATAAAGCAACTTCAGTCAAAAACATGGCACCAACACTGACTGCCTAACCTGCCTGCACCAAGTCTCACCCCACTGTGCTCTGCTGGTACTGCTTTTGTCAATCAAGTGTGCCAAATGACCAGCGTAGCAGGCCCCTCATCCAGAAGACCAGCACAAACCCCTGCATGCACCATGTCTACTGATCATAGAGTTTTACAATGCTTCTGTTCTAGGGGAAGTAGCATTCAGTCTTATTTAACAAGCTGACCAGCACACAGATAGTTAAATCTTCTCACATCTTGGTCAAGGCCCAAACACTCCACATTGCAGGCAAGGAGAACCTTTGCAGAGGACTGACCTGAGGGATAGAGCAGTTATGACACAGCGACAGAGTGCATACAGCACACCAGAAACACGTCCTGTAGCACCAGGCCCTGGAAATAGGAAGAAATAGAAGTGCCAGACCATCTTCATAAAACCATTACTCTCAAGAACAAGAAACATAACAGGCTTTCTGAATACACACAAGAAGACAAAATGCCAAGACAGAGGAATTCATCCTAAAAGAAAAAATAAGAAAAGGTCATGGCCAGGGATCTTATTGAAAATGATATAAAATAATAGGTCTATCCCAGAATTTAAAGCAACAACCATAAGGAAACTAGGTGTGCTTGAGAAAAGCATAGATGACATAAGGGAGACCCTCACTGCAGAAATAAAAGAGCTAAAAACTAATCAGGCCAAAATGTAAAATATAATAACCCAAGATTCAAAACTGACTGGATATAATGACCACAAGGAGGGAAGAAGCAGAGGAACAAATAAGTGATATATAAAACGGAATTATGGAAATTAATGAAGCTGAATGAAAGAGGGAATGAAAACTCTGGAATCACGAAAGTAGACTTAGGGATCTCAGTGACTCCATCCAGCTTAATAACATTCATATCATAGAAGTCCAAGAACAAGAAAACAAGGGCAAGGGAGGAGGATGTTTACTTGAGGAAATTATTGATGAAAACATTCTTAATCTGGGGAAGGAAAAATACATCCAAATGCAGGAAGGACATAGAACTCTCATCAAAATCAATTAAAGCAGGACAACATCAAGACATATTGTAGCTAAGTTTACAAAATATAAAGAAAAAATTCCTAAAAGCAGCAAGACATAAGAAGTCCCTAATTCACAAGGGAAGATCAATTAGGTTAGCAACAGACCTCTCCACAGAAGCTTGGAAGGCAGAAGCAGTGGCATGATATATTTAATGTGCTGAATGGGAAAGATCTGCAGCCAAGAATACTCTATCCAGCAAAACTATCATTCAAAATAGAAGAGATACAGAATTTCCTAGACAAACAAAAACTAAAGGAGTTTGTGACCACTAAACCAGCCCTGCAAGACATATTAAAGGGGCCTGTGAGTGGGGAAGAAACACCAAAAGTGACAAAGACTAAAAAGGAACAGAGAAAATCTCCAGAAACAATTATAAAACAAATAATAAAATGGCCCTAAATTCATATGTATCAATAATCACTGAATGAAAATGAACTAAACTTTCCAATCAAAGACACCGAGTGTCAGAATGTATTAAAAAAAAGACTCATCTATATATTGCCTAAAAGAGACTCATTTGAGACCTAAAGACACCTGCAGATTTAATGTAAGGGGATAGAGAACCATTTATCATGCAAATGGACATCAAGAGAAAGCTGGAGCAGCCATGCTTATATCAGACAAACTATATTTTAAACCAAAAACAGTAACAAGAGATGAAGAAGGGTCTACCCAACAAGAAGACCTAACAATTGTAAATATTTATGCCTTTAACTTGGGAGCACAAACAAAAAGAATTCATTGATAGTGATACACTAATATTAGGGGACTTTACACCCCCACTTACAACAATGGACAGATGATCTAAGCAGAAACTCCTCAAGGAAACAATGGCTTTGAATCACACAGTGGACCAGATGGACTTAACAGATATATTCAGAATATTTCCTCCTAACGAAGCAGAATGCACATTCATTTTGAATGCACATGGGACATTTTCCAGAATAGATCAAATACTGGGTCACTAATCAGTCCTAAACAAATACAAAAATGTTGAGATCACACCATGCATATTTTCTGACAACACTATGAAACTTGAGATCAATCACAAGAAAAAATTTGGAAAGACCACAGATACATGAAGGTTAAACAACGTGCTAGCAAACAATGAATGGGTCAAGCAGGAAATCAAGACAAAATTTAAAAAAAAAATACATAGAAACAAATGAAAGTAGAAACGCAATGGTCCAGAGTATTTGGGATGCAGGAAAAGCAATCCAAAGTAAAAAGTGTATATATATATATATATGTATGTATGTATGTGTACATACATACATATATATATATATGTAAATACTTCAAGAAGCAGGAACATTTTCAAATACACAATATAATCTTACACCTAAAGGAGCTAGAAAAAGAACAAAAAATGAGGCCTAAAGCCAACATAAGAAGGGAAATAATGAAGATTAGATCAGAAATAAATGGTATAGAAACAAATAAAACAACCACAACCACCACATCAAAAACCAGAACAGATCAATGAAACAAGAAAGGGGTTTCTTGAAAAAATTAATATAATTGATGGACCCCTAGCCAGACTTAATACAAAGAAAAGAAAAAGGACCCAAAACAATAAAATCACAAATTAGAGAGGAGAAATAACAACAAACACAACAGAAATAAAATTATGTGAGAATATTATGAAAAACTATACGCCAACAAATTGGGCAATGAAAAGAAATGGATAAATTCCTAGAAACATATAAACTAACAAAAGTGATGGGAAACCTGAGTGGCTTAGTCAATTAAGCACCTGACTCTTGGATTCGGCTTGGGTCATTATCTTGTGGTTTGTGGGTTCAAGCCCCACATCCGGTTCCATGCTGGCAGTGTGGAGCCTGCTTGGGATTCCCTCTCTCTCTGCCATTCCCTGTACCTCTCTCACAAAGTAAATAGATAAACTTGAAAAAAAAACCTTAAACTACCAAAACTGAAACAGGAAGAAATAGAAAACTTGAACAGATCTATATAAAAAGCAAAGAAATGCATCAGTAATCAAAGAACTCCCAACCAACAAAGTCCAGGGCCAAATGGCTTCTCAGGTGAATTCTACCAAACATTTAAAGAAGAGTTAATACCTATTCTTCTCAAACTATTCCAAAAATTAAAACTGGAAAGTCGATTTCCAAACTCATTCTATGAAATCACCATTACCCTGAATCCAAAACCAGACAAAGACTCCAATAAAAAATAAAACTACAGGCCAAAACCCTGATGAACCTGGATGCAAAAATCTCAACAAAATACTAGCAAATTGAATCCAACAGTATATTTAAAGAATCATTCCCCACGATCAAGTGGGATTTATTCCTTGGTTGCAAGAGTGGTTCAATATTCACAAATCAGTCAATGTGATACACCGCATTATTATTAATAATAATAAAAAGGATAAAAAAACATATGACCTTCTCAATGGATACAGAAAAAGAATTTGACAAAATGTAACATCTATTCATGACAAAAACCCTCTACAAAGTAGGGATAGAGGGAACATACTTCAACATTATAAAGACCATATATGAAAAACTCACAGCTAATATCATCTTCAACAGAGAAAAACTGAGAGTTTTTCCTCTCCAATCATGAACAAGACAAGGATTATCCACTCTTACCACTGTTATTTAACATAGTACTGGGAGTTCTAGCCTCCTCAATCAGACAACAAAACGAAACAAAAGGCATCCAAATTTATAAGAAGTAAGTCAAACTTTTGCTATTTTCAAACAACATGATAATCTATGTAGAAAACCCAAAAGACTCCACCAAAAAGTTGCTACAACTAATACACAAATTCAGCCAAGTGGCAGAATACAAAATCACATACAGAAATCTACTACATTTCTATACACCCATAATAAAGCAGCAGAAAGAGAAATCAAGGAATAGATCCCATTTACAATTGCACCAAAAACCATAAGATACCTAGGAATAAACCTAACTGAAAAGGTAAAAGATCTGTATTCTGAAAACTGCAGAGCACTGATAAAAGAAATTGAAGAAGACACAAAGAAATGGAAAAGCATTCCATGCTCGTGGATGGGAAGAATATTGTTAAAATGTTTATACTGTCCAAAGTAATCTGCACATTTAATGCAATCCCTATCAAAATACCACCAGCATTCTTCACATAGCTAGAACAAAGAAACCTAAAATCTGTATGGAACCACAAAATCCCAAATAAACAAAGTAATCTGGGGGGATGGGGTGGAGAAGCAAAGCTGGAGGCATCACAATTCTGGACTTCAGTTATATTACAAAGCTGTAGTGCTCACAACAGTATGGTACTGATACAAAAACAGACACAGAGATCCATCGAACAGAATACAAAACCCAGGGGTACCTGGGTGGCTCAGTCAGTTAAACATGTGACTTAGGCTCAGGTCATGGTCTCACAGTTCATGGATTCGAGCCCCACATCAGGCTCTGTGCTGACAAGTCAGAGCCTGGAGCCTGCTTCAGATTCTATGTCTCCCTCTCTCTCTCTGCCCCTCCTCTGCTCTACCTCTCAAAAATAAGCAAACATTAAAAAAAATTTTTAAAAAGAATAGAAAACCCAGAAATTGACCCACAACTACATGGTCAACAAATCTGTGACAAAGCAGTAAAGAATATACAATAAATGATGTTGTGAAAACCGGACGGCAACATGCATAGGAATGAAAATGACAGCTTTCTTACTTCATCCCCAAAGTAAATTCAAACTGGATGAATACCTAAATGTGAGACAGGAAACCATCAAAATCCTAGAAGAGAACATAGGCAGTAACCTCTTTGACATCCGCCATAGCAGCTTCTTACTAGGTATGCCACCAGAGTCAAGGGAAACAAAAACCCAAACAAACTGTTGAGAATTCAATAAGATAAAAAGTTTCTGCATAGTGAAGGAAACAATCAACAAAACTAAAAGGTAATCTATGGAAAGGGAGAAGATATTTTCAAACGACATAGCTGGTAACCAGCTAGTATACACAATTTATAATGAATTTAGCAAACTCAACACTCCAAAAACAAATAATGCAGTGAAGAAACAGGCAGAAGACTTGAATAGACCTTTTTCCAGAGAAGACATCCAGATGGCTAATATGCACCTGAAAAGATGCTCAACATCACTGATCATCAGGGAAATACAAATCAAAACCACAGTGAGATTCCATCTCACACCTGTCAAAATGGGTAAAACGAACAACACAAGAAACAACAGGTGTTGGCAAGGATGCAGAGAAAGAGAAACCATCTTACACTGTTGATGGGAATGCAAACTGGTTCAGTCACTGTGGAAAACAATATGGAGGTTCCTCAAAAACTTAAATATAGAACTACCATATGATCCAGCAATTGCACTACAAGTATTTCCCCAGAGGATACAAAAGTATGGATGCATGCATTCTGATGTGTATAGTAAACAAGACCCAAATTATGAAAAGTGCCCAAATGTCCATTGTCTGATGAATGGATAAAGAAGAGATAGTATACATACACAATGGAATAGCCATTACTCAGCCATGAAAAAGAATGAAATCTTGCCATTTGCAACAATGTGGATGGAGCTAGAGAGTATTATGCTAACCAAAATAAGTCAGAGAGAAGACAATTACCATATGATTTCACTCATGTGTGGAATGTGAGAAACAGGATAGATGGATATGGGGAAGGGGAAGGGAAAGGAAAACCATAAAACAGACTCTGAACTACAGAGAACAAAGTAAAGTTTGCTGGAGCGGACGTGTCAGGGGATGGGTTACATGAGTAATGGGTATTAAGGAGAATACTTGTGATAAGCATTGGGTGTTGTATGTAAGTGATGAATCACTAAATTGTATCCTGAAACTACACTACACTGTAAGTTACCTAACTTGAATTTAAATAAACACTTGAGAAAAAAAAAAAAAACAAAACAGTGAATAAGTTTATTTTTCTCTATGTTTCTTGAAATATTGTTGTTTTTTAAACTCTCAGAAAAACTGACGACCTCAAAATACAGCCTAAGTTGAAGAATACATGACTATTTCTTTTTCACGGAATGTTGCTGTGCTATGTTTCCTGATATCATTTATAGAAGAGGTCACATATTGCTCAAAGAGAAATGCCACAGTGTAACGTTAGCCTGTTGTTAACGAAGGGTATTTAAAGAATGCCAATATCAAGGCAGCTGGGCCTCTTTCTTCATAAAGATGCTTAAAAACCCAAAACTAGTACTTTATAATACATAGTATGACTATCACTGATGGCATAAGTTTGGAATTTGGTACTGCAAAGGCACGTTTTTAAAAGTTACAATAATTTTATTTAAAAATTATATTGGAAAATATCCACTTTCATTTATAATACTGTTTTAAAATAATCCATTTGAAGCAAAAATTGTTAGTTAATTTAATTTAGAGAGAGCAAAGTTCATAAATTTGCTATGTAAATGAGTACAATTTGGTAAATGATGGGCCCGACAAACACTTTACCCAGGACTAGACTGGATAACTTAAACTTTGCTTTAGAACTAGTTATTCTTCAGCTTCAAGTAGACAGATCAATCCAGTTTCAGATTTAGAGATCAAAAAGCTGTCTTTATACTGTTATTTTTCAAACACGCACAAGGTTTTTTATTTGGGTAGCTATAGGGTAATGGGAATTTTCTCATTTAACTCTTCTATTAAGTATGTAATCTAAATGGTAAGAATATACACTTACTATATCAAATAAAAACAATCTACCATTTTAGTACTTTTATTTTTCTCGATTTTACTCACGCAAAAAGTTTGTATTTTTATTTGGGGGAAAGCAGGAAGATCCTGAGAAGCAAGAAAAGTCGTTATAAACGTTACGTGGATTTCAGTAGCAGACATCTATCATTAATTATGCCAGCTCTGAAATCTTTTCCCAATGTCTGTCTTGTGATTTTGGACAGAGTGAGTCCTTCCACCGTCTGGGTCATCACCCAAGTGGGCATATGATC
This sequence comes from Panthera tigris, assembly GCF_018350195.1. Taxonomy (NCBI): domain Eukaryota; kingdom Metazoa; phylum Chordata; class Mammalia; order Carnivora; family Felidae; genus Panthera; species Panthera tigris. The sequence continues at coordinate 153,589,279 of NC_056660.1, read as the reverse complement.
TATGTCTGGACAACTTTAGTACTCCATCCCCCTCACCACTAAGATTATTTCAAGGATGGATCTGAGAGTGTCATTTAACTTCTGCTTAAATTTCCTAACCATCTATCTCAGTGAGTTGATTCGAAAATTAAATGATTTTAAAAAGTATTCAAAAATGCCCAGAATAGTCCGTGAAAAATTCCATAAGCACCCATAACTGTTAGCTATTATTATATTAGATATGAATTTATATAGTAATTACCAAAATAAGGTAAGATTTGAGTCTCAGTTATTAGCATTCCCTTGAGCTCAACATAGAAACTTTTCAGAATCCTGTATTCACAATTATGTATGTCAAATAATTTTTCCTCATGCATTGATTTTAAAGTAATAAAGATATGGTTTTCTACTCTTGAAAATGTAACTCTTAACTGACAAATGTTTAATCAATTCTTTCAATTTATACTTTGATCCAACAATATTGCTTAGACATTCTGCTTCAGATTAATGAAGTTCATTTAAATATTAGGACACATACCAGAGTATTATATAAATCTATGTGTGTTTATGTGTGTAGGTATAAATGTATATATACATACATATTTATATGTATGTATGTGTGTGTGTGTGTATATATATATATGATTTGGCATATACCTATAACAATACAGTGATTTCTTCAAATGCTGCATAGTATAGCAAGATACATGCCATATAGTGCTTGACTAATAGTTTAATCATGATTTTTCGCATGATCACAATTATTAAAAAATTAATATATTTATCTGTGGATACTTATAACACAAAAGATGAAAAATAAAAATTTCATGATTTGAGTGGTGAGGTTTCAAGTTAGTGTTTTCCTTTCAAATTAATTTTACCTGGCTATATTTTTGTCAGGATTACCAAGTCAGAAGAATAGATACCAAGTTACAGTTATTTGCACTTTTCTAACACTATACCTCTACCCATGCCAATACATTCACTTAATATGCCCACTCCTCTGTTCATTGCTCAAAATTCCAATAATCTTTCAGGGTCTGCCTCAGATCCCACGTCTTCAATAAAGATCTCCCTGACTACCTGAACCTGGAGCGAATTCTCCTAGCTCCGAGTTCCCCCGTAAAATTCTTTTCTGTACAATGTATTTAGAAATTAATCATGCAGTGTCTGGAGACAGTGAAAACAGAGCCCGGACTTTGAAGTCAGATGGGCTGGAAATGAATCCTAACTTTACTATGAAATAGCTACATGACTTTGGGCAAGTTTCTTGTTCTGTAGCAGAGTAACTCTCTGGTCCCTAACATGCGCCAATTATTGGGGCACCTGGGTGGCTCAGTCGGTTGAGCATCCGACTTCAGCTCAGATCATAATCTCTTGGTTCCTGAGTTTAAGCCCCCATGGGGCTCTGTGCTGACAGCTCGAAGCCTGGAGCCTGCTTCGGATTCTGTGTCTCCCTCTCTCTCTGCTCTTCCCCCGCTCATGCTCTCTCTCTCCTTCAAAAATAAAAAATAAAAAAAACATTTAAAAATTATAAAAAATATTTAAAAACATGTGCCAATTATTGTTTAATATACCTTATGTGTATTAACTTATTTACCCCACACAATGACCCCCTAAAATAGGTGGTGTTTTGAGTCCTTCTGCATAAAGGCACTGACACACAATGCATGGCTCTTTCTCTATGTATCTTTCTCTATAGCTCTTCAGTAGAATGTACAAGGTAACACTACAAGTTGCACAAATAGGATTCAAACCCCAATCCCTTGGCTTCAGAGTCCATGTTCATAAACAGCAGAGTATATTGCCTCTCAACTTTTGTGCCAGCAGTGCATGATAGCTACCAAATACATAGCCTTATTAAGGCTATGAAAGATTATTGGAATTTTGAGCAATGAACAGAGGAGTGGGCATATTAAGTGAATGTATTGGCATGGGTAGAGGTATAGTGTTAGAAAAGTGCAAATAACTGGGTGGGTATTAAGTGGGTTAAATTTAATAACAAATGCAAAGTGCTTGGCACATAGTATGTGTATAGCAAATGCTATTTGGCATCTGTCTTGCTTTATTCCCCATTTATTGCCCTCAAAATGCCACTTATATCTGTTCCTAACTTTTCCTGTGTGTATATCTTGTCTCTGGAGATGGATGATACACTTCTCAGGTTCCCATAATACGTGGCCCATTGTCGAGCACACTCCTGAGCAGACCATTCCCTCTGAGATCTTCTGTGTGCCTTCAGCTCCACCTTTGCCCACTCCCTGACTTCAATCTCCAAGAGTTTCCTGCAAAACTTCTGTTTTAGCCATTTCGACCACCGAAACTCCCTTTACCTACAAGGCCTTTGCTACTCTCCCATGGTTAATGCCTAACCCTACACACACAGGTCTTCCCACAGCTATCCTTGAACACCCACCAGCTGGGGAAACAGCCTCCTACCTGTGCTTCTATAACATTCTCTGCATACTAGTGTTTACAGTACAGTAAACTAGGTAAGCACAGATTGTTTCAGTGCTCTGTGGAAAAATCTGGAAGACAGGGATTGCTTGATTCAAGCAATCTTCATATTCCCAATACTGTATATAATATCAATAGGTGGTTCTTCAATTTCCCCTATAACAGACATCTTTTTAGAAAAGATTGGTTCTATGGGGCGCCTGGGTGGCTCAGTCGGTTGGGCGTCTGACTTCGGCTCAGGTCACGATCTCGCGGCCCGTGAGTTCGAGCCCCGCGTCGGGCTCTGGGCTGATGGCTCAGAGCCTGGAGCCTGCTTCCGATTCTGTGTCTCCCTCTCTCTCTGCCCCTCCCCCGTTCATGCTCTGTCTCTCTCTGTCTCAAAAATAAATAAAACGTTAAAAAAAATTAAAAAAAAAAAAAGATTGGTTCTAGAGGAAATTTGGGCAAAAAGTATTCCTAGTAATAGAATTTCTTCTTCCATGAATTACATTAACATTAGCATTTTTCAAAGTGTGGCTATACAGCAAAAAATGGTCCCATGGCCAAATGTATTTGAGAATGACAGCATATTTTCACTCTCATTCTGGAAAATTACCATTCTGGTATTCATCAATTAAAATAATATTTATAATGAATCTCACACTAAATATATAAAGGTAAGTAAGATAAAAACAGTCTACGCCCTGATGGTTTCCATGATCTATCAGATCTCTGAGATCTTGTAACAAAAAAGCTTATTTTACCTTATTCAAATGAATATATTCCAACACATTAGATCAGAAGTTCTTAATACATATCAACATTCCAGACAACATACTATGGAAAATATTGCCCGTTAATGTTACCTAAATCAGATAATATATTTTTTCATCTCTCATCCTAGGTTTACTCTCTGTAATATTTCTGATTTTCATAAGAGAGAATGGTGATTCCATAGTTAATGGTATATATTACTTAAATATTAAAATAAATTGTTAAAAATGTTTACATTGCAGTTCTATTTGAAGATACTTTATATTGTTAAAATGCTGTATAATTGATGTTAAGGCACTGATAATAAAGTGGGCCAAAAGTAAAAGATCACAAAAATTCCTACTACAAGCAGAAATAAGCAAAGCTTTGTAAAACACTAATCTACTGATTTGCAGTTGTTCAATTAATACATGCTAGATTTATACAGTGTTTGGTTGAATCAATACTCCAGCCATTGCTATAATACTATAACTTGATTTCTGTGACAGGGTAGAGTATCTCTTCCAGACTTAAATGGAAAATTGAAAAAATGAAAAGAAAAACACATCAGGCACCATTTTTCTGTCACATGGAGTTATTACTTAGGGGGAAAAAAGCTGCCTAAATTATCTGGTCAATTGTCTGGATTTTCATTATTATTTTTTTAATTTTAATATTACTCTCATGAGTGATTAGTGAAAAAAAAGTGTTATCAGACTTCGTTTGTCTTCATATCTCATATCTTTTAAACATCTCTTTCATATTGAAATATTCTTCTTTGGTATTAGTGGCTTTTTATGAGTTGTCTACATCTACTTCTATGAATATTTATTCTGTATTCTCTCCAAAAGTAACACCTACTGTTTTCATCTTCTCGGTGTGGGCATTAACTAAGATTTAATTTGAGGAGCTTTTCTGTATAGCCTTTTGTCTATATTTACCTCCGTATCACCAGAGATGAAATCAGTGCTTGGAATTTCCAAGGTGTTCAAAAATATGTGGTAAATGAATGCATGAGATAAAGCTGAATAAACCATGACAGATGTAGAGGCCATAAAGCAGGAGAAAAGGGGAGAGCAGGCAGAATGAATACTCACACGAAGTGCTCCATGAGAGCACTTCTGACACGTGAGACATAGAGATCACACACGTTTATGAGGTAAATCATGGCTCTATTAATAGTAAATGGAACCCTCCCTGGTTAGAATTTACCTCCAAAATATACATGGTAGCAAGAGGAAACATCTCTTTTTTTTTTCCTTACCCTTTTATTCTGTGTCTTGAATAATGCCTGGAGACATAATACACGTTCAATAAATATTTGCTAAGGTAATAAATGAAGCCTCTCAGTTAAACTGATTTATGAGTAAAAATATAATCAACATTTTTAAAAATTTTTTTTATTTTAGAGAGAGAGCATGAGTACAGGAAAGGGGCACAGGTACAGGGAGAGAGAATCTTAAGCAGCCTCCATGTTCAGTGAGGTGTCCCACAGGGCTCGATCTCACGATCCTGAGATCATGACCAGAGCCAAAATCAAGAGTCAGATGTTCAACCAGTTGAACCACCCAGGCATCCCCAAAATACTATCAATATTATCAATACAATCAGTAGAATTTACCACCAGGGGGATACAGATAAATACCTGTCAACAGTCAATTCATCAAATCACAATCACTGCTCAGGGAATTTCTTGAATTTTAGCTTTCTCAGGTCTACATTTCTTATCCTTATTTGAATGTGTTTATATTAACACTCTAATCATAACAGAGTTGCATAACTAATCTTAAGAATAAGTTAAATATATTTATCTTGAGGTCTAAATTTCCAGATGGACACGTGAGACTGCTGCATATTTTGTTTAGTCATTGCCTATGCATAATATGATAGGTCAAAAATCTAACTTGTTATTGAGGTATTTTAACATTCCTTAAAAAAAGAAACGCTGTCACAGCTAACCATAATACAACATCTACTTTTTCATTTTTGACATAATTGATGTTTGATTCATATTTGTTAATTATGAACAATGAAATATCAGGGTTCACTGAGACCTGACGTGTCATTCTTTCCAAAGTTTCTTTAAAGTTTGAGTTACTTTTCAGTTTGAATCAACTTTAAAAGATGACAAGGCCAGTGTTCATCACCTCTTGACCCTTTCTGCCATGGTGGACTCCTCCTCCTTTCTCCTAATTCTTATTAACTGAGAGTTGAACCCGAATATGCCAATGACCTAAAAAAAATTTATACATCTCGTCCTTACTGTTCCTAAAGAAAAGTCACCCACATTGTCTCATTTCCTAGAAAGCCGGTTCTCTGAAATAGGAGAACGGTGAAGGCCAGTCTTCTACAATGGTTCTGTCTTAACCAATGCTCAAGTGCAACAAAGATACTGTGCATTGATATTTTGTGTATAAATAATAACTGAATGGACTATTTTGAAATAAACACATTAACATATACATAAATTATACAATTTTACCACGCAGCTGAAGGTTTTGAATAGTTTTCTCCTTTTTAGAATTATTTCATATTTGAACACAATATACTATTCCTCCCATCAAGTGAGATTAAACACAGAAAAGTGAATTGAAATGGACAGTAAGATTAACCGATGAGAAATTTCAAGCTCACATTATATAACTGCATATCAGGACTTTTGTTAAAATTGAACATTGATTTTTGCCAATAAGGACTTAGATGGAAAGAAATCAAAAGTTCATTCATTAGGATTCTAAAGTCAGTTTTCTAAAGCTTAAAAAAATCCAAATTCAAATAAATTGGATTAGCATATTATAACATGACAATTGAACCAAATATGCAGGTGTCTTTTCCCTCTGAAAAAGTGAAATTTCAGACAAATTTATTTGATATATTTTTAGGTTCAGTTATAAAACTACAAACTGTGTTTAGAATGTTAACATCAACAATTGCATAAGTTAAAAGAGCCTCCTTTCTAGTGTCTTGTCTGGTCTTCTAAAAGTTCCTGGATGGGCAATAAAAATATCTATTAATAATTTTATAATGAGCTCTCACTGTAAGAAAAAATATGTAGCGTTTTAAAACTAGCTGTCATGTAATGTACAAAATAGTGAATACATTTGTTATTCATTACCTGATACTTTATAGTTATGAATTTTTCATATCCCTGTAGTGTCATCTTACCCCAGCTGCCCTGGCATACATCCTGGTTCAAATCAGGGCCAGCCAAACATAAATAAATAAATGAAGTTGAACAGGTAGCTCTTGGAGGTCCTTTTCTATGATATAGAGAAAAATCTTCATTTTGTTTTTAGAAAGGCTGTAGTCAGGTAGGTATTGGAAAAAGGGATAGTTGGTTGGTATTAATAAATAATTCAAATACACTCATATTTTAAAACAGCTGTTGGGTATTAACTCTAGACAGCTCAGACTGTCCATAGAACTAAATCATTTACATATAGCAATAGAAATTAACAAGTCCTTAGCTATCCATTCTGCTGTACTTGAGACATTACCTTCTGAATCCTAGAAGTCATGGTTTTATTGCCTTAAGAAATGTATTTAAATGCATTTCATGAAATTTCTCATTGCCATTTACGTGACAAAATTTTCCTGTCAGAATATCTCATTAATATTTAAATATCCTTTTCTAAAAGATCGGCGGATTGAGAGGCCTGCCTTAAATTGGGAGGTGCTAAATTAGCAAATCAAGTATCCTCTGCAGTGAGTTGGTTCTGTTTATATGCTTATTTTCACATGACACCAAGAGAAATAATATCACCTGTAAGATACACACAATCAATGCTCTCTCAATTCCCACAAATTTACTGTAACTTGATCATCTACACTCTTAAGAATAAATATCATAAAGTGGTAACAACAGGTTTTTTTAAACCTTGAATCTTTTCTTTTTATGTAAAATAATCATAAGCAACCTTTCATATTCTAGTTTTTATTAAAAGCAAATGACTTGGGATGACCATCTCACATAGGATTTTGCCATATTCTTCTGTAAGTGTTAATTTAATGTAGCCAGCTACAGTTCTAAGTTAACTGGACTCTTTTGAACCAAAATAACTTGTTCTGATATTTTAATCACAACGGTTTCAGTGTTAAGCTAGTGTTAATGTTGAAGTTCCACTGGCTCCTGTGTACAAATGGGCCTGAAGTCTGTTCTATTAAAGATGATCCAAAGAAGTTTCTTATCTCAACAATTAAATCAGAATCATACAGGCTTTCTCACATTTTAATAATGTCCAGATGGTGGATGAACTAAAATAAAACTATGATTTCAACAAAAGTTTGGGAAAATATTAGCATAGTACAAAAGACTAAGAACACTAAGGAAGTTATTTTCAAACTAGTTTTTCCTTGCTTCAAAAAATGCCACTGGCAAGAATAATGATGCTTCCATAATGTTACTAGAGTGCTATATTTGTAAAGCAGCATGTAAGCCTCATAAAAGGGTAATGAGTTCCTTAAGTGATAGTAAAATAAGCTTTCATGTAGAGATATGCTGAGGTACTACTGTTCATGGCCAGCAGTGGAGTTGCATTACCTATTTTGTATTGCAATTTTCACTAACAGAAAAAAAGGAATTACGTTAATGGTCACATTTTCCTTCCTCTGACACACAAAAAAAGGACTCCAGTGGAGTTCAACTAAGTAGAGAAAATGATAAAATCTTATATAAAATTTATACTTATTTAGCCATTCTTCTGTATATAAGCATGTTGTTTGAGCAGACTAGGAGTAAATTTCACTAGCTGATCCGAGAATTACCACTAGATACCCATTTTTGGTTGATTTGGTCTGCTTTATTTATCAATTATTGCAGCTTCGTAAAATATTGCATGGCTTCTTTGACATTTATATTAACACTTGTTTTCTCCCTTCCATGTTTGCATGAAAAATAATAGTCAATAAAAGGAATCACTGAGTATTGGTGAAAATTTATTTTAATTAAAGATATGTAAAAAATTTAAAAAGGCTTTTAATTTACCTTATTTCTTATAAGGGGAAAAATTTTGTCTATCACATAATTGAGATTCCCCAAGATTGGAAATTTCATGTTGAATTCTACTGGATAACTGCCTACAAAACCAGGACAACTATTCCATCCTCTTTCACCATTCTTAATTGGATGGATTTCTTGTTCTTTAGCAGCAAGAGGAAACAGATGCTTCCAGAATTCACAAACTTCCAGTCAGTGGCAGGTACATGAAATATCTCACTATTTTGTCATATTAAGTTTGGAAAGGCAACATGTAGAGTGAGAGAAGAGAATATACCTAAGAAGCTTAGGTACATGGTTCTGAAGGATTCAAATGGAAATTATGACTTCTGCAGCAGGTATTTAAACACAAATGCCTTTGAATGACAGACTGCAGATAAATATAGATGACTGTGGTGAGGGAAAGCTCTCATTCTGAGGCCTAAAAGATTTATTTCTCCCCCCAGAAAAGCAGAATCCAAAAGGTAGAGGATAGAACTTTCTATGGTTTCACGAAAAGCTAAACCGATTAGCACCGAATTATTCACGTGCTTTGCTCCAAATATATCAACTTTTGCATGAGTGAAATCAAGACAAATAAAAGTGCCAAATGCTAAATTCTGTTTTCATTGGACAGAGTACATGTATATTCCTAGTATTTTAATTAAACTCTTGATTAACAGAAAGGCTAGGCAAGAAAACTGGCATTGTTCTCTAGTCACTGATGTATACAGACTTGTGCATGTTTGAACATAAAGGTGGCTTTTGAATTCTCAAGTTTGAAAAAGTTATTGGAATGGGCTGTCTGCTCAGCCTGAGACCAACTAGTTCCTCAGCATATAGTTTCAGGCCAGAGAATCATGGGTAGCATTAAAAAAAAAGTGCATGTTTTAGGCCAGATTTCCTATAATTAAAAAAATTCTATCTTATCAAGAAATGTATACCTAAATGGCTATTTCCTTTCTAGAAAGGGGCAGAGAATAAGACATCTATCCTAAATTCTTTCTCCAAAAATTGGATTAAAAAGAGGAAGAAGAAAACTGTTTTTGGATACAATCATAATTCTTCATGATATTCAAACTAAATTTTAACATCTTATAGGAAAAAGCAAAATATAAGCCAATATTTCTCTAATAAATCAAAATTTTTAAACACGCAGGCAACAAATGGCAACAAAAATGAACACAAAGTTCAAAATAACCAAATTCTAAAAACAAAAAATTCAAATGAAGGATTCGATAATGAACAGAACACTTTTAAAAAAACTTGAATTAAGTCCTATTTGAAAGGTAGATATTAAGGTTGTAAAAATAATGCAGTAAGAAAAGGTTTATCTTAAGGACAAGATGACTGAATATTTAGCAATTACCCTCACAAAATGGAAAGAAAATAAATGGGATGAGGCCCCTGTCTCTCTCATTTTACTGCTATACATTTACTCATTTAATAGTAATTCATGAAATGATGGTTTAGGCAAGCAACCATATATGAAAGAAAAGTAACACACGATGCATGTGTTGATAAACTATTTTGAATTATTTGACAGTGTTTTTCTGGTGATTTTTATTACCCTAATTCTTCTCCATAGAAGCAACCCCCTTTATCTTCTCCTTGCCTGAGTGTGATCTGCCAAATTCTAAGATGGTCTCCATGCCCTTTATCCAATGGTTTTAATCTTGTAATTATATTATGTGGCAAAGGAATTTTGTGAATATCATTAAGGTTACCAGTTAGTTGTGGTTAAGATAGAGAGATTATCAGAACATGCCTAATGTAATCACACATGCTATTTAAAACAACAGTGTTTTCTCCAATTGGTAGCAGAAGCGAAAATCAGTGATTGGAAGCTTCAAGGGACGCTAAGGAACTGTTGCTCGTTGGGAAAAGGAGGAGCCATATGGCAAGAACATGAGAGAGGTCCCTAGAAACAGCAACCATGAGCTGCCTGCTAACAAGGAAATGGGACCTCAGTCCCATAGCTACACAAAACCAGATTCTTCAACAAGGAGCTTGGAAGAAGATTTTTCCCCAGAGACTCCAAATAAAAGCCCACGTTGGCCAACATCTAAGTTTTAACTGAACAGAGAAACCATGGAGCCCACCTGGACTTCTAACCTGCAGAGCTATGAGCAAATAAATGGGCATTGTTAACCTGTTAAATTTGTAATAATTTGTTACACCCTAAAAACAAATAAAAAAAACAACAAATAAGTGAAAACAAGTCACAATTTTAAAAATCCCTAACACATGGAGATAGAGGTAATATAGTAAGCCAAGAAAATAATTTTCAATTTAGAAACTATAGGCGCTGAGAGACATAAGCCATAGTCAATACATGATGATTCAAATGTAGCCTTTCAAGCTCCCAGTCCTTCCAACATGAGATCAGATGAAGTTTCTCATGACCATGGAAGGGAGGATTTCAAAAGACAATGGTAATAATACCATATTCAAGATCTTAGATGGTATCAGATTTCTAAAAAGGAGATCTGCCACCTTTCCTTCCTCCAAGATTTGGCTAAAATTATGAACTTAATAGCAATATACATCTGAGCCACAGGAAGATTGGTATCATGTTTCCTAGGAAGACTCCAAGAAGGAGAAAGTCAGTATTAAAAAAGATAAAGAAAGGGTGCCTGGGTGGCTCAGTGGATTAAGTATCCAACTCCAGCTCAGGTGTTGATCTCATAGTTCATGAGTTGAAGCCCCATGTCAGGTTCTGTGCTGACAGCTAAGAGCCTGGAGCCTGCTTCAGATTCTGTGTCTCCCTCTCTCTCTATGTCCCTCCCCTGTGCTCGCTCGCTCTCTCTCTCTCTCTCTCTCTCTCTCTCTCAAAAATAGATACACATAAGTAGATAATAAATAAATAAATAAATAAATAAATAAATAAATAAAGGAAATACATGGCAAAGCATGGTAAATAAATTATAACAACATTTGTTAAGTGTTCATTATATGTCAAGCATGAATATAAAATACTTTCATTAATTTATTCAACCTAAACACAGTAAGATAAAACTAATATTTCCCCTACCTTACAATTGGAAATCTGAGGTACAGAGTACTCACATATTTTTTCATGTCCCCACAGCAAATAACTGAAGGACCAAGGTTTGGATTCCAGTATTCTGGCATCTTGGTTTGTGCCCTTAACATTTATCCTACAGCTTTAAGATAGGAGATGATAAACCAATCGACTAAACAAGAAAAATATTTTCATGATGGTTTTAGGCAAATGGTCCAGAAAGAATCTGTCACACACCTGTTGCACCAATCCCAGGACAGAAAGTTCTCAATGGCATGACAGCAATACAGTGATTCTTCTGTGTCCAAATATGCAACTAGTGTAGGATCACAAGTGGATGGCCCCACCATTTTTCCAATATATGGTAAAATCAGCACAGTGGTTAAATAGAGAAGTGGGCCTAAAGATATTTTATTTACTTCTTTATTTTTAATGTTTATTTATTTTTGACAGAGAGAGAGAGAGAGAGAGAGAGAGAGAGAGACAGAGTGTGAGCTGAGGAGGGACAGAGAGAGAGGGAGACACAGAATCCAAAGCAGGCTCCAGGCTCTGAGCTGTCAGCACAGAGCCTGATGTAGGGCTTGAGCTCATGAACTGTGATATCTACCAACAGAAAATAGATCCGTGAATAAAAGTCTCAAAATAATGTCTTACTTTGATATTGAGATACAATGGTTATTTTACAAATAATAGGTTTTTGCCCATTCTTCTTATTATGCATTTTGCACAAACTTAGAGATTTTATACCTTACTTTGTATGGGTATCCATTATAGATTAAATTGCTGAAGAAAAGTTTTCAGGATCCAAAAATGAAAAATTTTACATTATCTATTATTTCAATTACATAACCATGGATGAATTAATGAATATGTGATACTGTAGCATTGGAGAAATCATCTGGAAAAGCTTGATTATTCAAAGTTTCTCAGAATTGCTTTGGAATATAATTATAATTTTGACCTACTTGCATGCTTCATTTATGAGTTTTATATTCACATATTCATTTGAAATTTTATATATGTACATAATTAATATTTATTTTTCTCTTATTGTCAATCCTATTTTTTGTGTAACTGCCAGCAATAAACAAACAAAAACAAATCAAAAGAACAAGTACTTTCTCAGAAGACCAAATAGGAAGTATGCATTACATTCATACTTTTTTTAAAAGAGCAGTTAAGAATGAGATCATATATTATCCCCATTTAATGATAAATGATGCCAGAATGTTTCTTACATTTAGTTTTAATGTGAAACCTAGAAATTGTGGTTAGATCTAAACTTAGCTGTGTCTCTTCAGATTCATCGCTTGGTACCATATGCTATGTTTCTGATCACAATTCTCATAATCTGTGGAGTGGCTACAGATGTCTTTTTTCAATGAAAAGAGTGATCATTTTGCTAAAGGATGGACATGGGCCACTTTTCTCATTTTAAGTTGAAAAATTTGTTCCACTTTACAGATTTTAAAAAATATTTTCTATACCTGACTATTCTAGATAGTCCATTTTTATCAGTTTGTCTATTTCAAGTAATACTTTTCAAAGATTCATCCTGAGGTTATGTTTTGAAATTGTATTCATACTTTCACTCAATATTAATTTTTTTTGAGTTTAGGTAAATCTATAATTTCCTCTTTCCTGACCATAATTATATAGTGATGAAATCAAAACATTTTCATTCTTTACTCTTAAGTTATGTAACTCTAACAGTGAATTGAAAATGTAGATTTTATGCTTTTGTTAATTCCAGGCATTTCTAGAAATTTAATCCCACATGTTAGGAATTATTGAATAATTTGATGACTGTTATTGAATAATTTATCCAATTTATGGATAAAGAAACTAAGACTCACAGATATTAAGTGAGTTGCTTCACAGCAGGAGGAAGTGACAGATTTAGAGCCAAATTCAGGAAATGTGATCCACTCAACTAGTTAAAGAGCTGAGTTTGGGACTTTTACACAGTGTTATCTCACACAGTCATATTTTTTATTTCCAGGTTTTCAGACACTTTTTTTCTTATATTGAGCCACTCCCTTGAAGTTTATCAGACATGAGGTGATGCTCTGTATTTAAGAGAAACCCTAAAGTTTCTCTTAAGTTTACATAATTATGTATATATTTAGAATCTAATGAATCTTTCCAAAGCATAACATGAGGGAATGATCCCCACATCCATTTATATGTGGAGGTTTAATCAAAGTAAATAATATTTCTGGATGCTGCCATATCTATTTCTAAAAACTTTGATTTTGTCTAATTTTATTGCATTCTATAGTAGTTTTTTATTAATAATTGATTTAGGATCTCCCTCTTTGTTGATCGTATCTTTATTTTTAAAATTTTCCTTAGGAATTTATTTCCTTCTAGGAATTTCCAATTAGTGCATAAATAAAAATTGACTCCAGAAGGAAGAGATTAACTTGTTCAGGACACATCTGATATCCCGCTTCAAAGTGAATCAAGAAATATACAAGGTTTATTAAAATTGTATGGATTCTCTCCTGTACTGTTGATATTCTTTGACAATCACCTAAAACTACCAGATAGGCAGTCATAACAAATAGACAACAATTCTGCTTAAACTACCATTGATACAGAAAATTGCTGAATTTGCTGAATGCATGGGGCTTAAATGTTTTGTTGTTCATTAATTTATTCATTCAAAAAAAACCCTCAAAAAACCCAATGATGGAGTATTGGCTATGTACCAGGGTTTTTACTCTGTATGAGTTATGCTACCTGTCACTTATATAAAGGGACTCCTGGCATGGTGATCACCATTAGCATGACTCTATCATTATTACAGTAATAGAACAGCCAGCAGTGCTTTGTAAGGTTCTTCTTATTTCTGTATTGCTCAATTACCTTTCTTCTTTACTTACATAAAGATATAAAAGGCATTTGATTTGCAAATCTGTGATAATCTCAGTACTATATCCCCTTGTAAATTAGGAAAACATTCATTGTGGGATTTATATTCTACTGCAGAGTTGTTTCATTAAGCTGGTTTGTAGTTGGAAAATGCCGTCAGCTTTCCCTAATTGTGCAATTTTACAAAAAGGATCTGAAGTTTACTGATAAAATGAAAGGCCATTAATACTAATTTGCTATTATTTGTTATATATGAGATTTAGTTTTTAGAATCTTTCTTACAATGTCTTTTGTCTTAATAAGACAATGATTATGATGATATAAATAATCTTTTTTTTATATTTAAAATGTAAAAGTATATAAGGGTGTCCAACAATGCATTAGTAATACCTTATGGCAAAATTGGATATGTCCCAAAAACATAAAATTGGTTTAATTTTCCGAAATACATTAATTTTATGTTTCATATGTAAAATAGATTAAAGAAAATTTTGGAGAAATATATTTCAAAAAATTCAATTTCCACTTATAAAACTCTAGGTGAACTAGTTCAATATAAAACTTTCTTAGACTCTTAAAAGTTATAAATCTAGAGGATAATTTATATTGGTGCTATGTGTTCAAAATTAGAATCTAGAAAAAGAAACCCATTGTCATTGCTTCTACTTAATATTGAATGAAGAAGTCCTACTGTGTATAGATGGAATGTAAGAAAAATACTTCCTCATTTGGAAGTGACATGAGTGAAATAAAGAAATGATAAAAAATTACCAGGGATTTCAGTAGTAGTGCTAGACACAAATCCATACATAAAATACACTGATTATACACCAGTAACAGAAAACATAAGGTAATAATACTAATACTTTGAAGAAAAATAGAGTGCTTGGGAATTAATATTCCATGACAAAAACCAACTTCTACTACTCTGCAATCAATGCAATTCTACACAAAATCTCATAGACTATCAAAATGTGACTGATAAAAAAAAAAAGGGAGGGGGGCCAAGAACACCAAGATAATTTTGAAGAACAAGGTAGGGATACCAGATTTCTAACTATGAAAAATATAGTAATTAATATTACTATTTGAAATTATATATTACACATATAATTTCATGTAATTATAATTATATATTATTTAATATTATTAATTACTAGAATTTTAGTAATTAAATGATGGAGTACAATCAAACCAATGGAATACAACCAAGAATCTAGAGACTTAACTATTCAACATGGAAATCTTATTTATGAAAAATGTGGCAGTATGTATTGGTAGCAAATACTTAGTACTTTTATTTCTGTAATTATAAGTAAAAAGACTCTAACTTAGCATTGCCCTTATCTGAATGTACCAGAGATACTTAAAGTTAAAATTCCCTTTATTTTCCTGTTTTTAAAAATAAGTAGATTATCATTGTTTTTTGAAAGTCTTTAATACTTGATTACTATATAGAGCTTAGTATACAGTGACACCCAATATACTTAGTATACAAGTATACATGATAACAACTTATAGAACTTAGAAATCATAGGCTTAGTTAATGAAAGTAGTCATGAATTATTAAATACAAACTTTATTTGATCAACAATTATAGGAATTTTATTATTATTATTAATATTATTAATATTATTCAGGAATTTTATTTCTTCTAGGCAAATAAGCTAATTTTTTTCTAGGAAAAGTATAAAATTAAATTAAATTCTGTTCTTGGAATACATTTCTAAAATGTTCTATTTTCTCAATCTTTGCTTATATAATTTTTGTTATTCATAATAATATTTGTGCCTACTCTCTAGATGACCCTGATTTTTTTTCCATGATTTTTCTATTTCATTAATTTTTTATAAAGAACTAGCTTTTTGGCCTTGTGGCTATTATTTGCTATTTATATCCTTAAATTTTGTTCTTTATCAATGTCTCCATTGTATATAATTTGGGCTTGCTCTGTCATAATTAGTTTTATTTCCTGGTGTATTTTCTAGCTTTATTCTTTTCTAAAAATTGCTTAAGGCTATTAATTTTCCTTGAAGCACCATTTAAGTTTCATTCTTTAAGTTTTGATATGCTGTGCTTATATTATTGTTTGCTTCTTCTATATTCCATGAAAATGTATTATTTGAAATAGAAGTTGGGAGGTATATATTTTCAAATATATGGTGTGCTTGAAGTTTTTTTTATACTAAATATTCATGTAATTTATACTGTAGTCACAGGGAACCATCTGTATAATATAGATTCTTGGGCTTTTATTGATGCTCACTGTATGCAATAACATGAAATCAAGACACGGGAAAGTTCTTAGTATGCTTGACATTAATGGGTATCTTAATTAGGATGTTTTACAAATCTTCTAAGTCCCATCCAAATATTGATTTCTTGATCTACAAATAGTGAGAAAATCATTTAAATCCTCCATTTTATGGTGAATTTCTCAGTAACTGTGTAATTATCGTAATTTTTCTCTATACATTGGTCTCAATTGATACATGCATTTTGTGATGCTCTCTCAAATTAATTATTAATTAAGTAGGCTTACTATGGTTTTATTTTCTTGAAGTACTTTTCTTCTAATCCCAAAATAGATGCAATAATTTTGCTCTGTCTTATTTTATTTTCAACCTTTCTGTTTTTGAGCTTGGAAATTTTATAATAATTATAATTACTAAAATATTTTCAAAACTAATTTCAATCTGGTTGTACCTCATGATTTTTCCACAGGTTTTTTTTTTTCTTAATTTTAGGTCTTCTTTTAGTTCATATTTTTTTTAATTTTTTAAAATGAGTTTACTTTTTTAAAGTAATCTCTGCACCCCATGTGGGGCTTCAACTAACCACCTCAAGGTCAAGAGTTGCATATTGTACCAACTGAGACAGCCAGGCACCCTGAGTTCCTTTGTTTTTAATCTGTTAATTCCCTATATTGTTCCAGCAGTTCATTACTCCATTTTATCCTTTTGGTGGTTACTGATAAAATTTATACTGCCTATCATAAAAATTAAAATTAATCAATTTCTATACGCTTTCTACTCAAACAATACATGGGCCTTAGAATAGTTTTTATTTTTGACCACTCTTAACTTTATTATAGTTTTGTATTTATATATGACCATAACCTCTAAAACCTATTTTTGCTTTATTATAAAGTTAAGACCTATAATTTTTGTCATATACTTACTAATTTTATTGCACACATTTCTTCTTGCATTATGGATACCATTTAGGGGATCATTTCCTTCTGTTTGTATTTTATCTTTAGAAATTCCTTCAATCAGTTAGAAATTGGCTCATCAACTTTTAGGTTTAGTTTGTTTAAAAAAAAAAAAGTCTGTATTTCCCTATTGGTGAGATGCTGTTTGGTTAGGTATAAAAGTCCAGATTACCAATCATTGCCCCTCTTATTTTTTAAACTACCTTTTGGTTTTATCTATCGGCTTCTATTGTTGTTGAAGCTAAGTAGTTTACCAGGTGATAATTATTTGTATTTTTAGGAATTTATATTTTTACTTTTAATGCTACCTTGAGTTTAAAGTAACAAAGTTTTATTGTTCTGTGGAGAATAATTTATTTCATTACATTTGTCCTGTTTTGTGATTTTTAAACCTTCCTGAACCTGAAAAATCACTAATCAAAGGTTCTGTAAAATTATCAGTCATTATTCTATTTTCTTCTCATATAAAACTAAGTAAATCTGTGCCTCATTTCATTCTACTCTCCATGCATTTTAACCTCTAATACTTTCCATTATTATCATATATGAATTACACTCTGGGTAATTTCTATGGATCTATTCTCTATATCGCTAATTCTCTCTTTTGCTATATCTAGATTTTCAATATGTATACTGATTTTTAAAGATTATTTTCATTTTTTCATTGCTACACATTAAGTTTTTTCAAATATACTACAGTTTTATATTGTTTCTCAAATTTTATAATATTTTAAACTTCTTAAATTCCTCAAAACTTTATTTTACCTTTTTTGATAATTATATTCACTAAAGCTTTTTAAATTCTAAACTTTTTTTTTTCTTTTCCATGGAAATCTATCTCTTTGATATTTGTATTTAAACTCATGTTTAATGGAGCATTATCTTTGGGAATTTTGAGAATTCCAAGTTGAAGAGGAGTCCTTTCAGAGACTCCTGAATACCAATAAGATTGTTTTAGGTTAGTGTCACATACTGGGGTTTAGAAAATAAGATGTTGATATAAGCTACATCTTCATACCTGTAATTAGAATTTCTTAGACAAAACTTTTCCTCCCACTCCCCTATACTCAGGAATTCAGCCTGAAACATAGTAATTACTTTCTTCTCTCCTTTTTCTAGTAGTGGAATCTTTTTTTTCCCTCATCTACCCTTTCAGTAAGACATAGCTTTTTAAGTCTCACTACTAATCTTAGTGGAACTCTAAGTGATGGGTCTTACATTCTTGTATTAAAAGCAAATATATCATTTACTGTGACTAGAAAATGCCTACCAGCCATCTGTAGCTGCCTCAGCTCTAACTTAAAATTACAGATTCTATCCTACTATTTATCAGGCTCCTTAGCCCTATTTGAGAATTTTTATAATTTTTTTTTAATTGCTTGAGAACTTTATTAGGGTACCACATTTTTCTTACATATCCAGATGTGTTCTATCCTTAAAATACTTACAGGAACATTTTAGCATTATTTATTGTCATATGTAAGCCCATTGTTCTTTTAAGAGTATGTTACATTTGATTTCCTAATATCTATATTCCAAAATGGTATCAGGCCATAATTTTAATTGTTGTGTCAATTTTTTTAGATTATGGTTACTGCAAATATTTATATAACTACCTCAATGACCTCAAAGTATTTTAAGAGTCTAAAATATTGATTTACTTATTCTTAACATATAAGATAAATACTTTCAATGCAACTTATTTTTTTAAGTGTTTTTTAGTTTATTTATTTTGAGAGAGGGAGACAGAATGAGCAGGGGAGGGGCAGAGAGGGAGAGAAAGAGAGAGAATCCCAGGCAGGCACCACGCTGTCAGCAGAGAGTCTGACATGGGGCTTGATCTCACAAACCATGAGATCCTGACCTGACCTGAAATTAAGAGTCCAGTGCTTAACTGACCAAGCCACTCAAGCACCCCTCAATGCAACTTATCTTATCTAATAAAAAACTGAGCCACAAATGTCAAAACAACTTATGAATGATCATACACTTTTGGAGCAGCAGAGGTAGTATTGAAATATGGGCACTCTAGGTTGTGAATCATTATTTCCAAATTTTAGATTATATTTCCTAACAGGTTCTCTCCTCTGGTGATTAATACATGTCAGTTTTATTTTTCTTAGGAAATTATTCATCTTACTTGGAGTCTTAAGTTTATGACTTAAAACATCTTTCACGGTGTTCTTGCCTAATTTTCATATCTCCTTCACTTCTGTACTGTATTTACTCACCCAAAACTAACTTATTTGTGTTTTTTCTCTATTTTCCCATCATACTTGCAAAAGATATTTTGATAACTTTATTGTGATTCTTTTTAAATATTGCCTTTTACGTTTAATTATATTTTTCTGCTTTATAATTTAGTATTTCATGCTGTATTTTTATTATCTTCTTTATTCTGTTATTTTCCAGCATGTAACAGAATGCTCATTTTAAATGGTTGGAAAAATAGGAAACCAAAAGCATCCAACAGCAACGAAGCTTATGTGGATAAATTTTTCAGGATCAGAGATACAGGCTAGGTCAAAATCATTCATATAAGTGATGTTAAGTAATTGGATAGAAACAGTATCACAGTTAATGTTTTTAAGGCAATAGTAATTAATTCTTGACTTTAACACACTGTTCTCAGTATCTACTTACAACATGGACTCCGTGATAATACAGACTTTATTCTCTACTGGCTTTTTATTATAACTTCTGCTCAAATCTCTTCTTTAAGTATTTGGTAAGAGGCACCTGGGTGGCTCAGTCAGTTAAGTGTTTCACTTTGGTTCCGGTCATGATCCCACAGCTAGTGGGTTTGAGCCCCACAATGGGCTCTGCACTGACAGGTCGGAGCCTGGAGCCTGCTTCAGATTCTGGGTCTCCCCCTCTTTTTGCCTCTCCACTGCTCTCTCTCAAAAATAAACAAACATTAAATATAAATAAATAAATAAATAAATAAATAAATATTCAGTAAAAGGTTTAAAATTTTCTGAAAGGCAGTATGAAAACAGTCAGGAACTGGGTAATTTGAAACAAATGAGTTTTGTACAAATTGGAACTTCAATGCTACAAGAGGAGACAGTTCTTAAAAAAAAAAAAAAAAATCCCTCTTTTCCAGAGAAATCATTTCTAGTTGGAAACCATCAAGGAGTTTTCACTGATTACAGTGACTCACTTTGATATTTGATTTTCCTCTTTTTCCACTTGATTTCATTTTTTTAATTAAAGTGTAAGTAACATACAGTATATTAGTTTCAGATGTACAATATAAAGTTTCAACAATTCTATACATTATTCAGTGCTTATCATAAGTGTACTCTTAATTGTCTCTATTTCCCTCCTTCTCCACCCCACACCATCCCTTTACCCTCTGGCTATGACCACTCTGTTCTATGTATTTAAGAATCTATTTTTTTTGTCTTTTTTCCTTTTTTATTATTTGTTTCTTAAATTGTTCATGTGAATATTATCATATGATATCATATGAGATTTGTCTTTCTCTGACTTATTTCCCTTAGCATTATATTCTCTAAGACCATCCACGTTGACTTGTAAATAACAAGATTACTTCTTTTTGTGGCTGAGTAATTTACCACCTTAAAGCCCCACTAATTTGAAAAAAGATATGCACTCCTACATTTATTGCGGCATTATTTATAAAAGCTAAGATATGGAAGCAATTCACATGTCATTCAGTAAATGAATAGATAAAGAAGATACTTTTTATCTTCTTAAGAAGGTACTTATTTTCCCTTGATTGCTGAGATTTAGTAATTTTCAACTTGGAAAGGAAAGATGAAGGAATTTAAGTGTGGACAAACACAACTTACATACTACCTAGTGGGATAAAGATTTCTCTTCACAGCCAGGGAGTACTCTAATCCGTTTGGATCATGAAAGGAAGACAAATATTTCTGATGGGAACAAATAAATACACCAATCTTTTTGAGGTATATGAGCAGCAAGCCTGAAGGAAATCATTAATGGATACTTCCCTATTCCCTGAAGCCTTGTATATAAGGAGTTTTTTCCTTAGATCAAAATGAGAAATAGTAAGATTGGTAAAACGGTGATTAAAAACCAGTAGACTTTAGGTAATTATTTAATTTGCACCCAGGTCATTCGATTTAAGAATGTGTTTAGATTGTGTGAACATTTATCTTATAAAAATGTCCTTTTTTTCTTATTTCTTTTAAAAAAAATAGTGGTAGTATTGAAAAAGGAATGGCCCTTGATTTTCAACATGATTAATAGAAACCAATATTAACTATTTATGTTCATAATTATTTTTATAAATTTTATCTTTTGTGGAAAGAACATAAAATGCAACTTAACGTCATCAAAATTTTAAGTGTACATTATTTTTTACCATAAGTACAAAAAGCAAGTGTACTTATTTTTACAATAAGTACAATTTATACAGCAAATTTCTGGAGCTTATTCATCTTGATAATTGAAACTTTAAGCCTGTAGATTAGTAAGTCTTCATTTCCTCCTTTCCCTAATCCCTGGCAACCACCATCTCACTCTTGGATTCTATGAATTTGACTATTTTAGATACCTCATACAAGTGGAATCATGCACCATTTGTCTCTCTGTGAACAGCTTATTTCACATAGCATAATGTCCTTGAAGTTCATCCATGTTGTCTCCTATTATAGATTCCCTCTTTTTTAAAGGCTGAATTGTTTAACATTGTATGTATTCATCACATTTTCTTTAGGTATTAATCTTTGATGGATGTTTAAGTTATTTCCATTTCTTGGCTATTGTAAATAAAGCTACATTGAACACAGGAGTGTTAATACCTTTTCAAGATTCTGATTTCAATTATTCTGGATAAATGCCCAGAAATGTGATCACTGAATCACATGGTAGTTCTACTTTTATTAACTGAGGAACTTCTACACTGTTTCCAAAAGCAGCTGTACCATTTTGCACTTCCAAAAACAGTGCACAAGGGTTCCAATTTCTTCACATTTTTTTCAACACTTGTTTTTGTTTGGTTGATTGGTTTTGATAATAGTCATCCTGATAGGGAGGTGACGATGTAGTTTTAATTTCAATTTCCTGATTATCTCCTGAACATTTTTTTCCATACAGATGTTGGCCAGTTGTATGTCTTCTTTGGAGAAATTTGTATCCAAGTCCTTAGCTCACTTATTTATCAGGTTATCAGGGTATTTTTGCTATTTAACTTTACGAGTTGTAGGATTTCTTTATGTATTTTAGAAATTAAATTCTCATCAGCTATATATGATCTACAAATATTTCCTCCCATGCCATAAATTTCCTTTTTACTCTGTTGATGGTTTCCTTTGCTGTAAAGCTCTTTAGTTTGATATAGCATCTCTTGCTTATTTTTGTTTTGTTGACTTTTTGGCACCATATTCATGAAATTATTGCTAATCATAGAGCTTTTCCCTTTATTTTCTTCTAGTAGTTTAAGTTTGGGGTCTGAGGTGTGAATCTTTAATCATTTCGAGGTTATTTTTGGCATCTGTCAGACCATGTGTCTTCTCCTCTAAGGCAGCTACACTATGCTGGACCCATCAGAGCCCCAAGAGTGGCAAGAGAGAAGTCAGGCCTCTGGAAAGTTAGGGAACTCATTATGCACACTAACTTTTCTTCTCTCCTGGATGAAGGTGGGAGCTTGAGGGTTTCTTCCTCATCATAGGGCATTACACCAGGGGTAGGGACGCTGGTGAGAAAGTATCAAGAGTCTCAGTACGGGCTCCAGTAAGACTGGTTTCAGTTTTTCTTCCAGGGTGCAGAAGCCTTTTATAGTTTCTGATCTTTCATAAAAGAGATTTGTCTATGAGTTACTGCTAAATGGTGTGTTTTTCAGAGAAAAAAAAATGGTCTTTGGCTTCCAACTACACCATCTTGCTGACGTCACTTTAATTGTTTTCTACATTTTTATACTTCTGTAGCTGAATCTTTATTCTTCTTCTTTGTGTATTTTAATTATGAAAGAATTAATAACAAAACAGTATGCCAATAAGAATGTATTTGGATATATCCAGTAGATTTTTCAAGTAATAACTTTTGAAAGAGTCCCCTGGCCTTCTTAATATGCTCCTCTGACTGTGTTGGTCTCAATGCATTCTTATCAATGCAGGAAAAAATTATTATAAATTATCAATCATTGACATAAATCCATAGGAACTTCAAAATTTTTTGTTCAGAATGTTGTAGAAACTACTCTCTACAGTTTGTAGAAAATCCACTTAAAGTGATTCTGCCCTGCTATCTCACTATGTATTAAGCCTATTAATCTAAATTTTAATTCAAAAATATAGTCACATGTTTTTCAGAGCTAATAAATGATGGGCCCAACTATAGCATTCAGGTCCCGTGTACAGAGTTTCATATCCATAAAAATGGAAACACTATTCAATTTTTTATGTCTTTACATATGGAATTGGTTCTCATCAATTTTTTTTTACAAGTTTTTATTTAAACTCCAGCTGGTTAACATACAGTGTAATATTAGTTTCAGGTGTAGAATTTAGTGATTCACCAATTACATACAACACCCAGTTCTCATCACTGGTAGTGCCCTCTTTAACCCATCAGCCATTTAAAGAACTTAAAACTGAATACCCAAAAAACAAATAATCCACTTAAAAAATGTACAAAAGACACCAATAGATATTTTTCCAAAGAAGACATCCAGGTGCCTAATAGACACATGAAAAGATGCTCATCACTCATCATCAGGGGAATGCAAATCAAAGCCATGATGAGGTATCACCTCACACCTGTCAGAATGGCTACAACACAAGAAACAGAAGGCACTGAGAATGCACAAGAAAGGCAAACACTCTTACACTGTTGGTAGGAATGCAAACTGGTGCCAGCACTCTGTAAGCAGTGTGGAGGTTCCTTAAAAAAGTTAAAAATAGAACTACCCTACAACCTAGCAATCGTGCTACTAGGTATTTACCCAAAGGATACAAGTATACTGATTCAAAGGGATACGTCAACCCCAATAATTACAGCAGCATTCTCAACAATAGCCAAATTATGGTTCTAATCAATTTCTTAATAGTCTCCAAATTATAGCAACTTAAAGCCTTTAAAGTAATAAAATGCCTGCTTAGTTCATGTCTTTAAAAGAAAATTAAAAGTCTAATTCATACAAAAATACAACTACGAACAAAAATAAAACTTTTTAGATTGGAAGTGAACATTCCATTACAGGGTATTCTACTGGTACTACACACAACTATTCAGAGATTTCCTTTAAGCGGGGATCTAAGAAAATATTTAGGAATTTTATAATCTTGCCTGCTGAATTCTGTTATGGAATCAAACAGTTTAGCAGGATTTTCCACTTTAATTTCCAAGTGGAGCTGCTCCACTGGAAATAATTTGGAAACTGCTTGAATGATACTATAAATTTTGAGACCAAACTGGATCATCTCTTGCTCTAAGCCTTTTTGGATTTTAGAGCTCCAGCCAATTTACCAGATGACCTAAAAAATTGCTAGTTTTGAGTGGGTACCAGAACAGCAGAAGCCTGTGAAACAATTCCATGCTACCAAATAAGCTACTCTGCCACTTGGGCCACATGATATAGCTGATTAAATGGTTCTTGAAGTGTGTCAGCCAGGGATGCGATTGGCGACTTTGGTGGGCAAATCCCAGTCCAAACCCTTAGAATGCGGTGCCAAACCCTGTCTTTCTCCCATGAATAACTCTTCTTTTGAGAAAAAGCTTTTGGCCTCATACTGGTCCTTAGTCGAGACAAATGCCTTATGATGGGCCACCAAGTACCATGTGCCTTAAACTGCCCATCATAAACTGGGAGTTCTTTAACCCACCAAGCCATAAAATTGGGCATATACAGCAGGAAACCATCATCAAATGGAGGTGGTATATAAAGATTAGGGCCATACGTTCCCTGAAGGTACAAGTTACATGAAAAAGTGACCTAGATCACTATGGTTCCCACTCCTGCTAACCTACCTTCTCTCTCCCAGCCTTCAGCTATGGTCTTATGGAGAGTTCCCTACCACCAACCTACAGGAAGAAAAAAAGTTGAGCCTGGCTTACTATGGTTCTGCACCTTATGCACCTTTGCAAAAGTGGACAGATGCAGCACGAAAGCCTTTTTTGGGGATATTCCTTAAAGACAGTGGTAAAAGGCAATCCTCCTATAGGCAAAATTTCAAGAAGTACACTTGGTCCTTTACTTCGGGGGAAAAGAGGCTGTACATCTGATTATGGACCAGTTTATGAACTGTGGACAGCAGAATGCCTTTGGACTTGAAGTGCAACTCTGCCTTGGGTATGCAGCCTGCTAGCCTGTAGCCTACCCTGCAAATTTTGTATTCACCATGTATTTATAACTGCATGAGCCAATTCCTTAAACTCAATCAATCTCTCTCTTTCAATACACACACACACACACACACACACACACACACACACACACAATTTATTTGAAAGATAATTGGCTATTTAAAGCAAAAGTAGTAGCAATTCATTTTGGAGTTTATAACATACGTAGAAGTAAAATGAATGACAATAGTGCACATGATGGAAGGGAAAAATGGAAATATACTTCTGGAAGCTTTCTACATTAACTAAAATATTAGATAATATTATTTGAGTGTAGACTATGAAAAATTAATGATGCATATTAAAACATTACATATCCCATTAAATTATATTACAAATACTTCTAATAAGCCAATATGAAATACAATAAGAAAAAAAATGAAGCAAAAATAAGAATAAAAACACTTGGGATGAATAGAGAATAGAAAAATAGTATACTTAATGCTGAGAATATTAATATAGTAAATATAAATTATCTAATTGCTCTATTAAAAGGTAGAGCTTTTCAGAATGAATGGAAGGCAGAATCCAACTATATTCTGTCTTTAAAAAACACTATAATAATAAATATAAAGAAAGGCTAAAGTCAAACTATGAGAAAACATATAGAATGCAAAGTATAAATCATGAGACAGAATATATTAATAATATACAAAGCTACCTTCAGAATAAGGAATATTACAAGGTGTATAGAAGGAAATACCCTAATAATAAGGGATCAATTAATGCAGAACACATATCAAAACTAAATGTTCACACATGGTAAAAAATAACATATACACACACAAATATGTACATCTGTAAATGAATATATAGCAAATGTGACTAATACCACAGAGCTAAAAGAAGAAATAGTAGATAATTTTGTGATTATACTAGACATTACATTTTCCTTTCAGTAATTGATACTTCAAGTAGACAAAAAACTAAGAAGATGGAAGACTTGAATTTAAAGAAATGTAAAGTGTAAAAAAAATTATAAAATACTACATTCAGCACCAGAATATACATTATGTGCACATAAGACAATCACCAATATAGAACATATACTGAGCCACAAAATAACTCAGATTTTAAAGGACTGAAATTGTAGACAGCATTTTCTCTGACCAAAGTGGAAATGCATGAAAAATGAACTACAACAATTCCAAAGACCTCCTAAATTTGTCAGTTAAGCATCATACACCGAAACCCATGGTAGAATGAGAAATCACATTAAATTTAGAAAATATTGAAAACAATGATTAGGAAACACCACTTAGGAAATTTGCAGGACAAAGATTTTAGCTTTATGTGATTAAATAAGAAATGAATAAATGACAAAAATCAATAATACAAGATATTATGTATAATTTTATAACATATAAATATAATTCCTAAAGGAATTATGTAGAAGAGAGAAAATCTCAAAGGAAATAAAAAGAAAGCAATAATAAAGAGCAGGAAACAATGACCTAGACAGAAGGACAAACAGGAAAATAAATCAATGAAATCAAAAGTCATTATTTGAAATGAACAGTAAATGAATAAATTTTTGTTCTGAACAAAACATAGATAAGACAAATATTATCACTATCAAGATTGAAAAGGCACCAACCATCCTACACAATGTGTGGATATTACAATGATATAGGAGGAATATAATAAATGTTACCAATAAATTCAACAATTTAAATGGATTTGATAAATGCCTGGAGAGGTATCAGTTACCGAAATGGTCGAAATAAATAGAAAATATAAATACCCCATCAATAGTAAAGTAACTGAATTTATAATTTAAAAACCCTCCATAAATGAAAACTTATGACCACCTGATTTCAGTGGAGAAGCCTATCAAATATTAAAGGAAGAGTGTATTCCAAGTTTATACAAATCTGCTTAGAAAACAGAGGAGGAGAAAACAATTCTCAAGTCCTATGTGGGGACCAACATTGTTACCTAGATGCACCAACCAGAGAAAGACATGCTTGATACAGAAAACTGATAAAGACATTATCTAAAGAGAAAATTATAAAACAATAAGCCTTATGAATATAGATGCAGAAATCCCCAGAAAAATATTGGCCAAATGAATCAAAGGGAAACCTTTAAAATACATACATCATCCCAAATGAGTTTTATCTCAAGGTCTGCACACTGAAAATTATAAAATATCACTTAGAGAAATTTAATAAGCACCTACCCTATACTGATGAAGACATTTACTACACAAAGACATGAATGCTCATAGCAGCATTATTCATAATATCTGAAAAGTGAAAAAAAACTAAATTTCCATCGACAGATAAAGTGATAAATTTTGATATATACGACAATATAACCCTAGTTAGAAATAGAAGAAAAACTATGGATGCATGGAACAATTTGATCATTCTGATTCAGTAAGGTCAGACCAACCAACCAACCCACCAACAAGCAATGTTAAAAATGTTAGCATTTTGACTGTGATGGTGGTTACACTGATGTATACATTTGTGAAAATTCATCAAACCATATACATAGGATGTATGCAGGGCCCCCTGGGTGCCTTTGTCAGTTGAGAATCCCACTCATGATTTCCACTCAGCTCATGATCCCAGGGTCAAGAGAATGAACCTCGTGTCTGGCTCTGGGCTGAATATGCAGTTTGCTTAAGATTCCATCTTGGCCCCTCTCCCCCACTCATGCTCTCACAGAAGAAGTGCACACATTTTTATTTGTTAAGTGTACATCAACAAAGCTCATATCGAAAGAAAAAAACAATGTAATTAGTTCATTTCTTACTTTTTACTTTGGTAAATCATTAGAAAATATTTAAGATAAGATTGTTGAGTAACTAGAGAACTCACACATAAAAAACTCTCCTTTAAAAGAATCAAACATGGAAAAATTTTTACTAGGATTTTATGTAAATAAAACCCTTCAAGTCATAATGACTAATATGAAAAACTGGCTAATTGAATATGAATGAGTTTCGTGTTTCAAATTCCTTAATACACTCTTCCCCCCACACACATTGTAAACTTTGTCTTTAACATCTGAAACTCTGGGACTAGATGAATTAACTTTGCAAAGGGGATCTTTGTGAATTCTTATGTTTACAAAGCCTTCTCTAACTGTGATTGGATACCTTAAGTAAAGTGATAATAATTCTCACTTACAAGGTTCAGTTAGAAAAATTAACATTTAAAGTCATCTAGATTCTTAATGGCTTTAGGGAAAACTGAGTTTACAGATGCCGCTTTAAAAATCAAACATTTAGATATGTTATTCAGACATGATACATTCTAGAAAAGCATGTTGATTTTCTTTTGAAGTTTATTTAAGCCTTTTCAATCCCTAAATGGGCCTTATAATACGAGTATGTCCAATTGAAATGTATTTTTATGACCTTACCTATGTTAAATTCATATTTACATGTAAAATGTTACATGTTTACGTACATATAAATGTAGGAACAACATTTAAAAATTTAATATAGTCCCTCGGAGAAACAGAACCATAAATTAGATCTTGTTATCATCAGGAAAAAAATAAACTGTATGTTTCTAAGCAAGTAATGAACTTTAAGTATCTTCTAAGGGGTCTCAAATATTACAAACTTAATGGAAACTAACACAATGTGAAATAGAAGTGGACTCTGACCAGCATAAATCAAAGTTAAGTCCAGAAATTCTAAAAAGATTTTATTATAATTCTGAAAACAATTATCTTAAGAGGTCTTCATAACAAAAAGGCAATAAATCTATTATGGTCACTCTAAAGAGTGTTCCCCTTCACCTTATTATTGAACTGTTAAAATAAAACACCAAAACTGTGCTGTAAGCTCAGTGACCTCTCCATCAGTTAACACGAATGCTTTGTGTTCTGAGGCAAGGTCAAAACTCCAAGTCAACAGAAGATCAAAAAGGTCTTGTGGCGTAAGTAACATATATCATGTAATTTTCAAAGAGGTTGTGACCTGACTCAATTATAAACAAGATATAAAAATGGATTTTTTGCTTTCAAAATATTGTCAATTTAAATATGGCAACTATAATTTCTTTTCCCTCCTGTAGTTCCATGGCATCTTAATTTGCAAAATTTTTATCAGTAAACACTGACTTCACATAAACAAAATAGTACCTACATTCTAACATTCATATGCTTAATAAAGTCCTTTCAATTGCAAATGAACGTTTGCATTTAGCTTGGGACAACTGCCACTCATGATCCATATTTCTACAGATAACACATTGCTAACTTAAAGGATTATGCATTTGCTGAGAATAAAGGTCTTAGCTATTCAGGGTTCATGTATTTACTAGTCTTGCTTGCTCCAAGTGGCTTTTTTAAAAACACATTTATATTTTCTCTTTTTCTCTGCAACAGAGGTGTATCTTAATAAATTATGCAATATTGATTACCTTCATACTCAATTTAAGGAAAAAATCTCTACAATATTTGTTTTTGGGTACTCTGACCACAGTACAATTTCTTTTCAATAGCAAAATGTTCAGTCCTGCTTTTCCGCTTAAGTGAGAAACTATTTATGGTAATGCATGGTATCATTTATAAAGTGACGTTTAAGATGTTAGATGAGTGAGCAAAAATGGACAAATTGTGCCTAAGGGGTGCTCTTTCATACTCTGAAGCAAAATTAGTTAAAATTGAGACTTCATAAAACTCACCTTTATAAATATTAATACTGTATTTTTCCAGACCACTATTTTGCTTTCTTTCTCAGATGTATCACACAAATTATCATAATAACAATCTAAAAATATAGTAAACGTTGGCTGGTAAAATTGCCTGTGGCTGACATTATTGTGTCAGTATCAAGAATGAAATGCTGAATCAGGGGATGTGGGATAGTGTCTTCTAGAAATTAATTCCAGTTGAGACTTTGTGAAACCTTAATCACATAATCCTGACTTACCAAAAATCATTCTTAAGAAAATTTAGTGCTCAGGATAACTTCTGGGAATAAAATTTTATGATAATCTATAAGAAAGGCAAAGGCAACGTAAGATGCACAAGTTTTTTTTTTCTCTCTGAGCCTTAAAAACTTTAATAATATGGCTCCAGGACTGAGAAAGTAATTTTATTTCCTTATCCACTCAGTTTGTGGCCTCTGTTGAAACTGCTAGTTAATACCAATTGATGTTCTTTTAATATTACTGTTTTGTTCACTGAGAAGTGCACTGGCAGAACCAATTTATTTCACATTGTTAACTGAAAAGTCTAGTTTCCACTTAGTTGGAAGATCAGATATAAAGTGACCATGGACCATGATAACCTATCCTACTTGTACTGTGTTATCATCCAGTTTTTTGTTGGGGAAAAATAAATCATGTGAAGAATTACTCTGTACACATACACAAATAAGTAATAAACTCAGTAACAAATGAAAAACAAAAATTATGATACTGAGACTGATAATATGCTTCTTCAGTCTCAAATGTGGTTTGAACTATAGTGTTAAATATCTATTTAACAATTTAACTCACGTTATTTTACTTAAGTTACTTATTTAACTTACTTAATTGTAATTCAGTGATTGACTCCAACAGTTGTTTGTGCATTTTTAAAATGGTTGGTACTTGGGAAGACAATTTGTCTTCACAGAGTAGACATGTATATGAAGAAAGTTTGGATAAAAATTCTTTATTGAGAAGCAGGATCTCTTTGGTTCGGCAAGAATTAGAAGCTTCTGGAGGGTGAGAACCTCATCTGATACATTTGAATCTTCTTTATTGTTTAGCAGAATATCTGGCATTTTTGAAGTAGTCAATAATCTCTGACTTAATTTTATAGTCTTAGGGGAAATACTTTGTCTAAAATATAATGTAATACAATTATCAAGCTCTAGTATTTGTTGAGGAACCTGGTAAGAAGCAATTTGCAAGCAAACTACTCATGGAGAGTTTTTTTCCGGTTAGAGATGCAGTGTTGCTCAAGTATGGTCTAGTTCCTAGTTTATACTGTTTTATTCAATAATAGTCTTTATTCTTGTGTCCTTTCACTTCAATTTTTAAATAGAGCTAATTCCTACTTTTCTCACTTCATAAATGATCTCTTTTTCTCTCTGTACTTAAGTCTGAAACATTAACAGCATTTTAATTTCATTTGAGAAGAGAAATACAAAGAAATAAATTCATATCTGTAAGCATGTCCATATAATATACAGATAAGTACAAGCATAGCTTCAAATATACAAGTAGAAATATTTTGAAAAATATACAAAATGCATGAAATATGTGAATAACTTAAAAGCCCTATGTAACTTTTGCTTATAATGTCTAAACACCACTAGTTCTGGTAACTTTTGTGGACTGCTAATGAATCATTAAAGGAATATAAAAATTGCAAATAATCTCATTTGAATTCTTATTTATTTAATTCTGATTGGGAGAACACTTCCTGACAAAAGGCTGACTTCAGCAAGGGAAAAAAAGGAGATAAGGCGAACATTTATATGTTTTCACTTTATGAGGAAGAAAAAAAAAATTTAAATCTAACTTCTTTCCAATATCTTTTAAAAATGGGGTTACAGCTCAACCAGTATCTACTGTTTGGTGAATACAGTTGTGGTTCTTATTTAAAATACCAGATTTCAAACTTAATATATGTAACTCGAAAGATGCATGTATACACATCCATACACACAATAAAATATATGTATAGGCGTATCTGTACATTCACATGAGTATTAATATTCACAACTAAAATGATTTGTTGTCAAATTCTACAAGCATAGCTAATATATACATTTTAATCAGGCAAGACATAGTATTTAATGGGAGGCTATTGGCCTCTTCGGATAAATTTAACATCTATATATTCACAAGGATGGGTTAGCAAGGAACAATTTGCCTGAAACAGATATTTGAAATTGTCATTTTATGGAGTTGCATTGTGAATTCTTGCTATCATCAGATGTTTCAGTGTCAAAAATTGGCTAGAAATCTAACACTTAATTCTAGTTTCCTCTGAGTTAAAAATATCAGCATTTCAAAAAACACACATAAATCTTTTGAGGGCAATTTCATTTAAGGAAATTTAACAATATAAAGGACCTCATTACCCAGTATTGTCAATCCAACACTTTTCACAGACAACTCATCTAAAACCTACAAACAAGAACAATTTCTAGGATTCTCATTAAATTGGAAGTGCGGAAAAAATGACAAAGTAAAATATCCCATGTTTAATATTCTTATATATGTTCTACTGTTTACTTTTCAGAATGTTTTCATAATATTACTAATAAAATATTAGGACTCTTCATGGCATCAGAAAAAAATAAGCTACTCTTCATCAATCTCTTTGATTTTTAAATGTAAATTGGGGGAAATGACCAAATACGTGATTCAATGCTAAAAAAGAAATAAACAAAAGCAAGTGGGAAATTCTAGTTAACACTCAAGCTTTAAAAAATGTTTGTCACCTGCTTTTCATTCTTTACAGAGTTAAACTAAGTGTCCTTTTGTAGTCACTTTTGCTAATATGATGTGTCTAATTGCATAAGGAAACTTCCACTGTCAGATTATGTCTGACACCATAATGGGAGATGTATATTGTGACAGGGGTAGAATCATGGAGAAATCATTTTGAGAACTTCAGGTCCTTCACTTATATTGGACTATACTGCAGCCCCAAATTTCAGTGAGAAGGTAGTATTTTATTCCGCAGTTTTTCTTTTCGAATGAGAAGGGAAAGACACCCTAAACATAAATTTACTGTTCTCCTAAAATTCTTCCTGAGTATGTCATCATGTCATCACAATACATATTCCTTCTAAAAAGAAAAAGAAAAATATGAGGATGTTTATTAAATTATGAGTGCTGAATGCTAATAAGGTGTAATAATTTAACAGATTATTGCCTGGGACAAAGAGAAATATGTTACTAGCATATTAGACAAGTGTCCTTCCTCAGGCAGTGATCTCATCCTATAATGCTCCTTACTTTACTGCAAAGTTTAAATGTTTCCTCTGGAGTGTTAATACTATTGTGGCATCAATTTCTAACAAATATAAAGTACCCTACCTTTAAAAAAATGGATTAATATAAGGCATAATGCTGAAGTATGTGTCAAGTGTAACCTTTATAACTTTGCTTGTCAGGTTTTTCCATTAGAGACCTCATAAGCAGCCCTTGCATATCAGTCACGGTGTTCCCTGACAGGTTTAACCTTCCCAAGTGGCTGAATACACCATCTTCACTGCAGCCTATTGACCAAGGCAATAAGCCATTCTATATAGTGTATTAAAGTCATTTTCCACATGCTACCTCAGCACGACCCATTGTTCATGCCGGCTCCTGCTGACCATGGAAAACCCGCACTCCACACTAAATTGCTACACTTTACACCGTTACACCAGTTAAGCAATAAGCCCCCAACTGAATTGTTTTTTTCCTTCATAGTCTAAAAAGCACAGCGATTATCACAAGTGCTCAAGATGCAATTTTAGACTGTCAAAAATCCCTGCAAATAATTTAAACACTTAAAATATATGCTGACTGTGGAAACTTTATTTTTGTTATAATTCACCAATTCTTTGTTCCCGGATGCCTAAGGGTGGCGGGCCGTCTGTGCAACTCTGAGCAGCCCTGGGCACTCGGTGTCAAAGGTTGTGTTTCAGCCCCATGAAATTCACCCCGTCTCTGCTGAAATCAGCTTTGTTGCTAGACCCTGTGACAAATGAGTCCAATCTAGGCTGGGTGCCCTTGACTTGACCCTGGCCAAGGCAAACAATAGGGCAGACTCAGCCAGTGGAAAAGATGTTCTGCACTAATGAACCCAGCGGTGGCCACAGGTCAGTTAAAAAAGAGGGGATAATGTTCAATCTTTTCAGGTGCACATTCATAATGAGCGAAGCACACAATCTCTTTCAGGATGGAGCACATATAACAAAGAACGTATTTGTACACTCATCAAGGCTAATGGACCCTGAGGGTGCAATAGGAATATGTTTTTAATTTAATCTTTATTGAATGACCTTACACACTTCATTTTCTCTGCACGGCACCATGAAATGGACACACTCTTATCAAGTTGAGAACTGAAAACAGATGAATATATAAATGACCTATCTACCTGCTGGGTATGTAGATGAATTTCTTCCTTTATTTTCACCTCTGTCCATCCCGCTGTTGGCTCTCAGCACCTCCTAGGGACACTTGCCCTTAAACTCTTGTCTAGATTAGCTAATCATGTAAACAAGAGAAGAACCCCTCAAAATCTGGCCAGACGAATCTTGAAATCACTAACTGTTCGAAGAAGGAAAGAGCTATGATCATCATACTAAAAGAAAACACCTTTTCTTTCCCTTCCAGAGCAAAGACCGAATGTGAATAAGCTCCAGGAGTGGAGGGACAATTGTACATCCTGTACAGGTCCAAAGCACTTTCAAGTAACTAGTAATCACAATTAGAAATGCTGTTTTAGCCGAACGGCAAAGAGATCGATTTGAAACTTCCTCTAGAAAGCTGCTTCCCAATACATTTTTGCAATTTTTTAGATGAGCAGCACAATGACAAAACAAATTCTATAGTTCCTTTTAAAATAATAGGAATCACTTCCTCCAGTTTTCTAATGTAGGCAACTGTGGTATTAAAAACTTGGGGCTCTAAACGTTACTCTGCAAAATTGGGCAATCGTGTAAATGGAAAATATAAGCTTACCTTTAACATGTTCATTTTAGT
The DNA here is from genome assembly GCF_018350195.1 of Panthera tigris. Taxonomy (NCBI): domain Eukaryota; kingdom Metazoa; phylum Chordata; class Mammalia; order Carnivora; family Felidae; genus Panthera; species Panthera tigris. The sequence continues at coordinate 153,554,015 of NC_056660.1, read as the reverse complement.
GCATCAAATGCCAAAATCATCCTAGAATTTTATATTATTTTCACCTTATTTTCTTGTGCTGATAATAACTCATAATGAAAACCAAATCAATCCTTTAATAATGAAACGAGGGAGATAAAATGCTTTATAAATTTCTCTTTTTCATCTCCTTAGCCCCTGATGTTAAAATCTTGCTTATAGGATGCATCATATTTCAAGCACAAAATTAGAAAATTGTCTTCAATGAGGCAGAAGGTGGTACAGGTGGGTAAGTAGGTGTGACAAAGTCAAGTTTGTGAGTTTTTTCTTCCCATTAAAATGATACCTTTTATTTATGGTCTTCATCAATCTTACAACATGTTTCATTCATATTAAACACTCAGGCCTTGGCAAATGGTTAATTGCTAGCCCAAGGCAAGTGACTGCAAGCTAGCTAGGCAGAGAGAAGTTCAGTTTACCCTGTTGAGAAAGTAATGGGTTAGTTGTAAATCATGGCAAGAGTTATTTGCATCCTATTCCTTCTTGTTCAACTGCTAGTTGATGAGAAACTTTAATAGACCTCTGTGCAAAAGGGCTTTGATTTAACTTGAGTGTGTTCAGAGGCAATTCATACACAGTTTAACAAAATATTATATTAAGTTTAAAATCATTTTTGTCAGCTATTTTGTTAGGTGATAAAATCAAACTGAAGTTATTTTAAAAGGTGTCATGGATCTAATATTTAGCATTAATATTAAAGACACTTTATAGAATAATTTTGAGTAACATTTCAGTGTTGGTTATCGACTATGGGAACAACTGAAATATATATAAAAAGAAGTTCAGCTATTTTTTTTTCAATCAAACTTGTAAGGACAAACATTTATCCTCACAAACTATATGACAAAGTTGACTGTTGGAAAATTAAAGCCACATATTAGAAAGAAAAAGGCTGACAGAATTTAGAAACCCAAACCACTTCTTAGTTGCCACTAATAATTTTTTTACTCCATTTAGAAAATTCCTGTGTACTTAATCTCAGACTCCTCAATGCTTCCACAGCATTATGTCTGTGTATTTGTGTACTTTTTGGTCTTAATGTAGGAAAAAAAAGTTAATGTGTAGTGACCAGTGAATGACAGCCTAGAAAGTCATGTTCTTTGGCACAGTTTTGTTAGGAAAGCAAGATCCTATGGTTTACAGACAGAGAACACTTCCAGTCTTACAGGCCACCTGCACATAAACACCTCACAAATTGCGAATGGATTCAAAACTATAAAAAGAATGCTTCTTTGGCACAAGTTGACAATCTACACGCATGGACTGTGAAAGTGCTTGCTTTGTCCAGTGAGAAGTAAGGGCCCGGGTGAGAGGAGAGCCTCCCAAGAGGTAGCCATTCTGCCCTAGATTTGCCTTAAGCAGAAGACATGAGCTTTGGTCAGGTACACGTACTAACTGCTCTGCCGGAAGGGAAATATCCTCACATCATTTCAGTTATTCACACAACCCAGAAATCACTCCCACTCCCAGCAATGTCTCTACCTCCTACTTTTCTGAGAAGATGAAAGGCAATAGACACTCTTCAATCTACTTTTTATGGTTTCTATCTGCAATATTCCACAGGAACATCTCTACCTGAAGTCTCTAATGACTTCCTTGACACCAAATCAGATAGTTTTCATGGTGTGGCAAAACAGTGGAGACCACCTGAGTTCAAATTCTTAATGCTCCATTTACTAGCTCAGTGATCTTGGGATTTTACTTCTTTCTGTTCTTCAGGGTCCTAGGGGACAAAATTATGACAGTAACAGTATTCATCCCTTAGGGTTTCCGTTAGTATTAAAACAATTAATCCATACCAGGAGCTAAGGGTCGTGTTTGGCAACTTATAAGCATTAAATAAGAGTTAATTTTAATTGTGGATGCACTGATTCAATCAGCATTCGAGGCTGATCACTATGCTTCTTAAAACACTCTCTTCCCTGACTTCACATCATGTCAATTCAGTAACTCAGGGTTCCCTGAGTTCTAGTCACATCCATTTGTATTTACACCACAGGTCAGCCTGCAGTCACTCTCATGGGGTTAGAGCAGGCCTATTTGTCTCTATTTATCCACACTGCCTTCCCTAAAGACCGGGTGCTCTTGTTTCTATGCAAATCTTATTATTCATCCCTTTATTCAATATTGTCCAAAGTTCTTCAACTAGTCTTACAATAATGCAAAACCCGTCAAGTGGTCTTGCCAAATCTCCGTACTCAGTCTCTTCTCACCACTAGCTCATACCTTCTGTTGTCTTTATTAACAGAGGAACCTCCTCTGATCCTTTTCATTTACCATCTTCCTCCTGCCATAAAGCCTATGCCTGAAACAGTTTTCTCTTCCTCCTTTTCCTCAATAAACCTTATTTCATCCTTCAGATCTCAGTTCAATGACCATATCTTTAGAGAGGTCTTCAGGGGCCTTCCTACTTACTTCAAATGCCATTATATGCTCTGACATAATAAATGCACCTTTCCTTCAAATCAGTTATCCTATTTTTGAATTTATATTTTATGGGTGACTATTTGTATAAACTAGTATTTGTTCATCTGCATGAGACTAAGTCCCATGAGGCTAGGACAGTTTTGCGTTTTGACTGTTATTATATGCTAGAATCTAGCACCATGCTGAATATGTTTACAGTACCCCTTGGATTTAGAAGAAAGGCTCAGCTCAGTAGATATTACATCATCTCCTTTTATACATTTGTCATACTCTACCTTGTACAATTTAAAAAGTTTTTCTAGTAAAACATACCTTCTTTTTCAAGCCTCATAACCTGTGTCCTTATAATTCTTTTATTATTCTTTTATTTTTACTTCTTCCCAATTATTTCACATGTATTTTGAAAGGACAACACTAACATCAAATAGAACAGCCTTGTATTACTGAAATTTTCTCCTGTGACTATAAACTCATTGAATATATATACGTACCAAATGTCATTACTTTATATTATCTAGTGCCTTCACAATGCATGTTTAAAAAAAAAGTTTATTTGAAAGAGAGAGAGAAAATAAGCAGGGAAGGGGCAGAGAGGGAGAGAGAGAACCCAAAGCAGGTCTACACTGTCAGTGCAGAGGCCAACACAGGGTTCCATCTCATGAACCGTAAGATCATGACTTGAGCTGAAATCAAGAACCAGTCACTTAGCTGACTATGCCACCCAGTCACCCATGCTCTTTATACTAGATACAGAAACAAATTTCCTAGCTTATTCACTTAAATCATATCCACAAGAACCCTCATGCTTTTGAAATACAAATACAAATTATTTAATTGAAATCATGACTAATCTATGTAACAGGCTAATGATTCCCTTCTAAAATTGTGAGGTTTGGGCACCAAGTTATTTTCAACAAAGTAGTCTTGGTATTTTTTGATTCTCTAGTATGTTCTTGTGCTTTGTGCCCTAGTGACCAGTAACTACTCTTTAAGACATGGGACAATGGAAACATTACCCCTCTCAAACTTCTCTTTTTTTTTAATGTAGAAGATCCAACTCTTAGTGTAATTTTTTCAACTGTACCTGTACACAAGTACCAATCTTAAATAATGATATATATAAAAATGGCATACAAACTAAAAATACAAGATTATTGATTTCTAAAATCAACACAGGTGCAATGCTGTGGAAAACAGTATGGAGGTTGCTCAAAAAAAAATTAAAAACAAATATCATATGATCCCTATTTTCACTATTGGATATTTACCCCCCAAAATGAAAACACTAATTCAAAAAGATATATGCACCCATGCATTTACTACAGCAATATTTACAATAAACAAAACAAAATACTGAAGTAACCCAAGTATTCTTTGATATATGAATGGATAAAGAAGATGTGTGTATGTATAAATGTATGTACATACAATGGAATACTACTCGATCATGAAATAGAATTGGATCTTGCCATATGGGATGACATGGATTGACTCAAAGGAGATTAGCTAAGTGAAACAAGTCAGACAGAGAAAGGCAAATACCCTATAATTTCACACAGACTCTTAAATACAGAGAACAAAACTGATGGTTGCCAGAGGGGAGGCAGGTAAATGGATGTGTGAAAGATATAAAGCGGATTAAGAAGTCTAAGCTTCCAGGTATAAAATAAGTAAGTCACAGAGAGGAAAGGGAAATACAGTCAAAAATATTGTATTGTGACAGATGATGACTACACTTACTGAATAATGTATAGAATTGTCAAATCAGTATTGTACACCTGAAACTAACATATTATATGCCAATTATGCTTCAATAATAGAAAAGTATATGTATAAGGAAACAGTTTCCAGACAGTAGACAAACAGCATAGTACTATTATTCTTGACATAAAAGAAACAGGTAAAATCCACAGTCACCACACAACACCTTTTATCAGTAATTTATTAGATGTGATAAATACAAGACTGAAGACTGCAGAAGAAAGGGTCCATAAACTTGAAGACAGAGTACTATATAGTATCTAATCTGAAGAGATAGAAAAAATGGGAAAAAAGCCTTAGTAACATAAACATCAAGTGATCAAAATTATATGTATTGGAGTTCTATGAAAGGAGAGAGAGAATGGGGCAAATGTGCGTACACACACATGTGTACACACACACACACACACACACACACACACACACACCATCGAAGGGAAAAAAAATGACCAACCTAAATAATGGACAACATTTCTCCAAAATTTGGTGGAAAACAAATAGAACACAATGAAAACCACACCTCGTCACATCATAGGAAACTCCTGCAAATTAGACAAAGGGAAAATCACACACATACAAAAGGCACTGCATTACAAAAAACAATGATATATAATTGCTAACTTATGATAAACAATATTGGCTAGAAGACAATGGAATGACATCTCCAAAGTGTTGAATGAATAAAATGGTGTCTTAAAACTTTGTGACCACTGAAAGTATCTTTTCAAAATGAGAGTGCAATGAATATATTTTCAGATGAAAAAGTTGAGAAATTCAGTTGAAAATTGAGATTTAAGAACACTAGGAATGGTAAATATATGGGTAAATTTAAGAGACTGTATTTAGTACCAAAGTAAACTGTAATACATCAAGGAAGCACATTATGTATCTTGGCAACCACAGAAAAAACAAACACAAATAGACATAGCTAAAAGCAAATCAAGTAATTAAAATGAAACCGTGAAACTTATTAGATTACCTAAATGAAAGCAAAAATGAGGAACCAGAGAACTTAAAAGATTGTTAACAAAGAAACAAACAAACAAAAAAACGGCTGACACAAATCCAAGTATCTAAGTATTACATTTAATATTTATACATAAAACGCTTACATTAAAAGCAGTATTTTAAGAATTTTTAAAAATATAAGACATAATTAAAAGCAGGATATAATAGAAGTAGCTTAAATATACAGATATGAGGCAGGTTGAAAGTAAAGAATGGAATAAATCTATCACTCAAACTGTAAGCCTATGAAAGCTGAAGTGGCTTTACTAATTTCAAACAAATTAAATTTGAACACAAGGGTTTAGGTGAGGATATGTGTCAATTCAGCTATCAATTATAATAAATGTACTCTGGTGAGTGATGTCAGTAAAAGAGAGGTCAGAAGGTATATGGGAAATCTCTGTACCTTCCTCTCAATTTGCTGTGAACCTAAAACTATTCTGAAAAACATTTTTTAAGTTTAAAAAACTGACAGAAAATAATTTGTTCAGTAACTTCACGAAGAAAGATATATGAATGACCATTATGCACATGGAAAATACTCCATATCTTCAGTAATCAGGAAGATGATTTAAATCGCATTAAAATATCATTACACACATTTAAATGGTTATATTTTACAAACTGACAATTCCAAAATTTGGCAGGGTGGTGGAACAAGTAGGATTTGCATACATTGCTGGTGCAATTTTGAAATGGTACAAACACTTTGAAAAACTATTTGGCAGTTTCTTATAAAGCTAAATCGACACCAATCTGATGACCCTACAATTCCACTACTGGAGATTTATGTAAGAGAAATAAAAAGAGGTATATACCAAAATATTTGCATGCACATTTTTATACCAGTTTTATTAACAGAAGATAGAAACTAGAAACCACCCAACTATCTGTCCACATGATTGGATAAAAAAATATGGTATATGTATAAAATGGGGTACCATTCAGTAATAAAAGGGATAAACTATGGATTCATGCAGTAACGTAAGTGGTTTTCATTCAGAAGGCAACTCATGAGAACAAGTCTATGTACACAGGCAAGGGAAAAAAATGACAACTATTTGGAAAACCAGCATTCTACTGTCAACTAGGGATATCCTAAGATCTATGACCAAAATTTTGTAGAGTTAAGTCATTACACGGGTTCTAAAATATTCTCATAAAACTGTCAATTTTAAACTTTACCTTTCAGTCTCAGTATGATGTTTCAGAGCCATTTTTCAAAGAATAAAATACTAACCATACTTTTGAAAAGAAATTACATTGAGTGAAATAAACCAGATAAAAGACTATCCACTGTGTGAATTCATTTAGGTGACATTCAAGAACAGGTGAAACTAATGCGCAGTAATAGAAATCAGAACAATGGCTTCCAATAGAGGAGTAGGGATTCCCTGGTGGAAAACAGTATTATATCTTGATTGAGGTATTGGTTACAAGGGTGTATATATTTGTCAAAACTCAAAATTATACACTTAACTGCATTTCAAAGTGTTTAAATTTTACCTCAAAACGTAAGATTTAATGAAACAAAGAACCCGTTCCTGACCACTGATTTGGAAATTTAGCATAAATATATGAATTAAATATTAACATTGAACATATTTTTCACTGCATGTAGCTATTACTTGGAACAAGTATTTATTGTCCCATACTTTATCCAAGTCCTTGTGATATAAAAGGTTTTAACAAAACTGTTTTTAATGTGTGTTGGCCAAAAGAACAGGTGGTCAGTAAAAGCACCTTCCTTTTTCAACTTCTCCCTTGCTACACATTTTAGAATAATTCTTTAACTCTTCTTACAAATTCCAACTGTTGGTTCTTGTCCATAGTAGCAAAACAAAGTTTTTCAACCTAAGTTTTTCCACAAATACTTATTTGAGACATGACTCTACACAAAAGGTTGCTTTGTAAAAATTACTGTATGATAAGTCTTTCCAACTCTTTTCACTATTTATCCAAGAGAATTTTTCAGAAGTACTTAAAACTCTTGGCGGGGGGGTGGGGGGGGTGGGGGGGTGGGAGGAGACACAGCCCAGGACAGAATTATTTTCCTGTCTGCAGAAGCTTCTAGCTTACATGCTGCAAGGAAAAAGTACCAGTTGTTCCAACTCACGCTGTACATTTTAAAGTCTATATGATTTAAGTATAGAGCCATATCAATGTTCTAAATTACTTCTGTCCAATCACTATATGTGATACTAAACTCATTTAAGGAAGAAATTTTTATGCCTTAACTGTAGAAACCATTCTTTTAGGCCACTGTATTCATTAGACTGATGTGGAAATTGAATTTTTAGACCTGAATTTTGAACAGAAGCCACAGAAGTCTTAAAAGTTGATATCCACTCAAAGCAATGCAGAACACCTGCTTGTCATTCATTCATTAGTGGATGGATTTATTAAGATATTACATAAAAATAGAATTCAGTGAAATCACGGACTTTTCTGAGAAGGGGATGTTTATGTCCTTCATTTTATAACTTCAAGGTACTGGGATTTTGAGGACTTAAAGAATAGCTAGATATTTGAATACCAGTTTCACCATATGGAGAAACACATTTTTCAGGCCTTTTCCCAGTATAAGCTCTGATAAAGAGTGAAATAACTTCAGAATCTGAATTTGGGAATCTGAATTCTGAGGAAAAACAAAAAAAAATTACCTAGTTTTGACTAAAGTATAAAATAAATTTACAGTTATGGTCTTAAAGTGGCATTGTGTGTTACACACAAAATGCTTTTCTAGTGCAGCTGTTTAATGAATTCATTTTAAAGAAGACTATTTGTTACAATGCTATAAAATTTCCAATCAGAGTAAAGCTGCATTTTGAGGAATTTTCTCAAAACCAAGAAATGTATTGGAAATTTTATCCATTGTAAGCATTAAGTAAATACTATGTCCATACTTAAATATGGGAAGACATTTAAAACTAATAAAGCGGTATTTACAACAAATGTTTTAATTACATGTTACAAATATGTGCAAATTTGTGGACGCAAGTCCATGTTTCCTAAAACTTTTACGAATTAAACCAATTTTATCACATTCTTCTTAAGCCTTTTTTTAAATTTTTCATTTTTTTTTTTTTTGTCTGCTTGGCTTTGGGGGTCATTACATGTGTTTAATTACTAAATAGTCTCAGCTGAACCACCTGCCAACTGGATTTTGCCATTTCTCTAATTAAAACCGAGTAATTAAATTTGTGATAAAATATAATTAAGCAAAATTTTAGGCCAGATTTGAACCTTCTACGTTGCCCAGAAGCCCCAATGACGTTAAAGATTCATGCAAAATCTAAAGATTAATGGCCATGGGTTTCATTCTCCCCTAGTTACTTCATACTATGAGAGTTTGCTTTTACTAAAAACAGCTCTGGAGTTATTTGGTTGTTTGCTTTGTTTTGTTTTCTCTTTCAAGTATTATCTGATCATCCTCCCTTGCCTGAAGGCTACCTGAAGGCTTCCTTTCCTCAAATCCTCTTCACACCCTGCACATTCAGGTCTGTAACAGAGAAAATCCTCTCCTGAGTAAGAAAACACATAATTGGAGTCCTTTGGACAACTTGTAGTTACAGGCAACAGATGCAGAAAGAGAAAAATTTTAAAGCTACACAACCTAGCTTAAGATGATGAAACCTCATATGACCTTTCTTCAATCAGAACAAAATTACCCATAATGAGGTATCATTTTGAGATAACCCACTATCTGTATGGGAGGTTAAAAATCTCAACACTTAGAATGCATTTCTTAACCCTTATAATTAGCATTTATGGAACTGGAGTTAATATTTGAATGATTCTGACACTTTTTTTTTTTAAAGAATGCCATCAGTCTATGAAAAGTACAAGAGCATAAACAGACAGAGGAATACTAAGTGAAAAATAGATAAGGAGTTTGATACTGTGATCAAAGAAAGAAGGAACAACATGTATATAATTTCAGAGAAGAAAAACTTAGTAGTATTATTTAGAATTCCACAAGGATGTATATATTTTATATTTTACTTTTTAAGTTTTTATTTAAATTCCAGTTAGGTAACACATAGTGTAACATTAATTTCAGATATACAATTTCACTATAGAGATATAGCGATTCAACACTTCCATACAACACCCAGTGCTCATCACAACAAGTGCGCTCCTTAATCCCCAATACCTATTTCACCCACCCAGCCACCTCCCTTCTGAAAACAAAAGTTTGTTCTGTCTACTTAAGCGTCTGTTTCTTGGCTTGTTTCTCTCTCTCTTACTCTGTCCCTTTGCTTCTTTTCTTTCTTACATCCCACACATTTTCATTTTTCAGTTAACTAAAACTGAGTTTAAAGACACAATAAACATCTTAGGGACGCTGCCAATGACTTGGCTTTCTCAGAGGCACCCTGATGAAGGCACGGCTCCCGGAAGAATCTCAAATAAGTTATTTAATGATTTGGGTATAAAATAGATAGGAGAGTGGGGTGCCTGGGTGGCTCAGTCGGTTAAGTGTCCGACTTCGGCTCAAGTCATGATCTCATGGTTTGTGAGTTCGAGCCCCGCATCGGGCTCTGTGCGGACAGCTGGAAGCCTGGAGCCTGCTTCAGATTCTGTGTCTCCCCTTCTCTCTGCCCCTCGTCTGCTCATGTTCTGTCTCTCTGTCTCTCAATAATAAATAAACATTTAAATAAATAAATAAATAAATTAGGAGAGAGAGAGAGGTGAGACATAAAGGATTGGTAATAGAAATATGAGAATAATTCTTTTTCTGGAAGAAATCAGAAAAATACTATTGCAGACAATATTCATCAAGTGGAAGTATGAATTATTAATGGGATTTCTAAATCACAGTCATAATCAATGAAAAGCAGCCTATTCTACAAGCCATATTGGTAATCTAGTTTGTTTTATAAAAACAAAGGAGAATCCAACTACCATTCAGAAAATGATATAGATGAGATCTGAATGCCTAAGTAAGATATTTGGAGCTGGAGATTTTTCTCCTTCATTATCTGAGTCCAGAAGCTAATTTTGAAAGAAAAAGCTGGTTAACAATTTTACTCCAATCAACTTTTTTTTCATAGAGTGTCACAGCCTTACAAACTTTTATGAAACACTGGGAAACTCTACCACACATATAAATGTGAAAATGTTGGTGAAGGATGTAGTACACCCAGGATACAGAAAGGAAAAATTAATAATCGACCATGATATAAATCAAAGTAACAACAGTAATACATTTTATCAATTATATAAGACCCAAAATGCCATAAAAATATTAATAATAACCACTATTTCAGCAAACCATAACTGGTTATTCTAATGTACTTTTATACTACTGTAATGTACCTTTTCTAATGTGAGCTGTCTATTGCTTAAACGCTATTTTATTGCCGTCCCTTATTATGGAAATCAATAGTAATTCCACTGTAGCTATTCCCTTGTAAGAACACTTTAGCTATCAGAGTTTATTATTGTTCAGTATCATAGCTAAGTAATCCTAGAAATTATATATCCATATATACCTATTGGTATGTATATAATTACATATAATATATAACAATTTATGTAGAATTTTAAACTCATGTAAAACAACTGGGAAAGTACATTACGTACATAAAAGTGAAATATTGATGGGAAAACATAGAAATATATAAATTTGTGTGGAAAACCACAAAGAAATAGTACATAAAACTATTATAATCATTATTGTTGGTATCTTTTCTAAACTCCTACATGTGCTAATTTTTCTTTGATGAACATGTACTACTTTTAAATTTAAAAAAATAGCAATTCATCAAGTAATTAGTTTGGGCCACTCACTCCTGTTAATTCATACAATTCTATCCTTACAAATGTGTTGGTTTTTAGAATCAGTAAAGGATATGTTTTCACTCTTATGTGGATCCTGAGAAACTTGACAGAAGACCATGGGGGAAAGGGAAGGAAAGAAAAAAAAGAGAGGGAGAGAGCCAAACCATAAGAGATTCTTAAAAACTGAGAATAAACTGAGGGTTGATGGGGGGTGGGAAGGAGGGGAAGGTGGGTGATGGGCATTGAGGAGGGCACCTGTTGGGATGAGCACTGGGTGTTGAATGGAAACCAATTTGACAATAAATTTCATGTTTAAAAAAAAAATCAGTAAAGGATAATCCTGATTTTTTATTCTATTACATTTGGTACATTTGGTCCAAAGTTTGGTCAAACTTTTTTTCAAATAGATCTTATTACTTCATGGATCCAGAACCTTGTCCAGCTTGGTGTCACCCAAACTCTATTAGAGACAAGAAGAGAACCAAGAAGTTTTATTTTAACTTAATATAAATTCATTCATTATAATCCTTTTATTCCCATTATTGAGCCAATAACCAATTCACCTAATTGCCCTTGATTTACACTCATTTTTCTCCCCTTATTCACAACTCTGTCATGATAATTTAACATGAAACACTTTGCTGAATTTCATCCATGTCCTGAGGAGTACTTTGCTCTCATCTACTCATTTGATATACCAGTCAGAAAAAGACTAGCTTAATTTCACGTATTTTGTCCATATTTGAGTATCTAAATGAAAACCGCTGATGGGTTTAACAAAATGTCAAAAATATGTAAAAATATCAGTGTATTCTTGATATCCATTAAAATCTAAGTAATTTCATCTCAAAATACTAAAATCAACATTTTGCTGGTTGAGTAATATTATGAAAATAGAGAGCACATAAAGCGAAATTGTAATTCATTCCCAAAATACTTAAGCAACTTCTAAAATTTTCATATATTAAAATGAAAGGTTAAAGAGTAAACCTGCAAACTACAAACATGATTAAACTGTGAAGAGTTGCCACTGTCAACATATTATGTAAAATATTTTTTAAACAAGTAATAGGCTTTGGTTTAATTGATCCATAAGTGCTTGTAGGAATCAAAGCCAGCAAGCAGGATAAGAGTGAGGGAGTCAGAGTTTTAAAACAAGGAAATTGAAGCCATTTCAGTTTAACAAGCTGCTCTGTCAAGAGACCCACAGGCCTATCAGAAATCAACAAATACTATGGGCTTGTTCTGACTACAGAATATACAGCATAAAGTGGCCAACCCCATGCATCATCGTTCCTTTGGGTGTTAAAGATGCACTATCATTTTATTTTACTGCATATATTATAAGCATCAAGTAATACTTAGAAATGATCATTATTTGGGTTATTTTTGGGAAAAAAAGTTTTAATGATAAAATTATAGCCCATCATTTTTTATTGTTACAGTTTAACACAATTTTCAAATACTTCTTGACCAGATATGCATAGGACTACTATCACGTTTTCTCAAGGCTGAAAAAAAGCAAATTAATTCCACTTTTCCAACTGTATAATGCTGGACATTGCCCCAGCTTAATGTTTTCCAATGAAGAATTTCAAAGGAATAGCTCAATGTTCACCTCTGGGGAACGTATACAGAGTTATCTCTGCCTAGTAGCTTATAGAAATTAATGTGCCCTTTGACTTAATAAAATGTAAGTGAACAAATGAATGGAACATAAGCGAATGATTAGTTCCTCACCAATAGTTAAAGAAAAGGATAAAGTGGAGAAAAAGGAGAAAGTATACTTTTCTGGACAAAGTGGTTAAATCAACCATAAATCAATATGCTTATGTAGGTTCCTGGATGGATTTACCTATCCTTCGAGCATACACATGGATGTCCCAGGGCAAAATACAAGTGAGGTCTGTTTGGTCTGATCCTGAACTATTTCTAGCGAGTGGAATTACCTAACTTTACTATTTTCATTGCTGAAGGGTTTAACATGAAGAGAATATTTTAGTACATTAAAATTTTACCTATTTGGAATCCATCAAATTATACTTAGAGACACTCTTTAGATATTTTTTGCTACCACATATACAGGCAAAGTGGTGAAAATTTGACTTTAACATAGATAGACCAGGTTTTAAAAATCAAATCCATGACTTAGTAGCGGTGAGACCTATAACAAGTGACTTTACTATCAGTGAAATAACTTTTAGTAATTAAATACAATAATGTGAAAAAACCAATCAGCACTTAGTAGGGCTTAATGGTTTTTCTCTGTATTTCATTCATACAGTTTATCACTAATATACACAACTGACTTAGACCATCAGTTTGTTTGTAATTACATACACTGGTCTCTTGCTAATTTAAAGAATAAAAATGTTATCCAGGCACTTAACAGGTAAGAAGGAAGACTATGTATGTTTACACTAATCACACTATTTAAAAGGACCTCCTATAACAGGGTTTGTTTTGTTTTTTAGCCAGTTGGTATGAGACACTGCCCTTGCCAAAAGTAGAGCAGGTTGGAAGACTGTCATTTTGCAACAGCTCAATTAAAGAAAAAAATATGTATATATATTCACAGCTAATCCTGTGGTAGCATCACCCAGAGACAAATGAGAGCTGTAGCTTTCCAGGAATGCTAACATTATAAATTGTTCCATCCAACTTAATCCTCTGTCTGCATATGTGCTTTGGATTGCTTATCTGTCCTTTCTGTTCCATATTAACTCCAACTCCTGTAAAAGTAGGTTGTCTATCCATAATCTCATTTGCCTATTTAAGTGAGTTTTTCTTGGTCCTGCTTTCATATATCTCTTCATATGAACAAGATAGGCTTAAATCCACATTACTGCTGATTTTACTAAACCAGTGGTTCTTAATCAGGGGCAATTTGGCCATTTCCCCCACCTAAATCTGCAAATATCTACAGACTTTTTTTTTTTTTTTTTTTTAGTTAGAGTGGGACCACTACTGACATCTAGAGGGTGGAGACTAGGATACTGCCAAACATCCTACAGTGCAAAGGACAGTCTTCCACAACAGAGCTGTACCCATCTCAAAATGTTTGAAGTCCTGAAGTCAAGACGCCATGTATTGAAAACACATACTGAAAGTCATCAAGTACTGTTGTAGGTGATAAAATAGAACAACAAAGGGAAACAAAGTCCCTGCTCTCTGAGAACTTATGTTCAAGTGAGAATAAAAAAGAAATAGAAAACAAGTAAGTAGTATAGCTTTGGAATTGGCAAGTACAGTAAAAATAAAACAGTATAGGGGCGCCTGGTTGGCTCAGTTGTTTAAATGCCCGACTTCAGGTCAGGTCACGATCTCTCAGTTCATGGGTTTGAGCCATGTGTCAGGCTCTGTGCTGACAGCTTGGAGCCTGGAGCCACTTCAGATTCTGTGTCTCCCTCTCTCTTTGCCCCTTCCCTGCTCATTCTCTCTCTCCATCCCTCTCCCTCCCTCTGTCTCTCTCTCTCTCTCTCTCAAAAATAAAATAAACATTAAAAAAAATAGAGCGGTGTAAATGGACGAAACGTAAGTGATAGCAGAGGTAGGGGTGGAGATAATAAGTAGGATAGTACGCTTAGTGGAAGAACATGAAATTGCATGTAAAGTTCTTTGTCACTGACCTTACCTTCTTTTGTATAATTACCTTGGTCATAAATTAAGCAGTAAACAGTACAAAGGGGAAAAACAACAAAGCAAAAATAACCAAAATATTACCTATTAAACTCATACTTGCTCGTCTTCAGGCTATATTTTGCTAAGTCTTCATGATACTATGCTTGATTTCGTACAGACTGAAAAATAGTAATTTTTAATTCAAACGAGTACATACATGGATTATCACACTTAGCTCTTCTTTGGGGTTCCTACTTTTATTTAAGCTTTCTAAAAGTAAGAACCACCCAAAAAGTATGTCATCGAAGATAGAGAGTAAAGGCTGAAAAGCAATGTTATCTAAAAACCTAGGTCAAAAAACAGTTAAGACAAGGGTAAGGGAAATACAAAAACACTCAGGACAAAATGCTCTACTCCATGTAATTGTTGTTGATCAAAATCCACATAATAGAGATGGAGCCACAAAAAAGCCTTTATAAAGTAACTCAACCTGCATTGAGATTCAGAAACAGGTAATTCATGAGATTAAGGTGCCCTTTATATATCCTCAGAAAGCAGTCAACCTAAAATGTAATCAATGTAAAATAAGCTATAAATTTAGAAAGTTATGGAAGTGTATTGAAAAAAGGAATGGATGAGGCTGTAAAAAGGAGCACAAATGGACAGTGGTCAGCATGGAGCCTGTCCACAGATCTGCTGGAGGGGAAGGGTCTGTCAGTGTGTCTTACTCCAAGTGGATGCGTCTCCTACCTCTCTATGGAGTAGGGCATCAATTCAGGCTGTGAATCTTCTACGCACTGTTCCATTAGAGCTCACTAAGAAGAGAGAAATGGAACCCCTAAGGCAGAATCTGGTCAGCAATGAACACTTTTGGCACAGAGTCTCTCTAAAAATGAAAGTTTCGTTTTACATTTTAGCTAAAAATTACTAATTGCATCTTGCATTCCTAGGCATACTCTGTAACATAATTGTGTTTGTTTTAATACAAATCATTTTAAATGGTTCAACTATTCCTGACAAAAAAGAAAATCTTCTTATAAAATTGGTGTTCTAAGACAACATACCATGTCCTCACACATACTCCAAAAGTACTCTCATTTGGAAATCACAGTTTAAGCTGCCAGATGGAATAAAAATATGTATTCTCCTAAAGCTACGTCCACCAAGTAGATTTCTCAATATTCAATCGTTTTTCAGTTGCCTCAGTTCTTGGAACAGGATCCCCTAAGTACTGGACACCAATGTTTTGTCATTACAGCAGGCTGATTTCCAAGAGAAATTAGTAAAGTGACAATTTAATTTACAAACCAATCTGAGAATGATGGTTTTGAGTTGCACATTTGTCCCGACTAATTATCATAATTTCAGTCTTTCACAGGGCTCAAGTATGAGATGCCATACTCCATGGTTTTGACTTAAGAAAACTATCTCATTCGATACATCCTTAAATTGGCTACTAGCTTGCATTTTTGTCTTGGTTTGTTCTTTGTGTGGAAGAGGAAACCCAGTAAAGAGATGAAAAACACAGAAGGGAGATAATCTGTTTTCTTCTTCTCCCTGAGAAGCCTCAGAACTCTAAATCTAAAACTCCATCACTCTCTCACCCAAACAAAATTTTACCCATCTAATCCCACACCTTACCCTTAATTTGGCAGAGGGAATAACCAAGAGATCTTAGCAAAGATGACTCTTATACATGAAGACTCAAAAACTATACAAAACAATGTGTGATTGAAGAATTGCAATGACTTGTAAACCATTAAGTGAAGATTTAGGTGTAATGTCTCAATTATATACCATGGGATCTCTTGTTCTCTCATGGTCTATCCTGCAAGGCCCATTGTCTGGTTCCTTTGACATCTCTGTTGCAGTGACTCAGTGTTTCAGGACTAATCAGTCCCTTTACATCTTTGAGCTCCCTGGTTTCATCTCATCTCACCCTGAACCTCAGTGGTTTTGTTTCATTTCATGCTTGGTCCTCCGAATATGTGGTTATTATTCAAGGACTTTGGATTCTGTCATTAGAGGGGAATTTTGAGTTATAGACCCTGATGGTAGGGAAGGCCTAAAAGGAAGAGGTCCTGCCTTTACTACCCTTAAAGTCTTCTTAGTATTATCTCAGTCTTAATATGTGATTTTAAAAATGTGGGAGTCCAGTGGGAATGAATGACAATACACAAATATATACCCACACAGACACTCTTTTAAAACAATCTTCATTTGACTGATAATCTTAAAAACAAAAATGGGCCACCCGGGTGGCTCAGTAGTTAAGCGTCTGACTTTGGCTCATGTCATTGTCTCACTGCTTGTCAAGTCAAGCTCCATGTCGGG
This sequence comes from Panthera tigris, assembly GCF_018350195.1. Lineage (NCBI taxonomy): Eukaryota > Metazoa > Chordata > Mammalia > Carnivora > Felidae > Panthera > Panthera tigris. Next base: position 153,537,059 of record NC_056660.1, on the reverse strand, counting down.
CTTTGCACTGATAGCTGGGAGCCTGGAGCCTGCTTTGGATTTTGTCTCTGTCTCTTTTCCTCTCCCCTGCTCGTGCTCTTTCCTTCTCTCTCTCTCCCTCTCCCTCTCTCTCTCTCTCTCTCTCTCTCTCTCCCTAATAAAAAAATAGTAACATAAATTTTTTTTAAAAAATAAATAAAAATAAGGTAAACACACACACATACAACAAACACTGAGATGCTGGGGCACTCGAATTAGCGTTATGAATGCAGGAGAAATACTAATAGGAAAGGCTGGTCAGAGTCCTGTGGATATGTTTTCTTAACTTCTCATTCTACCAAGACATAATGCATTTTAAGACCTAGCCAGCAGCCATTTCCAGATACAAAAGTTCTACTACTAAAGTAAAGAATTCTGGAACCAGAGTCAATGGTTTTATTTTAAACTTAGTAACCCTGTGAAAAGGTAATTGGTGAAGAGCCTATTTTCCAGGTAGAAGAGAGGACAGAGAAATTTAGATGGGTAACATTTTCTGCCGTGTCTTCTGGAACCTCTCAGGGACGGACAGACAAGTTGGTCACCTTGATGACACTTGACATCATTTACCAGCCTGGAGGTAAATATTAGCATCTCTGGTGACTCAGCAGCCTTACATTTTATTATATGATTAACAATTAGAATGGTTTGGAAAGAGTGTGATGTGGAATCTTTTCTAATATAACACAGCATTTGTTATGTAGAAAAGTTCATGTTTGACTGCTGGAGTAGCCAGAATTCAAATATAATGTTCCAAATACTAAGTTCACTATTTCCCAACTGTAAATAAAAATTTTTTAGTAAACCATGAAGGCCTCCATTTATTTTGCCAATTGGACTTCAAATTTATAATTACATAGTGATTTACAATATTTGGTACATGTTATAATATAGGGTAATTATTTGTCCATAATTGAGACTGCACAAATACATAAAAAGAAAAAAATACGGACCTATAATGTAGATCAGATGGTCAAATAGCTGCTGAAAACACAAATCAATTTAAAATCATCGGACTTCATGCCTGAAGAGGGCTAGATTCCTATCCTCAGGAAATATAGACCATTTGTTGATAATTATGAATGGAATAGCACATGGCGGTTTCTCACAAGTCATACACTTTCAAGTTTGATGATCATTTAGTGGATACTTTTAGTTAGGTGCATCTGAGAAATGTTGGACTATTAATAACATATACTTTAATTAATTGCTTTCACTCGACATTTTTCATTTCTTAGAATAAAATTTGCAAGAAGCTTTGACATACAAAAACCTTATCAAACTTTCAAGGGGCAAAGACTGAGAAAGAAGACAGTACATTGCCTATTTCTACCACTAAGGAGACTGTGACAAATGGTTCCTTAGAGGAATGAACTGCAAAATGCAAAATCTGGAGTGTCTTCTCCACTTCTGAGCCAGTCTTTAAAACAAAACATTCTGGAGCTATGGAATGTGAGAACTAATTATTTGTTAATTTAAAATAAATTCTAAGGACAGTGGCATCTGGGTGGCTCAGTCAGTTGACCTTCCAACTTTGGCTCTGGTCATGATCTCACGGTGCGTGGGTTTGGGACCTACGTGGGGCTCTGTGCTGACAGCTAGGAGCCTGGAGCCTGCTTTGGATTCTGTGTCTCCCTGTGTCTCTCTGTGTCTCTGCCCCTCCCTTGCTTGCACTCTGTCCCTCTCTCTCAAAAATAAACAAACATTAAATAAATAAATAAATTCTAAGGGCAAATAGAAAAAACAATATACTATAATTAATAATATGCTAAATAATACACTAAACCATTTATACTAAATAATATACTATACAGTAACATTAGTTAATAGATTAAGGCACAAAGTAAATTTTGATATTGAGGGGATTAGTTATTTTTATTATTCCACTCTTGCTTATATCCCTTATCATTGATTTCTCCCTTTTGAAAAGTCTCTTGCTCCATACCTATTGCTCTCTTTCTCTCTGTATTTATTTTTGTATTTCCTTGTATGACCACATTTTTTTCTTGAGAGCTTTTAAAAACATTGCAGGTAATCTAATGATGCCTCTTTATGCCTTCAAAATGTTAATTAAAGCAACGTAATAATCTAATCTTCAGAAGATAAAATACTTGAGAATTAAAACACCATTTTTTTACAGTTTTGTACAGTCATTTTTAATGATTTATTTATTTATTTATTTATTTATTTATTTATTTATTTGTTTGTTTTTGAGAGACAGAGAGGGAGGGAGGGAGAAGGAGAAAAACAGAATGTGAGTGGGGGAGAGACAGAGAGAAAGGGAGACATAGAATTTGAAGAAGGCTGCAGGCTCTGAGCTGTCAGTACAGAGCCCAAGGCAGGGCTCAAACTCACGAAATGTGCGATCATACCCTTAACGACCTGAGCCACCCAGGCACCCCTATAGTCATTTCTAAATTAAGTATGTAATTTACAGTATTTCTTACAAGTCTTATCAAAGAAATAAAGTTTTATCACAACAAAAACATCCTGGTTAAACATAACCAACTTTAGGTTTCTAAAATAAATCAAAATAGAAATATGTGCTGGTGTTTTGTTAAATTTGGTATTCTGAATAACTGAGTATTACCACATATATTTTTCATGGAATTCTAAATTTCGAAAACTGGAGCAAAATAAAATCAAGTACCAAAACTGTAATAAACACTCTTTCTTAATTATTGAGAATGAGACACTTCAGGATGACGAGTTATACTGAACATCAATTAGCACTTTTATATGCTAACGCTTTCTGATTCTTCTCCTTTTTTTTTTTTAGTTTGCAGATAACCTAAAAAAAAGGAGGCTTTTTAGGCTTGCAAGGTATTTATACTTTTTTAAAATAATATTAGCCACAGTTTTCTTAAAAGAGGAGGAAAGGCTTCACTAACAATGCAAAAATAGGACAAAAGGAGATGTTAAGGTTCATAGGAAGCAAGGACTTTTCTCATTTAACAAATGAAAGAAATGCCATTTTGGTTCATATTGTCATTTTTTTGTACGTCTTTATATCATTTTTTGGTAACTTCAAAAATGTCTTTCTTTTCTGAAATATTCTGGCTCGCATTCAGCATCTTGTATTTTTATGTCATCTCACGTGACTTCTTGTTAAGAGACACTTCAGGATATTTTTCATAAAATGTGTTCAGTTTAGAGCCTCAGGTTTATTTTATTTTTTACACTAATGCAGCATTATCTTTGCACTCCTTACAAGAACAAAAATATCTCGAAAGAGTACAGCTTCCCAAGGTCATTGGCCTGTGTCTTTCCGACTCCTCAACCAGGTATTCATTTTTCTTAGTTTCTTGTCAGTGCGCCGTGATATCCTTCACATCTGTCTGTGCCTTTGCTTTTATTAGCAGAAAATACAGCTATAGCTTTAGTGTCATGTGTACTATAAAGACAGGATTTTCAAGAGATTTGACAACTCTCATATTTCCCGAAGTATTCTCAATGTAACACAGAAACAGTTTATTACTGTTAAGTAGTGACTGTCTCTCCAGCTTGAATAATGAAGTTCTCTAGGTCAATATTTTATACAATGATACATTTAAGGACGCATTCCTCTTCAGCTTGGCACTAAAACAATGGCTGTCATAACACAGATCTATGGATTATCAATCTCACATGCCACCGTAATCAATCTAATTCGCGGGGCAGGGAAAGTGTAATACGTTATTGAGTTAAACCAGGAATTTTCCTCTACCAAAATGTTTATAAAGGAGCATAATAAAATTATTTACAGAGATGAGTTCCTACTCTACAGCGTGGAATAAATTTAACCTTCTGCAAAGAGTGCTCACAGCGGCAGTGATTTACCTGTGTTCCTGGGAAAGGCCCATCAGGTAGGAAAGCCTCCAGCCCGAGCTTCACAAAGCCGGTCAGAGTAGTGAGACAGGAAAGAGAAAGGCACAGATGCATTAAAAAGTCTGGCTCTTGAATCCAATGACTACAACAACAGCAACAAAAACCCCCAAAACAGACCACAAAGCGTGTTTTATGGAATCATTAAAAATCAAAACCTTGCCTGTCTTTCGTTTGAATATTTCATGACAAGAGACCATTTCTGAAGGAGAAATGTTTCCTGGCTGGTCAGATAACAGTGGGTTTTAGCATGGAATAAATTCACAAACTTTTCTCAAGGAAGAGAATTTAGGCCATTTCAGTCTAAAGAAGCCAAAGCGTACATCTGCATCGATCCTCTTGGCAGCGAAAAGCAAGTCCCTTTGAAGCTTTAAGTTTGTACCAACACCTGTTAAGACTCTGCCTGCCCTCGATTCCATTTTATATCTGGCAGCATCGCAAGTGTACTTCAACTGAAGACGAGTCCACAGAATAAAGAAAATGTACCTTGGCCAGAGATATACATTTATTTTATTTTATTTTTTTCTTTCTCATCCTTTCCGTCCTCACATATATTCTGCTCTGGTTTGCTGCAAGTGAGGAAAAACTCACCGGGGTATGTCTTCTCAGCTCTATGGGTTGGCAAGTAAATTCTTATCAGTGGGAAATGTATTCTGATTTAGACTTGGATTTGCATTTTCCATTGAAGTTTTCTGCCTTATCAAGCTGACTTCTATATGTACATTTTTAACTGGTTCAGAACCAATAGGAGAAAGATTTGATTGGCACTTCAGAACAAAGCACAATAATGTGCTCATCATTTTCAACACTCTTTTTACTTCGCTCTTGTGGCAGACTGCACTATACCAAGATGGGTACCCCTATGTATTTTTTTTTAATGTTTTCCTTTAATGTGACAGTAATACATCTCCATCAAGTGATGTAACCCATGCTTTTTTGTCTTGAACTTGAGGGCACCTTCATAACTACTGTAAACAGAGTTTAGTGGAATGAACATGATGACTTTTGTGGCTCTATTATAGAAGATGAAATGACTTCTGCCTGGTTCTCTTTCTCTGTCACTCCGTCTGTCCGTCTATCTGAACCCAGCCAACATCTTGTGGGGAAGACTAGGCCACATGGAGATACCACATTTAAGAGTTCCAGGCAACAGTTCCAGCTAAGGTCCAAGCCAATAGCCAGCATCCACCACCAGACATGTGAGTGACATATATTCAGCCTGTTCCAGCACTCACTTTTCAACTTTTCCAAATGAAGCCCAAAACGTCACTAAACAGACGAGCCACGTCCACTGTGCCTTATACACATTCCTGACACATGGCAACTATGAGAGAAAATAATTTTGTTGTAAAGCACCAAATTTTATGGTTGTCTGTTATGAACTAATAGATAACTAATATACTCCATCACATCTTTTAATATCTCAAAATCATTCAGGTCATTTTAAGAGTCTACAAAATTGCACCTGCAAACTCTTACACCACGTTCTATATGCTAGGTCTTTCTTTCAACCACAGAACTTTGTCCCTTGCCAAAACCCTTCCCGGGGTGGGGGGGCATCTCAATGTCAAAGGAAACTGCCTCTTATTCCTGCATTTTCCCATAGGGATATCTGCAGAAACCTTAATGAAGTAATTATGTTCTTCAAGATATATGGGTCTGGGACCCGAGAAAATAAAAGTGTGCCTCTGATGCCTTCAGAAGACCCTTGTCCATAAAAATGCCATAGGGCAAGTGACCTTGCCCAGAGCATGATGTGTAACTTGCCAGAGGAGAGGCCCGGAAGAATCCAGGAAGTCAAAAGGACTTCTTTCTGTCCCACCTGCTGCAGGCACTAGAAGCCTGACTACAATGGCTACTGCATACCCTCAAGTCCACATAGCACACAAAACAATACCCAAATGGGGTCCTTTGAGTTGAGACTTTCTGTGAAGACCTAAAAGACTGAACAGATGCTGGGAAATGAGGATATTGCAATGTACTTAATCCTAACATAAGCATATTCAAGAACCACAAGTACCATCAAGACAGACTTCCCAATTCTTTAGCCACAGAATTATCTCTTCAAACAATCTTATAATGGTGAGCCCATTATAAGAGCCCATAAAACAGATGAATGGTTCAGGTGAGAAGCAGCAATTAGGAATAGAAAGCTCAAGCCACTCAGCCTGCCTGTCTTCCCCACTTCCCAAGTCCCAAGGGATTGCTGCACAAATCTCTTGGAGATCCAAGGGAGACTAGTTTTAAGCCACTGTTATAATTTCTCACTTCTTCTTTGATATTAAACTAGTTTTAAAAAATCCTCAGTTTGTTATTACAGGGGAATATCGTCTACAGGGTTTAGATGGGATTTGTATGTTCTTCATATTCTGCCCATTTTCTGTGTTTTCTCTACAGGCATAAACTGATCAACTCACATGCTAATATAAGAATATTATCATTAACTCCAAAAAAGTCTTTCTCTCTACAACTGCTCAAAATACACATTTTTAAATCTGAACGATCTGTAGAGCTAAGATTTTTTTTTTCACTTCAGGAAGCTCTGCAAAAAAAACTGCATGATTATTAAATATTACTGAGGAAAGTGTCCAATCCCATGTAGATTTGACTGCCCTTGCGTCCTTGTTCCAATATTCAATCATTTTGTCCAAGTTCTATCAATTTAATCTCCTCAAACTTAGCACTTCTTTCTTACTCCTATAAAAACTGCTATAATTTAATCATTCATTACCTTAGACCCAGATTTTTATATCCTAACTGACCTCTATGCTTTCAGTCTCTTACCCATTCTACTTATTTTTAAATATTAATGCCAGAGTAATTTCCAAAATTATTATGACTCTCCCCTGTTCAGATATTTTTACTAGTCGCTCATCGGCAAAGATATCCAGTCTGTGATATGTAAGCACAGCTTTTATTATGACTCTTCACAAGCCCTATACACCAACCAAAACCAGTATGACCTTATTTACCTAAAAGGATTTGATGAAGCTTAGAGAAACTCATTGCCTAAAAGAAAATAAAGGTAACTAGATGGAGGTGGCTGAGTGGTAAAAGATGTAAGAAATAGCAAATAGTGTTTCATTAAATACAAATAGATACTATCAAGTCCATTGAATTTTCTCTGATATTCCCAAAAATCAAAATTAAAATGCAATCATGATCAGTGTTGCTGTCTGTATGTATTTATGTACTATATACTTATATAAATATATATGTATATACACATATGTATGTGTATGTGTATACATACATATGTGTATATACATATATATGTGTGTGTGTATATATATATATATATATATATATATATATATATATATATATGTAAAGACCTGTGTTCAAGGGACTATATGTACCCATTTCCTATCTTATTGCCTTTTAGAAAAATGGTGATTATTTCATATTAATAATAAAAGTTTTAGCAGCAGCAGAAAGTGCTATTTTATAACCACAAGTATATTTATTAGTCATGCCAACCTAGGGAATAAGTCCAACTTACACTACCTTCAAGAGATAGGTGGAATGAGGTGGAGAAAATTTATTTAACTTTCACAAAGGACTCACAAATGCTTAGTGATGCTGGGATATCAAGCTAAGAAATCTAGCTTCGGGGAAAAAATTCTTCAACATAATTCCTAACTGTTTTAATAGGCTCTCATGGATACCTGCTCAAATCCTGGACAAGTGAGCCGTATATCCATTTCCTTCCAGCTCTCCCACAGACAATATGGGGGAACATTCAAAGATGCCATATGGGTTGGTGCATGTCTCAGGTATGTGTGTATATAACCTTCTCATTTGCCACTCACACCTTTGTTCCCTGTTCTTGGTCTATTATTGTGACTCCCGCATCTGTCTCTGAACTGTTTTGCCCAATCTGCAGAACTACAGTGAACTGCTAGGGGATGGTTTGCACTAACCTGTTTATCTCGCCCTTCCTCTACTCTGCTCACTACCTCCATTCCTATAGTGCATTTTGAGTTCTGTTAAGAGGTCCTCCTAAGAGGCATCTTTAGCCATACTCAATAATCCTGCCCTGTTCCTACCTTGCCCTTTCTCCATCTTTTTCTTGAGCCTTTGGCTATGGTGGATGTCTATGCTCTGCTACTACAAGCTGCCTCACTACAGCCCTCAAACATCCATATGCCTGTGGGCATCTAGGCAGGTGGGAGTTTCTGACCCTCAATATCCATCCTTGATTTTCTTTTGAAAATCTTATCCAGTAAACCTCAACTCCCCGTGTCTTTAGTTTGGCAATCATGCAAAGAAGAAAGCACGGTTGTGATCACCATTTTATTTGGAAGGAAAAGAAATCATGTAAAAGTTGTCACTATGTGAAGTTTCACCAAGGTTTCATGTTCTATTTCTAAGTTCTATGTTCAAAGTTCCCATCGACACAAATGGGTTGAATCCCTTGAGAAATTTCTCCCCCTATTCTAATGTTCCAATTTACACAAGTTTCCATTTGGTCAGGTTCTGAATTTATATATGAATTTTAAGTAAGCCCTTTCATATGTGTGATAGAGCCCTGATACTACAAGTGAATATGCTTCATGTTTTAACATATTTTTGTGCTTTCTGTACATGGAGATTTAATATTAAAGTGAAATTAAGAGGCATGCAAGATGTAGGTAATTAAATTAAGCTGCCTAAAAACAAAACACCAAAAAGCATATGTGTTTATATTAAAGTAATAACATTTTATAACTTTGTATGTAAGAAAATGATCTTCTTGAGGGGTGCCTGGGTGGCTCAGTCGGTTAAGTGGCCGACTTCGGCTCAGGTCATGATCTCGCGGTCTGTGAGTTCGAGCCCCGCGTCAGGCTCTGTGCTGACAGCTCAGAGCCTGGAGCCTGTTTCAGATTCTGTGTCTCCCTCTCTCTGACGCTCCCCCATTCATGCTCTGTCTCTCTCTGTCTCAAAAATAAATAAACGTTAAAAAAAAATTAAAAAAAAGAAAATGATCTTCTTGAGAATTTAATGTAATGCTCAATTTCTGGGTTTAGTGTCAACAACTCAACAATGAAGCTCTAGGAATGGCTTCATCACTGAAAAGAGAACAGCAAAGTAATATCATCTTTCCCATCTTTATTTTATAGTTGTATTTCTATAAAAAGATGTAGTAATTGCTTCTGAGGAGTGATTATTTTGGTTTGGAAAAAGCTGTATTAATATGAGATTTACATTTAATGAAAATGTATGGGAGGAAGGTAGTAGACATATACTGAGAGGAAAATATATAATAGTATAAAAAGTGATTGAAGATAACCTCTAAACATTCTCTGAAAAAAATATACATTAATATATAGTTAGCATAAAGTATATAAAACATAGAAACATATAAAGTAATCATAAATTCAGCAACCTCATTTTTTAATTTAAAAAGTATCATTGTATCAGTAGACACTGTTAAATATCACTATCAAAAAGTTTCAGGTGTATGAATCAGAATAGGCTAGCGTATGCCATAGTCAAAACAACTGCAAAATATCGGTGGCGTATCTTAATGAGTTAACTTCTCAGTCACACAAATTTCACCATGGGTGCAGGTAGCTCTCCAGGGCTGTGTTTAGCATTCCCAGCTGCTCTAAGCTTTTGGCACCTCCCCTATCAATGGATACTTTCACAATTACCCCAGTCACACAAGATAGAACATGGAGAATGACACAGATCATATGTTAATTCCACTCAAATTTCACCAGCCAATGCAAGCCCAAGACCACACAAGAGGCAGACAAGTACAATTTTTTTTTGTATGTAGAACAATATTTTGGTAAATTGCCATAATCTAAACCAAGTAAGGCAACTGGATTTTCAAATTGTGGACCAAAACATTTTCTCTTTGTTAGTCAAGTCAAATTGTAACCAGGTTACTTTGTGAATGTAGAATGAGAACAAGGATGATTTTCCCCTCTTATGCCATCAAGTAATTATGTCTATACCAGTACACACCCAACTGAGATCCAATATTAATGTAAGTAGTATCTGAATTTATAAATGGCTACTAAAAATGTTAAAGGAATTGGATTAGCTAGTCAAAATGTATTACATGAAAACCTAGAAGAAAGTGAAGTCTTTAACGTGCTTGGAGCTTGGATAAAAACCAAAACATAAATGATCTGACATAAATAAAAGCCAGACACGTACATGGAAAATGAGAAGTGGTTTGACCACAGGAATATAGAGCTCAATCTGTCCAAGTGTCCTTCATTTGAAGGAAATGTTATATAATTAAAGGGAACCCCATGATAATGTGTTAAATGAAGTGCAGAAAGCTCAGTTACATAGCATATGGAGTGCCTTTATTTGAGGTTCTTAAGTGAGTAGGCACAGCTAAGGAGCCAGGAGTTTTAAGGTAAAACTGAGCTTTCCCTGTTTGTCCTGATTCGCTACAACTTTGTGTTACATGAAAGCTGTCCATTTTAGGTATACTCAGGAATGAATCAAATCCTGTAGCTCTAAAATTTCTAGCACACTGACCATAATTTTAATACATTTTATGGTTAGGAGATGTACATTTTCTAAAACCTTGGAGTTTGGGGAAAGAGGATACTAGGGTTAATAAGAACAGCCATTCTTCTTCTCCTTCCCCAGAAGGGACCACCTGCCATTTCTCTACATAGCCTCCCTTTCCATGTACTCTTTTCCCATGCCCAAAAGTTACAAAATTCAATGTCCACAGATTTGAAATCAGGGCTGTTTCAAATAGAAGCCTGTAGAACATCACATTGAATCTATTTACATGTCCAAGTTTGCATAGTTAATTGTTAAGAGTTAAAGTATCTCCCATATCCCCACCCCTTTTCATTACCCATTTAATTCTAGAAATTCAGAATTTTCTGGCGTAGAGTGGTATAGAGTTTGAATGTGTCATCCAAAACCATAATACCATTTAATAACAATATTAAGAGAACACAAAGTATATGACTTTTGTATTAAACAATATGAAAGAGTGTGGACATTTATTATACTTTATTTTTTGCAAGTGTGATATATAAAAACCAGTACATCAATTCAAAATAAAAGTTGGGAAAGTGTGGAATTAACAAAATTAATGATAATAACCATTAGTTCAGAATGAAAATAACATAATACATTTGGAGATCTGGATTTCCACTTTATGTTCTCAAAGAAACTATTTTTAAAGTATAAAGAAGATTAGGCAATTAATTTTTTAACCTGATGATGTTTTACTATACATCTCACTGGAATGCCATTAATTTACAAATTAAGTGGAGCTTAATCATTAATAATTTTTAATTCTCCTAAAGTTGGACACCACCCACTAGAGTTTCCAAAGAATTAGTCCCAATAGCTCAATCAGTGGTTTTTTTAAGTATAGCTAGCTTTAAGCAATTAGTGTAGTTTTAGAAATCACAGGTTTTTATGTGATTTTTCACCCAATGAATCAATTTAATTCTACTTATTTGTCCTGGCCTTTGTTCTAAAGGTTCAGTTCAGCAACCCAGTATTCAAACTTGATTCCTCTTCTTTTGTCCAGTTTGCTTTAATGATTTGATATTACAAAAAGATTAATCCTCCAACCCAAACATGGCCATGTCATCCTATCACTAAAATTTTATTGGCTACTCTTTATATATAGGATAAGACCCATTTTCCTCATCTTCATCTGGAAAATGCTCTTTGTTTCCTAACTAATTTCATCTAGTCCTAGTCTCCTCTCTGTTCACTAGGCTCTAGTCACATTGTAAGTTTTCAGATAAATTATGGGGAAACACCAATATACTGTATGCACTGAGCAGATATTTTCTCAACAGTACCCTAGTGACTAGATATAGCTCTTGTCACTTCAAAAGCTACACATCTTATTCCTCACTGTTTACTACTTGAAGAATCAGCAACAACTTAATACTAGGCATTCCAGCATCATATATTTTAGTCATTTTTATAGTGTTTCTAGAGGCATCTGCCATAATGTTCAAGTGGAAACGGATTCCGTTTCTGCCCTACAGCTTATACTATAAGTGTATGTAGGCATCCATTTAATACCAAGAAGGAATTTAAAATTTCCATTTATAAGATTATAAGTTCTTAAAATTTAGGGTTCACAAATATAAGGCTCTACATACAAAATAAATTATAATTTTACAAAACTATAAAGTCTAAACCATAATTTACCAATTATTTATATATTAGCCATAATTATTTAAACCTTACCTGGTAACCCTGTATCCTTTTAATAATGTTCTTTATACTATAGAAAGCTGTAACCCAGAAAGATTCTTAGCTGTTACTCTAGCTTCTCCTCAGGGCCTCAAGAGATTTAATGTGTCAGTCTAGCTCTTGTAAATGCCCCAGCTAGAGCTCTTTTTATTATGTTCTCATATAATCTTCTCATGTCAAGGGTCTTCACTCACTTGGAGCATACTTTTGGGCTTAGAGACTCTACAGACTCAGCATATTTCTGTATTGTGTCTTTGAGACCTATTACTGGGAGAGACTTGGATAACTGACACAAAGCAGCCATTAGATGACACACAAAGGATTCAACAAACTGGTTAGATATCCTCCCAAGCAAATTTTAAAAATCAGAATTCAAACTCTACTTCTAAGTAACTGAATTAAAGAAATTTATTTTCTTCTTATTCTTTTTTTAATGCTTTTGCTATTTTAAATCTTATTTTTAACAGGTCCTGATAAAACCTGAGTGGTAACATTTTCTAACATGATTAAAATCTATTTGTTCTTAACAATTCTATAAATAACAAATCTGAATGAATTCTTAAAATGCAAAACAAATCTAAAAAGCTACTAGGCCTAATAAGTGAAATCAGCAAAGTCTCAGTATAAAGGATCAATATAAATGTGTCTGAGTGGCTCAATCAGTTTAGAATCTAACTCTTGATTTTAGCTCAGGTCATGACCTCATGGTTGTGAGAATGAGCCCTTCATGGAGTGTGAAGCCTGCTTAAGATATATATTCTCTCTCTCTCTCTCTCTCTCTCTCCCTCTCTCTCTCTCTCTCCCTCTCTCTCTCTCTGCCCCTCTCTCCCACTTGCACTCTCCCTCTAAAATAAAAAAGAAGATCAATTTTAAAAAATCTATTACATATTTATGCAACATACAATAGCAAAACACCTACAAAAAGCAAAATTTCAACTTTAAGGCTCAACTTTACTGAAATTAAAACTCCATTCATGGAAAGATACTTAAAATAAATACAGAAGCAAGCCACTGACTGGGAGAAAATATTTCACATTATTTATGAGACGAAAAGGTATGTATCTAGAGAAGGGGGAGAAGGCAGCAGAGTAGGAGGATGCTAGGCTCTCCTTGTCTCGAGAAATACAACTAGATAATTATTGTGTCATCCTGAATACCCTAGAAATCAAACTGAAGACTGGCAGAACAAACTCCACAACTAAATATAGAGAAGAGGCCACAATGAAGAAGGTAGGAAGTGGGGAGACATGGTTTTAGAGAGAAATAGATATGGCCATTGTGGTGAGGAGAGAGCTATGATCACAGAGAAGGTCAAGAGATAGACTAACACACAGGAGAAAGCACAAGAAAAAAAAAATTCCTATAGCAATTGGCTTGGAAATCTAGAGAGCCCAAATTTTTTGAGTTCTTGCAACCAGCAGGGCTTAAAGCCTGGAGTTTCAAAGGTCAACAGGCTTGCCTTAGATAGAGCCCAGAGGCGTTGGGACCACAGTTGGAGACAAGGCAAGGCAAAGAGCGTGCAGATATAAAGGGTGAAAACAGTGATCTGAAGAGAACCTGGTGCACACTGGGGAGGTTATTTACTCATTTCAGAGAGTGTCCCAGAGAGGCAACATTCACAGAGAAACTCCTCTCTAGGAACAAAGGAACTGGCGGGTGTCACTTCCACCTCTGGCCCCTCAGCATAAGCACAGGGCCACCTACAGCAATCAGCACCGTGCCAACACTAACTAACTAACTTGCTTATACCAAGCTAAACCTTCTCATGCTTCAGTGGAACTGTCCTTCCCAGTCACACTTCCTTCAGTCCCACCTCATTAGTCCCCCTTGCCCAGAAAACAAGCGCAAGCTCTTGACAACATCCCCAGAAATTTTGCAAAACTTCAGTTGCAGTGGCAATGTTGATAGGGCTCATTTCACAAGCAGGCCAAACCAGAGCACACCTAGTTAAAACTTGCCACATTCAGGCCAGGGACCAACCACTGTCCACAAGAGACAAACAGAAGCTCTGAAGATGACTGGCCTAAAGGATACAGAGGCCAAGACAAAACAGCAGAGAACACGCAGCACACATTAGAGACACTCTTGGAAGTGCCAGGCCCTGAGGAATAGGGGATGCCACATGACAGGGCACTACGGGATTTTGTATAAGGCCTTTACCCTCAAAAACAGGATACATAGCTGACTCTGCAAAAACACAAAATAGGCACAGAGACTTAAAATGAGAATACAGTAAATTTCTCCTATATGTAAGAACAGGACAAGGCCATGGCTGGAGACCTACGTGAAACAGATTTGAGTAACGTGCCTCGCTGAGTATTTAAAGCAATGATAGAGCATAAGAATACTCAACCGGCTTAAGAAAAGAATGGAAGACATCAGTGAGATCCTTAAAGAGATAAATAAGAACCAATAAGAGATGGAGAGGGTAATAAACAAGATTGGAAACATGCTTGATGAAATTAACTGCAGGCTCTAAGAAGCAGAGGAATGAAACAAGACCTAGAAGAGTAATGGAAAGTAATCAAGATGGACAGAAGAAAAAAGAAATATGCAACTCAAAAAGAGACTTAGGGAACTCTGGAACTCTGTCAAATATAGTAACATTGGTAGTATACAAGTCTCAGAAGAGAGTTTTCTCTCTTTCTTCCCCCTTTTGGGGGCAGAAAATTTATTTTAAGAAATAATAGCTGAAAATGTCCCTAATCTGGGGTAGGAAATAAATATCCAGATCCAGGAGGCACAGCAAACTCCCAAAAAATTCAACAAATGCAGATCCCACCAAGACATATGGTAATTAAGTTGGCAAAATACAGTGATAGATAAAAAAAATTTAAAAGCAGCAAGACAGAAGATAATAACATACAAGGGAAACCCCATAAAGTTATCAGGGATTTTTCAGTGGAAACTTTCTGAACCAGAAGAAGTGGCATGATATATTCAAAGCACTGAATGGGAAAAATCTGCAGCCAACAATACTCTGTCTACCAAGTTTATCATTCAGAATAGAAACAGAGATAGAGTTTCCCAGATAAACAAAAACTAAAGGAGTTTGTGATCACCAAACCAGTCCTGCAAGAAATACTAAAAGGGACTCTGAATGGAAAGATCAAAAGTGACAGTATATAGGTCAAAAATACAAAAGCAGTAAAAATAACTATTTCTGTAAAAAACCAAGAACTCACAAAATAAAAGGATGTAAAATATGACACCATATGCCTAAAACCTGGGGAGGAGCTGAGTAAAGAATGGGTTTAAACTTAAACGACCATCAACTTAACAGAGACTGCTATATGCAGAAGACATTACATACAAACGCATGGCAACCACAAATCAAAAACTACTAATAAGTATACAAAGAATACAGAGAAAGAAATCTAATTATACCATTATAGAAAACCAGCAAACCATGAAAGAGAGAAACAATCAGAAAATCTTCAGAAACAGTCACAAAACAAGTATTAAAATGGCAATAAATACCTATCTATAAACGATTACTCTGTTTTTGTTTTCAAAAAAAAAATTAGTGTTTATTTTTGAGAGAGACAGAGTGCTAGGGGGGAGGGGCAGAGAGAAAGGGAGACACAGAATCTGAAGCAGACTCCAGCCCTGTGTTGAGAGCTCAGACCCTGATGCAGAGCTCAAACCCACAAACCATGAAATCATGATCTGAACCAAAATTGGACGCTTAACCAACTGAGCCACCCAGGCAACCCTATAAATAATTAGTTTGAATGTAAATGGGTCAAATGTTCCACTCAGAAGACATACGGTGGCAGAAAGGGTTAACAACAACACAAAACAAAACAAAAACAAGACTTGTGTATATGCTGTCTACAGAGACTCATGTTAACCTAAAGACGCCTGTAGATTGCAAGTGAGGGGAAGGAGAAACATCTACCATGCAAATAGTTGCCAAAAGAAAGTTGGAGGAGCAGTATTTATATAAGACAAAATAGACGTTAAACCAAAGACTGGAACAAGAGACAAAGAGAGTCACTATATAATAATAAAGGGGACAATTCAACAAGAAGATTTAACAATTGTAAATATTTATACCCAACAGGAGAGCACCAAAATGCATAAAACAATTAATAATAAATAAAATGGAACTACTCAATAATAATCCAATGATAGCAGGGGACTTTAACACTCTACCTACAACAATGGATAGATCATCTAAACAGAAAATCAACAAGGAAACAATGGCTTT
Source organism: Panthera tigris (assembly GCF_018350195.1). Lineage (NCBI taxonomy): Eukaryota > Metazoa > Chordata > Mammalia > Carnivora > Felidae > Panthera > Panthera tigris. Next base: position 153,520,780 of record NC_056660.1, on the reverse strand, counting down.
GAATGACACACTGGATCAGATGCATTTAACCGTTATATTCAGAACATTCATCCTAAAACAGCAGAATATGCCTTCCTTTCAAGCACACATGGAATATTCTCCAGAATAGATCACGTATTAGGCCACAAAACAAGCCTCAACAAATTCATCAAGATCGAAATCATACCATCCACCATTTTTTACTACAACACTGTGCAACTAGAAATCAACTGTAAGAAAAATCTAGAAATACCACAAATACATGGAGGGTAAATAACATGCTATTAAACAATGAGTGGGTCCACCAGGAAATAAAGAAATAATAAAAAAAACTGCAAGAAAACAAATGAAAATGAAAATAGAGCTGTTCAAATGCAGCAAAAGCAGTTCAAAGAGGGAACATTATAACATTACAGGCATATTTCAAGAAGCAAGGGAAATCTCAAATCAATAACCTAAACTTAGACCTAAAGGAGATAGAAAAAGAACAACAAAAGTTAAAACCAGCAGAAGCATCGTAGACTTTAAGTCTAAAGTTCTCTTCTGGCCAGCAAAAAGCAGATGCAGGATTAAAGCCAGAGATGGCTAATGTCCAGGAAAAAGGTAAGAGCCCTGAATAAGGGTCCTTGCCCCATGTTTATTCAGATCTGAAGGCTTACAAATGTGATGAATGTGCACAAAGAAACACAAACTATGAACATTAACTTGGGGACATGAGAGGAAAAAGGGGGTTTTGAAGATATACAGTGTTTGGGGTTTGAGTCAATATAAAACAAAATTCTGGCGCCGGGCAGATGGTTGTTAACAGCAGACAGGAGGTGCCGAGCCTGTTTATCTTTGCCAGCCTAAAGGATGAGACAGATAAGGGGAATAACCTCAGGGTTAACAAGACACCTTTTCTTTTGTTAATCATCTTCCTTCCAGGCTGATTTGCCTGCAGCACCCTATTCTATGCAAGCCACTTTCTGCTATAGTACTAAATGTAGGGTGCGCCATTTCTATTTCAGGCCTTTTCCTCTATTTTGGGGGGCTCTGCACCTACTCCCTGTTTTGGGGTGACTTTGGGCCTCCCTATTCCTGGCACTTTGGTCGCCTCCCCATTCTCATGGTGTCTTTGCACCCCCATACTCTTGGAGTGCCAGTGTTTTACCTGAACTCAGGTGTGAGCATTCTGTTACTTTGTATTTCTTTATGCCTTGTTAACCTATTGGTGTAAGCTCAGGGATTCGTAAGGTTATCCCCCACACAGAAACAAGGAAATAATAAATATTAGAGAAGAAATAAACGATATAGAGTGACACCTAGTCGGCTCAGTCGGTTAAGCATCTGACTCTTGAATTTTGCTCAGGTCATGATCTCATGGTTCTTGAGAGTGAGACCTGTGTAGGGCTCCACACTGGCAGCAGGGAGCCTGCTTTGGATTCTCTCTTTCCTCTCTCTCTGCCTTTCTCCCTGCTCACACTCTCTCTCTCTTTCAAAAATAAGTAAACATCTTAAAAGAAGAAATAAATGCTACAGAAAATTATATATATATATATATATATATATATATATATATATATCAATAAAACCAGAAGCTGAGTATTTTTTTTTAAAAAATAAAATTGATAAACCTCTAGCCAGACTTACTGGGGGGGAAAAAAGAGAAAGGACTCAAATAAAATCACAAATGACAGAGAAGAAATAACAACCAACACCAAAGAAATACAATTATAAAAGAATATCATGAAAAGCAATATGCCAAGAAATTGGACAACCTGTAAGAAATGAATAAATTCCCAGAAAAATATAAACTACCAAGACTGAAATAGAAAATTTGAACAGACTGATTATCAGCAATGATATTGAATCAGTAATCAAAAATCTCTCAACAAACAAAGTCCAGGACCAGATGACTTCACAGGTGAATTCCAGCAAACATTTAAAGAAGAGTCAAAACCTATTCTTCTCAAATTATTCCAATAAATACAAAAGGAAGAATAAATTCTAAATTCATTCTCTGAGGCCAGTATTACCCTGATACCAGACCCAGAAATAGACATCACAAAAAAAGACACCTACAGGCTAATATCCTTAATGAACATAGAAGCAAAAATCCTCAACAAAATATTAACAAAACAAATCCAACAATGCATTAAAAAAGTCCTTCACCACTATCAAGTGGGATTTATTCCTGAGTTGCAATGGTGGTTCAATATTTACAAATCGATCAACATGACCCATCATATCAGTAAGAGAATTATAAGAACTACATGACCATTTCCATAGCTACAGAAAAAGCTTTTGACAAAGTACAGCATCAATTCAGGATAAAAATCCTAAACAAAGTAGGTTTACAGGAAACATATTTCAACACAATGAAGACCATCCATGAAAATCTACAGTTAACATCATCTTTGATGAACAAAAACCCAGAGCTTTGCCCCTATGGTCAGGAACAAGACAGGGATGACCACCCTTACCACTTTTATTCAACACAGTACTGCAAGTCCTAGCCACAACAATTAGGCAACAAAGATAAATAAAACATCGAAAGTGCTAAGGACAAAGTCAAACTTTCACTCGTTGCAGATGACATGATACTATATAGAGAAAACCTGAAAGACTCCCTTAAAAAACTGCTAGAACTGAAATTGATTTGGTAAAGTCACAGGATACAAAAACCAATGTACAGAAATCTGTTGCATTTCTATATACCAATAATGAAGCAGAAAGAAATTAAGAAAACAATCCCATTTATAATTGCACCAAAAATAAAAAAATGATACCTAGGAATACACTTAACCAAACACATGAAAGACCTGTACACCAAAAATCGTAAAACACTGATGAAAGAAATTGAGGATGACACAAAGAAATGGAAAGACACTCGATGCTCATGAATTGGAAGAATATTGTTAAAATGTCTATACTAACCAAAGAAGTCTATACATTTGATTCAATCCCTACCACAATATCAACTGTATTTTTCACAGAACTAGAAACATTTTTCTAAAATTTGTATGGAACCACACAAGACTCTGAATAGCCAAAGCAATCTTGAAAAAGAATAGCAAAGCTGGATGCACCACAATTTCAAACTTCAAGTTATATTACAAAGCTATAATAAACTAAACAGTAAGGTACTGACACAAAAATAGACACATAGATCAATAGAACAGAAAACCCAGAAATGAACTCACAATTATATGGTCAACTAATCTACAACAAAGCAGGAAAGAATATCCAATTGGAAAAAAACTGTCTCTTCAATAAATGGTGTTGGGAAAACTGGAGAGCAACATGCAAAAGAATAAAACTGGATCACTTTCTTATACCATACACAAAAATAAATTCAAAATGGAAGAAAGACATGGATGTGAGACCTAAAGCCATAAAAAAAAAAGAAAAAACTAAAAGAAAACACAGGCAGTAACTTTTCTGACATTAGCCATAGCAACTTTTCTAGATAGTCTCCTGAAGCAAGGTTAAAAAAGGAAAAATAAACTATTGAGCCTACATTAAAATGAAAGTCTTCTGAACAGTAAAGGAAACAATAAGCAAAACAAAAAGGCAACGTATGGAATGGGTGAAGATATTTGCAAATGGTTGGTTTCCAAAATATATAAAGAACTTATAAAACTTAACACCCAAAACACAAATAATACAATTAAAAAAAAAGGGCAGAAGGCATGAACAGAAATTTCTCTAAGAAATATATACAGATGACTAACAGACACATGAAAAGGTTCTCAACATAAGTCATGATCAGTTTGCAAATCAAAACTACAATGGGATAGCACCTCATACCTGTCAGAATGGCTAAAATCACAAATACAAAAAACAAATGTTCAGGAGGATGTGGAGAAAAAGGAACCCTTGTGCAGTGTTTGTGGGAATGAAAACTGGTGCATCCAGTGTGAAAAATGGTATGGAGATCCCTCAATAAGGTCAAAATAAAACTACTCTATAATCCAACAATTGCACTACGAGATAATTACAAAACAAGTACACAAACACTAATTAAAAGGAATACACGCATCATTATGTTTATAGCAGCATTGTTTACGATAGCCCAATTATGGAAGCAGCCCAAGTGTCCTTTAATTAATGAATAAAAAAGTGGTATGTGTGTGTGTATGTATGTATATGTGTGTATACATATATATACATATGTATACATATATAGTATACATATGTATATATATGTATACACACACACACACACAGAGATATTACTCAGCCATAAAAAGGAATAAAATCCTCCCATTTGCTACATAATAAATGGAGCTAGAGAGCATAATGCCAAATAAGTGAGTGAAAGAAAGACAAATACCACATTATTTCAGTCACATGTGGAGTTTAAAAACAAAACAAAACAAACAAATGAAAAGAGATGAACAAAAAAACAGACTAATACAGAAAACAAACTGGTGTTTGCTAGAAGGGAGGCGGTTAGAGAGATGAGTGTAATAGATAAAGGGGATTAAGAGCACCCTTATTTTGATGAGCACTAATATATAGAATTGTTAAATCATTTTATTGTAAGGCTGAAACTACTATAACACTGTATGGTACTTACACCTCATTAAAAATAAGGAACAATTTTTTTTTTAAATAAGAGAAGGTGATCACTTTTATCGGATATCAAGGAAACACAAATTAATAACAAAAACCACCACCAGTATGCATCAATCCAAATAGTAAAAATTAAAAAAAGCAGTTACTAATATTGATGAAGAGTTCAGAGTAACTGGAACATGTATACACTGTGGGATTGTAAATTGATATAGCCACTAAGGAAAAACAATTTAGCAGTATCTAATAAAGCTGAATATGTGTCTACCTTATAAACTGGCAATTCCACTCCTAGATACTTATCTCAAAAAAATTCACACATTTGCAAAGACACATATAGAAGAATGTTCATATTCTATATGCTATTTCCACTAACTGTAAATTAGAAACAACCTAAATGTTCTTTAACATTATAGGAGGTATGGGGCGCCTGGGTGGCTCAGTCTTTTAAGCGTCCATCTAACTCAGCTCAGGTTCATAAGTTTGAGCCCCACATCTGGCTCTGCGCTGACTGTTCAGAGTCTGGAGCCTGCTTCGGATTCTGTGTCTCCCTTTCTCTCTGCCCCTCCCCTACATGCTTGTTCACTCTCACGCTCTCGCTCTCGCTCTCTCTCAAAAATAAACATTAAAAAATTTTTAAAGTATATTACAGAAGGTAAGTCAGGGTGCCTGTTTGGCTCAGTCCATTAAGTATCTGACTTTGACTCAGGTCATGATCTCACGGTTCGTAAGTTCAAGCTCCACATCTGGCTCTGTGCTGACTGTTCAGAGTCTGGAGCCCACTTTACATTCTGTGTCTCGCCCTCTCTCTGCCCCTCTCCCACTCATGCTCTGTCTCTCCCTCCTTCAAAAATAAATAAACATTTTTTTTAATATTACAGGAGATCAATATAGATATGACGAGTTTCTAGACACTAGTAAAAATTACCAAATTGCAACTACATGCAACATGTTTATATCATACCAACATAATGTTAAGTGAAAGGACATGGGCAGAAAAACAATACATACTCAATGATGCCATCCATATGAAGTTTAGGAACAGATAACACTGTTCCATGGTTTTAGGAAAACAATCACCTTTTGAGAGAAATAAGTATAGGAAGTGGGATGAAGGAGCATCTGAGATGCCATAGTTTTAGACCTAAGTGCTATCTATATGGTGTGTTCACTTAAACAAAACTCATCACTTCTGTACAGTTCTGGTATATGCTATTTTCTCTATTTGTTTTGTTAAAACATTTGCTGTAAGACAAATCAAAGACCTTTTGCTTAGCAAAATAGAACATTAAGAAAGTGAAAAGACAGCACTGAAGAATACATTTGTGGTACATGTAACAGATCATTTTTTATCAGGGAACACTTGTAGAAAGATTCCAGTGAATTACTAAATGGCTACTTTAGCACACACAACTGACCCCATTTTACTGAAGAAGAAACTGATGCTTAGCAGGTTGGAGTGACTTTCCTCACGCCACAATGACAGGCGGACTCCAAACCCAGGCTCTCATGTTGCCAAGTCAGATAGTAAACTGCTGCAAGACTTTGGCAAGTCATTCCTCAAGCCATAATTACATGTCTTTCTTTTTCATAGCTGTGTAACATATAAAGGCAAGATACATTTTTAAGTATACATTTGTATATACAGGTAACATATTCTTTGAAGCACAAAGAGAAGTGATTACGGTCTAACAGAGCACAAGCTTTGGAGTCAAATGGAAGCTTGGACCTATCCATGCACTGTCTGGTCTTGGTAAGTAAGTTCTGTGCATTTGGTTCTCCTCTTTGTTAAAATGGCCTTACTCTCGTACGCATCCAGAATAGTGCTCAACACTGTGGAGTAAATGAATACCCTCCTAACATTACAAAAAGTGGTCAATACTTAGAATGAATATTCTTTTAAATGTTAAAAGTCTGAAATATGTATTATTAACATGTAACTCCAGTCTGGTATACAATTAAAATTGAAGCTGAGTAATAGTTTTTTTGTTTCAATACCTTGTCTAATATGTGGCAAAGTTTTATTGTGTGATAATAAATGGAATGCATCACACATAAGAAAAAGTAACTCCTGGAAATATAAACATTTATTTGTATGAAATGATTACATGCATAGAATATATAAATCATTTTAAGATTATATTGACTTTAAAATAAATGCAATCTAAAGCTCGACAGCAATTTCTATCTCCTTTGACTTAGTACCAGAAACGGCAAACTGTCAGTCCATTTTTATAATATTTGGAATTAAAAAAATACATATATATTTAGTCCTCAAAATTCCAGTTTTTGGAAAGCAATTCAGGCCATCACTTTCATTTCTGGAATCAGATTTCAGTATAGAAAATTTGGACATGTTATTCTCTTCCAAATGAATTGAAGCACATATTTGTGTAACTCCTTTTGAATTCATTTGCAGAGAATTATTCAAAGTGTTTATTCCGATGAATTATGCCAATTAAAAAAAAAGCCAAATCTTTGATCCAACCTTTCCTAGTGAGCCAAGACAGGGATTTTCTCTCAAATGATATTAACAAGTTGGTGTCTTTCATCAGTAAGAAGCAGCTCTTGGTGTTCTAGGCCAACACTGTCATCTCAGCTTCCTACAGCAACCAGACTACTACAGTCACCAAAGCCTATCATTTACTGTGACTTAAGTCAGAGCTTATTGAATTCACTGTGATAAGGACCACTTGTTCCATTTTTAATATTTTACTCAAAAAAATGAATCCTGGTAAATAGTGCAATGAAGAGAACTATAGTCCAAATCACGTCACCTTGAATCTAATCTTTTTGTCTAGAATAAACTCATTAGCAGCCAACAAAAAAGAACCATCTTTCATAGTCATGCTTGACAATTGACTCGTTTACACGAAGACATTTCTTAACATATAAAAATAAATAATTTCTTTTGTTGTAGTCATTAGAGCCCTTAGATCGAAAATGTCTTTAGTCACATTGTTATGGGTTGAATTATGTACCCTCCTTATTCATCCGGTGAAGTCCTAACCACCTGTACCTCAGAGTATGGCTTTGTTTGGCCAAAGAACCATTGCAGATGTAATTGGCTGAGATGAGTTTATATTGAAAAAGGGCAAGCCCCAGATCCAAAATGTATGGTATCCTTACAGAAAATTTGAACATAAAGGCACACACAGGGAAAGCTCCATGTAAAGACTGGAGTTATGCTTCCACAAGCCAAGAACTGCCAGAAGTTATGAAAAAGACTTGGGAGAGATCCTTTCCTGGTACCTTCAGAGGGAGCATGACCCATGGACACCTTGATTTGAGACTTCAGCTTCCAAAACTATAATATAATCCATTCTTATTATTTAGCGCACTCAGTTTGAGACACTATTAATAGCCCTAGAAAACTAATACACACTTCACATACTTAATAGGACCATCCATAAAATTAGGTAACAAGAGGTAACTGAAGGAAGGCACCAGAAATTTTTTTCTTTTTTTCACTTAACTTCTACATTCAGCTGTATATGTAAGATTAAGTGAAGCAATACTGCTAATTAGAGTATCTTTGGAAAAGTGTAACATTTTTAGTTATTAAGTAATTTTATAATATTGTCATTATTTCATTTGCATTCCAAAATAAATGCTGTTGAAAATATTCATTCCATTTCACTCAAGTTTTCACCATGTATCTTTTCTAATGTATAGTTATCACTACAAATTTTTCACAATATTTTCAATAAAGATACATTCTGTACATTCAACAGGTAGAGATATTCCAGACTTCCACCAAAAAATGTTTATTCCACTTTTTCATAAAACATGTAATTAACTTGGGCTACCTCTCATACACAAGTTATATTCAAGTTAGTTAACATATAGTTAGTATTGGTTTCAGGAGTAGAATTTAGTGATTCATCACTGATATAGAACACCCATTGCTCATCACTAGTGCCCTCCTTAATAGATGTCACCCATCTGGCCCATCCCCCCACCTACCTCCCCTCCAGCAACTCTCAGTTTGTTCTCTATAGTTAAGAGTCTTTTATGGTTTGTCTCCCTGTTTTCATCTTATTTTTATTTTTCTTTCCCTTCCCCTATGTTAATCTGTTTTGTTTCTTAAATTCCACATATGAGTGATATCACACAGTATTTGCATTTCTCTGACTTATTTCATTTAGACTACAGTATACACTTTAGTTCCATCCATGTTGTTGCAAATGCCAAGATTTCATTCTTTTTGATGGCTGAGTAATATTCCATTGTATGTATATATACCACGTCTTCTTTATCCATTCAGCACTCGATGGACATTTGGGCTCTTTCCATGCTTTGGCTGTTGTTGAGAGGGCTGCTATAAACACTGAGGTGCATGTGCCCCTTTGAATCAGTGTTTTTGTACCCTTTGGATAAATACTTAGTAGCACAATTGCTGGGTCGTAGGGTAGTTCTATCTTTGACTTAATGAGGAACCCCCACACTGTTTTCCACAGTGGTGGCACCAGTTTGCATCCCCGCCACTTTCTTTTAAAAACACAACTTTTTTGTTAAGATTTGTGTAACAAAGTGATGGTGCAATATAAGGACAAATGACCTCTTGCTTCTGTTGGGATACAACAGAGCTTCCAGAGGACATGTCCTGTATAAAGGGACTATAAGCCACTCAACTTCAGTGACTTCTTCTTAGCACGTTGCCAGATCCGGCAATTTTAACGGACAGCAAATAAAAACACACGTCTTTGCTTTATTTATGGCTTCTGGGATTTTATTTGGACATCTGAAATATCAGTTCCACGACATACTCATGGAAACTCATACTGAAAACAGCCAAGATTTTTTTTTGAAACTGTACCTTTTCTTCATGCTCTCATCAAGCACAGTCAAAGATAAGACCCCTGTTTGAAGCAAACAAACAAACAAAGAAACAAACAAACAAAACAAAGGCAGGGGACTCTGGATTACATGCCCTAAGTGTCCCACCCTAGACACTCTCTTGTGAGCCATAAGTATATAAAGAAAGAAATTTGCTCCTATCACAACTCTCGTTATCTTCTTAAGTAAAAAGTTTGAGGGAGATTAAGGTATTATTAGGTCTATTTCACATCTTTTATTACACTATTGTGGCTTATTAACACCAGAAGTGTCTTAATTTCTGCAAAATTATGTACAATATCATAAATTTGACAAATTTAATTAAAATTCAGTAATGTACATTAACAGATAGTAGATTGATAATTCCCACCATAAAATGAAATATAACATATATTACATAACATCTTTAGACTTCATATAAACTTAGTGATATAACATTGGTTTATTTAAAGTAATAGACCTTTTGGAAATTAGAAATTTAGAGTATATGCTAAATAAAATGGGATAAGTCATTTTAACTTATTGTTCTTAATAATAAAGTTTATATATTTTTATAATTCTAAAAAATGTCTCTGTATATGTTATAAATTATCTGTGAATTGTAGCTTTCAGTGAATGATATCCAAATATTAAATCATGTTTTATTCTTTTTTATCCTATTTCATGTACAAACTTAGAAAGGGAATTGACACAAATTTGACCTCACTTAAAAAAAAAACACATCTTATATTTTAAGGCAGAGATAATTAGAGTCAATATTAATATATTGAAATTATGTAACCATTTCAGTAAGGCAACAATTACATGTCATAAGGAGAAGATAGTGTCTGAGAAATACAATGCAACTAGATGCATCTTTGAAAGTAAGCCATTTTACATCAAAATTGGCAAAGATGAAGTTAAGCTTTCACTTTTTGCAGATGACATGATATTATACATGGAAAATCCGATAGACTCCACGAAAAGTCTGCTAGAACTGATACATGAATTTAGCAAAGTTGCAGGATACAAAATCAATGTACAGAAATCAGTTGCATTCTTATACACTAATAATGAAGCAACAGAAAGACAAATAAAGAAACTGATCCCATTCACAATTGCACCAAGAAGCATAAAATACCTAGGAATAAATCTAACCAAAGATGTGAAAGATCTGTATGCTGAAAATTATAGAAAGCTTATGAAGGAAATTGAAGAAGATATAAAGAAATGTAAAAACATTCCGTGCTCATGGGTTGGAAGAATAAATATTGTCAAAATGTCAATACTACCCAAAGCTATCTACACATTCAATGCAATCCCAATCAAAATTGCACCAGCATTCTTCTCGAAACTAGAACAAGCAATCCTGAAATTCATATGGAACCACAAAAGGCCCCGAATAGCCAAAGTAATTTTGAAGAAGAAGACCAAAGCAGGAGGCATCACAATCCCAGACTTTAGCCTCTACTACAAAGCTGTCATCATCAAGACAGCATGGTATTGGCACGAAAACAGACACATAGACTAATGGAATAGAATAGAAACCCCAGAACTAGACCCACAAATGTATGGCCAACTAATCTTTGACAAAGCAGGAAAGAATATCCAATGGAAAAAAGACAGTCTCTTTAACAAATGGTGCTGGGAGAACTGGACAGCAACATGCAGAAGGTTGAAACTAGACCACTTTCTCACACCATTCACAAAAATAAACTCAAAATGGATAAAGGACCTGAATGTGAGACAGGAAACCATCAAAACCTAAAGGAGAAAGCAGGAAAAGACTTCTCTGACCTCAGCCGTAGCAATCTCTTACTCGACACATCCCCAAAGGCAAGGGAATTAAAAGCAAAAGTGAATTACTGGGACCTTATGAAGATAAAAAGCTTCTGCACAGCAAAGGAAACAACCAACAAAACTAAAAGGCAACCAACGGAATGGGAAAAGATATTTGCAAATGACATATCAGACAAAGGGCTAGTATCCAAAATCTATAAAGAGCTCACCAAACTCCACACTCGAAAAACAAATAACCCAGTGAAGAAATGGGCAGAAAACATGAATAGACACTTCTCTAAAGAAGACATCCGGATGGCCAACAGGCACATGAAAAGATGTTCAACGTCGCTCCTTATCAGGGAAATACAAATCAAAACCACACTCAGATATCACCTCACGCCAGTCAGAGTGGCCAAAATGAACAAATCAGGAGATTATAGATGCTGGAGAGGATGTGGAGAAACGGGAACCCTCTTGCACTGTTGGTGGGAATGCTAATTGGTGCAGCCTCTCTGGAAAACGGTGTGGAGTTTCCTCAAAAAATTAAAAATAGACCTACCCTATGACCCAGAAATAGCACTGCTAGGAATTTACCCAAGGGATACAGGAGTACTAATGCATAGGGGCACTTGTACCCCAATGTTTATAGCAGCACTGTCAACAATAGCCAAATTATGGAAGGAGCCGAAATGTCCATCAACTGATGAATGGATAAAGAAATTGTGGTTTATATACACAATGGAGTACTATGTGGCAATGAGAAAGAATGAAATATGGCCCTTTGTAGCAACGTGGATGGAACTGGAGAGTGTGATGCTAAGTGAAATAAGCCATATAGAGAAAGACAGATACCATATGTTTTCACTCTTATGTGGATCCTGAGAAACTTAACAGAAACCCAGGGGAAGGAAAAAACAAAAAACAAAAAAACAGGAGGTTAGAGTGGGAGAGAGCCAAAGCATAAGAGACTCTTAAAAACTGAGAACAAACTGAGGGTTGATGGGGGGTGGGAGGGAGGGGAGGGTGGGTGATGGGTATTGAGGATGGCACCTTTTGGGATGAGCACTGGGTGTTGTATGGAAACCAATTTGACAATAAACTTCATATATTAAAAAAAAAAAAAGAAAGTAAGCCATTTTAAAGAAACTATTCTAGAAGTAGTACACGTTAACAAAGGTCATTGTTAGACTCATATGGGTAGGCACTGAGTGAGGTGTATAATATTATCCAAACAACCTGGAAATACTGCAAATAATGTAACTATTACAAGTTAAATTTGAGGGGCGCATAGGTGGCTAAGTTGGTTCAGCGTCCGACTTGGGCTCAGGGCATGATCTCATGGTTCATAGGTTCAAGCCCTGCATCAGGCTCTGTGCTGACAGCTCACATGAGCTTGCATTCTCTCTCTCAAAAATAAATAAACATTAAAAAAGTTTAATAAAAGTTAAATTTTAAAATAAATATAATTGATCAGTCCGAAAACTTAACACAACCTGACTAAAGTTCTTAACATAAAAGAAGAAAGTAACAATTAAGAGGCATTTGATGTAGATACAGGCTAAGATATATTCTGCTAGTATTCTCATAATCAATGTCCAGAAAGAGAATATCCTCAGAGCAGTTATAAATCTATTTCTAAAAACACGAAGTGCCCTTAGAATGTTATAACCTACTAGCGTTACCTATCCAAACAAACTCTTGTTTTTCTGAAAACAATCTACCAAGCAATATCCTGATTTTAATTAAGCTGACATGGTATAAGGAGAAATTACACCTGCCAGAAGTAAATACGTGTGTAGGCATTTTCACATTGCATTGAAAAAATTGGATTTAATGTATAATAATCAGTGCCAGGTAATCTTACTGAGGCCTAGCAATACTCATAATTATACCAATAAGATTATGATAAAGCTAAAATTGATTGAAGGTTTACCATATGCCAGACACACTATTAAGCATGTTAAGACTTTAATTCACTATGTCATTTAATCTACATACATATCATCCCTATAAGACAGATCCTATTGTCATATCCGTCTTTACTGATGCGCATATTAAGTTTTCAAAACAGGTCACTTGCTCAGATCCCTAGTAAATACTACAGCACAGATGCACTTATTTATAGGTCTAGCTTTGGGGTGTGAGTCCTCAGGCTTCATTCGTTTCCTTACCAAATAGCACTACTATAGGAATTATCTCTTAACCTCACTGACCAATTTTTTTTTTTTTTTTTAGATATCTAAAACCAGTTTATTTGGGGGGGAGGGGAAAGAAAGTGTCATAGAAATTGTATTTGGCATCTCATGGGCAATAACATTTTGGTCTAAAGCAACTATACTATGGTGTTACGGATAGAGGAATTTTAGCAAAAAGAAAGAGAATCAAAGGGGACAAGGACATGGGCAAATCTTTTGTTATGTATTAGTGTTGCAGAATAGTAAAAGGCACTAACTGCCCCTCTTGAGTTGTAGTTCCTTTCTGTAACTGAAACACTTTAGTCTTCATGGATGTCAGTCTACACAAGCATTAATTCAGCTTAAAAGAAAAGCATGCCAGCTTCATCTGTCTCCTGAGACACCGTATCATGACTTACTACAGAAGCACTTTGCATTTAAAATGTTGAAAATGTTCAGAAACATGCTTTGAATATAAGAGTTAAAAGCTTTAAACACTAGGCTAAGGTAACCAACTTAAGGCAATGAACAAAGAAATACAGTAGCAGTACCTTATGCAATGTTGATGGATAATCTTGTGAATCATAATATTTTGTTAACAAATCTAATACATAAATCCTTATTCAGAGAATTTACTAATAAATATTCAGCAAAAGACAGGAAATAAATATATGTATATAATTAGGGTATGCTTTCAACTTTGTAACTCATTCCATGCCATCATTTGGGTCAGTTACAAGTTCACCACTGATTTTGTGAAATATTTTAATATTTCACTGGTTTCTACTGTCTAAACAATAGCATTGAAAGATAATTATAGATAAAATTACACCTTCTCATTCCTTTGGACAGTTGGATAATTAATAATCCAACTTTGGACACAAGAGGCAAAATTCTGAAAGAAAAGCAATAGAGCTCAATCTATTTGATCTGGAGTAGACATTAGGTGAATAAAAGGTCAAGAGCTTCTTCCCCAGGTTCATGACAGAATCTGTTTCCTCAACCCACCACAGCTGTTGTACCTTTAACTGGGTTAAGAAAATGCCACCATGGCGTCACAAGTGATAATAATAGCTTTATATCAATAACACATTATATCAATATTATATTTAGAGTTCCAAACACTGGTTTGATAAATATAATTTAACATAAATGGTGTTTTCCCACTAAAAGATCCTTATGGATCCACTCATTTATAAATAATTATCAACTACACACACATATAACAAAGTAAGAAATGGCGATGTGCTAGCCTGGTCTTCAAAGAATTCAGAAAACAAGTGGACCTAAAGCATATTTACCAGAAAAATAAAACACATAGAATAAGCACAAATAAAGGAATAAAGAAACAGTATTCAAGTAGAAAGCAGCAAAAAGTTGAGACGGGAGATAATCTGATTCAAACCTAAAAGTTGATATTTCATAGTCAAAGAAATTAGCAGTCAGTTTGGAAAGAGAGTGAGGATAGAAGCAAAAGATTAAAGAAGCACATATAGAACATTTCTTAAGTGCCAAAATTCATCAGGAACTAAGCCACCACAGTTGCATCCACAGAGGTAAAATGATAATTAGGGTAAATACTTATTGTGTAAGCCAAGGGAATCAAAAATTTCACAACAAGTTTGTATAACACAGAGAGCCAAGTCATGAACCTGTGCTCGGACACACTATCTCAGATTTGGGCTCCATTACACACCAAATATGTGACCTTGAAGATGTTTCTGGATATAGCATCATGTATTTATCAATATTAAGTATTTATCATGTTAGGTTATGTGATATGTAACATAAATTTTAAAGTTTTACTGAGGTGAAAAAAGTTTGACCATATTGTCACACAATGTAACTAAGAAGAAGCTAATGATCATTGTGTAAGGATTGGAGTTAAACAGTTGGTACTACACAACACAATTCTTCCTTTGATACTGACGCAGAGAAAAATACAGAAATATGCCAAAGTGTACAAATATAATTATGTCATAGTAAAAAGAGAATGTGTTTTATTACCCCAACTCTTTCAGGATACTGGAAATAAAAAACAAAACAAAAAAAGACCACCACCTAAATGTGAAGGTACATTAGTCAGGATACCCTTGGCTATTCTGTAGAAGAAACATCCCCAACATCTCAGCGGTTTAAAACTGTAAAATTTCCTTTCTTGTTAATGAAAATGGGACCTGCTGCTTCTCCATAGCAAACGGCTTCCGTGAGTACATGGCAAATTTAGGCTGACAGACGCTCTACCATCGCATCGTTTCGTGATTTGGATCATAAGGCCTCAAGGTCAAAAAAAGAAAAAAAAAGTGGGGGAAGAGAATGGTGAGGTCTTCCACTGAAAATAACTCAGAATCCATGTTTACTCAGAACCCTCTGGCCCTACCTAACAGAAAAGAGATGGAGAAGTAAAACCATCTTTGTGGAAGAGAGAAGAACCAAACGAACCAAGTGTGAATTGGCATTACCAGTCTACCACAGAGCATGATACATGGAGTTTTTAATGTGCTAAGTGTGGGACATGTTTGAAAAAAAGGCACTAGGAAATATGAAAGTCATGAAAAGTTTAATAAAGGCATAGCCAAGTAGCACCAAAAGGCCCATTAGAGATTATGGATTCATGACAGTATCCACTCCTCACAAGTGGTTGGTTTTCAGAATTTATAAGGAGAAAGAGCATGGATTAATAAAGTTGTCAGTCAAGCAGGAGAAAATCATGTTACAATCATGTGGAGAACTTGAGTAATTTTCTTATAAAAAATCAAGTCTTGGGGAGCCTGGGTGGCTCAGTCGGTTGAGTGTCTGACTTTGGCTCAGGTCATGATTTCACTGTTTGCGAGTTCAAGCCCCGCATTGGGCTCTGTACTGACAGCTCAGAGCCTGCAGCCTGCTTCAGACTCTGTGTCTCCCTATCTCTCTTCTCCTTCCCTGCTTGCACTCTGTCTCTGTCTCTCTCTCTCTCTCTCTCTCAAAAATAAATAAATGTTAAAAAATTTTTAATAAAAAAATAAAATAAAATATCAAGTCTTGGTTAAAAAAGCCAAGGGAAGCCAGAAGGGGAGAGCATGGGCCAAATAGATGTCAGTGGTTATTCCTGCTATAGGTGTCTAGATGTACAAGTAGGTAAATTTCAGTGAAGCAAGAAGAGTCATTTTCAGAATCAGCATCTTTTCTGACCAAAGTTCAATAACATCTCCCACCTCTTAAATTTAGAAATAAAATTGTCCCATTGGATGAATGGACAGTGATAAAGAAGCTGTGTACTCAGTGTCTACGCATATGAGCCTAACAATGACCTTTTGCTAAAGCTATCTCTTTTGAGTAATACCTTACTCTTTTCATGACAAGCTGCTTCAAATCTCACTGCTAAAGCCCTTCATAATGGGGATGAATTTATGGTACTATTTCACAGGCTGCTAAAGAAGAACAGATCACACTGGAAGTTGATATTTATATGAACCCAGTATAGTGGCAGAAAAATGCATCTTCTAAATTAATGAAGATAATAGCTATAGAATTATTTTCTGCTATTTGTATGTTGGCATGTAATATGTAATAAAAACTATTAATTATCATTATATAAGAAAAGGAAGAAAAAATGAGAAAAACTTGATACACTGATAGTGATTATTATTCCCTAACTTCTTCATCATGACTATCAGTGATAGAGCTATTTTGCCTCCATTTTATTCAAAGGAATGACATCCATATGTTAACCCAAATAATGATCTTACAGTTAACTACATGAAACCACTTATAATGTTGACTTCCCATTGTCAGTTGATAATCACTGCCATTTGTGGACCAAAAGATAAATAAATAGGAGAGTACTCGTTAAAAATACTCACTTACATGTCCAATTATATTTTCAGATAAAACTATTAAAAATCAATTGCTTCAAATGAGAATGTTAACCATCTTAGGAAATCATTTGTAGTGTCAGATCAGAGATATCTCATTGAAAATGTGCTTTGGTGATTTTTTTGTCAGAAGAATTTAAGTGTTTAGGCTTTAATCTTAGGTCCCTACCTTCCTTAAAATCTCCCTAACAGATGCCTGGTCAATACACATCTCTACGTTTAAGCAGCTCTGTCACTGTAACCATGTTTAGGTTTTGGCATCTAATTTCACTAATAGGTATACAGTGATGTAAGCCAAGTTCAGTGAGATTGATTTCTGAGTGTCTCCCCTTGATCCTTAAACTGGACCTAGTCTGTTCAAACTTTGTAACAATAAAAACCTACAGAGGCCTCCAGGTCATATGTACTAAATATGACATGCTAGATACAAAAAATAAAATAAACCAACAAAATTTGCAGATGAATTTTTTATCACTTAAAGTTGAACTTAATATCAATTCATTATGATTTAACCTTTAGAAAAATATATCGAAGAATGAAAAACTTTCGGACATTTGACTAAAAATTCTGTAGTGAAGGAAAGTGCCTTCACAAAGTGTAAAATTTGGCTTTCTTTTCCTCTCTTTCCTGTTCTTTTGTGTGGGCTGAACATGCGTCGTGTTTTCTCTGCCTCTCTAGCCCTCATCATGTAGTTGATACTAAATAACTTGGTTTAATAAACAGTTACATGAATTAAGTAATTTTGCTAGATATCCTTCTACAAATTAACCTAAAGGCAGTTTTATAAACACTAAATTTATACAGTAAAACATGTGGGTTTTTTTGTTCCATATTTGGTGTACTGTTACAACACAGTACAATTTTTTGCTTCTATTATAAGGTTATGCTTTATAAACGATGGATTGGTGTTATACTCTTACTATAGTAGAGCTTTTTTTAAAAAAAAATCAAGTTTAGGTCTTGTTTTCCTTTCTTTAATACTTACTGGATTCTTACTGTGAATCTTTTTTTTTATATCTTCATTATCCAGCACACCTAACTCATAATAGATATATTTCTGTTTAATGAAAAAGAAATGAATACGTCAGTTTTCTAAGGGCACTTATGTGGTCATTTGGATTAGTTGCAAATAGGAGGCAATTAGCCTGGTGTATTTTGAACTGAAATGCATTCTAAAGAGTCTACAGTGCAAATATCATACATCCTTTTCATGGCATAGAGTACTCCTTGAACATGTTAAGCTCTCAGGTAATTATATAACAAACATTTTCTATTGGATCATCAATTATTTGCAGATGATTTGTACAAGTAAATGGATTATTGACAACATAACCCCCTTTCATATTTGTGAAGTTTGATTATTTCAAATTTTAATAAAATAGGTTTTGCTCTTCTAAATTAATTACTAAGGTGAGATAATAAAAAAGATTCATTAAAAAAGTGGGATTTAACTTAAACACAACAAAATAGTGCTTCCAGTGACTATCTAGAAATGCTGTTTCTGTGAAAATAACAAAGATCTTTTAAGCGGAAAATTCAGGTTTTGAGCAAACATAGTGTATGCCTTAGTTATCAACATGAGGACATAGGAGACTGGTTGTTGTATAGTTCACAAGTGTGTGTCTTTACAAACTTGTTAGCCTGTGGGAGTACTAAGGTCATACTAGGCTCTCTGGGTCCCTTCAGTCAAGAGATCACACATGCTAGAATTCCACATAAGCTCTGGCTTCATTTTGAATTTTATATTCTTTTAGATCAAAATATTTTCCACATAATTTTATTTTTTCTTCAAGTATAGGTGACACACACTATTTTATTAGTTTTAAATGTACAGCATACAAATTTGACATTTGTATACATTGCTCAATGCTTACTGTGGTAAGTGTAGTTACCATCTGTCACCACACAATGTTATTACAATAGAGATTATATTCCTTATGCTGTACTTTTCTTATCTGAGGAGCGACTTGGTGGGATGCATAGGCAAAATAGTTAAAGAGATTAAAAAGTACAACTTCAAGTTATGAAATAAGATTTTTTATAGTCTCTGAGGCTACTTAAGCGAACTCCCTGAGGACTGTCCCAACTGTAATGTTTAAGAATAAATCATCATTAGGATTCTACTTACATATACACACATACACACACACATGCTAATTAGAGATCATATTCCAAACACACCTGGGGCTTTGTTTTTAGCGTTTTTATAAGTAAACATTCATCTCTCATTTGTATTTCTAAGGAATCAGAAAATTTTAAGTATGACAAGATCTAAGTTTAGATTCTATGGACATACAGCAAGATCATTTGGGGACTCCATGTTTAGACACTGACAGATATTGATAATACTTATTGTGAGCACAGCATAATTGATCTTTGCTTAAACCACAAAATATATAATTGCTTTATATGTTAACAAGTACAATATGCAGAGCATGAGGAGTTAACAGCTCTAGGCCAGGTCCAAGTCAGTATTATATTCACACATCTTAGCTTTTCTTTTTCCAAAATCAATATCTGCAAATAATAAATGAGATCCCAGAGGGTTGAGTTAAGCTCCAATCACCACAGAGCAACTCTGCAATTGGTCGTTGACTCAATAATGCAGGTGAGTGCCACACTACAGAATACACACTATAATAGAAAATTAATAGCTTTCAAATCAGCACTAGGGTTACCCTAAGGATTCCTTAATAGCTTAAGTTAGAACAATCACCCAAATCCAAGAAGTATAAAATGCCATAAAGCCTCAGAAAGATACTAAAGCTCCAACATTATACTTAATTTGTTCCATGTACACCGTATTCTACTCAAACAACAAAAGGCTTAAGATATGAAAGTGTCATGTTGAAAACAATGTGCTAATAAGCCGCACTGCAGTGCTGTCCATGGTGCCAGTATGAAGTTCATATATCAGTGTACAGCAATTTACATACCAAAATCAGGGACCTGTGCATTGTGGAAATTCTTTCTTAACATAGTTGACATTAAACATTCTACACACATCCTCAGACCATCTTCACACTTTTAGAGTTAAGTTTCCCCATGAGGAGCTGAAGTTTTATTTACTTCCTCTGTCATGTGACATTTCTTTCATCCATGAAGTGCAGAAGGATAACCTGACCATACACTCTCAAACTAAATTCAAGTAGGAGGGCATAAAAAATAAAGGTAACTTACTTGTTTATATATACATTGGTTCACAGAACTGGAAACCAATGGCACTAATGACTGATAAGCACTCAGAGTTAAGAAACTGAATCCTACCATTCTAAAGCGATGTCAGAAAACTTGTGAGCTACGCAGTATAAAATGTGCTTCTCTAGGAAGACGGCAGCATGTGATAGAATATCAATTATTCATTTATCCATTTTCCAATGGCAGAGAAATCGTTAGATATAGAAGGGCCCAAAAATAAAACTTGGAGCATTTTTATTTCCACAATGAACATGTTAAAGACAGGCATAGAGTAAGCAAAGTATTTCTAAGCTGTGTAAAGTTATTGTTTCCTTCCATTATTTGGCATTTAGAGAACAGATCAGTACACATGTTTACAAAAGCATGTCTTTCCACCTCAAAGGAAAGCCACAATTAAGTCAGATTGTTAAAGAAACAGATATATCTCTGAATGCTTCTTATCAAGTAAAATACGTGGCTTACATGCATATTTTTAGGATTTGGATATAGAATCCAAATTGTAACTGTTTCTCAAACTCTAACATTAGCCTCAAGTAAAAAACCAGAACCAAACCATACAAAAAAACAGAACAACAAATATTACTGAGAATGCATAAATACTAAAAGATAGTAGAGACTTACCCACAGGCTGTCAACATCCAGTCAATTGTTACAGCTTAAAGCATGTGGCATTTTCCCGCAGGCTACTTGTCTTTTACTTTTCAAAGGAATTTCATCATCTAATTTAACACTACCTCCAAAGATTTGGGATACCATATAGAATCTTCCTTCCTGGTTTTTTCCTTCTAGTTCTTTCTGTTAGTGGCTTGTGTCACACACACAAAATGGCACCTTTCTCTCAATGCAGAAGCAGGCTTTATATAACAAGCATGTGTATGTGAGTATGCCACAAAACACCGGCTTCCTTATCATGCGCTTGTTAGCTTGTCCAATCTATGGCAATCACTTCAGTCCCAGGGGTTGAAAGACACAACATGCAGGGAAAAAGGGAAGCAAAAGCTGAAGAAAGATCAATACTGCACTGTGAAATAAGAAGTGTAGGCTATTTACTTTTCATTGATCTGATGATGCAGGAGAAACACCTCAAACTGGCATTAAATTGAAGGAATACATCTTCTGTTTTTTTGTTTTTTTTTTTATCTCAAGGTCAGGAAGAAATGAAAAAGAAATTAGAACAAACAGAAACTAATCACAAGAGTACAATAAAACTATTAATCCACATTACAAACCCACATAGTAACATAATTAAATTTTGGGTTGAATGAGAATCACAATGTATTGGGTGTTTTGTGTTTTTTGTTTCATGTTGTTTTAACTGGCACCTGGAACAACTACAAAACAGTAGTATATGAGGACTGATTCTGACTAGCTTTAATGCCTAGCTTGAGGCCCAGCATTATTTAGCAATCATTACAAAACAAAATAAATGACCAGAGACTTATTAGAAATAGGCTCTATTCGTGACACAGACTGCATTACTGAACTCTAATTCCTAGGTTTTAACAATCTTTCAAAAAGCTCATAAATAGGGAGCCTGGCTGATTCAGTTGGTTAAGTGTAGGGCTCTTGGTTTCAGGTCACGTCATGATATCATGATCATGAGATTAAGCCCTGCATCAAACTCCATGCTAAGTGTGGAGCCTGCCTAAGATTTTCTTTCTTTTTCTCTCTCCCTCTCTTTCTGCCCCTCCCCTGTTCATGCTCTCTCTCACGCTCAAAATAAATTTAAAAAAAAAATCACAAATGTTTTCCAAACAGACCATCCTAAAATTCTGTGCCATTTTTCTTAGTTTAAAAACCCCTAATATATTTAGATAGAAGGTATTTAAATAAATGTAAACAATTATAGACTACAACACTTGACTCCTATAGTGGTAGTTATGAGTGGACTTTAGATCAATCTTTTGATATCAAACTTTTACGAGAATTCTGAGCTTTTACTCATTTATCTGTTCATTCACTTATTCATCTCCATGAGTTTCTCTGGGTGTTACCATATGCATACATACATGCATAGACATGTCTTCACTATGGTTTTCAAGAATATTATCATTTTATCTGAGCCAAATTTTCAAAATTGGAGACGCCAGGGTATACAAGTTAAATTTTAATGTTTTATTTTTGTTATATATACTATAGGTTTTTTTGTTTTGTTGTTACCTTGAGGCTTACTTAAGATATATTTACTTAACTACTTACTTAAGTAGTTATAGTGGTCTATTTTAAGCCAGTAACAACTTAACTTTTATCTCAAACAAAACATTTACCCTTTTACTCCCATCACCCACAGTTTAGATTTTTCATGCCATAATTTATTTCTTTCTATATTGTATACCCATTAACAATTTATTCTAACCACAGGTATTTTTAATGCTTTTGTCTTTTAACCTTCATTTTAGCTTGAAAAACTCCAGTTAGCATTTCTTACAAGGTAAGTCTAATGATAATGAATTCCCTCAGCTTCTTTTTGTCTGGTAGAGTCTAGATCTCTCTTTCATTTCTGTAAGACAGCTTAATCAGGTAAGGTATTCTTGGTTGGCAGGTTTTTTTTCTTTTAGCACTTTGAATTTGTCATCCCATTCTCTTCAGGTCTGAAAGGTTTCTGCTGAAAGTCCATTAACAGCCTTGCGGGGGATACCCTTGTATGTAATGAGGTACTTTGGCTTTTTCCCATTTTGGTGTTTTCAAATTTTGCTCTTAGACTTTGATTTTTGACAGTTTTATTATAATATGTCTTGATACAGCCCTCTTTTGGTTTACTCTGCTTGGGGACCTTATGATTTTTGTGTATAATACCTGGATACCTGTATTTCTCCACAGACTTTCAGTTTTCAGTTTCAGTCAATATTTCACAATATATACATATCAAATCAGGTTGTATAATTTAAATACAATTTTATTTTTCAAATATGTCTCAATAAAGCTTGGAAAAAATAAGTAATCCATGTTATGAATACAAATAAAAAAATGAATAAATAAAATCCACCTTAGTCATCCAATAGAGAAATTAGTTCTCTGTACTCTGAATTCATGTGTTTTATATTCAATCACAATTATGAGGCACACACACTTTATGACAAACATCCTGCTTTGCATTTGCTCTCATGGGGATCTTGAGCATTTTAGAAAAAAAAAAAATGAATGAAAAGAACATAGCACAAGCCATGACAACCATGCAATTTTGCCAATACGACGGAGGCATTGCTCTTGCCTACTGTAAAAGTCTTGCTCTGCTCTCGTCAATTGTGTCACAAAATGTTTAAAAAAGTCCCAATTTCTTGGGGCACTTGGGTGGTTCTGTTAGTTAAACCTATGACTCTTCATTTCAGGTCAGGTCATGATCTTACTATTCTGGAGTTGTGTGTGGATTCTGCTTAAAATTCTCTCTTCCTCTCCCTCTGCCTCTGTCCCTGCCCCTCTTCTGTTGTCTCTTGTATGCATGTTTTCTGACTCTCTTACTCTCTTTCTCTCTCTCAAAAAAAAAAAAAAAAAAAAAGGCCCCAATTTCTCAATACAGTTGCTGTTTCTCTCTCTTTGATCCATAGCCAAAGATAATAGATTCCGTAAAGTTTATTTTATTCAGGGTAACTAAAGTTACACTTCATCATTCCATTTTCTAAAATGTCACCTAAGTGTCTTTTAAAGTGATGAAATACATAGGATTTTTTCTACTACTGCATCTTAACACTAAGGCTGAAATTTTACATTTGGAAATTTTAATGATAACTTAATTCAGAATATAATCACTTCTAGAGATTCTATCATTTTGTCTCTATTTTAAACAAACTTATTTTTTCTTTGAAATAATTTCTATCATTGATGAGCATTCAAAGTCTGAACAAATCTAGAAACAGACATATCTAGTTCTGAAAACTATAAATATATAAAAGAAAAAACTAATGTCTTATTTGCTATGGGCATCTCAAATATTCTTTTTGTATTTGAATCATTTTGGGGAAGATACTTCAATGTTCTTATAAAATATTAATTTTGTACCTAATCTATTACAAGAAAATTGAAGAAATTTCTCATTTGCTGCCTATCCCTCCCATCTCCCTTCCCTTTCTCTCTCATATTTTAAAATGTACATATTTTCAAAAGGTAGACACCCTTAAAACTGGTTATCATTTAAAATTTGTTAAACATTCTTGACTTATCAAAGTTGAGAGTAGTAATAAACAAATTCAAAGATAAAGCTTTGCAAACTTTTTTTTTTTTTTTTTTTTTTTTGATATGGGAATTACTTCATTGTAAGGCTCAAGTTACCTGGAAACTGAGTAATGGATTGCTGTTCATAAAATATAAACCTGTTTGTATTCAAACTTTTTATACAACTTCACTTTAAGTTGACTGGCTTCATGGATTTATCACTATTTTGCCTGGTTGGCAGAAGAGCAGAAAGCTTCTCTAGGTTAATCCGCTAAGAGCGTGTTTAGCCGGGAACAAACTTGATGCAGTGAGACCAGCAAGAATGGTAGTGCCGAAGGCAGCCCAGCCCAGGCGCTTCCTCATAAACTAAAGCTAATCATGGTGGGCGAGGGCAAAGTGGCAATACAACGTTACCACGATTTCTTAGGCGGAGTGTGAGCAGCAGTTGTTCACAATGTGATTTTCCACCCTATTATAATTCACTGGGTGGGGTAATAGCTGACAATGTTTTCCTTAATTATATAATCAAAAATTGTTCAATGTTTGAATCTTGAGAGAGTTGAAGGAGAATTTATCATTCCATATGTAAGCTAGATTATTCATTCCCATCTTTATTTCTGAAACATTATCCCTACAGATCTGAAGAGTTTTAAAGAATTTGCATACCGTTTGTAATCTCAGTTTTCTTATAAAACATTTTAAAAGTTGAAGCCTTTTATTTTGAATTAAAATATATGTATGTATTTTTTCAACTTCCTCTATATAAAAAGGATCTAAGATTCACTTATACTAAATAAATCTCAAAGTATTAAAATATGTTATGGTATGTTTATTATTCTCAAACTCTACATGCTGTTTAAGGGTTCTTGATTAATGATGAGCTATTTAAAATATATTGAAGTATTAAAATGTTTATAGGGATATAATTACTTCTTTTAACAAAATTACCAGGAAATGTAAATTGCAATTAATTAAGATAGCATTTTGAGGTAAGATGAGGATCCTTTCTAGGTTACATTTTTTAACATAACATAGATCACGATACCAATTCTTGGTCATATTTAATCACCTAACTGAAGTACCAAATATCTCAATTAATTTCATATCCATTGCAGGATCTTCAGACAGTAGGAGTTATTGCAGGACACTGAGCCAATGGTTAAAACCTTAAGGCAATAAGGAATCAAAATGTTTCTTAGGTGAAAGTCCATTACATAGTACCTTTACTAAATTTAACATTTCAAACAGTAGCATATATTTCCTGGAAATCATTATTATCCTCATTTTGAATAGTAAACAATAGAACCATTTAACGGGTAATTTTTGCACACACTTCTACTTTTTATTCCTAGCCTACCCCAGAGCATAAACTCCCTAAATCGGGTCTATATCTGTCCATACTCATGTCATAAACTGCTGTCAAACCAAATGTTTAAGTACTTACAAGCAAATGGTCTAATTCTAGTTTGTGTTTAATGAAAGAGATTTTTTATGTTCTGAAAATGTGTAATTGTATGATGAAATAAACTGTTTTTGGAAAAAAGAGAAATAATTCCAGATAACCGCAAAAAAGCAACATGTTATGTCATTATTCATTACTTATTATATAGGTTTTGAAGTTTTTATAAACTTCATTAACCTGTTAGGAGCTCATCTCAATCCAGCCAGCAGATTGTTGAGCAAGGGGAAGCTGACCTAATAACTCATCACTAGATTGCTGCTCAAAGTTCTAGGAAATTGCTCCTTATCTTTCATTGCATCAAATCTCTGTGTAAAGGAAAGAATAAAGATGCACTTTTTATCATCTACCATTTCCTTGATATTTTCTATTTAAACATTGACATGTATCTTTTTGAGGGATTCATCTTGACATACCTGTCATCCTTGCCTTTTTCATCTTTAATAGGGTGAATAATAGGTGATAAAGGTTGATTAAAAATGATCCTGGAAATGCCTTTGATTAAAAGTTTTGCTATCTTTTATATATAAGCATGCAACCTAATTTTTGCCATTTAAAAGACACATGAAAAGAATGTATTGCTTCTGTATAATTTGGAACTTAACAGATTTTAAGATGTGTCACATTGGGTCAAACAAAGAATGATCTTTAAAGTTAAGGTAGTCTCTTCCAAAGTAAATATTCATCTTAAAATTACAAAATTAGTCTCTTTTAAGCATTTCTTTCTTTCAAATTAGAAAATAGATTTTGCCTTTAAAAGTCTTAATTTGGATTTTTCTCATATATTGAGAATTTATAAGTCCTAAAAACTCTACCACATGACTTCAAAATTTATTTATAATTCAGGGGTACTTATATTAATAAGATCCAGCGTATTGATTACATACATTTATATGTTTTTTATAAACAATTTTTAAAGTAAGTCAATGAAATCTAATTTCTACTTCTAACAGCTTTTTATCCGAATCCTTAATTGAAACATTGTTACTCTGGAAGCCAGATCTATGTGAGGACTTCTTTAGAAACTAAATTGGGGGCGCCTGGGTGGCTCAGTCGGTTGAGCAGCCGACTTCCGCTCAGGTCATGATCTCGCGGTCCGTGAGTTCGAGCCCTGCGTCAGGCTCTGTGCTGACAGCTCGGAGCCTGGAGCCTGTTTCAGATTCTGTGTCTCCCTCTCTCTCTGACCCTCCCCTGTTCATGCTCTGTCTCTCTCTGTCTCAAAAATAAATAAACCTTAAAATCTTTAAAAAAAAAAAAAAAAAGAAAAAGAAACTAAATTGAAGGCAATAATCAAGTTGCTGAGGGTTGAATCTTAACTTCAGAAGATATTGGTCATTATCCTGGTATAAATGAAACTATGGAACTCTGCTCTCATTCCCAGAGAATGGAATTAATATGGTCCTAAATCTAGAGTTAGATGCTGCAGGGGCTCATTTTATCAGACAAGAAAATCAAAGATTTAAGAATGTTCCTGTTCTTCAGATGAGCAAAGAGGTTATGGAATGATTGTAATAGAAGAGCAGAAAAAGGAACAGATCAAATAACCGTTTGTCAAGAGTGATTTTTTTTTTTAAAAATAGATTAAATTAAAGTTTGTATTGTTGCAGTATAAGCCCACTGTGTCCTCTCAAACTCAGTAAATTCTGCCATTTATGTAAGTGGGTGAGACAGAGTCTGTATATTTGTAAATTATGGAAATAAAAGATATTCTATATTGTGGTCAACAAAGGACAGAAGAAAGATAGCAAAATCCAACAACAACAAAAATAAATCCATAAAGAAATTCTACTGCAGCACAGTTTGAAGTTATTAGGCACTAGATTTCAAGTCAATTTTATGAAGGCCTTAATAGACTGATAGCAACTAACATCTGAAATAAAAAGATAATCTAAACCTACACAGTCAATAGCCATGAATATGAATGCAGTCTTAGATTTTAATTTTATTCACATGAGAAAAATGTAGTCACAGTGATACTCTGACCCTGCTTTCTAAGAAGGGTACAGATTTTTCACTTACATAGGTTAATGAACAGAAATCTGCAAAGGCAAGACATGAGTGTGGAATAGATTTCAGTGCTCATTCACATCTGAGTCCTCTCTCCTTTGGTGCATAAAAAAGGATACATTTGTTTGTCTCTTTACAGAAAGGCAGAGTCATGCTAGAAGTGATCGGTTCTGGCCACTGGGCTGTGAAAGGAAGAGGTGTGTGCACCACGCTTTGTGAGACCTGTTAACTCTCTCTTTCCTTCTCATGACAACCTTTCAGGAGACATATTCCAGATAGTGAAAATCTAGCACGGTGGGAACTCAGGTCATCCTAGATTACTTGCTTGTTCTTTCTAAGACAGTTTGCTCGGAAACTCACGCAGGCTTGCTGTGGACTCTGCAGGAATGAGAATTAAGTTTTTATTCTCTTAAGTCACTGAAATTTTAGGGTGGTTTGTTATTCAATGTTTTTTCAGCTTATTCTAATGTATAAATTAATCCCTGAAGTTAGGAATTCTGAAACAAATTACTAAAATATGTGTCATTGCTTTAGTGATAGAGAAGACACTGGTTATTGCAATCTGGTAAAATGGTAATATTTCTACTATTTGCAGGACAAAGTATGATTTAGATGTTCTGCCGTGAATCTAATCATTATTATTCAGTAGGAAAGGAGTTTGAAAAACCAAATGTCACTCATCTGAGTTATTAATGCTATCTGCTTTTTACAGTGTATTATTTCAAAAATTGGTAAGTTAAGAATTGACTAATTTGCAAGTTAAAATGGAAGAAAACAAAGAGATTCACGAAATTTTACCACTTGTAATGTGGGAGTAGCAACTGCTGTGGAATCACAAACACTAGGATGGTAAAACTAAGAAGTGTATTAAGTGATAAAGGTAATTAAAACTAGCTTTTTCAATGAAGAGAGAACTAAAGGTACGGTCTTCATACCTACTATTAACATTTTTCAAAAATTAAGGAGACTCGGGGAAGAAGATTAGGATATACTTGTGTTAAATAATAATTCTTTTTATTGGATACAATAATTCAGAGGAAATATCCTTTTAAGGGCTGATATTTATCATATAAAAAGCCTGCTAAGTTTTTAAGAGAGATAAACTGCCAAGGAAACCATGAAATTAGACTAAAACTGCTCGGGTTTAAACAAACCTTGGTTCCCCAAACTTCTTAGGAACAGTCTGAGAAAACTGCTCACCCCCAAGAGTACATATTCTTCATTTCCTATTTGAAGATATGACTAAAGAGGACAAGGGGAAAGACAATCTCTCTGGGGGATCCAAAAGCCAAGAGAAAATGAACAAGGGAGTTCCTCTTAGGGAACACAAAAGATGTATAAGCCTTCAGATCAAGCAAGAAATATTAACCTTTTCAGGTGGAAAGAGGAAGGCAAAAATATGTTATACCAGGATACCATCCATTCTAGCACTGAGGTTAATTCTGAATTATACAGTAATTAGTGTTCACTAACTCCATAAAATCTCCATGCAAGCAACATACAGAGTTAAAAGTATAGAGTTAAATGCTTGAATGGGGAAATTTCTACTTAATGATAATAAAGTCAATCTTAAAAAAAACGTTTTACTAACTCTTTGTTGAAAATATTTTAACCAAAGCCTAAGTCAAAATTAGCCAAAGGCAGCTAAAGTTATTGAGTTTATTATTTGACAAGTATTCTTCTTCAGTTTTCCTTGCCTAAGAAAGATTCCAAGAACTGAGTGATCTCATGGAAGGGTTATTTGGCTATACGAAAGGAAACCAAGGGAGAGAACAGAAGAGAGGAAGTGAGCAAGAGCGAGAGCGAGAGAGTAACCCCGTTACTCCATCTTGGAAAGGTGAAGACATGATACATTAAAGTATGCTACACCCACAGGATCCGACTTTTATCCACACCCTACTCCTCATCTAACTTCTGAATTGCCGTAGAATGAAAGTTATCTGGATCACTGGAGATCAATCAACATTGGAGGTTCAAATAAAGGTGGGCACCTCAGGGACATAACCAAGAGGTTATGGACCCTGATGGCATAGGAGAAGGGTAGAAGAAGGAGAAAAGTATTGACAAGGTCAGTCTAAGTGACTTTAGATTTAAGGGAAAAAAACAACTAGGTAGTGAAGAAGTTTAGTTGCACTGAATAGACTTAAGGAAAACGCTCTGGAACCCTAATTCCAAGAAGACTCTCTGGGCTGGAACACACGGCTTGAGTAAGAAGTAACTGGCCTTTAGCCCATTCTTCTTGATTTCTTAAGGGTCTTCAACTGGATGTTTTAAGAGATTCTAATGGTATATTATACAATTTGCTTTACAACTTGATTCTAATGGTATATTATACAATTTGCTTTACAACTTAAGGCAAAATACTTGAGCTCCAAATTTAAAAAAAGAAAGGAAAAGGCATTTTGTGATGTGATTTACAAATTTAAGGAGACAGATGAAATGAAAAATGAAGCTTCTGATTTGAAATAATGAGTTGTATTTTTAAGAGTAGTTTTAACATTAAAGTAACTAAGGTTATGGAATGATGGGGAAAATGATGTTTTAACTTGTTTTCTCTTTTCATAATCTATGTCAAATATAGAAACCAAGTCCTTATCTCAAACTCCCATAAACTATTCATTTCCTCATTTGTCATTCTAGCTTCCCACTCTGTTCTTCTCTCTAGCCATCTACTTTGACTAAACTCTTATAAATGTTCTATTTCCTCCACTAAGTCCCACCAAGATTCACATTTACAGACTTCTATAAGTAAAAATACTCTCTAAAGAGAAGGAATTAAAATGCACTTAATATAATGTCACTTACTTTATACACACAGAAATTTGTCTCCTACTGTTTATCTTCTAACAGTCAAATTTCATTTTGCTCAGTTTGTTCCAATGTGTCCAACTGGCAAAAGTCACACTTTTTCCATAGCAAATGCTTATCTAAATAGTAATAATGTGTGTAAGTTTAACATTAATAAGTTTTTAACTTATGAACATTCTGTTCTTCTCCATGTTTTCTTTAGACTTTAAGACACTCCAGGGTTTTTAACTCGGCACCTGGAAAATCATGGTCACTTGGTAAGTCTCTTATTGTTTAAGTAATAAAACCCTGAATCCACAGATGTGATCTCAGCCATTATGACTTTGGTTTGGCTCCAGCCCACAACTTTGGTCAGCTGACTTGTTCAATTACAACACAAGAAAAAAACAATAAATAATTAAACAACAAGAAATCAATTTAAAATATTTAAATGACAACTGGCAGTGTATATTCCACTGATTTAACTTTGGTTTCTAATCTCAGTAAACTCAAAAGTGACTCACTAATCTGGGTTTTAGTCTAGTCATTGTAATACTTTCTATATTTAATATTAGAAATAGAGGATTTTAAAACACTGGGGCTCCTGGGTGGCTTAATTGCTTAAGCGTTCGACTCTTTGGCTCAGGTCTTGACTCTTCGACTCATTTGACTCAGGTCATGATCTCAAGGTTTGGGAGTTCAAGCCCTGTGTGGGGCTCTGCACTGACAGTGTAGAGCCTGCTTTGGATTCTCTCTCCCTCTCTCTCTTTGCCCTTCCCCCACTCCCTCCAGCTTTCTCTTTCTCAAAATAAATGAATAAACATTTGAAAAAAATAAAACTCATAACTACTTCTAGTTATATATTTTCTTTTAAGAAAGTTAAGAACAAAACTCAATTATATTTAAAATCAAAACACAAGATAAAATTTGACAGGGAATGAATTGGAAAAACAGAATGAGTTTTGCCCAACCGATCACTTTCCCAATCATTTAGAGGTTCTCAGTTTGGTTAGGGTTAACTGCTAATTTAGTAAATATCTGTAAAAGATAAGTTAACATTTTTTTAAAAGAAATAATAAGAACTTAAACTGGATACTTAGGAAAACTTTCCATTTTTAAAATGTGACTATTCTACAGGTAGCATATGAACATATCATCATTAATCAATTAATAAATCAAATACTTTGCATCATGTGATACAATTAAGGGAACACAGCTACCCCTTTTTTCCCATATTCATCTTCATCTTGGTGACTGGCAGCCATAAAACAAGGAGAAGTGGGACCATAACTTTGAATTTAAATTTATCATCAGGATGGGATGAATGCAGACAGAATGATAAACAACTCATTTCAAATATGGTTTGGACTAGAATATAATTATCTCTAGCTCTAGAAAGCAGGAATTGAGTTAGAAGCTTTGCAGCAGATAAAACTGTATAGGAAAACAAAGCTCAAAGCTTTATGAGAATTTTAAGGCAGGCTTAGAGAATAACCAGAGTGACAGATATGGAGAGCTGCCTACATAATATACATTTTAATTTGCCTTAATAAGGACACCACAATTTTATTTAGGCTCTGTGCCTAAATAATCCTTATTTCTCCAGATTGCTTCTAGAGTATCCATGTGATATATTACTGGATTTTGTAATGTAAGAATTTGCCCTTTTGGTCTCCCTTTTTTATGTGATTTCTACTTTACTTACCTACAGAATTCCTGGATATGAAACAGCCATCTTGTGCCTAACAGAGGCCTCAATGACAGTATCAATCACCAGATGTATCAACCTTCAGATGAATTTAACACTCAGCCTAGGAGTCTTTCAGCTAAGGCCCCAGACACAAACCATGTGAAATAACCTGTAGTCTCTATACGGGCTCTCCTCTCATGACTCACTCAAGTCATCATCATAATGCATGGAAGTTTTACAATATTAGATTGGGGATAATTTCTTACATATCCACAGGAACAGGAACAGTAAGTTGCTGAATATACATCCTCAGTACATAGAAATAAGTTAAGTTCAGCCAAAAAAAATCAATATTTAACAGGTCTTTAAAAAAAGCATTCACAAGAAAAAGTCCTTATTCAGGTTCAACAACATTAGAAAGCTTTGTCTTAAGTCATTAGAAATACTGACACAGGGGTATTTACATTTTCTTGAAGCTACATGTATTACCCAGACCTAAAACCTACAAACGCAAAGAGACCAGTTTCATTAAATTTAAAAAAGTGCTTTCAGTTAGTGATCACTCATTGGAAGACAGTTTTGGAATCAAATAGAAAACATGAAGGACTGTATACATAAATAAAATCTACTAAACAAATTCTGTCCCAAAGTGTTGTTACATGGTAAGTTTGGGAATAAATGTGAACAGGAAATTTTATTAATTATGGTTGTGGAGTAACATGGAACAAGAAATCTCACTTCCATAGGTTTGTAGAATATAGTATCCCTACACTGAATGCCACCGCAAATTAAGAATCATACAGAAACGAAGGGTAAGATATCAAAGGTGTATCTGCAGGTGTGCCTCCTACCTGTTAAGACTATTTTCTCTCCTTTTTTTTTTCCTTTTGTTTTAAGAGCCCTTTCCTTCTGGCTAGTACCCTAATGTATCTACCAAAGATGTTTCAGGATCACCTCTGCTATATAACCACTCGATAGCTCAGACAAATTAAAATGGAATTTTTCCCCTAAGAAAAAGCAGAAAAATCCCCTAAACAAGTAGAAATATTACACCTTTGTCTATTTTTTAAAATCCTTCTAATCAGATTATTTGATTTACGTTTTTCATTAGTTCCAGAAGTGTAAACCACAAAGCCAACTTATTTTGGAAAAAGATAAAGTATTGAAAATATCCTATTACTTTTAAGTTTTTATTTAAACCCCAGTTAGCTAACCATTCAACATTTTTATTCAACACCCGGCACTCTACAAAACAGTGCACTAGGTAAATGATATGGGTGTACAACAAAAATAGTATCAGAAAAAAAAAATCTATATTCTAAATTTTATATCTGATTTAATGACCACATATGGTAAGACTACCAGTAGGGACTATTTTTTTTATAATAAAAATGAGGTCATTTTTACATTGTACTTACATGTCAAACAACATTATATACACTCAATATTACAAAATATTAGCTTGAAGACATAGGTTTTCTGCTTAACTGAGTTTTCATCTCATGAGTAATATATGTACATAAAGTTTACAAGTTTAAGACACAAAAGTTTGTCTTCTGCTGCACCTTAACAGAGCTGCTATGTGAACAACAACAACAAAAAAGGAACAAGAGTCTAAACTTCTGATAATAGGCAAACCCCTGCATTCTTTATTTTTATGATTGAACATTAGCAGAGGGTCCCAAAAATCTTATTACTGATGCCAAGAGTCATATTTAAATGCTGAGACAATCAACAACAAAGACAAGTGTATTGCATTTGGTAAAGCATCACTGTAATTCTAACCTTCAAGCAC
The DNA here is from genome assembly GCF_018350195.1 of Panthera tigris. Classification (NCBI taxonomy): domain Eukaryota; kingdom Metazoa; phylum Chordata; class Mammalia; order Carnivora; family Felidae; genus Panthera; species Panthera tigris. Next base: position 153,486,531 of record NC_056660.1, on the reverse strand, counting down.
AAGTTAAGATTTAACAAGATATGGAAATACAGATAGTTATCTTTGCAGTAACTTTCAGTGGCAGATGAAAAAAGGAGAAAAAATCTCAGTAACTTTGACTTCTGTCACATTCAATTTTATTAATTTGATTCAGATACAAGTCAGAATTGCTAAGAATGTCTTGAAAATATATTATGTAGGAGAAATGTTTGCTGAAACAGAAATCAATGCACAAAATACTAATTACCATGAAACAAAGTCTCCTTTTTCAGAGAAGCAACATGGCAAGTCAGAGCCTTAAAAGAACACAGATAAAAGTAATCTCAGTAAGTTAAACTAAATGTTATCATTACGTTCTGTCCCCAGATAGTATTTTAAATTAATGATAGCTTTGAAACTTGGGCAGAAATACAGTCAGAACACTTACCAGCCAGGCTTTGGGATAGTTTAGTGGCAAGATTAGTATTAACAACTTCTTGAAAATAAAGGAGGTAAAAATACCTTTAATTCACTCTGAGGTGATTTTGACAAATGAGCCAATACTACTCAATCTGTACATGAAACAATGAGGCAAAAATGGTTTGCCCTAAGTGAAAATTAATGAAGTGAATATAGGGTGTTCCAAAATATATTCAAATCTATTTACTTCTAACTTAGCATTCTCTTCTTGATCAATGTACTTGACAAGGGTTGCTCAACATTAGGGTATGTAAAATAGAAGTAATTTGCAAACCTATCACATATGGTCTTAAAAATCTGAGATGCATTTAGACAAATGAGAAATGAAATTGGAATGTGTGCATTGGGCACAGTTAGGTGGTTGAAGACACTCTAAGAACTTTGGTCAAGAGTCCTTAGCATTCCACTTGGAATGGTTAACCCAAATGGGTTTAGAAGTTTCGTTCAGACAGAGAACGAAATTGGTCACAACTGAGGCAAGAAAATCCATCTGGAATGTACACTGGGCAGAGTGTAACTTTAACGGTGGGTTACTCAATCAAATTTACCTACAAGAACAAAAAACATGAGATCTTTATTCACACATCAATGCATTCATTAATTCTATTTTTTTGTTTCATTAACAAATGTAGTTTCGAGGCTTTTGATTCCTAGGCTGTCATTGTAAAGCACTTAGAAGTTGCCACTCCTTCCCATGTTAAGTAAAAAGCTAAAGAAAAACATCAACAAATTTTCACCTATCTATCAGATAAGTGAGGTTACAGGGCTAACTGATGCCATCAAAGTTGGAGAGACAGACATACTACACAAAGTTACTGACGCAGAAACTCTAGACCAGGAGCCAGTAACAGAATAGGAAAACCTAAACTGTAGCTGACCAATTGCTAGATCCTCAATGTGGACAAGTCAGAGTCAGAAATTCAAAGGGGACACATAGTGAGTAGAGGGGGCGCCAGGCTCTTACGAATTTTACTTTCGGGAGTTTAACCAAACTTTTGCGATGAATATCAGAAAAAAAAAACCCCATACATCCCTCAGGGGAAAAGGAAAAGTAACCATTCTGAAATACACCAGAGCATTCTGTTTTTAACCAGTCCTTCCCTCAGGAGACTCTATTTTACCAGAGCTGAAGTTTCTGAGGTTTTATCAGCACCTATCCTACCTGAGGGAAGGCAAGTACTCAAGGAGAAATAGAGAGGGACTGATGAAGTTCGTGGTTCATGAGTACAGAACCTACTGAGTAGACCTAATGATTGGACTGTAAAATGTGTCCTCTTCCCCACACTTAACCAACAAACCACTAAAGACCTATTCACATGAGTTCCTTTAACTGAGTACATCAAGTCTAGATTTCAACAAGAAAAGTTACAGAGCATACTAAAAGGCTTATAAAACAGTTTGAAGAGACAGAGCAGCAGAACCAGACATGGCAAGGGTGTTGAATTATTAGGGTGGAATTTCAAACAACTGTGATTAATATGCTAAGGGATTTAATGGATAAAGTAGATAGCATGGAAGAACAGATGGGTAATGTAAGCAGACAAATGGGAATTCTAAGAAAGAACCAAAAGGAAATATTAGAGATAAAAAAAAAAAAACAACAACATGATAACAGAAATGAAGAACGCCTTTGATAGGCTCATTAGTAGACAGGACATGGTTGAGAAAGAATATGACCTTATACTTCCTCAATAGCAACTTCCAAACCTGAAAAGCAAAGCAAAAACAAAACATCAACACCCAGAATATCCCAGAATGGTGGCACAACTACAAATCTTGGGAATATCAGAGAGAAAGGAAGAAAAGCAGTATTTAAAGCAAAAATGACCTAAAATGTATCCAAGTTAATGTCAGATACCAATCCTTAGACCCAGAAATCTCAGAAAACACCATGAAGGATAAATGCTCCCTAAATTATATTTAGTCTTATTTTCAAACTTGAAAAAAATCAAAGATAGAAAAAAATCCTGAAACAAGTCAGAGAAGGAAAATACCTATCAAGAAGCAAAGGGAAGAATTGTATTCTATTTATATTCAGAAACCATGCAAGCAAGAAGAGACTAGAGTTAAATATTTAAAGTGTTGAGAGAAAGAGAGAAATACCTAGAATTCTGTACCTGGCAGAATTATTCTTCAAAAGAGAAGGAAACATACTTTCATGGAGAAACAAAAATTGAGGGAATCCATTGCCAGTAAAACCTTCCTTGCAAGAGAAGTTAAAAGTTCTTTAGAGAGAAGGCAAATGATATAGGTCAGAAACTCATACCTACACGAAGTAAGGAAAACCATTAAGAAAGGGATTATGTAGGGGCGCCTGGGTGGCTCAGTCGGTTAAGCATCCGACTTCAGCTCAAGTCACGATCTCGCGGTCTGTGAGTTCAAGCCCCGCGTCAGGCTCTGGGCTGATGGCTCAGAGCCTGGAGCCTGCTTCCGATTCTGTGTCTCCCTCTCTCTCTGCCCCTCCCTCGTTCATGCTCTGTCTCTCTGTGTCCCAAAAATAAATAAACGTTAAAAAAAAAAAATTTAAAAAAAGAGAAAAGAAAGGGAGTATGTAAAGGTAAAATAGAAGTTAATTTTTATTAGTAATTGATATAACAATCTGTTCAAAAGAGTATTAATAGCAATGTACTCAATTATGCATGCTTAAGTATGCTTATAGGTAAGTAAAATGAAGGACAGCAATAATATAAAGCAACTGGAAAGATGAATTAGGAATATTATAAGATACTTGTATTAAGAGGTTTGTTATTTGAATGTGGACTTGGACTACTTTTAAATTTATAGTGCAAATTCTAGCACAACCACTAAAAAAGAATAAAGTTTAAAAAAGTATAATATGCTAAGAAAGAAGAGAAAATGGAACAAAAAATTCTGAGTAAAAACACAAAAGGCAGAAAAAGACTAAAAGAAACTAAGAACTTGGGCCACAAATAGAAAACAGTAAAAAAAATACAGTGCATATTTATAATTAAAAATCACTTTAAACATCCAGGGGTAAATAATGTAGTCCCTCTCATCTATGAGATATGTGCCAAGACACTCAGTAGATGCCCAAAACCAGACAATAACGAACCCTCTATATACTGTTTTTTCCTCTACGTACATACCTATGATGAAGTTTAATTTATAAATTAGGCACAGTAAGAGATTAAGAGTAATAAAAATTACAGCTTTCTATAGTAAAAGCTATATGAATGTGGTGTCTCTTTCTCTCAAAATACCCTATTATACTGTATTCACCTTTCTTGTGATATAAGATGATGAAATGTCTATGTGATGAGATGAAATGAGGTGAATGACATAGGCATTGTGAAGTAGTGTTAGGCTATAATTGTCTTTCTGACAATACATCAGAAGAAGAATTACCACTTCTAGACTGTAGTTAACTGCAGGTAAATGAAAATGTAGAAACCAAACCCACAGATGGGGTGGGAAGTGGGGGAAATGACTGTATACCCGTTAAAAGAGATTGTCTGAATAGATCAAAACACAAGATGCAAATATATATTGCCTCCAAGAGACCCACCTTAAGACACACATGTAGACACATATATACTAAAAGTAAAGAAATAAGAGATATACCATGCTAATACTAATCAAAAGAAAACCTGAGGAGCTATATTAAGACAAAGCAGACTACATAGCAAAGTAAGTCTTCATAGATAAAAGTGACCAATACATGATGATAAAGAAGCCAATACTCCCAGAAGACATAAGAATGCTTAATGAGTATGTACTCAACAACAGAACATCAAAATTATATGAGACAAAAACTGACAGAATTACAAAGATAACAGATGAATCCACACTAAGATAGTTGGCGACCTGAATGCACCTCTATTGGGAATGTACATATCCAGTCAACAGAAAATGAGTAAGTATAGAGTTGAATTGAATATCACCATCATCAAATGAATATAATTGCCACTTATAGACTACTTCATCCAACCACAGCAGAATATACATTGTTCTCAAGTTAACATGCAATATTCAACAAGATAGTTTTTAAAAATCCCACAATTTAGGGAGACTAATTAACATACTTCTAAATAACATATTGGTCAAAGGCCTCTTAAAAGAAATTCAATAATAGTTTGAACTAAGTGAAAACAAAAGCACAACTTTTCAAAGTGAGTGGAATGACAACGTCACCAAGATGGTTAAAGAGGAGGCTCCCCATTCATATCCCCCAACAACACTAATTTAGCAGTTATCCACAGACATAAAAGCATTTATGAGGGTTTTTGGGATCCAGATAGAAGTTTGCAAAAGCCTCGTGGAGTCTAAAATATTGAAGGGTCGTCTTGAGAAAGACCTATCCCAAAATGACGAGCTTTCCAAAATAGTCTTGACTAAAACCCGGGAAGCAGCCCCATATCCTGGAGGGATTAGCCACAACTATCTTTGGCCTTGCTCCCACCACCTACACCATTTGCCAGGGAACCTGCGAGGAGGACCAAGTTTTTGGTAACAGGTCTACCAACCTTGATCCTGTGTACCTTGTAAAAGTCTGTGAACCAGCCCTCCCTGTTCCCTCAGCCGCAGTCCAAGAGCAGTCATGTCCATCCAGGGAACCAACAGATATATATTTGTTTGTGCCCCTGGAGGCAGGTCTGCAGACCTCATTCCTTATCCATAGGTTCTCATGAAGTCCTCCGATTTAGTTCCAGCTTCACTAAGCCACATCCCTAGGCCAGTCCTGACTGCCCAGGAACCCATCCAGTGACCTGGTAGAAGTCCTCTCAAGAAGACACTCTCCTCCATGCCACTGGTAAAAGTATGGCCATCTGTGAACTCAACTGTAGATTGTGAGGGGTACCATTGGCCCAGCACTAGCTCTACTGACCAAAGTACTAGAGAGAGTCCCATCCGTTCAGACTAGAAATGACCCATGCCCACATAAATCCCAGGTAATGGCCCCCAAAATGGCAGACCCCAGTGTGGGTTGAGCAGCAGCCATGTGACCAGGCCACAACCCCACTTGTGTGGGATCCCAAAGACAATCCCATCAACCTAGAACCTGAAAGGATAAGATATTTACCTGCCAATATTAGTCTATAAAGCCTATCAGGGATTTTTGTTTCTTAAAATGCACAGTTGTCATTGCAGGACTACAATGATCATGAAAAATCAAGCAAGCATCATACTACTAGAAGAAACTATTAAGTCTCTAGTAACTGATTCTAAAGAGATGGAGATCTACAAATGGCCTGACAAAGAGACTAAAATAATCATCTTCAAGAAATTCTGTGCAATCCAAGAGAACACAAACAAGTAAACAAAATAAGGAAAACAATTCGTGAAGAAAATGAGAAGTTTTATTAAAAAAATTAAGAAGAACCATGCAGGAATCCTGGAACTGAAAAGTCCAGCTATGAAACTTAAAAATTCAATAGAGAATTTCAAAAGTATATTCAATCATACAGTACTGTTTTGGCTATTCTGTGTGTGGGGGGGTTGGTTTTTTCTTTTTTGTTTTTTTTGGGTTTTTTTTGTTTGTTTTTTGCCACTCCATAAAACATTTAGAATCCTTTGCGTTGATATCCACAAAATAACTTATTGGGATTTTGAATGGGATTCTGCTGAATCCTCATATCAAGTAGTAAGAACTCATTTCTTGACAATATTGAATATTCCTATCCATAAATATGGAATGTCCCTTTTTAATTATTTAATTCATCAGATTCTTATAGTTTCCCTCATGTAGATATTGTACCTGTCATTTTACACCTAAGTATTTATTTTGTAGTAATAATGTAAATGGTAATGTTCTTAATTCCAAATTCTACTTGTTCATTGTTGCTATATAGCAAAACAATTAACTTTTGTATATTAACCTTGTATCACACAGCCTCGCTGTAATTGCTTATTAGTTCCAGGAATTTTGACATTGATTCTGTCAGTCTGTCTATGTAGTCAATCATGCCACCTGTAAACTGTTTTATCTCTCCCTTCACTAACTATATACCTTTTTAAGAAGGATGTTGAAATGAGCGAGGAGTGGGGAAATCTTTGCCCTGTTACTAATCTCTGTGCGAAGAGTTCAAGTTTCTCACCATTAAGGATGATGTTACCTCTAAGGTTTTTTTGGTTTTTTGTGGGTTTTTTTTTTTTTTTTTTTTTTTTTTTTTTGGAGATTTTTAAGTTGAGGTAGTGCCCCTCTATTTCTAGGCACAGAGGATTTTTAGGGCAGTGAATCCATTGTGTTTGGTAATACAATAATAAATACATGTCATCATATAGTTGTCTAAATCCAAAAAACATCGACGAATCAACTCTAATGTAAATTACAAATTTGAGATGATATTTTGTCACTGTAGGTTCATATATTGTGACAAATATACATTATTTATGAAGTCAGTGGACGCGGTAGGAATTGTGCTGTGTTTGCTGCTTTCTGGTCAATTTTGCTATGAACCTATAACTGTTAAAAAATAAAGTTTATACATTAGAAATTTTTAATGTGGTAATATTTAGCTGCTTATTCTTCTGTGGTGCAAAGATTCAGGGGTCAACAGATGTGTATTTAATTTAGGTCTCTTTACTGTATTGAGAAACAGCCTTTGTATACTTCCTTCTCCCCTCTATGGTCTGTAACAGTAAACTTGGTCTACCAAAGATTAGCCTTACATAGACATCTCATTCCAGTTAAATTTAGATAATAATTTGATCATTTCTTTTACATATCACAGACCTCAACATACCATAGACTTTTCTATTCCTTTATTTTTTTTTTATAGTTTATTTATTTGAGAGAGAAAGAAAGAACAAGTAGGGAAGGGGCACAGAGAGAGGGAAAAAGAGAATCCCACGCAGGCCCCAACTGTCAGAGCAGAGCCTAACACGGGGCTTGATTTACCAACTGTGAGATCATGACCTGAGCTGAAGAGTCAGATACTTATCTGATTGAACCACCCAGGGACCCGTGACTTTTCTATTTCTAATAGTAATGGGAAACCAACTTTCAAACCAAGTCACATCAAATCACCAAAGCATATATATTCACATCCTTTCATGATCTCAGAGTATTTAAGTAGGAAATAGTTTAATTCAGGAAAATAAATGCTTATAAAAACTGCTAAAAGAGCTAAAGACATGTGTCCTAGGTCTAGGAATGATTTCCAGAACCATACTCAACTGACCCACTGCTCACGAAGAGCTATAATCTCTGAAGATGTGTGGGAATCAAGAAGCTACCACAAGTGACAGAGTTGTAGTCTCTGGACACCCAGGGTAATAGAAGCTGGAGAAAGAGCCAGCTGTGACCCAGAACTTAGGCAGATCAGGGAGACTCTTCTACTGCTGATGCCACCTTAATGGTGTCCGAACATTTTGGAAGCTCAAGAGTAGATGCTGGAACACTGCTGTAGAAAAAGTTCACGTTTCCCAACAATTCTAGTTTTGTTACTGCTTATATTGCTTTTTAACTCCTTGCCATTAGGTATTTATACGTGTGTTTTTATAAACTCCTTAAGACCCCTATATACATTTCCCATTTATTTTTAGGTTGTTCTATTATTTTTATTTTTCCATAGTAAATAGCCTCTTAATTGTTTATTTTTTAACGTCACTTTCTTACTCATTTACCAAGAGGTTTTCATATTTTGAGTTAGAGATTCATCTTAAATTAGGCAGGCTCTTTTAAGTTTTGTTGCTCCCTCTTTCACTTCTGTGCTCAACTGTATGTATAAAGATGTTTCCTTCTCTCCACAGGTGCTTTTGGTCTCCTCATCCCAATACATGTCTACTATCAATTCTTAGTAGCTCCTACCAAGAGCGAATATTGGCAATATTGCATACCCAGTTTCCATTTTCCACAAAGCAATGGAATAGCTCAATGTCATCTGCAGCTATACCCTGAGCTCAGCAGATTTGCAGCTTTGGCCCCAATAATCACACTTTGGAACTTCTTTTGCTCTACAGAAATTCTTGCTTTGTTTTTGAAAAGGGCTATCATTAAAAAGAAAAAAAAATTTTTGTAATGTTTATTTATTGTTGGGAGACAGTGTGAGCCGGCAGGGGGGGGGAGGGGCAGGCAGAGAGAGAGAGAGAGAGAGAGAAAGGGAGGGACGGAGACTCAGATCCAAAACAGGACCCAGGCCCTAAGCTGTCAACACAGAGTCTGATGTGAGGTTCGAACTCATGAATGCCAAGATGATGACCTAAGCTGAAGCTGGACACTTCATGAACTGAGCCACCCAGGCACCCCAAGGCTATCACTTTTTAATTGGGTGATTTAAATGTACTGTTGCTATTAGTTTGACATGGTGGAATGGCCTCAAAGGTGAATTTTATTAACATATTTTAGAATGTATGTGTATATGTATATATACATATATATGTAAATTAGGAAAGCTGTCCGTTAAGAGTTAGGTTTGGCACCAAGAAATGGCTGCCCCCTTTACACATCTGAGTATGAATGGGTAAGTTGGAGAAACTTTTTCTTGTACTGCATATGTGAGGCACAAAAGCAGGTACTGAAAGCAGACAATTTCAAGTGTAGCGAAGTCACAGTGTACAAACGCCTGCCAGACTCTGAGCCAGGCAAGGGGCTATGTACTATTAGCATCACCTTGAATTGAGAATCTGACCAGTACCCTAAACACAATGTTTGTATTAGTCTCTCTTTGTTTAAAAATGAAGAAAGGGAGAACAGAGGGGAGGAAGCAAAGGACACAAATTTAAGACCACTGTATACAGAAGTATTGCCAAAGATCTAGTATAGGTACTCAACAATAATCTAAGTAGACCTATGGAAAGGCCCGTGGGCCTAACTCGGGGCCAAATTTCTGCTTAATAAGTCATGACACATTCGTGTACTATATATAAAACATCCACATTTGGGCCTGAAATAAATCACCCCCCCCCTCAAAAAATAGGATATGCATGAAATTCAGAATACAGTGAACAGCTCTGTCTCCAACATGTATTGGCTTCTTTCCCTTTTATACCTAAGTAGAACTATGTTGATTCGAATGTTATATTCAGTGGTATAGAATTGAAAAAAGCAAGGAGCAGTGTTGGGAAAAAGGCAAGGATAGAGCATTTTATGTTCAAAGAATTCCAACAGTAAGTGAATATTGGAACAAGAGAAGCTTAGCATCGAAGCAGCAGATGATGGAAACTCAGTTTACAGAACTACTTCACGAATTGCAAATCGAGCTTAGGGTGGTGCTTCAGGCTGAGATAGAAGACAAACCACCTACCATTCAAGTAAATAGTGACAAGAGCTGTGAAACATGGCATCTACCCTGAGGGCAAACACTCTGCCCAGACAAGGCAAATAAAAATACATCTATGAATTACCACCCAGCAGAAACAAAAAGCAAATTATACTTAATAGAGGAAAAAAAAAAAAAAAAACTTTGAAAATAACCTTCACAAGAAGAATAGATGTATTTTTTTTTTCTTTTAAGCAAGCAGCAGCTTGTTGTGCTCAAAATAATGCAAGAGGAAATGAGTTATAGGAAGCAGAATCAAGAAACCTTAAGGATAAAACTGACTGAGTTAAGACGGAAAGGGGGCTGGCAGCCTAACAGTGGCATAATAAAAATCCACATTGGAGGTAGTCCCAATTGGATTTGATTACAGAAAATCAAATCAACGGTATAGAGGGTAAATTTGAGAAACTTATCCAGAATGCACAGAAAAAGAGATCGCAAACTAAGATAACATGTAAAAAGATAAAGCACAAAAATCTACGAATTGAAAATTAGTTTTCCAGAGAAATAAGCAGAAGCATCACAATGCACAGTGATGAAGACAAAATTCTTTCTTGATCTAAACACACACAAGAAAAAGCCCATCTGAATTTACATAAATAAGCTCATCAACCTAAGGGTGTGTCGGCCTGCTTTTCACAGACATTTATTTGGTGTCCAATCTTTTACACTTACAAATAACCTACATGAGCAGCCTTGTGCATATTGTGTTTCATATTTGTGGAGATTTACCATAAGAGTGGATTCCAATCCGTGGGTCCAAAGGAAAAATATTGAGGTTAGTTTTTTAAGAGGGCTAAGTAATCCTGTAATGGATTTGTGTAATTGTTCATGCTTATCAGCAGTATAGGAGAATAATCGTTCTCCCGAGCTGTGCCAAGTAAGTGTGTGGTCAAATTTCTGGAGTTTTGCCAATCTGCTAGTAAGATGCGGTATTTCAGAGTAATTTTAATTTACATTTCTCTTCCTGTAATTGACGTCGAGCATGTGTTCATGTTATTATGGGTCATTTGCCTTTCTTTTCTCTGAATTTATCCTCATAGTTATCTTCCTTTTATCTAATGATGGTCGTCTTAATTTTTACAAGCCTATAATTTGGAAATGATTCGTAATGAAAAAAATCTGGAAGCGTTTTTTTTCCTTGGTCCTCATTTTGATTTTGCTTATGGAGTTCCTCCTAGTTTCCCCATTTACACAGACTTTTTTTTTTAATGTGTTTATCAATCTGATGCTACCGATTCTGAATTTTGAAGTGTATTAGAGACTTCACGCTTCAACATCAAAAAATCATTGTTTTTCACTAGTAAATCTATGGTTTCATTTTTTTTAATACATAGATTTCTGACGTTAAAATGGCTTTCCAGTCGTTTCAGATCTTTTTTTCAAGTCTATCTTTCCTACTCCATACATATTTTAGAAGCCAACTTTATCATATACCACATTTTAGGAACTATTTTCGGATTTCCAGTCTATTCCATTGGTCTTACCATGTGCCAAATACATACCATTTTAATTAATACTGTTTTAATAAGGATTTTATATATTATGTCAGAATATCTGGCAGTTACTCTTCACTTCTCTACTTTTTCAGAGTTTTCCTATCAGAAAGATAGAATTATTTTTTCCTACAGGAATTTTTATTAAGATCACATTTAATTTATACATTAATTTGAGAAATAAATCTTTATGAGCAGATAGGAATTATCCTAAAAATACAAATGTCCATTTATTCCAATATATTATATTAAGGTATATTTGAATTTTTAGATTTCTTTTTTCTTTTCTGATCCATGTTACTACGTTGCTATGTAACTTATCTCTGTACACCCTTTGAGATATTTTCTTATGTTTTATCTTCTAATGGGTTATTGTTTGCTACATAAAGGCTATTGGTTTTTGCTTGTTAATTTTATGTCTTATCCTAATAAACATTCAGTCATTGATTTTTTTTGGATCAGGGGTATCATCATACCTTATACCAATAGAGATAACTTTGTCTTCTTTTCCAGTGCTTCTGCCTCTCAAATTCTTTTGCCTTGGTGCATTTCATTAACATCTATAAAACCCTCATTAAAATCATACTGGCGATAGCATGCATACTTTCATTTTTCCTGACTCTAATGGAAAAATATCTACTGCTTCCTTATTTTAAAAAGATTCTGAATTTTAGACTCGGTAGATTTTAACATGTTAATGGAAGAGTAATCAATAAATAGTTCCTTATCTTTTTTTTTTAAATTATGAGTAGGTATTGTATTTTGTTGAATGCCTTTTCAGCATTAGTGGAGGTGCTAATATTTCTTTTATGAGTGTATTAATTATATTAATTCATTACCTAAGAGTAAATGATCCTCACATTCCTATAATAAAACTGGTCATGAGTTATCATTAACATGTGAAAATTCAAATTGTTAATTATTTAGTATTTTTCATCAATCTCTAGTTTTCTTTTTTAATACTTTATCAACATTGTACATAGGTATCAATGTTTCCTGTCTTCAAAACACATTTCAAGTTTTTCTTTAATATTCTGAAGTCATTTTAATATATTAACATTATCTGGGTTTTGTTGAATTGGTACAATTTCCCTAAGATACAATTTTGCCCTGCTTTTGTTTTCGTTTAAAAAAAAAAACAACTGTGGGGCTAGGATAGAACATGGTTATAGGTCTTTGATAAATTTGTCTGGGAAATTTATTCTATGGGAATTAGTCTGGAAAATTTTCTTAGATCAATTTTAGTAAATTTTAAGAAGTTATCTAATTCATGTTTCTGATATTTGTAGGTATATATAAAAATCAGTCTCATGTCATTTTTTAATTTCCTGTGTTTCAGTGTTTTGGGCCTTTCAAGTTGTTTTTGGTATTTGTGCTATTTGCCTTTTAATTTTCTTCATTAAATTACCAAACAGAATAGAAAAGCAGACCAACTAAGTCCCATTTTTCAGTTATTTTTCATTTTCATCTTTATTTCAATCCTTCTTTGTACAATGGTTTAATGAGTATTTTTAGACTTTTATATTATTTTGTTATGAATAGTGTTCTAGTTATCATTGTAATTGTGTTCTACAGAGTCTGATATAGAGCATTTTTATTACCTTTACCTTCAATAAATACTGAAGATTTTAATTTCAAGGTAGAAGAAATGTTTGAGAATTTTCAAAAATTTTTTTGTTTATATGGTGATATTATTTATATAGTGATATATAGTGTATTATTTTTACCTTACTGAAATTACTGAGATTGTCCTTTGTAAGCTCATCCTTATTTTCCTTATACTTCATGTTTTTATTTAAATTTTAGTTCGTTAACATATAGTGTAGTATTAGGTTTAGGAGTAAAATTTAGAGATTTATCACTTACATATAACATCCAGTGCTCAAGTCAACAAATTTCCTGCTTAATACCTATCACCCATTTAACTCATTCCCCACCCATGTCCCTCCATTAACCTTCCATTTATTCTTTATTATTAAGAGTCTCTTGTGGTTTGTTTCCCTCTCTCTTCCATTTTCCTCCTTCCATATGTTCATCTGTTTTCTTTCTTAAATTCCACATATGAGTAAAATCATATGGCATTTGTCTTTCTATGATTGATGTATTTCACTTAGCATAATACATTCTAGCTTCACCCACGTTGCTGCAAATGGCAAGATTTCACTCTTTTTGATGGCTGGGTAATATTCCAGCATATATGTAGACCACATCTTCTTGGGGCTCTCTTCATAGTTTGGCTATTGTTGTTAATGATGCTGCTATAAACATTGGGATGCTTGTACCCCTCTGGTTCTGTATTTTTGTATCCTTTGTGTAAATACCTAGTAGTGCAATTGCTGGATCTTAAGGTAGTTCTATTTTTAATTTTTTGAGGAATCTCCATACTGTTTTCCAGAGAGGCTGCATCAATTTGTATTCCCAACACAAATGTAAGACAGTTTCCTTTTCTCTGTGTCTTCACCAACATCTGTTGTTTCCTGTTGTTAATTTTAGCCATTCTGACAATTGTGAAGTGGTATTGTAGTTTTACTTACATTTCCGTGATGATGAGTGATATTGAGCATCCTTTCATGTGTCTGTTAGCCATCTGTAGGTATCTTCTTGGAAAAATGTCTAGTCATATCTTGTGCCCATTTCTTTACTATTTTTTGAGTATTGGGTTTAGTAAGTTCTTCATAGATTGTGGATACTAAACCTTTATCAAATATGTCATTAGCAAGTATTTCCTCCAATCCTGTGGGTTGCTTTTTAGTTTCATTGACTGTTTCCTTCACTGTTCAGAAGCTTTTGATCTTGATGAAGTCCTAATAATGCATGTTTGCTTGTGTTTTCATTGCCTCTGGTGATGTGACTAGTAAAATGTTGGTGGCATCGAGGTCAAAGTAATTGGTGCCTGTATGCTCCTCTAGAATGTTGATTGTTTCCTGCCTTACATTTAGGACCTTCATTTACTTTGATTTTCTTTTTGTGTACAGTTTAAGAAAGTGGTCTAGTTTCATTCTTCTACATGTTGCTTCCCAGTTTTCTCAGCACTTTGTTGAAGAGACTGTCTTTATTCCCTTGGATATTTTTCCATGCTTTGTTGAAGATTAGTTAACCATATAGTTGTGGGTCCACTTCTGGGTTTTTTATTCTGTTCCATTGATCTTTGTGTCTATTCTTGTGCCAGCACCATAATCTATCCATCACTACACCTTTCCAATATAACTTGAAGTCCGGGATTGTGATTCCTCCAGCTTTCCTCTACTTTTCAAGACTGCTTTGGCTATCGGGGTCTTTTGTAGTTCCATATTCTTTTTAGGATTCTGTGTTCTGTCTCTGTGAAAAATGCTGGCAGTATTTTAATAGGGATTGCATTAAAAGTATAAATGGCTTTGGGTAGTATATACACTTTAATAATACCTTTGTTCTTCCAATCTATGAGCATGAAATATTTTTTCCATGTCTTTACTTTTTCCATCTCTTTTTGTCCTCTTCAATTTCTTTCATCAGTGTTCTATTCTTTCCCAAGTACAGATCTTTTACCTCTTTGGTGAAGTTTATTTCTAAGTATCTTATTGATTTTGGTTTAATTTTACATGGGACTAATTCTTTGAATTCCCTTTTTGCTGCTTCATTTTTGGTGTGTACAAATGCAACAGACATCTGTATGTTGAATTCCTATCCTGCAACTTGGCTGACTTCATGCATCAGTTCTAATAACTTTTTCGTGGAGTCTTTCAAGTTTTATACATAGAGTATCATGTCTGCAAATAGTCAAAGTGTGAAGTCTTTCTTGCTGAATTGGATGCCTTTTATTTATTTTTGTTGTCTCACTGCTGAGGTTAGTACTTCCAGTACTATGTAAAATAACAATGGTGAGAGAGGGCATCCATGTCTTGTTTTTGACTGTGGAAGAAAAGCTCTCAGTTTCTCCCCATTGAGGATGATACTAGCTGTGTGTTTTTTAAGTATGGCTTTTATGATGTTGAGGTATGTTCCATCTATCCCTAATTTTTTGAGGATTTTCATCCAAAATGGATGTGGTACTTTTTCAAATGCTTTTTTCTGCATCTATAGAGAGAATCATATGGTTCTTATCCTATATTTTATTAATGTGATATATCACATTGATCGATTTGCAAATATTAAACCACTCCTGCAGCTCAGGAATGAATCCCACTCTATCCTGGTGAATAGTTCTGTCAATGTACCCTTAGATTTGATTTGCTAGTATCTTGTTGATAATTTTTGCATCCAGGTTCATACAGGATATTGGCCTATAATTCTCTTTTAGTGGGGTCTTTGTCTGGTTTTGAAATCAAAATAATGATGGTCTCATAGAATGAGTTTCTAAGTTTTCCTTCCATTTCTATTATTTGGACCAGTTTGAGAAAAACAGGTATTAATTGTTTTTTAAATGTTTCATAGAGTTCCCCTGGGACACCATCTGTCCCTGAACTTTTGTTTGTTAAGAGATTTTTTGATTACTGATTCAATTTCAGTGGTTATTGGTCTGTTCAAATTTTTCTATTTTTCCAGTTTTAGTAGTCTATATGTTTTTGGGAATTTTTTCCACTTCTTTCATGTTGTCCAATTTGTTGGCATGTAATTTTTCACAATGTCTTATAATTGTTCATATTTCTGCAGTGTTGGTTCTGTGATCTCTCCACTCTCATTCATTTTATTTATATGGGTTCCTTTCTCTGTTCTTTTTGAACAGTCTGGCTAGAGATTTATCAATTTTATTCATTCTTTTAAACAATCAGCTCCTTGTTTCATTGATCTGTTCTACTGAAATTTTTTTCTGTATCATTTATTTGTGCTCTAATTTTTATTTTTTCCCTTATGCTGGTTTTAGGCTTCATATGTTCATTTTGTAGCTTCTTCATGTTTAAAGTTAGATTGCTTAAGATTTTTCTTGCATCTTGAGGTAGACCTGTATTGCTATACATTTTCCTCCTTGAACCACTTTTCCTGCATCCTACAAGTTTTCATTTTTTCCATGTATTTTTTAAATATCTTCTTTAATTTCCTGATTAACCCATTCATTTTTTTAATTTTCTTTTTGAGAGAGAGAGAGAAACAGAGATCGAGAGAGAGAGACACGGTGAGCAGGGGAGGGGCAGAGAGAGAGATAGAGACAGAATCCGAAGCAGGCTGCAGGCTCTGCGCTGTCAGCACAGAGCCTGACATGGTAGTCAAACTCACAAACTGTGAGATCATGACCTGTGCCAAAGTTGGATGTTTAACCAACTGAGCCACTGAGGTACCCCACCCATTCATTATTTAAATGATCTTTAATGTACCTGCATTTGTGGTCTTTCCAAATTTTTCTTGTGGTTGGCATCAAGTTTAAGAGCATTGTAGTCAGAACAGGTTCATGGTGTGATCTCAACCCGTATTTATTGAGACCTGATTTGTGACCTACTATGTGATTATAGAGAATATCCACTCCAGACTGTACACTTGAAGAAGAATGTGTATTCTACTGCTTTAGGATAAATGTTCTGAATATATCTGTTAAGTCCATCTGGTCCAGTGTGTCATCCAAAGCAATAGTCTCCTTGTTGATGTTCTGCTTAGGTATTCTATCCATTGCTATAAGTGCGGTGTTGAAATCCATTACTATTACGGTATTATCAATGAGTTTCTTCCTGTTTGTTATTAATTGCTTCATGTATTTGGGTGCCTCCAATTTGGGGAAACAAATACTTACAATTGTTACATCTGTTGGATAAACGCTTTTATTATAATACCGTGTCCTTCTCACCTCTTCTTACAATCTTTGTTTTATAATCTAGTTTATCTGATAGAGGCATGGTTACTTTGGCTTTCTTTTGACATCCATCACTAGGATAAATGGTTCTCTAACCCCTCTATTTCAATCTGGAGGGGTCTTTGGGTCTAAAGTAAGTCTCTTTTATGCAGGATATGAGAATGGAAAAAAAACACAAGACCCATGTCTTTTATTGGAGCATTTACTTTGGTTACCTTCAGAATGATTATTGACATTTATGATTTAATGCCATTGTTTTACCTCCAGAAATTCTGGAGATTTTCTGTGTTCCTTTCCACTCTTTGTTGTCTTTGGTCTGTCTTCCCCAAGAAGAGTACCCTATAAATTCTTGCAGGTGTAGTTTAGTGGCCATGAACTCCTTTAGTTTTTGTTTGTCTGGGAAACTCTATCTCTCCTATTCTGTATGACTGACTTGCTGTATTGTTGGCTGCATATTAATCCCCTCAGTACACTGAATATATTATACCAGTCACTTCTGGCTTGCCAAGTTTCTGTGGCGATATCTGCTGTTAACCTTACTCATACTTTTTTTTTTTTAATTCTATGTGTATTTTCAGTGAAAAAGTCAATATTTACTTTTTGTTTTTAATTCCTTACGCTTAGGTTTTCTATACTCTTATTTTGGTCTCTAGACATTTCCATGACTGAATTGCCTCACAGTTGTGTTTTGTTGTATTTGTATTCTTTTTTTGGTATCTTCTAAAGTTTTTGCTTCATGTAGATTGCTACCGTATTTCTTGATGTACAAATGTCCACAATTGTTTCAAATTTAATTTTTTTTTCTTCCAGAGTA
Source organism: Panthera tigris (assembly GCF_018350195.1). NCBI lineage: Eukaryota > Metazoa > Chordata > Mammalia > Carnivora > Felidae > Panthera > Panthera tigris. The sequence goes on along the minus strand of NC_056660.1, from coordinate 153,468,804 downwards.
GATTCCTTAATGCCCCTTACCCATTTAGCCCATCCTCCTTCTGCAACCCCTCCAGTAACACCTGTTTGTTCTCCCTATTTAAGAATCTCTTATGTTTTGTCCCCCTCCCTGTTTTTATATTTTTGCTTCCCTTCCCCTATATTCATCTGTTCTGTATCTTAAAGTCCTCATATGAGTGAAGTCATGATTTCTGTCTTTCTCTAACTTTGCTTAGTGTAATACCCTCCAGTTCCACCCACATAGTTGCAAATGGCAAGATTTAATTCTTTTTGATTGCCCAGTAATACTCCATTGTAATTATATACCACATCTTCTTCATCTATTCATCCATCGATGGATATTTGGGATCTTTCCATACTTTGGCCATTGTTGATAGTGCTGCTATAAACATTGGGGTGCATGTGTCCCTTCTAAACAGCATACCTGTATCCCTTGGATAAATACCTGGTAGTGCCATTGCTGGGTCATAGGGTAGTTTTTTTTTTTTGAGGAACCTCCATACTGTTTTCCAGAGTGGCTGCACCAGTTTGCATTCCCAGTATATTCATAGTATCAAAATTAACCTACCTTTTATAAAGATTGTTCTTTCCTTTACAAAAAGAATGCAAAAGAGTTCCTCCTTCTCAACATCCTCACAACATCTGTTGTTGCCTGAGTTATTAATGTTAGCCAGTCTGACAGGTGTGAGGTGGTATTTCATTGTGGTTTTGATTTGTATTTCCCTGATGATGAGTGATGTTGAGCATTTTTTCATGTGTCGGTTGGCCATCTGGATGTCTTCTCTGGAGAAGTGTCTATTCATGTCTTTTGTCCATTTCTTCACTGGATTATTTGGTTTTTGGGTGTTGAGTTTGAGAAGTTCTTTATAGATTTTGGAGACTAACCCTTTATCTGATATGTTACTTGCAAATATCTTCTCCCATCCTGTTGGTTGTCTTTTAGGTTTGCTGATTGTTTCCTTCACTGTTCAGAGCTTTTTATTTTGATGAGGTCCCAGTAGTTCATTTTTGCTTTTGTTTCCCTTGCCTCCAGAGACGTGTTGAGTAAGAAATTGCTGCAGCCAACATCAAAGAGGTTTTTGCCTGCTTCCTCCTCAAAGAGTTTGATGGCCTCCTGTCTTATATTGAGGTCTTCGGCCAAAAACCTTGCCTTCCTATCTTGTACTTTTTTCTTTGATATGTTTGCTCATTTATCTTTATTCTTTCTGAAACTCACATTCAGCAAATAGTTGGCTTTTTCTCTGTATTCCAAATCAAAAGCATGTGTTAGTATGTTAGATGAGCCCTAGTTAATGATTTTAAATATTTGAGAAATATAGTTTTAAGAACATTTAAGAGAATAAAGGTGTTGACTAATGAAAAAGAATAATTGATTAGTCTTTGGAGAATCAAATACTGCCAATGTAACAAAAGGAGTTTAAGTAAGAATCCAACAGAATGATCCTCATCTAGTGCTTATTAGCCAAGTACTTGGTCATTTAATTGTATCCTAAAATCCTCATCTCTAAATGAATAGTATTTACATTCATCATGGAAAGGCTTCACTAAGATGGCAGTATAATAGTTGGCGCACAGTACGTTTTTTATTTCTAATAAGCATAATAGTAAGATATAGAAATCTGTATTTATCATTTACCATAATGAATGAAAATTACACCATCTAATCACATTGAATTCAACATTTTTGTAATGCTTTGCTATCTATCAAAATTGACAAAATGTAAAAGACAAAGAAATTATTAAAAATTCATATGAATTTATTAATAACACATAATTTTTAAATATATAAGGAAAATTCATGAGGAAACCCACATCACCTAAGATTAACAGACTTCTTTCAGTCTTTGGTAGCCCAGAAAGATGTGAATATAGAAATACATAGGTTGAGGGCTGCCTGGATGGCTCAGTTGGTTAAGCATCCAACTTTGGCTCAGGTCATGATCTCTCGGTTCCTGGGTTCGAGCCCCATGTTGGGCTCTGTACTGATAGCTCAGATCCAGCAGCCTGCTTCAGTTTCTTTGTCTCCCTGTCTCTGTGAACCGCGCCCCCCCCCCCACTCTCACTCTGTCTCTCTCCCTCGGTCTGAAAAATAAATCCATGTTAAGAAAAATTTTACAAAAAAAGGAAATACATAGTTTGAGACTTCAAACTAACCAATAACAAAAAACTTATCTCTTCAATCTACAAATGCCTTTTTTATCATATGTACATATATAACAAAATACATACTAAAATATGAAGAGGGATGCGTCAGTGGCTCAGTCAGTTAAGCATTTGACTTCAGCTCAGGTCATGATCTCGCTGTTTCCAAGTTCAAGCCCTGCATTGGGCTCTGTACTGATAGCTTAGAGCCTGGAGTCTGCTTCAGATTTTGGGCCTTTTCTCTCTGTCCCTCCCCCACTTGTGCACGTGTGCATGCACTCTGTCAAAAAAAACCCCAAAACCCCACAACATTCAATCACTTAAAAAAATAAAAAATAAGTAAAATAATATACGAGAAAAACCCTCAAGAAATTCTAGAAATGAGGTCCTATTTTAATAATGAAATTTCCAATAAACCAAAACATCTGAACAACCTATTCATCACTGTAGAAGTTATCTCCTAGTAATCTTTAAGCCCATGGCTAAGTCACTGAAACATTTTCCTGAGCATCATAGACACTGGAAAGTATTCAGTTAAATACAAAGTAAGGAACCAATTCATAATATGAAAGAGCCAAAATAAATGAACATAATTCTACTCTACATATGAGAAAACTGGTAGTGGAGTCTATGGAAAACATAGTTTAAAGAGAAAAAAACTATCACACTAAAGAAAATGATCACTAAATCTGTTTTTTTGTTTGTAAAACCAAGCAATGAAAATGAATATAAACCAATGAAATTTTTTTTATCAGAAGCAAATGAGATATACAACAAAAACAATAAAAAGCTAAAAAAAAATCATATAGATTTATGGTATTAAAATAGCATATTAGCAATAAGTCTCCGCTAATAAGTTAGGACCTTCTGAAGGAAGTAGAGAAATATAAAAAATAAAACCCCCAAAAATGATTTCAAGAGATGAATACTCAAACTTCAAAAATTTACAAAGTCTAAACTAAAAAGGTGTTATAGAGTAGACAAAGACCTGTGATGTTAATAGCAAAGATGCTTTTTTTAAAAAAATTCTTTTATTGTTTATTTATCTTTGAGAGAAATAGAGAGAGAGAGAGAGATTGGGAGCAGGGGAGGGGCAGAGAGAGACAGAGTCACAGAAACTGAACCAGGCTCCAGGCTCTGAGCTGTCAGCACAGAGCTGGATGCAGGGCTAGACTCCAGGAACCATGAGATTATGACCTGAGCTGAAGTCAGGCACTCAACCAACTGAGCCACTCAGGTGCCCCGCGAAGATGCTTTTGATAGGCAGTGAAATAAATAGCTGATTTCAGGATCAGGAGACTACTACTTCAGCATTGATCATGTAGGTAGAAAATAAACTATCCAAAATAATTAAATATGTAACGTGTATATTTGCATACATTTCATAAATGTATACATTTATGTATTGTATATTTGTCACATAGAAATATTGATTTTTTTTAATGTTACAATGCCCCATCTGTTTTGTATCTTAAAGTCCTCATATGAGTGAAGCCATATGAACATAGGGGAAGGGGAGCAAAAATAACATAAAAACAGGAATGGGGACAAAACATAAGAGACTTTTAAATATGGAGAACAGAACATTACTGGAGGGGTTGTTGGAGGGGGGATGGGCTAAATGGGTAAGGGGCATTAAAGAATCTACTCCAGAAGTCATCGTTACACTATATGCTAACTAACTTGAATGTAATTTTTAAAAAAATAAGGAAAAAAAAAACCAACAGTTTATCATGCAATCTCTCTCAACAGACTTAACTGTTTAATAATTCTAAAGCTCTTGGAGGAAACCTGGAGCATTCTTTTCTATTCAGAACAGACAAAATTAAGCTATTCAAATCACACACATTCAAAAGCATTTCCCCCAAATGTTTGGTATATCTATTTTCCATATTAGGAAGTAGATGCCCAGCACAAGAGAGAGGACTAGTGCCAATTATCTTTTAGGCGATCAGAGACAGTATCATAAATATCTAATCAATAAATAAATTTTCTAAATGGCCAAAATCCCACATTCCATTTCTTCTGAAATTCATCGTATAGGTCAAAGCTCACTAGGGACTGAAAAATCCCATTTAGGTGATAATGTTTAATCAAATAAACTTCCCAAGTATGGTGCAGCCCAATTTTCCTCCAACCTATGCCCAAATGCATACTTCAAGTTCTAAATATTTGATTTTCTAATGTGCCTAAGCCTGCATATTCCAAGTGTTTTGCTCAAATACAAATTCCAAATAAACTCAAAGTGTAGTAAGACAGACAACACTTTTAGAGTATGTTAACAAATATGTGATCATGCTGTGAATAAGAAATTAGCCCTTCCAAGGGCTAACGAATTACCCAGTAAGACCTTACCAAGGATTAATACCTCAACTGACCTACAGAGGACACCTGGAGTGACCACCTTCGTAGAAATTCAGGAATGAAAATGACCAAAGCAGATCATGGAAACGTTTGAATATTTTAACAGACTATTGGAGACTCTGAAATCATTAAATAAGCATTCCTATAAAGTATCTTTTACCTAAAATTGTCTCAAGTGCCCCGACCAAGTGTCCATTTTTCAGGTTTTTAATTTCTCCTTTAAAATCCATAAAATAACCTAGTTTAATTTTCTTAGATTTTATTAACTATTGCATTTACTCAAGGCTATCTTTTTAAGAATTAAGCTATCAATATACATTAATCAATTGAGTCACTTTTTTTTACTATTTTAGGAAAAAAGTTGATTTCAATAAGGCTAATTAGCAAATCCAAGTAGGAATAATAATCACTTTAATACATTTTCATTCTCAGATGTGTACGTTTATAGTTAATACAAATTACTAAATCAATGTAGCAACATGTCTTTAAAAATTGACTGTACTACTATTAGTAACTAATGTTTACTCATCCAAGCACTTCTATACTTGTATTCTAAAAATGCTACCCGATTATGTGTTCTTTTAAATTCCCCAGATAATTCTGTGAACAGAGGTAGTGTTTAATACAAGCTGATTAAATTCAAGTAGATGAAATTTAGACTAAGTTTTGAGGGTGTACAATCTCAATATTTGAAGACACTTAGCTATTTTAATTTTCATGCTGATGAAGTATGTTATACAAGAGATGTATCAAAATTAAAAGTCAACCATATTTCACTTAAGCATAACATCTCAGTGAATAGTAATGTTACTTGGGGTATGTATCTAATCGTAATAATGGTAGCCAACACTCACTTTTGGGGGTATTAAGTGTCATACTGGGATTAAAACTGAATATGGCCCTAACTGATGATTTCCTTTTAACTAATACCTATAAATATAGATATAATTATCCATCAATAGGACTAACATTTGTTTCTGATTTTCCAATCCCTAGGCTAGATGTTTTACCTATCATTTTATTTCAGCATACATTCAAATAAAGATGCTTATTTATAAAATTCGCTAGTACCATTACCAAAATCAAAGACATACTGACACTTAACATGCCTAGTGTGTAATATTGTTTTCTTAATCTGAGTGTAGCAAATTCCATAACCAGGTCACCGTTTCAGTTTTTCAGCTTTTGGGTTCTTAGCAGCTGTATCTTCTGATAGGCTATAAACTTCATAAGGGCAGGGATTATGTATGGTTTTGCTCATGACTGTAGCCCTAACGTTTTACCTCGTCGTTTAGAAGATAGCAGGCACCCAATATTGATTTAATAAATAAAAGCAGGTAATATGAATAGCTAATATGTGCTCTGACAAATTAGAGCATTAATTTTATTTAAAGCACATTATAGTTTCTCACGTAAATATTCTTTAATAATCATCCTAAGCTTTCTGTTATAAAGCAGAAAAACAAAAAGAGAAAGTAAAAAAACGAAGCATTATTTGAAAACAAAGTTCATTATACAATAACTGAAATGTATTAAGTGCATTTAATCTCTAGTCATTGTTTTCACGGTTTTCAATACGTTACTCATTTAAGCTATACAATGTCCTTTGAAATACATACCATTGTTAATCCTATTTTGCCAATGTCTAAGTCTTAAGGAAGTTACTTTCCAAAAATCATCTAGTTACGAAGCAGTGAAACCAAGAATCAAACTCATGATGTCTAATTTTAGTCCTGGATTAACCTCTGTGATTTACATTCACTTTTCCTTATTTTCATGCAAGAATGTAAAATATATGACCATATATGCTTGCCATTCATTTGATTAAATGTTTTAGAAGGCATCGTGGTTTTTGTTAAAGATAAAACATCAATGTTTAACTAATGGTATATATACACACACATTTTTTTTTATTTATGTTATGCTTAAAGACCTTAGGAATTCAATGTAAGTTTCCAGACAACTACTAGGTTCATTGTTCAGCTGAGCTTCTTGATGTACCCATCATTTTTACATGCATTTTAAAAAGCTGATTCCATGATGTAACATACCTCAGAACCAAAGGCTTAGCATTTCTGGTTTGATAGAGGGCAAGTACTTACTGTATTTTCTATAGAAATATAATTCATTTTTATTTGATGTTCATATACTGCATTATTTCATAGACTATCTTTGTCAAGTGCCCCAATACCCTGCGAAGTGTACAAAATGATGGATACCATTCTGGTTCATATAAAGACATGAAGCTTGGAGATCAATTTTGTTATTATCCTTCCCTGACAACATAGTACCGCTTTGCTTTCACTCCATTACAGGCATCACTTATAATCAAGAAATACTTGACAGGTACACTGTAATCATGAATTAATTGTCTGGAAATTTGTATCATTCATTATTTTTGGATTTGGAGAACCTCAGTAAGTGGTGGGTGAACAGCAGTATCTCTCGTTCCAAGGCTTATTTACGTGTGTTCGAATCTTCTCATCAGTGTTGTCACCATTGGGTGCCCTATCTCATTCTTACCCATTTTCTCATATCCACATTATGAAAGTTGATGTAATTCCTCCAAGACCAAAAGGATGAAAATGAGTGTGTGTGAATAACACAGAATTCATCTCCTTACTGCACGATTTCTTGGAATAGGAGTATATATCATACCAATTTATGCATCATCTGATAACTTATAATAGAGCCTTATTTCTAATCAAATTTCATTTATCGTGCCAGTGCCCTTCCATGACTTTGTTTAATACTCAGCCTTCTTTTCTCAGATGTCCAAGCCTTAAGTTAGTTTAGATGTATTAACTAACCACCACCTCAAGTAACAACACTTTTGCTTCCTTTTCTCAAAAACTCAAGCCCTTTCTCTAAACATAGCACATTACTCATTGTGGTTTATTCCACATGTACCTTATTGATTTCCTTTTTATTTCCTCATATCCAATTCCCACTGTAGCTCTTCTTTACCTACCTACTAGCTATAGTTTCATGTCATTCTCTGCATTCTCACTATTACTGACCCTGTGTTCAAGTTTTTGTCTCACAAAGTCACCTAACCAGTCCTTTTATCTTGAATCTATTCTTTTTTTTTTAATTTTTTTAACGTTTATTTATTTTTGAGACAGAGAGAGACAGAGCATGAACAGGGGAGGGGCAGAGAGAGAAGGAGACACAGAATCTGAAACAGGCTCCAGGCTCTGAGCTGTCAGCACAGAGCCTGACGCGGGGCTCGAACTCACGGACCGTGAGATCATGACCTGAGCCGAAGTCGGACGCTTAACCGACCGAGCCACCCAGGCACCCCTCTTGAATCTATTCTTAAATGATTGCATAGTGGTCAAAGACGAAACTGATCATGCTTATGATTATAAATGCCTTCCCTGACTTAAGGACAAATTTCAAACCCCAAGTTTAACATACAATGTTCTTGGCTGCAACCTACCTATATAAGCCTAATTTCCCACCCTTCCTCATATTAGAGGCTGTGTTCTAGCTGCAGCCATCAACCTGTCATTTACTTGCAAGCCTTCTTACATACCCCTCTACCTGACATTCACGTTTCTGCCACTTCCACATATGCTGCTGGCTGCTAATCAGTCTAAATTCTCTGTGAACATCTTTTGCACTTGCAAGTACCTCTAACACTCAGTCTGTCAAGATAGGCTTCCTGTGAATGCACTCTGTACACACTTTTATTGTGACACAGCATTCTACTTTAACAGTTGCCTGTGTCTTTGGCTAGGCCATTAGCTTTAATTTTAGGCAGTCTTTAAGAGACACCACGATGATCCCCTCCTCCTGGTGTGCATACCTCATTGATCCTCTCCCCTGAGAGTATTGGACCTATCCCCTCACTTCTAACCAAAGATAATAGCAGAAGTAATGAGACATAAGTTTATTTTAGGTTCTAAAAAGACTGGCTTCCATCTTGGGGTCACTCTGTCTTGTTTTTATAGTCTGAAGGCAACTGTCATGTTGTGAGCTGCCTTGTGGAGAGGCCCATGTAGCAAAGAACGGAGGGAATTCCGTGGTCAATAGCCACCAAAGTGGACTTTGAGAATAGCCACATGAGTTCACAAAAAGACAAGGTTGGGGCACCTGGGTGGCTCAGTCGGTCGGACGACCGACTTCGGCTCTGGTCATGATCTAACTGCTTGTGAGTTCGAGCCCCGTGTAGGGCTCTGTGCTGACAGTCCAGAGCCTGGAGCCTGCTTCAGATTCTGTGTCTCCCTCTCTCTCTGCCCCTCCTCAGCTCACACTCTGTCTCTCTCTCTCCTTCAAAAATAAATAAATATTAAAAAAAAAAAAAAAAGACAACAAGGCTTTAGGTCAGACTCTAACCCTTCTTGGCAGCTTAAAAACAACTTCAAGGACCTCCTTGTCCAGAGAAACCCAGCTAAGCTCTTCCTGGATTTCTGATCCACACAAACTATGAGGTAATAAGTATTTGTTATTTTCGACTGTTAAGAACATGAGTTAAGCTACAACTTCAGTTAGAAAATTTTTAAGTCAATTAATACTATTTAAATGTTTACTCCGAACCCTTACCAATAAATTTGAGGTATTCAAACTTCAAACATCTGAAAAAATAGTTTCTAACCTTGTTCATTCCAAGTATTTTTTCCACCCAAAGAGGACACAAAGTCTTCCAATATTGCAAATGTATTGTAAGTCAACATTTGACTATGTATATCCAGGGGCATACATGAAATTTCACAAAGATAAAATTAGCAAAATGCTCCGAAGCTTTTTCTCTAGGATCACATTTTTTAATTCAGTTGTATAGTGGCATAATGTAAGGCTTAAGTTTTATTTTAGGGTTTAAAAATCAAATGACTCTCATGTAGGTGGCACAGTGTCTACATATAAGAAGGATGCCCTATTTCCCTAGGCATTAATTTGACTTCTTAAGCTGAGAAAACCCATCCTTTTCCTAGAAAGAACCCCACCAATTATCCTTTTATTATATTTTCATAATAACAAATATTGCCTCGTGCAAGATTTCCCCATTAGTGTTTTATATTTAAGTGCACACAGTCTGTTTAATCCTTCAACTTTATCATACTTCACTGATTAATCTAGTTTAAATACCATAAAAGTCCATAACCATTGCTATAAAAACTTATGCTTGCTTATTAAACTAGCTACTTTGCCACTGTCAAATGCAAGCAATAAAATTGTGCATAAATATAATGGAGCAAACATTTTTGCAATTGCTAAATAGATTTTATCTTGTGCATATGAATGCCTTCAATTTAATTCAAACTTACATGATGAGCAACTAAAATATATTCTGTATAAATGTACTTTAATATTTAAACTGTGCCTCTGGCTATCTAGTATGGATGCCTCTTCACTGAATAGTCCTTGACATGATCTATGTATTTGTATTTTTAAGGCACACACAAGACTCTTCTTAACATGTTTAAGATCTTCCTAGTGAGAAAAGACTTCAACCAGAGAAGTCTGGACAAGTAAAATGTACCCGATTTGTGTTACACAACTTAATTATCTGTTATTTGGGTCTTAAATAATCATGGTTGGTACCCTCAAATAGATTTTGGTGGAGGGGGAAGGCTTAAAATGAAGATGGGAAAGAAAAATACTCTCATTTTGTCACTCTATAATACCACCTTGATCTTAATTGCTTTCTAATTATATCCTGGAGTTGTTGTCAAAAGCTTTATTACTATCAGAAGAGCTTTAGCGATTTTCCCAAAACTTTGATTTATGCCATGTTGTCAATAGAGCTTTGAATATAGCACTTCAGGAAAAGTCATGTAACTGAAGGATTGACTAAGATCTCCAAGTCCACCCAAGGATATGCTCTTATAAATAACAGTAATGGGTTCCATCATTAGCTCAGACTGGGGCTTGCTCATCACCATAATGACAGATGGCTTTAAAAAATGTCCAGCACTGCATTGAGATGAATGGGCTGTGTGGCTTCTTACTCAGCAGTATATGTATATTTTTTTCTTTTCTTGGTTTATCACTGCATACTTTTCACATCCATAAGGGAGATTAGTGTTCTCCGGCAAATGGAAATTGTTAATACACATCCATCAATAGACAACAGAATGAACAGAGATAAACACAAAAAAGAATACATTCCATTTTTCATCAAATTCAGAGAGAAAATGATCTATTTTTCATTCAATCAATGGATAGCTAAAAATATCCTGGACTTACTATTCCTCCTTGTGTCTAAACACAATTCATAAGTCTTAATTCATTAGACTAATGTGTTTATAAGGCAGTTGAAATGTCAAAGCTCTGCTGGATTTAGTATAAACTTAAATTCCATTACCTGGCAGGCATTAATTGCTTATGGAGCATAGGGATTCTTCCCAAGGGTCTTATATGTTTCCTTTTGTCATTTTGCTAACTATTCTGTCTAGACGAACTTAAAGCCCTTAATCCACCATTGGGATCAATAAACTGCACAATAATTCAGTCCTAATAATTAGCTTTCACTTAAACACAAATGGTCATTTCATTGTGAACTGCAGTACAAAATGATAATGAAATAATTAAAAAGACAGATGAAAGAGTGACTTAATAGGGAAGAGGCCTTACTGTTCAATTAGAGGCATTACCATTCAACCTTTTTATTACTGCCACAACCTTTCAATTTTTAAAAAAAATAATACTTCAAGCTCTGCTCATTTAACCCATGGCAGTATCACTATTATATGCAGTCTTATGGTGGGAGCCTTACGCCTCAGACTGCCGTGAAGCAGTTGTCTTTCTGAAATCATTAAAATGGTGTCTATTTCATTCAAAGGTCTATCAATTGTATATAAATCATACTACCATAGTGTCCTGATTTCTCCTATTAGGGATTTTCTCAAGCCTTCCCAATTTCTTTTTAAACAGGATTAGCTCTGCCTAGTTCCTTTGAAACAGCCCTCAAATTGTGTAGAGCGGTTTTAAGGTACTTTATGTTCTAAAATAAATCGTAAAGGCATCTCATCCACCCCACCCCACCCCCGGCAATTTCCTAAGACAGTCCACAGTACAAAAAATTCTTCCTATTTGCTCAAATGCCAAGTTAGTTCTAACTCCAAAAAAAGGTACCAAACTTCATTAACCTTTTAATGCATTCTCACAGATGTAGGGTAATAGATACATTTGAATCTTTATGATCAAAGCACTAGCCTAATAGCAAAATCTTTCACTTTACCTTTGCCATGTCCTGTTTTCATTTTAACTTCTGCTCTATCCTCACAAGGATATGGACATGCTGTTCTTCTACTTTGCCAGGAGCTGGAGACATTCATAATCAATTATAGCAAAACTTGCTACTGTTCTTGCTATTGGCACAGGAGATAGGGCCCTTGGGCTTCCCCAGCCTCTTTGAAAGTAAGGTAAAAATCTCCAGGAAAAGTCTCAGCTCATTAATCGTGATCAAACTTGTAAAGACATACCACAAAATGGACATCCCAAATGAGACATAGCTGTATTTTCCCACATACTACGGCGATAGGTCTTCAACTTAGAAAAAACACACATACTGTCAGTATTAAAAAGAAGCTTGTGACCATAATCTTCACATATAGTCATAATATCTGGTACAAAGTAGGAATAGGGTCTCAAATACTTGGTTAATGACTAAGTGAAAAAAAGCTACAATCTGAATTGCCCAGCTGTTACCCAAAGTCAAAACCAAACCAACAAACCTACCAACAAACGAGACTCAACGTATGTAAGATCATCTTCTTCAAGTTTGACACAGCAGACTCCCCTGGTAAAAACTTAACCTGAACAAACAATAGAAGGGTACATACATACACATCTTACCCACATACTTTTTTTCCAATTATTATGCAGTAGAGCTCCCACCACACTCGGTCTGTGAAGTATATATAGCCTATGTGGTTTTTTTTTTTTTTACCTGAATTATTCTGAATTTTCAAATATATCCATTGGCAAGAGTTTTAGATATGCAGTATTAATTGGAAGCTATAATGAAATATAGCCTGTACTTAAACACAGATCAGACAAAATTAACCTTTAAAGTTTAACCTTTCAGTACCCAAAACAAAGGAGACCAAAAAAATACAGCAGTGCATGGTCTATAAACCTGGTACTACACAGAGTCCAAGTTTCTTTCAACGAAGAGTTATACTTACTTCTTAGATACACTAAGCATCTGAGAGGTGTTCTCGGGAATGAGCCACAATTCACCTAACTTTAACAAGCTGCTAACAGTAGTGAAATCTTCATGGACCATATTAGAAAAGGAGAATTAAGGATTAGCAGCTCGTTCATTTTGCCAGTGTTTCCAAAATTCCTTCTTAAGAATCAGAAACACTGTTTTAAGATTTCTGTTCCCATCCCTTTAACTCCTGAGTCACTGTAGCAGGAAAGGGGCTCAGTAATTCAATCAATAGTTGGTACACAGATAAAATTGTCTTCAGACTACAGAATGCTATTTTGTCCAGTTCACTTAGTTTGATAGAAATTCAAAGTCACGTATTTCCTTCATGTTGATGCAAAGCACACAGTGTTCTCTCAGAAGATGTTCCTTTTTGTGGACAACTACATGGAAGAAAATTTATAAATCACTAGTATTTTCTAAGTGAATAAGTGAATACTATTGTTCATCATTTAGTGTTTTAGGAGTTTAGTTTCTCACAACCAAACTTGAGTTACAATGCAAAAAGTTACTAATTTTTCCAAATGAATTTCTGCAAGTATTAAGGGGAGAATCTAACTCTGGATTATTGTAAATCCATTACGATTTTCCTGACTTGCCCATTTCCACCCCAATTAGCTAACTGCCCTCGTTTTAAAATAGTAATTTTACTTTTTAAAATTTTATTAAGTTTCTTATGTTAGCATTATATGAGAATGGCATAGGATTTTTACAGTATTAATATTGACTCTGGTTACATCAACTACACTGAACATTGAAATGGTCCACATAATCATGAAGGCTAACTTAAGACAGAGACCCAGCAGTAATTGTTGATACCAATTTCTATGTGTGACAGTTTCTCTGATTCTAAAAAAAAAAAATTCTCAAGTAAAAATAAGGTCAATACCAGAGATTTATGTTCAAACATTAGAAATATTTGTTTCAAATTTATTTCCTTCTCAACATTTTTCATTTTCATAATTCATTTTATGAAATAAACTTGATTTCCAGTTGGCCTTTAACCTTGAGTTTAACCCATCAGTCAAGAGTTTTTATACCTTGTTCTTTTTACCCAATTAGGTCATTCTCACTTTGCATGTACTCTTACAGTCTGAGATTAAAGACAGATAAAGAATGGACAAGCACTGAGACTCTGTATTTCAGTACTTCATGATTTTCTTTGATTTCAAGTATCATTTGTGTGGTCATAACTATCTTGACATTTCTGAACACGGCATGCTTTAATGTCATCTGCATTGCCATACATTGTTCCCTTTGCCAGGAACATCCTTCACTGCAGCCACTCCGTTTTTTGTGAAGTGAGCTCAGAAGTTCCATTCTCTGAAGCCCTCCTTCATCTTATCTACACCCTGACCTTGACAGAATAATCCCACTCCTCTTCTATGCCAATAATGACTGATTTTTCCCCCTTATTTCTTGGCTCATTCAATCTCATTATTTACCTGTCCAGGCTGGAATTCTTGTAATTTTACATTTTTCTTTCAAAATTCTTACTCTTCACCTTCCACAACTGTCCTGGGTCTGTCATTTCTGCTTTTTCCAAATACTCTGAATTTATTTTGTAAGCTCCTTCCCACAACCACTTTCTCTCAGTCTTTAAGTAGACTCCATGCCTCCATTTTCACCTTGTACAGGCCTTCCCCCACTCTTAAACCAGGTTATTTCTAAAAATCCATTTCTGATCATGGGTAAGTCAAAAAACTTTTACCAAGATACAGGACATATCCCACAATCTGGCAGCATTTATCATTCTTATTTTCACTCTTCCTATTCAACACAATTTATAGTCTGTACTCTGACTACAATGTTCTGTAATTCCCTAAAAATTTCTAATACTTTACATTATTCCTGGTTGCTCACTGCCTTTCTCCCCACAAGGAGATTATAACACCTGCTTATTCTTAAAAGACCTAGTTCTCTTACAAAGTATGTAGTACTCTTAAATATTGATGCCTACCTCATCAATTTTAGGCTTGGCCATGTGACCTCCTTTGGTAACACATGTGGAAGTGTTACACATCCCACATTTAAAGAGAAGTTGCGACTGTGATCGCACACAGTGGTTTGGCTTGTCTTCTTGCTCTTTCTTTTTGCAGGAGAGTGGAAATGTCTCACACTGGGCTGCTTCTTTAACCAGACCCCTGAGTGATCAAGTAGGAGAGCAGGGCTCACCAAGCTGACATCTCACCCATCCTTTGTTTGCACTTTCTCTTCACTCTAAGTATTTCTTTTCTTTTCTCTTATAGCTATTTTTTAATATGAAATTTATTGTCAAATTGGTTTCCATACAACATACTTCAAGCACTACTGAAAATCCTTTGTGATATTTTCCTTCAAGTCAAAATTCACAGCTTTTCCAACACCAATCACATTGTATATTAGAAGCATGAATTTCACAGTACCAATCACATTGCATTGTACTTGTTCATGTGTGTTTTTATCTCTTCAAACCCAGTATGACTTCTTAGGGAAAATAGTTTTTTTAGTAACTTCCTATGACTAACATTCATCCTGCCAAGTGCTGAAGTCCATAAAGTGTTTGAAACAAAAATTCCATAATTTGCTCAATTAACAATGCAGTATCTAACATTGAGTGAAGGACTAAATGTTTACATCTATCAGCTTCAGGGATTAGAAGTCTTTCAAAAGGAAAGATCTGTATGTTGTGAGTGCATTAACATGATTAAATGATTTATTTTGCCAACACTTATATAGCACTTACTATGTACTATGTATTGTTGCAAGATCTTTAAAATATTAACTTGCCTTAATCATCACAACAACCCTCTGAGATAGTCATCATTTTCAGATGAATGAGACAAAAATACAGAGGTTTAAGTTTGTCCAAGTATCCTGTAAATAGAGCACACATTTAAACATCAACATTCCAATGTCAGAGCCTATTGGTTAAATTGTACATCTCCCAGTAATTAACTTAGGACCTCACTTTACTCATTTTTAAAAATAAGGTGTAAAATCAGATATGGCCCATGTCAAAATTTCTGGTATTTAGGGGCTAAAGTTGAAATGCATTCCAGAAGCTGTCAATTTTAATTTTCTGTATTAAATTTTAATTCTGGGGATAAGTTAGAGGTATCTTTGTCAGTTTCTCATGGGGCGGTGCACCTCTGAACAAGGTTAGATGGTGACCCCCATCGTCCCACATACATAGCCAGTTTGTCTCTTCAGGTTCACATGACTTCAGAGAACTCAGAAGTGGCCTCAAAACAAAATTGCTTCTGTTCAGTTCAACAACAAAAAAAATTATACAACTACTTAATGGGTATGAACAATGTTATTTAATTTATTGACTGAATAGCAAAGGTTAAACGGAAAATAAAAGATTCAACAACTTGTGTGCTCTAAAAATTCACATATTCACAGATGAATTCTTTTGTGTGTGAATATCTCTATATTCCTAAAATGAATATCAAGGTGTTCATTTTTCAACATATTTTGAAATAAAGCCTAATTGTATTTTATATGTACCCAGAAGCCAGAACATTTGAAAAGTCCCACGCATTACAAGAAATGTAAGGTCATGGAACTGAGACTATTACTGTTGCCTCCTAGGAAATTAAAAATGTACTAGAGCAAAAAGAAGAAATATCTTGATATTAAGAGAGCACTAAGAAGAAAACTGTAACCTGATTTACTTAAATGAGTATGGGTGCCACTTTTGCTCATTGTACAAATGTGATTTTCAAGCACAGAGTTGTGCATATTATAGAGAGAACTGTAGCAACATATATTTGAGGGATAAATGATTTTGTTAACTAAAAACAGTCTTAGGTCAGGTAAGTCATTTCTTTGTCTGGATTCAGTCCATTTTCCCTCCTACCAATGTGTAATCTCTCTCATTTCACTACAAAGGAATTTTGCTAGTAATTAAGGGAACATGGGGGACATGTTATCTACGAAAGCTAACTAGTTGAGTAAATCAAATCAATGCTCTTTTTACCCCTAGGAGTCTAACTCCTATTCAAAGTAATTTATTAGGTAAAATTTTTTTTAACAGAAACAGTATTTATCTTATTCTATTCACCTCACAGAATTTGGAACCACTCTTGCTTTAAGAGTAACCAATACTTAAAACATCTTTGAGACTTTGTCCTTTGTCCAGAAGACAATTATTGAAATTCATTACAATTGTTGGAAAACTGTGCCTATTTCCAACTATATATATATATATATATATATACACACACACACACATATATATACACACGCACACACACACACACACACAACTACATGTAAAAACTTTAAGCTTAGTGGAATCCTTTTTTTTTTTCTTCCCAATTTATTAGGGAAGATATATCAAATGGAATTAATTTGTTTTTATGTTGATCGCCTCTTCTGGATTCCTCCCATAAATAATCCTTAATTATATAGGATAGAGAAGAAATAATCTTAAATATAATTAACAATAGAAACAATGAGTTGGTTTGAAAAACTTTCTATGAAGGTCAATTGTTATTACTAGAATTTTCTGTTTTTTCATCCAAGGACCATTGGAAGACAGATATTGTATTTCCCTGTCAGCTCATGTTTGACTTTTGCCATTTATATAAATACAATGTAAAAAGTCATATAAGAGGTAATGGGTGCTTCCAGCTTTTCTGCTAACATAAGAAAGATGCAAGGGCTCTAATATTCCTAGTCATTGACATTTACAACTATGGGTTTGTTTTTAATACAGGGCAGTGAGCAATGTACTTAAGGCCTCAGAAAATGCTTTATGGCATATACTAAAGGTGAATCACTTTTTTACTAGATTTATTAGCTAGAGGAATTGCAATCTCAAGAGGAAATTTAGCTACTTTTAACCCAAGTAGTGCTTCTTCTAGTTATTTCCTCTCAAATTCTCAGCAGGACTCAGGCATTCTAAATGTCCTATTCAGGGATCCTGATTTCTTTCCCCCAGCTGGTTTCTGCCACCTTGGGTACTGACAGAGTACTCATTAACAAACTAATTGATTTTTATTAATTATCTGTGGTATGATCTTTCCACTGTTTTCCCCCCTAGTATTTAAGCTTATTAACTGCAAACACGTGCGCATACGCACGTACACACACACACACACACACACACACACACACACACACACACACAATCATAATTTGTCCCAAAAACTTTGGAATGAGAATCAACTCAAATACACAGATTGATTCCACAAATCAAAATGTTACTAGGAAAAACTAAGCTATTGTATGTTAAAATTCCACTAACAAAATTAGAGTTGTAAATATTAAGCTAAAAATGAAACAATTGCAGAGAATACTAAAATGACTTTACAAATAACTTAGGTACTAGTTAAGATCAATAATACAGTTCTGATTGTATTTTTAAGAAAACTAATCAAAGGGAAGTGGAGAACAAACTCTCAGCAATGCAAGAGAATAAATTCTCAACACTTCAAGGGAACAGATACACTTCCATACTGTTTTTCTGAAGGGCTGTTGAGTCTTTAATAACACATCAAGATGGAAGCCAATGTAAAATACATTGTTAAAATCATAAGAAGAAATAAAGTTGTGAAAAATGTTAATCTAATAGCCTAAAACAAACACAATTTAATAGTACTGACTGAAAATATGGAAGTTGGAATAAAAGTTGCCTCTTTCTAGCTGTATGGATTTGGGGCAAGGTTTTTAAATTCTCAAAGCCTCAGCTTCTTTACTTGTGATATTGGGTTAGTAACAATAACTATCTTTTCAGGTTGTTATGTAATTAAAGGAGATGATGCTTGGTACCATTCCTAGCATATAGTAAAGGCTCAATGTATATTCGTGTGCATTATCTGTCACATTTCCCTTTTAGTCCTGTATTTATTGATATGCTTCTATCGACAAGTTAACTTCTATTAACTTCAAAACATTATTCAAAATTGTTAATTTTTAATCTGATATTTTGAGATTCTTACAGGGTCCAATAAAGATTTCATTATGCTGGTCCCTGCTTCCTCCAAACCTACTTTCTCCTTTCTTAATATTATGAACAGCACAGCTGATTTCCAGATTGGTATCATCTTTAGACTGTCACTGGATCCAAATGATTCTTCCACATCAAAGTCCAGGCACTGTGTTATCCTCATCAGTTCCATAGCTCTACCCCAGGATATCAATTTCTTATTCCTGTACTATGACACTGTCTTCTTTCAAAACCTTGCAAACCTAGACAAAAAAAAAAGAAACTATCCAACAGGAAAAAAATCTAGTGGCAAACACTCCTGGAGTTTCTCATAGGAATGGTCTAAAGAACCTTTACACACAGACATGTTATGTAACAGTATCTGCAAAGGCACAAAGGCATTTAAAAAATGCAGAGTATTTGGGGGACATCTGGGACGCTCAGCCAGTTAAGCATCCGACTCTTGATTTTGGCTCAGGTAATGATCTCATGGTTCAGTTCATGAGATCCAACTGCACGTGGGGCTCTGCAAGGACAGCATGGACCTGCTTGGGATTCTCACTCTCCCACTTTGTCTGTATCTCTGCCCCTCCCCCGATTGTGGGCATGCATGTATGCACACACGTGCTCTGTCTCTCCCAAAATAAACCATTTTTAAAAAGTGCAGAATATTTGGGAAACATCATGTGCCCGGGACGAGGATTCATTTAATGGGAAGATGGAGGCAGAAGAGCTGACAAGAACAATATGGCCAGTTTACAATTGTATATATAGGTCCTAAGAAGCTTCTCTTTTATATTGTTGGTTGGTAGTACTTTAATTGTTTTTGTGGGTTCATACCTAATGACCTCTTCCAGAAATGTACTTACCTACACTTCTACCCAGTTACTTAGTCTTCTAGTGTTCCATGGACACCTGAAATCTATTCAGTGATCCAGATTATGTATGTGTTTCTGCTTATGCAAGAGGAACCCAAGAAAAGATGCCGTCTCTGGGAAATACTCTAGTTCCAATCAAAGAAGGGAAATAGTTTAGAGAAGATTTTGCATCCAGTAGAAAAGCAAAGAAGCTATTCCAATAGCCCAGATTAACAAACTTAAGGGAATTTACCTAATTTGCCCATGTATACTTCCCAAGTACTTTTGTCACCTCTACATGCAGTGTTAACTCATTAACAAGCGTGTGTCCTTAACTCAAGTGAAAGGTTTTCCATTCCAGTTAATTGAGTAGGTTCGCTATACAGAATGCTTTTAAAAGGTTTAGGGTGTCAACAGTGAATGACTCAACCATCAGATATCGAGGATACATCCGTCACAGCAATAGACTTTGGCAGGTGACTCAAAGTAGGGAGTGAAGGAACCAAATTAGCTAAGAATCCCAATGTTTGTACCTTGAAGAGAAGAAACAGTTCAAGGATTGAGTTTTGGCAGACAATATAAATGTTACTTTTCAAATGCAGGGGGTGCACCTGTTCTGGTGGAAATGCAGGTAACATGTTCAGGAGAAAAGCTGATACAAGAGAAATAGAATCTGTCATACTAGTAAATGGACAGTAGATGATGTATTGCCACTGGGTAAGATCCAAAAGGGATGAGAAAATAAGCACATACATACAAAAAATTCAAATAAAAACACGCATAAACTATAAATTGTCTATTTGTAGAGCTGATGGAAAAGATGGAGCCGGCAAAAGACAACTGAGCAAAAAATCCTGAGGACAATAGGAATGATAAGCAACCAAGAAACTGGCAGTTCTAAAAAGTAGAGGTGATTTCCCCCCATTATTCAGTAAACAAAGACCCATAGTCTAAGAAGAATGGAAATGATTGGCATTGTAGTTCACAAACTTTCTTGTACATGTTTACTTCTAGAGGGAAAAGTAAAAACAAATTAAACCATTTTTTTAAGAACTGCATAAAATTTCAAGAATGTGTCATCAAAATAGTTCTAAGGTTCAGCTTTGCAAACCAGTAAAATTTTTGTGTATCAAGGTAATCACGTTGTGATTACAAAAAGTGATAGGAAGTTAACAGTATAGCTAAACTGGGTGTATAAAAAGAATCACAGATTTCAGGGTTATGATGTTATTATGAGCTTCAAGGGGGTTTTGCTTGTGTTTTTTTGTAAGATGTAACAAGATTATTATACAATCTGCAAATTATCATCTGTGGTATTCCTGAACTTCCATTTTCTACCTTACTAGGAAGGTTTCCTCTGTGATAAACTGTGGGATTTAATGAAGTCATGCTAATAGGAGTAAGCTCAAATCCTGGTGAGAATCCTAGAATAGCAAAGAGGAAAATCAATGATTCTAACTAGTTAGCGCTTTTGAAAAATGTTCACTTGGGCAGAGAGCAAGGGAATTAGAGATATACCTTTGTGCTTTTATCCTTGTAGGTCAGTTAATAGTCCTATCACAGGTCCAGTAGGATTGGATTCTATTTTATATAGGAACACTCATCAAGTGATATATTGCTATTTAAATTCTAGCACCACATTTTGTTCTTCACTGTGCTTGATTTGAAAGTAAATTTACTACCCATAAAAATAAGCTGATGACAGTGACTGCCCAGAAAGACTGTTATTTACCTTTTTCTCTATGCATCTCAGTTTCAGACAGAAAACATTAAATGAAAGGGTGTTGAAGTATTTTGAGAAAGAGAGAGACAAAGTAAGTGAAATAATCATTTTATAAGCCACTTTATAATTGCAAGCGTTTTCAGTGGTTTTTTTTGTCTTTTCTATTTAAAGATAGGCACCATATACGACTGAAAATTCAGGAATTTGGGGGAGACTTCTTAAGCTAAGAGTGATGACTAAATTATTTCTCTGAAGGATTTGTCAAGAGATGAAAACATTCTGACCCCAATACCACAAAGTCAACTTCAGAAAGCCAAAAAGAATTGCCTTAGATCTCTGTGACATATGCAGGACCCTTTTCTGCCTTCCAGCTATCCAGCAGTGTGGTGGCTGCAATCCAAACAGTGGAATTATTGTCCTGCACAGCTCATCTTCAGAGTAAAGTTTCTCATGATATAATTTTTAGTGTGCACGATGTCTGAGTCAATTCCAGTGATCGGAGACATCACAATTTCAGCACAATTTTAGGCACGCTGCAATTGTACAATACTTTTTTTTTTCCCTCATCTTCTCAAAAAGCATCAAGTTTGTTCAGGAACTATTACCATGAATCAACAAATTTTTAGAATATATATCCATAGATACACATCTATTATATGTAACCTATGTTATTTAGTCAGCACTTTGTTTTTCAACATAAACCCCAAAATACTCTTTAATAGTTGTATAATATCAGATTCATTTTATTTCTTTACCGGAATTTATCAGCCACGTCCTAACAGCTATGCCCTAGAAAGTCTCCTTACGGTAACCTATGTGAGAGCTCGACTAGAAGGATATCAAACAAAGTAGCCATGTAAGAATGAAGAAAATCCTCATTTCTAGAGTTCCTCTTTTAGAGAGCCGTGTGATGAGAATGAGGAATTTGAGTAGAAAGCATCTTAAACTCAGGAGTAGGAGTGTATTAGACACAATGCTATCAGGGAAAATGGAATGGAATCAGAACACTTTTTCTAGGTGTTTAATTTTTATATACTGAAATAACATTCGGAGTGTAACTTTATTTTATAAAACACTAACTTTGAGGATGTAACTTACCATTCGTTTTCTACTTCCCCAAATTTTTATTTTTGGTTTTCCTGATAATATTCAACTATTGTCAATAGTATTTCACCTCATTTAGGGAAAATCTGCGAGAACAATTTTCCATTAAGGAATTTTAAAAGAGGTGATACTTATTAAGAAGTCAATGTTTGTGAAGAATTGCTAGAGATGTATAAAGGGGGTTTTTGGGGGGATGTGTATGTTGGGGGGGGAAGATTCCAACATTTTGTTTTTAGATCTTACTAGTGAAACTATTTGTAGGGTAACATGCACTTCTGCAGTTCTGTGTAGGATAATTTTTCAAAGTGAATTGGAATTCAGTGGATCTGTACAGACAAGCTGAAATAAAAGTTTACTGGATTTTTCTTTTTACTCAGCTTCCAAATCCTTAGCCATTTAGTCCATCATCGAAGAAAACACCAGTCTGATGCATTGAATTCCAAGCAAGCAAATGTGATCAATTACACAAGAACAGTGTAGAGGGGTAGACTAGGTTGTCTAAGTACCCGTGCTTGTGGTTTGAAGAGGAAAAAAAGTCATCAAGGAAGGGCACCTAAGAAATTAGTGTAATCCATTTAGGAAAAACGATCTTGTTCTATTAAGCAGGAATATTCTTTGCTAGTTTTTAAAGCAAATACTAAGGTAATAATCTTGATTTTCATCCAGTAACAGTTCTGTTCAGAATTTACTTCCAGTATCAAAAGTCCCATCAATTTTATAAAAGGTTCTGTGTAGAATGGATGGATCCTAGAGATTTAAGCCACTAGCCCTTTTATAGACTAAGGGAGTCACTTTTTTTTTTTTTTAAGTACCTGTAAGTTTTCAATTTACTCTTATCAGATGCGAAATACATTAGCCCAAAACTGAAATAGATGCCTTCTGAACGCTGTCCATAGCCTTCAAGAACTACATGCTAACCCTCACCTTAAGGATTTGGCCACAAACATCTTTGTTCCTTACATAAGCCAATCAAGTACACGATTACATCCATGGCATTCTATGGAGCTCTTCTAAAATATCCAGAGTAACAATTTGGCTTTGATTCACCTTTTTTTGTACATTAAAACAAACACTACACTGTCTATATTCTCTTTTAACTGTTGTATATACTTCCAAATATCACAGCTCAAGTACCACCCAGGTATAAATCTTAGGATCATTCATCTTAGACTGTATGTCAATGTGTTGAATAATTATCAAATACTTTAATACTCACATTCAACTTCTTTTTCTTATCATATACAGGTATATTGGCTTTGATTATTAATAGAATACCATTTTTGGAGGCAATTTTAAATTTGATTTATTAGTCTATTTAATTATGTGTAAGAATGGAACATTCTTTATAAAATATTCTATACTTGGAAAAGAAAAAGCCAGTTACTTTTTATCAAATAGTCAGAGAAAGGTAAGACACCTGTATTTGAAGAACACATTTTAAAAATTTCTTAACAGAAACAAAAAATCTGTTATTTCCTAGTTACTTTGCCAAGCAATTTAAATATACTAAAAGTAGGACAATATTTCTTAATAAAAAATAGTTGACATAGAAGGTTGCAAAAATCTCATTTTATGAAAATAATGGGTGAGAGTAATAAAATCTACAGAAAGAAAAATAAAATTAAGTGTCTCTTAGGAAATATCCTGGTCAAGTTGAATGTATCTATCTATATCTTGTTTTATTGTACAAGCCAGGCTGAAATTTTATAATGAAATGACCCTGACCTGAAGCCTCCTTTGTAAATGACTAGTGCCTTAATTATTTGCATCTGTGAACTCAAATGAACATACTTAAGGATATATCAATATGCTCATAAATCATCTGCAGGCGATAAGTAGTCCAACATAGATAATTAGAGAATTTACGGAAGGCTTACTCCCTCTGTTTATCTGCTTATGACATTTGCGGTACAGCCCTAACAGCAGGATAATTACTAGATTTATTCATCAAACAAAATCACGCCTTCTGGGAATGCACAGTGACTCCGGTTTTAGGACTAATAAAGACATTTTTCACCAAAACTCAAGTACTAATTTGCTCAATAACTAGCTGCAATAAGCTTTTATGGAAGCACTCAAAGAAAAGGTTTGGCACCAGAGGGCAGATAATTAAAGGTGCAGTATCCCTATACAAAAGGATCTGAACAATTCCCTGACCATATTAAAATTTAATTGTTGAATGTTAATTGAAAAAAAAAAATAAGTCGCTTCTGTTCTCTGCATTTCAGTAATTATTCTCCTCAGATCAAAAACCAATCTGTATGTCTAACAAAAGAAAACCTAAAATATAGTGTTCTTAACACTTGCCATAGAGTACCTCAGTAAAAAATTAAAATTAAAATTCTCCCCCCAATAGTCGTCTTATACAAAGCTAGTATGCAGTTGCTTTCAATTTTTTTCCCCTTGTCTCTCTTCCTCCACCCATCAGCCACCGACACGACAGTTATAATCACTCAAATGGTTTTCCATTAAAACTCTCAACAACTTTATAAATCATAATGGCCTGGAATATTTTTCAGTGATTTGAAAAATTAAGTATTCTTTACCTTCATTTTCTCCTTCATAATTTTTTTGGAATTTTTTTCCCTAGGATTCTCTTCTATATCTAGAAAAGGGATTTACTTCAAACAGAATAGCATTCTTAACCAAACTCATTGAACATTAATTAGGTAGAGTGATCACAACCTTGTTTGCTTATCCACATAGAAGGTCCTTTCTCAAGGAATTGAGTAATTGCAGTTAAACTCCACCTATGTATATCACCACTCTGATAAAAATAATTTTGAAGTATTTTAAACATGTTTCCACATGGGACTGTTAACATGTTCCCTAGAAGCTAAGCTTTTACACTATACCAAAAAAATCAGAAATCCTAAGGCCCTTGAGCTCACTTTCTGCTGCAGAGGAATGATGAACTACACAAAATGCAGACTTTTAAACTCATATTTAATTGTTTAATGTCATGGCTCTTGGTAGAGCATTGTTGCTTGAAAAATAAATTGGGTAATTCAATTAAATGGCTACAGAAGATACATCATATCAGATGTAGAAAGGCACTAACCCCAGCTTGAACTTGACGTCCCACATCGCTTCACTTATTTGACAAATGGATTCTTGAAAATAATTGAAACACATGGCTGCCAGCATAGGTCAATAATACTTTTTTGCCATTCAGCCTCTTAACAGCTTCCATTTTTTCTTGCACTGTGCCATTCAGGGCAAAGATTGCATTTGCCTGGTAAATCATGCAAGCATTATTACTAAAATGGGACTAAATGCAATGAAAATGGACTACATAAAAGTAATGGCACTTAAGTAAAAGGAAGACCATCTACTAGGGCAAACACTAAATGTCAGAGTTAAATACTATATGACATTACTTCCATTACAAGCTCATATTATGCACATAAGAAAGCAAACTCACTAACTACAACTGCATACTACATTTTCATGTTGTTAACTTAACCAGTGTTTTCAAGAAAACTACTGTTAACCCAGACTTAAAGCAGAGCCACACATGTGCTATTTCAAGTGTTCCCCTGCATCTTGAGGTAGAATATTACATTTAGGCAAAAACTCCATTTCTACCTAAATTTTCAATTGAACATCACTAACATTTAAAAACTGATTCTTGGGCTTTGTCATAACGTGGGGCAGGGAGACGTAGACTAAATTCAAAGCCAAGAATTTTAAGAGTGTTGTCCAAATAAAAAGGTTCTGAATGGGGAAAAAAAGGAAAAACATGTGCTTCAGCCTAGATTATACAGACTGTCCGTATTTTTTCTAATTACTTCTTAAATTTAAACTACCTATTATTACACTCAAAATAGTTAAAAAGGAACTAGCACATAAAGCAGAGTATCAAGATCCAAGTAGTAAGGCATCTTTTTTTGTTTTCCATGTGGTTCCAGAGACTACCAATTTCTTACGTAATGTTTTTTGGTTTAGTTTGGTGTAGTGTTTGATAAGAAAAGGTGTCCCAGTTTCTTAATGTTCAAACCTTCAACTATTTCACAACTAGGCAATACTGCTCAGAGATAAAAATTCAATCAAAATATCTAGGATTGACTCCTGCCTCTACTCCTCTGCTATGAGCAAATTACTCAATCTTTTTATGCCTCAGTTTTCACATCTGTAAAATGAAGATAAAAGATACAAACACATGACAGTGAAAACTAAGAGGATTAAGTGTGTAATGTAGTACCTAATAATACAGGCTTAATAAATATTGTATGCAGTCAAGTATGAATCAATCTTAAGGTTTCAAGACAAAACATGTTCTTAAGTGAACACGTATGCATTTTGACACTGGAGTCCAACTTACATATTCCAGGTCAGGTTTCATTTTTCACCCTTTCTAAAATTATAAAGCTCTTTTAACTTTTCATTGATCAAACTGTCTTTCCTTTTGAAAGGCTAACTCCTTAAAGTTATACCACAAGTATCAACATCCATTGATCTTAACCTTCAGATGAACCCAGTTACCTTCAAGAGCTCATTGTGTTATTTCAGGTTCCTGAAGTTTTCCAGACAACTTTTCTCCCATCAAGGGTATTAACTACTAGGAAAGAGAACTCCTCAGGCTGCTTAAGAATATGATGATTTCCATTTTTTAAAAAAACATTATTCATTTGTTGTTTTTCCGCTTTTTTAGCAATCGCTCACCCCAACCCCTGCCACCATTCAGCCCTAACACAGCCATCCCTTGAGCCTTTTACTGGAGCTCAACACGTATTCATCTGATTAGGGGAAATCATTCAGTCAAGAAAAATTTATTAGATCTGTGGAAGTAAATTTCCCAAAACTTTGAGTTTGTCTTGGGCTTTCAGGGGGCTAAGGTTTTGTTTAAAAAATGTTATTCAAAACCCCCAAACACTGGAGTGGGTGGAAAACAGAGTAATCCTGTTTGTCCTAACTATTCGAGTAATATAAAAGAATGATTAAAAATAGTTAAAGCCTCACAGAGAAAAGATCACAGAACAATTCCACATTTCACACATCAGAATGATATTGATACATTATGGAAAACAACTGAAAAATCTAAGATTCAGATTCCTATCAACTATTCAAAAGCAGTCAATGAAATAAAGTTTATTACAAT
The DNA here is from genome assembly GCF_018350195.1 of Panthera tigris. Taxonomy (NCBI): domain Eukaryota; kingdom Metazoa; phylum Chordata; class Mammalia; order Carnivora; family Felidae; genus Panthera; species Panthera tigris. Next base: position 153,441,436 of record NC_056660.1, on the reverse strand, counting down.
TATTTTAAATTGAATATAATATTAAATTAATAAAATCCTGCTGTATTTATCTCCATACATAAAATGTTGAATTTAAGGATTATTAGGCTTACATTGAAATATTACTACTACTCTACTATTCACTGGTTACTTGATGTAATTTATTTTGCATATATGTTTTCCAAAATATTTGTTCTCCAGATGTGAAAGTCAAGAAGCATAAAACAAGAACATTTGTTTGCACATTCACAAAAATTAAATATATTACTTTTAATTACAGAATGACACTCACACAAAAATAGGATATGTGTATTAAAAAAGGTTCTTGTCTTAAAAAAAAAAAAGTCTAACGGGAAAATTTGCTGGCCCAGTAGCTTGATTTAGGCAGGGTATTTCAAAATTCTCAAAGCTTACTTTTCTCAATTAAGGATTATGGAAACAATCCTGGTAAGCCTAAAGGGTATTGAATTGTGCTTGTAGAACATTAAGCAAACATGGATATCTCCAGATTCACAAAGCTCCAATAAAACCATGTGTATGTAATTAGATCAATCAACAGGAACCATTATGAGATATATGTCAGAGGAAGGCTCATAACAAGCAGCCATATAGAGAGCATTAACTCTATCCACCTAAGGCCTAATTCACTCAATACACAGACATCACTTAAATCTATAATGGTATTAAATCTATTAATAGTGTGTGCCCTATGTATTTTTTTTAACACCAGTCAAAACAAAAACAAAAAACATAGGCAAACACTTTCTATTTTAACATACTTTGCACTAATTGACAAAAACACTGACTATTTTCCAATAAAGTATTTTTTTTAAAACAAAATAACAAATGCTATCATTGCAACTGGGAAAAACAAAAACAGAGACCTTAAACTGAAAGGATGATGTGGTATGCAAATAAGCTTTTACTTTAAAATTACACAAAATAAACAATGTAAAAGATAACTACATTAAGAAGCCAAAAGCTACTGACTCTGCTCTCAACTTCGTTTTGAATCTTGTGGCTTACACAGCCTAGGATATACCTAAACAATTAAAATAAGGTTTTGTATCATTCCTTCTAAAATATTACATTTTTGAGCTTTCATAGACATAACAGTTCATAATAGCGAAGGGACTCCTTGAATAGATTTAAATCTAATTCCAAAAGTTCAAAGACTTAAATATACACCTACATTGATTTGCTAATGCTGCCATAACCAGTACCATGGACTGGGTAACTTAAACAACAGAAATTTATTTACTCACAATTTTAAAGTCCTGAAGAACAAAATCAGAGTCTGCGTGCTTGGTTACTTGTAAGGTAGCTTGCCAGGTCTCACAGAAGACCACCCACTCGCCGTAGTCTCACAGGATCTTTCTTTTATAGGGACGCACATGTCTGTTTCCTAATCATTTCATCTTATAAGGATACTGGTTGCATTGACTTAAAGCCAACCCATGTGATCTCATTTAACCTTAGTTGCCTCTTTCTTTACAGGCCTTCTCTCCAAATACTGTCACGTTATAAGGTACTTACGAGTTATCAACTTATGGATTTTGAGGACCCAATTCAGCACCTAACAACACCTTTAACATTTCATTTTCCACTTTTTAAATGACATTTTTATTTTGAATCCAGTTAAAAATATTTGCACTGATTATTTTGGTAAATATTACAAACACCTAACATAGTGGTTGTCAAACTATAATGTTTATCAGAATCATCTGGAGGGCTTGTTAAACCACAATGGCCTGCATCCCCAGGGTTTCTGATTCAGTGAATATGGGATGGGACCTGAAAATTTGCATTTCTGCCAGGTTTCCAGGTGCTGTTAATACTGCTAGTCAGAGGACTAGACTTTGAGAAACTGATGTAGGACAAACTTTCAAAAATTATTTTTATAGCATTAACATGACTTTAAAAGTAAATTAGATAAATTCTGATAAAACCATGTAATTCCCCTGAAACATGAAACTTGATATAAAGTAACTAGTAAGTTATGATCATAAATTGGCACACTAGGAAGCACATCTGGGTATTTTAAAGACGAGTAGCTAGGATTTGAAAGATGTTTACCTTCTTTTACCCATTTCTCATGAAGAATTTCTTTTTAAAGCAATGTTACTCTGAAGAAGACATAAAGATCATTATTAATCAAGAGAGAAAACCCCAAGAATAATTATTGGAAGACAGAGAACAATGCATTTTTGAAAATAAAGCAAGGTACTAAGAGAGGAGAGTAAAACCCTGTTCTTCATTCAGTCGTCATAGATGGTCTGCTCCACTTAAAGCCCACACTGAGCACAGGGGAAATGGTTAGAAGATGAAAGATTCCTCCCATTTATAAGCCTCCTCCAGTCTGAAACAGGGAGGGGTGATTAGCTCACCAAGAGCTGTAACCGTAAGCCCAAAAGGAAGTGGACATGACTTTTCTTCCTTAAAATCAAACAAAAAGAAGAAAAAAATCCAGTCAATTTGAAGTTGTACTTTGAGATAAATACAGGCGGAAGGAGAGAGAAGCTGAGATGAAGGGATCAGCACAGGCAGCTGCACAGAGGAAAGAAGTCATGGAGGAAAGTATCGCACAAAACAAAGTGTTGTTTGGAGAAAAAAAAGTCCTGTTGGACTTTGAGACACAATTTCATGGGAGTGTTAAAGAAAATTGCTTTGAATATACCTCAACTCAATTTGAGCAACTATAAACACAGCAGGTACATGCAGAAAACTTGGTCAGCCCGGTCCCTTAACACCTGTATTATAATCATCGCAAGTAAGTTTGACTTGTGTTTATGTGAAGATGGAGCGGATGTATGAGCTGCTAACCTTCAGCTTCAATAGTGTAAGGAATAAAGCATATATTAGGTTAGCATAGAATGATTTGTATATCATTATTAAAGGCAAATATTATTTGATTGAAAATATTTATAAATTATAATTATGGTTTATAATCTATAATAAGAAAAGTCTGAATGAGTTGGTATGAGAACAGTGAGAATTCTGTTCCATTATTAATATCTAATCAACTTTTCTTGATTGTTTTGATTACAAACACTTGAACTTTTCTTTAAACAAGGCCAATTCTCAGGTTATTATGTCATTTGGCAGACATTGAGAAACATACATGTTATTGTTCTGATACTTAGGCTGTGGAATTAGGATAATTATGAAGACCAATAACGAGTCAAAGAAAGAATTAATTAAAAATCAAAGAATTTTCATTTCATTTTGAACATCTGAACAGTGTCACGATTCCTCATTAAATTACAGGAACTTATTTTCACCAGTAAAAAAACAACAACAATAAAAACACAGAACACCTTATTATTACAAGGAACACTCAGAACAGAGATTTCTTTAAAATGCATAAAACTAAAATTAACATGGGAAGGGAATTTGCATACATAAAATAAATTGACTGTAGAAGAGTATAAAAATGTGACAAGAACACAAATATCAAAATACCCAAAAGTACAGGTGTTAACTCTGCTTCTTCAGTCCTTGGCAAACCTGTACTGGAGAAAATGAATAAAGTCATCATACAGAGTGATTATTATTTATACAATCACACATAGTTAAGACAGCCCAATAAATTATTGATATATCTAACATCCTACCATATTACAGAATTTTCATAAGAGTAGTCTCAAGAATCCCTGATGATTTTGAATACACACACACACACACACACACACACACACATTTATATTCTGTGCTCTGTGCTCTTGTCTGTCTTCTTTTCTGTCCTCTTCTACAGCCAAGAGTAACATATTATTTCCTATATATCCTAGTGACTAAACACAACACAAACTTATTATTTTAAAGTTCTAGGGGCTCTGGGTGGCTCAGTGAGTTAAGCGTCCGACTTTAGTTCAGGTCATGATCTTGTGATTTGTGAGTTTGAGCCCTACTTCGGGTTCTGTGATGACAGCTCAAGCCTAGGGCCAGGAGCCTGCTTTGGATTCTGTCTCCTCTCTGCCCCTCCCCCATGTACGTGTGCTCGCTCTCCAATATAAATAAACATGAAAAAAAAAAAAAAGTTCTACAGGTTGCAAGTCCAAAATTCAGGTCTATCTTCAGAGGCTCTCAGGATTCATTTTTCTAGAGATTTCCCACATTCCTTAAGTTGTCGTCCCATTCCCTCAACAAAGCCAGCAAGTCACACCCCTGCCTTCTGCTCCCAACATCATTCACATCTCCTTCTCTGACTCTCTCTCATAAAGACCCAGTTATTATTCTGAACATACCCAGACAATGCAGGATAATCTTCCTTACTCAAGACTCTTTGTTCCTTTTGACTTCCTGGATCCATTTCTCCTACCCCTTTAAAATAAGAGTCTTAACTTAGGTCTGCAATGCAAGCAACATTCACAGGTGTTAGAGATTAGGATGTGGTCACTTTTAGGGATCATTGTTATACCTACCAGAAGTAATACAGTGCTTTATTTTTCCCTATTTCTTCAACTGTTCCTAATGCATTCCTTAGACTACTGCAATTACACTTTGGCCCCCACCACTGATCTGAAACTTTTCTTATCAAGCTCATGAGGATATCTTGCTGCTAAATATTCGAGGCAAGTTCTTACCTTCTCTGACTACTGTCTTTCATTTTTGTTGTTTGACTCCTCCTTTACTCCTCAAACTTTCTTTCCCTGGGCTTCCAGGTTGCTCTCGTAAGTTTCCCCCAACTCTTGTAAGAGTTTCCCCCAAACTCTTCATTGCTCCTCCAGAGTTTCTTTCACAAACTTCTCTTCCTTCTGTCAGGGCTGACTGTGGTCTTTTACTTTGTTCTAACCCTACCTATTTTCATTGACTCCTATGATCTCACCTGTGACTATATTTTCTGTATGGACCAATCCCAAATTTGAACTCTGTGGTCCAGCTACTTGTCCTTTTGTATGAACAAACAGAACTCTAAAACCAACATGTCCAAACGTACAGAATCACTTATGGGAAACAATCCCTCACCTCTTTCTTTTTCATTCTCTCCCTCCTTTTTTATTTTATTATTATTATTAATAATAGTATTATTGTTATTATTATTACTAATGTAAATATCCTTTTCCTGGTCACCAATCCTGAAGATGTGAAATCATTCTTGATAATAAATCTTTCTTCTTTTAAAGTTCATGTATAATCCTACCACATAATTACCAAGTTCTTTGACTTTAAGTTTGAAATATTTCTTGAATCTAATTTATCCTCACCATTTCACAGTCACGGCCATACTCCAGATCATAGTCATTCTTAGAATTTGTTTATTCCACATTCTCCTAACCAGTTCTTTCTCTCTGACATGTACAACCACACTGTTACCAAAACAATCTAATAGGCAGATATGATAAAGTTGCAATACAAAAGTATTAATTCTCTCTTCTTATTCCCTACCCCTCAACCTGTTTCTTGGGTACATGTAACTATTTGCTTTTCATGTCTCCTTGCTGCTCTACCTTTCATGCTTTTTTCCTAATTACTTTCCTCTTTATTCTGCTTTTTGGAGTGCTTTGAGGTCAAATGAGATAACATAAAAACTGGCAGCATGATTTCTAGAATATAGTAAACATTCAATAAATATTAATCCCTCTTTGTTCTCTTCCTCCTTCTCTCCCTAGAACTCTGCAGATAATTCTTCTGATCGTTGAATGTTACCAGTTCATCCAAATTTTGACCTAGTGGCCACTGGCCATCCAGAAATCAGGGACAACGTCTATACATGTCTCCTCCCTTGGATTTTGTGAACAACATAGATTATTCCTTAACCCACTGAACCACCCAGGCACCCCATGAGCAACATATATTATTCCTAAGGATAGAATGCCAATGAAACATTTGACCAACCACTTACGAATAAAATCCCAAACTATTAGTCTATGAAATACCTTAGCCAATTCTTCAGCTTCCTCAATTTACATAAACATTCTTTCTCATTTTCTTTTAAAATCTGTCAGATGATCTATAATAGGACCACTGATATATCATGTAGCAATACCATATAAACAGGATTATTATATATCCAAATGAAAAGGAAATTTCTAATCACAGAAGTTTTCCAGTTTTTCATACATGTATGAGTTTCTGCCACTTTGAAAATATAGCACTTTACTCCTTCCTATAACCTGTACTTTGGGAACTCCACAACCCACAGAAGAAACTTCTGTATCATCTCACTTCCAACCATTTCCCATCACCTCTACCATCACCAGCCTGGTCCACTTGCAGCCTGCAAATTTTTATGACCCTTACATAATATAATTCAGATTTCCTCACTCTTCTATTTCCTAACTCTCTCTGGACAAACAGCCATTGTTTTTACACAAGCCTTCCAGGGCTGACAGCATCTACCCTCTGGTTACTTCTACTGCTTCTACTGGTACTCCCACTCTCCTTGCTACAGCCCCTCTGGTCACCTGCCCCAAACATGCAGGCACACCCTAGATGAGTGCGCTTACCCACTCTTCTGAAGAAGGATGGTTTACTCTCCTTCTTCGGGTCATTGCTCCAGTGTCACCTTGTCAACCCATCCTTCCCAGGCCATCCTATTAAAAGCTGAAACTTCTCCCAGTCTTAATAACATTTTTAATATTGCTCTTTAAATGTGTCTCTTTCTTCTCCTTATTAGACTGTAAGGGCTCTGAGGATGGGGGATTGGTCATCTTTGCTCACTGTGGCATTAGTGAGCACCCCCAAAAAGTATCTGATACATAGTAGATGCTTAGTAAGTATTCGGGGGAGTACAAGAGTATCTGTGAGATTCTTTGGAGACTATCAAGCCGATTTATTTTGGTAATTTTGATAGGCATGGACAGTTTATCAGGATGGCACAGATAAATCTAATGGGAAAGAAATAAACTTCATACCTCATATTTTTGCCCAGAGCTATTCTTCAGCAACACTGTATTACTGATAGTATAATCTGGGGATTCTGTATTAGCATCTAAAAATAAAGTTAAAAGGCATCAGATCAGTTTCATGTGTACATCAACACTTCTGGGAGAAAGTCCCTGACATAAAGGATATTTTATGCTTTCACTTAAACAAAGATGAACAAGGATTTTTCAGAAATCTTAGTAGTGTATGAATTAGAATATTTTGAGCCAATGTAGTAGTAAAAACTTGCTACAGAGACATCCCATAAGGGAAGATAATCATGTTACAGGTCTTAAGACATTTAACAACTAATGTTACATCTGCATACAAAGAAAAAAAAAAGAATCTTTTGGATATTAAACCTCTTTGTGAATCTTCATAAAGCAAAAATATTTAAATGTTTTACATATCTTTTTCTCTATATAAAACTTGTTTTAATTTTAGAAGGGATTTTTTCATGTTTACTGTATAAAATACTTCTATACTATCAACTTCTATTTAGTATCCCCTGCAGTACTCTTTCTATATATCATTTGAACATCTCACTCAGATATGTAGGTTATATTAAGAGTTGGCCAATCATAATTACTCATGTGTGCCTTTCCTTCACAATTTATGGCATATGTCTTTATTTCCTACCTAAAACCAAAGTATTACAGATAAAGTACTATCTGAAAAAAATGAAACTTCTATCCTTGAAGATATTGTTAATTGGCAAATGCAATTCAACAATTGATAATCAAAACATTTTTAGTATATACAGAGCCAGATTCAAATGAGTTTGAGACCAAAAAATCCCATAATAATGAGTAAAATGGCTTTTATAGGTCACTTAACAGGATATGGGAGTTTTCAGTCCTATTCCCATCTTTAAGAAAAACAAAATTAATTAATTCTCTCTAGGCAGTTAGGAATCTGTACAATTTCCTAAGTACATGGCCAGTACAATTCACATTCACTGGCTCTCCTTCTTAGTTTTTTGTTTGTTTTGTTTTGTTTTGTTTTGTTTTCCTAAAACTATATGTAGCCTAGTCATATGTACATAACAATGTTCTTCTGTAAAAGTACAGTAACTGTAAGACTTCTCTTCTCATGGGGATCCACTCACTTAAATGTTTGGCTTTAATCAGATATTTATAGAAGACTTTTATATCACCTTATATAAAATTACCCAAATGTGGCCTAAACTGTTTACTGACTTCAAACTCCAGTGGCTAAAAAATCTAGGGCTAAGTATCTTTATGGAAAAGATTGTGATGAAGTAAATATTTTCCCAGCCCCCGCTTCCTTGATTCCCACAACATGTAATTTTTTTCAGCTTATAAAAATTTATTGAGAATTCCTGTGATGGTGGTTTTTGCCTCCCAGCCTGGAGGGAGGAACTGACACTGTAGGAAATCACTCTGAAATCACACTGTTCTAATACCTGTGGCCAACAGGGAGAGGAACAAAATCATTCCCCTCAAAATTGGTCACATTTTGTCCATCCAAGGTTTGGGAGGGCAGATGCAAAGGGGACCATCACATGTTACTGGGCGCATGTTGGGGTTGTACTGGACCTCAAGCTGGCTCCCCAAAAACCAGGTTGAAATAGATCCACTTCTTCTCTGGGGTTGGAGTTCTTGGTCAAAGCTGTCCCAGCCTGGGGGGTAAAATTTTCATCCTGTACGTTCAGGACAAGGTTGTCAGCAAGGAGAAAGATACAGTTCTGTGATATGGCATTTGTCTTGAAGATGTTTTGGGCTACCTGGATCTTGCACAGTTTGATATAGTGAGGCTTCTTGCTGGACTTCTCCAAGGTGAGCAGGTTGGGGTTAAGGGTTCACACAAAGCCCGGTCTCAAACCCTGGCCTCATCCTTACTCCTCCAGCCCTTCTCTGGGCTATCAGATCCAAGGATGCGCTCAAATAACTTGAGCCCAGTCCCACTTTGCTCCCCATCTGTGGGCCCCCTTATAGGCAGCTGCTAAAATATGTATTAAGAATCAAAGAATAGAGTGAGGTCAGTTTGGTAAATTTAGATGAAACTATATATATATATATATATATATATATATATATATATATATATATATACAGTTTGTTTGTGGATTAAACAGGTTTAAGGATTACAATGAGACATTCCTGTTACCTTCAGGTCTTCACTAATCCAAGTATGCAATTCTGTGGATTGTTAATAAGTGAGTCACACAGTTGTACTAGAGATTATGTGGAGATATTACCTTAGAATAGGCTATCCCTTCAACATATTCATATTCTTGAAAAAATATAGTGTGTGAAATCTAAGCAAAAGCATCTACTAAATAAATAAAGATGAATCTAATAGCAAATTGAAAACCACTTTCTCTTGATTAATTGTATGTTTTTAAAAGTTATTTCTCCTATAAAAATAGTCATGAAATATATTAAAATTATTCTACCATATTGTGGATAGTTAGATTAACTTCTTTTCTTCCCCAAGGAATAGATAGTTCTGAAATACCTTAGTAAAACACCAATGGTCATCTTTTAATCAAACCTTAATGCCTTGGTATTTAAGGGGACTCCCAAGGAAAGTGGTTGAGCTAAACTCAACAAAACAACCAAATCATCAGCGTATATACCATAAAACATAAAGAAAAGAAAAATGTTAACAGCTCTACCATAGTTCCCTACCCACATTCCTTCTGTAACTGCTGCAGTATATGGGGGAAATAGCAGAGGCTGATAGAATCTAGTGCCCTCTTTACAGAGAAACTAGAGACCGCCAAAATTCCTCTCTATATCCTGCTTATGCTAGCAACATTGTTCATTTCCAACATGGTATGAGTAAGAAATGAGGAAATTCTTCAGCCCTTGCCAGGTACACATCTTTATACCTTCTCCAACTAAAAACCTCAATTCTAGCTCTGTTAATCAACACAACTATTATTTCTACCCCTACAAATCCACAACTCTATGATTACAAAGGGAGGGAAATGAAAATGCAGAAAACATTATTTGTTCTAATAGAAATTAGAATTGAAACAGTAACATAAAAATACAACTATTATATGGGGTCTATGTCTCAACATGAAATAAAAAGCAAACTCAAACTGAGTACAAGGAAGAGAGTCTAATGTATAGAGATTTACAAAACATGGGAGAATACTGGGAAGTCACAGGGTTCCTGCAGTGACTAGGGGCTAGATAAATACCAAAGCATCTTTACCACTCCCACTGTTAGGCCCTAAAGAACAGGGGTTAGGGCTGTTACTAGAACCAGGTGACACAGAGAGAGGTTGGTGTGGCATGGCCAACGGGCAGGAGTTGTAACCTGTGACAGACAGATGTAGACAGCCTCAGACAAAGCTGCACGGAGGGATTTTAGAGGCATAAACACCCGAAACCTCAATGGTTCCCTTCTCTCCCATTCCAGCTGAACCTCACACACTAAATCCAACAGGAAGCCAGAGGTCAAAGAACCCTGTTAATACCCTGTGGGGTACAGAGCAAGGTAGAGAAGGATGGGAATAGAAGCTGGAGGAGTGAGTGAAGATATCCAGCACACTCATTTAAAAAAAAACATATACCGTTACCTTAAATTCTAAAGAGGTAGGAAGAGGAACACTTTGATAAGCTGGGTTCTCACTTAATTACAATTTTTTAAAAATTAAATAGTGGCTCAAATAAGCTATTAGTCATAAAAATTTGTCCTATGATACTAACAGTGGTATTTTCTTTGTGTGTTCTGTCTTTCTCAGCTTTATTACAAACAATAGGAGTTCCTGAAAAATATAAGCATAAAAAAAAAAAAAAACCCTTGTGTTGATAGATTAAATAGTTTAGGTCCTCCAAACAAAACACAAGCAGGAAAACATTGTTCTGAGACAATGTCCACTCCCTAAAACAGGATTTGATAACATGAACTTTAGCTTTTTGGAAAAAAAAAAAAAAAAAGACTCAGAATACCAATACATTGAATGGCTCAGAACTTAAGTAAAAGTAAATAAGAGAAGAAAACTCTTTGAAGAGCAGAGAGTGAATATGAGGTATTACACAGGCTTACAATGAATCGTAATAATAATAATTAATATTTATTGAAGATATTTTAGAAGCCAGGATTATTCTGTTAGGCACATTTAACATGTGGTCTCACATATACAACATACCTAAGAAGCAGATGATTATTAGTCCCATTTTACAGATAAGGAAACTAGTTTAAAAACTTGAAGTGGTTGTTCAGCCCACGTAGCTAGCAAATCACAGAGGCAGGAATCAAACTTGGCTCTTTCTGATGCCCCCAAATCGTTCTTACTTAAAAACAATAAATAATACTGCATTATTATCATTTAATTTAAAAAAGTTAGATATGTTATACTCTGTTCAGACAAAACAATATTCTTCTGTAAAATGTATCTAAATTTTAAATATTAGGCATTTTAAAAATTATAAAGTTATAAGAACAGATTTTAATTCTGGCAATTTATGGTTTATTACTTTATTTAGACCTGTAAGTTGTATTCGTTATGTCATTATTCAGATTAAAAGTAACAGATAATTTTTCTACAAAACTTACCTTTTTTTTTCCATTTCCCATCAAATAATTATTTTGTTGATTCTTTGGTAACAACTTTATGCTGATAATAACAGCTAAGTAGAATAGCAGGCAAAATAGATTGCTTCTTTTGAAAAATAGGATGATAGTAATAAAAGCATGCTTGATCAGTACAGAAAAATAAAAACAGAAAAACAGATACACATGAAGATTTATAAAATATCTTAACTTTTGTATCTTACATATGGTATCATCAGCTATTTGAATCATATGGCCTATCTTAATAACTTTCCTTGTGAATATTATATACTCATGGAGCTAATACATTGACACTCAACTATATCAAAATATAGAATGCTCTAAAATGTCTAAAATTATTTTGGAGATTGGAAAAAAAGAACTTTTAACTGTTCGACATGAACTATTTTTGTGATTTATATCTGTATCTTTAAAATTTTACGTATCAAAACATGACATGCTATAATCCATCAACTGATATAATACACCATTGTAAATCATGATGTAATAGATAATTTGCCATGGCGCAGTGCTTTCAATAATGATGTAATACAAATTTAAATGGAAGAATGTTTAATACATATACATATATTTTTAAAACTCAGCTCTCTTCTTCAAGATTGGAAGTACACTAAACATTAAACATTGTTCTTTTTTTTTCATAAGACACCAATATAATATTCTGAAGAAAATTCATAGGAGGAAATGATAGTTTTATCATTAGACTTTGTGGCGATTTCAATCTTATGCCCTTCATACATCTTAATTTTCCACATATAATAATAAAAATCTTTATGATCTATGGATAATTGGAGTGGATACGTATAATCAACCCTCAATTATCATTTCAGAGGCAAGAAAGAAATCACACAGACAAATGAAATGCTCAAATAAAAGAAGAATCAGAGAATCACAGAATTTAGAGCTGAAGGGAACTTAAAGTCAGCTACTCCGACCCCCTTATTTTACAGATGAATAAATTGAGCTTGGTGAAATAAAGGGATTTTCAAAAGATAACATGACCAAGTTATTTTCAGATCAAAGACCAGTGGGTCTTCTGGCTCAGGCTCTTTTCACCATCCTACACTGTCTTTTGAACTCCTTCCACGCGAAGTTGAACATGTGACTTACAGAGATCTAGAAACATTACAATCTTCCAACTCTGCCCACCACATTACTTTAAACTTCTATCTAACCACTGAAAATACTGCTCAAAAGTAATCACTGTTTTTTTTTAAGACATAAAAGGATGCTCGGAATATGATTTGTCAACTAGCTAATAAAAGCAATTAATTTTGTCAAATTTCACATCCTTCTGCTTAACGTATTTTAATGGACACATAGGAGACAAGAAAAACAGAAAAGCCAAAGAAAAACACACTTGAGTAAATTTCATTAAATACAAAACTCCAGAGAAATACAAGGGGACTCATTTATTCATTCATTTAACAACCTTTCTGTAAGTATTTAAATATGGTATTTTGATTTCCAAACTTTCCTTCTGATAAAATTCCCTACCAACAGACCTCAGGATACAAATGCAGTAATCAGGCTGAGTTCAGGAAACTACATTCTTATTTCTCATTCTTATGATGAGACAAATTATAGGAAACTTTATACTATGTGAAAGCAATCAGTGCCCCTGTAGGAAGAGAATGATTAATCAGAAGAAACACTGGCTTCATGGAGTTTATAGTTTAGAGGTACAGATAAAGATATAGACAAATGATAGCCACATATTGAGCCCTCATTTGATGAGAGAAGAAAATTCCTAGGATGTGACATATAAACAATGAATGACATTTTTATAGAGAGAACACTGCAGGTAGTGGGAATGGCATGTGCACAGTTAGGCAAGAGGCATACAGATAAAAGGAAAAAGAGGAAGGAAAAGTACAAAGCCAGATTGTGAATAAGTGAAGAGTGAGGTTTAGGTACACTTACAATGCATGAAGAAGTGGAGGGGGAGACTAGGCAGTAATGGTATTTTAAGATCAAATAATCAAGGATCTAAAGATCCAGGCTCAGCAATCTCTGAAAGTCCTTGATCATGGGAGCAACTTGATCGTAGTCAAAGGCTGGGATCTTTCACCTGAAAAGCAGTTTTTATAATTAATTGGAGTAAGGATAAAACTAAAAATAGGGAAACCATTTAAAACTTGGATAGCAAGACCAAATTAAACCTTCTGAATATTTATAAAAATTGGGGTGCCTCAGTGGTTCGGTCAATTATGCGTCCAACTCTTGATTTCGGTTCAGGGCATGATCTCACGGTTTCCGAGTTAGAGCCCTGCATTGGGCTCTGCACTGACAGTGACAGGGAAGAGTCTCCTTGGGATTCTCTCTCTCCCTCCCTCTCTCTCTCTCTCTCTCTCTCTTTCTCTCTCTCTCCCCCCCTCCCCTGCTTACACGCTCTCTCTCTTCTTCTCTCTCTTAAAATAAATACTTAAAAAAGAATATTTATAAGACTATAAATCTAAATTTTGTGTTTTCAGACAAACTTTATGGTATTCTATTGCTTTTTGTACATACTACATGGGTTTATATATATATATATATATATATATATATATATATATGTAATGTAAACATTATATGTGTGTGTGTGTGTGTATATATATATATATATATATAGAGAGAGAGAGAGAGAGAGAGACACACACAAACACACACATGCATATACATAGACAGTGGAAAGTATATATAAAATGTTACTGGAAGGTATTTCTGAAAAATGAGATTATTGAGGATATTTTATTTTTAATTTTACTCTTTTCTGTAATCTTTAAATATTTTACAACAAATTTGTATTCCTTTATAAGAAAAGACAGAATTATAAAATACTTTCAAAGTAACAGTCATATAGAAACATTTTAAAAAATCAGTGTAGACAAGAAAATTTTATCATGTCCTTCCTTCACTTCTAAACCAGCTAAAATTGTTACTGTGTGAAAACTAAAATACTTTTAAAAGCAGATTAACTATAACATAATAAAGTATTTGGGTGTTTTGCTGATGTTTTTGTAGGTTAAATTTCTATTATGTAAACAAGCTCTATGGTTTTGAGAGAATTAAATAAAAAGTAAAAACTGTAGATTCTATGTACTCATCTGGGAATAAATACAGAGAGGGAGAAAATGATTTAATTACAAACGGAAAACATCAAATTTTCCCAATATGACAATTTCAATGGTGACATAAATTTTTGATCATAGCAAAAGTACAAGCCATCTCATTGTTTCAACTCAGTACCTTTCCAAGTTTGGGCTCTTTCTTTTTGCAGATGATAAACCAAACATCAAAGTACCTATTTCCACACCAGTCTCTGATCAACAAAAACCAATCCGTGGATTAAAAGTGAACTATATATATATATATATATATATATATATATGAACTATATAGTTCAACTTCTGCTGTCCAAGTGTCCCTCCTTGACTATCACAAATTCTAAAAAACTTGGCCACTTCGCTTGAAGTTTTATATATATATGATATATATATATGTATATATATATATATGATATAGAAATGATATATATATCATATATAGATGTATATAAAAAAGATTATATATATCTAATCTTTAAGAAAAGCAAATTTCAGAAAGTTCGTATAAGATATTATAATTTAGTAAAAGAGAGTATGCCTTAAGAGTGATGAACAACCCATAAAATTCTTAAAAGAAAAATAATATTGCTTTAAAAGAAAAGGAAATATCTAAAAATTCAAGATAATTTTTACAAAGAAAATAACTTTAATAAAAGCAGAAAAACTGTTGAAGTGGCTTACAAGCCCATCCCTTAGTCCACCCCCCAAAGAAAAAAGATACTTAAAGGATAAATATGTGAAAAAGGATTGGTTCTGTAATAAACACAACAGACCTATGAAAGCCCAAAAGAATCAGCCTTAAAAAAAAAAAAAAAAAAAGAAAGTTAAGAATCACAAAAGAGACACATTACATAAAAATAGAGGGTAAAAAAAGTAAACAGGTCCTTTTGTTGGAGCAAATAATATTCTTTTTAAAAATTTTTTAAAATGTTTTATTTTATTTTTGAGAGACACAGAGAGAGACAGCATGAGTGGGGGGAGGAGCAGAGGGAGAGGGAGACAAAGAATCAAAAGCAGGCTCCAGGCTCTGAGCTGTCAGCACAGAACCCCATGCAGGGCTCGAACCCACAAACTGTGAGATCATGACCTGAGCCGAAGTTGGACACCTAAACGACTCAGCCACCCAAGATCCTGGGGCAAATAACATTCTAATGAGAGATGGCTGACCAGCTATGCCTATTAGATGTTCATCTTTTTAGACAAATGATATAGTAAGATTATCATTATTATTCTTACATTATATAGCACTTTGTAGTTCAGTTGAAACATTTCCCATGAATTTTATCATATGTATCTCACTGTCTCCTATAATGAATGTAGTGTCACTTTGTTATTCTAATTTTAGACAAAAGAAACAGAGACTCCATGGTGTGACATATGTCAGTCACACAGTGGGAAAGTGGCACTCTAAGACCAGATGAGCCTAAGTAGACTATTATGTACTGTATCATCCTTCTTTTTCGTGGGATTAAAAGTTCACATGATAAGAAGCAAATTTTAGGGAAGAAAGTAGTAAGATTGATTTGAGTAATACCGAGGTGAGTATAGGACTTCAAGGAGAGGCTCTCCAGTTGGCAGTTGGATATATGGGTTTATATTCAGGAGGGAGACCAGTATGGAAACTGCATTTAGAAAATAAGAAAATCTGGGTGTACATAAGATCATCCTGCTTTGTGAAGCCAAAAAAGTATTTGAAGAATGGGTAGGGTGAAAAAAGGAGGTCAGGGTATAGTAAAGTCTAAGGGAAAAAAATAATTACTTCTAGAAGAGAGTTGTCAGAAGTGAACAGGGCCAATGACAATGAGAAGAGGCAGATTGTTCAATAAGTGTACAGAGAACCATGAGAGAGCTTGGTCTCCAGAGGAGACGTGGAGAAACCAAAAGAGACTTGAGCATGTTTTTAATGCTGGTATGACAAAGGAAGCAGAGAGGAAAAGATGGATACAATTATGAGGTGCCTGGGTGTCTCAGTCAGTTAAGCACCCTACTTCAGCTCAGGTCATGATCTCAGGGTTCGTGAGTTTGAGCCCCGCCTCGGGCTCTCTGCTGTCAGTGCAGAGCTGGCTTGGGATCCTGTCTCCCTCTCTCTCTGCCTCTCTACCTCTGGCTTTCTCTCTTTCTCAAAAATAAATAAACATTCAAAAGGAATATACAATTAGACTGGGAAATAATAGATGAAATGATGTCCTTATGAACAAATGTATACAGTTACTTGCTTTAGGAATGAGGGTCTTGCTTTTGCTCCTTGTTGAGAATGGGAATATATTTGGTGTCAAGATGTGTTTTGTTTTTTTTTATCTCATTTCCCCCAATTTCTCTGTGAAGCAAGAATTACAACCATTTGCAGAGTGTAAATACTGATGTGGTATACTAAAAATTTGAAAGAGAAGTTTCAACATAGAAACAATCAATAGAAAAGAGAACCAACTGAAGAAAAAAGGATTACCAGATAGCAAAGAGGATCCAGCTAAGATTGGAGATCATGAATTTGCAGTGGTTATACAGTGTGACTTTTTTCCCATCAGCATTCAGCAGCCCAGATATAGTGTTAGGAAAGATGGATAACTGGATTGAGTTTGAATTAGAATTTTGAAGAACAAACAGAAACGGAAGGGAGGAAATGGCAAACAAGAGATTGAAGCGATTGGCTGTAGTCTATATTGGATAGCAAAGCAAGTGAAGGCAAGAAGGTTTCATTCTAGGAAAGAAGTACACGGGTCAGTGTATTAGAAATCTTGACTTTTTGAAGCATAAGTATAAAAAGAAATCTCTTTAGAGTCAGAACATTTACAATTCTGGCTTGCAAATAATCTTAATCTCTAAAAGCAATATCTGATATTAATACACAGCTTTGCAGAATAATCATAGGATTTTGTGACATAAGCCTTAAACTGCATGAGTCAAAGACATATTCAGTCAAGAGAACGAGAAGATAAGCACAGACTGGAAGAAAATATTTATAAAACACACATCTGATAAAAGAGTGTTATCCAAAATATACAAAGAACTCTGGAAACTCAACAGTAAAAAAAAAACAAATCACCCACTTATAAAGTGGGCCAAAGACTTTAACAATTCACCAAAGAAGGTAAACAGACAGTTCATAACCATATGAAAAGATGCTCCAATCATATGCCATCTGGAATACGCAAATTAAAATGAGATACAACTATACACCATTAGTATGGCCAAATTCCAAATACTGAAAACACTAAATGCTAGGGAGGATGTGGAGAAACGGGAAGTCTCAAACACTGTTGATGAAACTGCAAAACAGTATAGCCATGTTGGAAGACAGTTTGGTGGTTTCTTATGAGACTGAACATACTCTTTCCAAATGATTCAGCAATCCCACTTCTTGGTATTTACCCACAGGAGATGAAAACTTATGTCCATACAGAAACCTGCACATGGACGTTTATAGAAGTTTTATGCATAATACTTGGAAGCAACCAAGATATCCTTCAGTAGTTAAAGAGGTAAATAAACTCTGGTGGAAGCAGACAATGAAAGAAAGAAGAAGGGAGCTATTAAGCCTTAAAAAGAATCTTAAATGCATATTATTAAGTAAAAGATGCCAATGCGAAAAGTCAACATACAATGTGACTCCAGCAATAAGACATTCTGGAAAAGACAAAACTATGGAGAGAATAAGAAGATCATTGGTTGCCAGTGGTGGTGAGGGATGAATTGGTGGAACACAGAGGATTTTTAGGGTAGTGAAACTACTCTGATACTATAATGATGGATACAAGTAATTATATATTTGTCCAAACCCATAGAATGTACAACACCAAGAGTGAACCCTAATGTACTCTGGACTTGGGGTGATTACAATGTGTAATATAGGCTCATCAGTGTAAACAAATGTACCATGCTGGTGGGAAATATTGATAATGGTGAGGCTATGTATATGTGGGGGCAGGGAATACATGGGATATCTCTGTACCTTCTTCTCAATTTTTCTATGAACATAAAACTGCATTAGAAAATAAATTCACGTTGGGGCGCCTGGGTGGCTCAGTCGGTTGAGTGTCCGACTTCGGCTCAGGTCATGATCTCGTGGTTTGTGAGTTCGAGCCCCACATCAGGCTCTGTGCTGCCAGCTCAGAGCCTGGAGCCTGCTTCGGATTCTGTGTCCCCCCTCTCTCTCCGCCCCACCCCTGCTTGTGCTCTGTCTCTCTCTGTCTTTCAAAAATGAATAAACATAAAAAAATTTAATAAAAAAATAAATTCATGTCAAAACAAAACAAAACATATTGAGTGTGAAGTTCCTAACTATATGAAATAATGTACTCTTTGGCTAACTACTTTATCATATTTCCTACAAAAGCCCAAATTGGTGATGATATATTCACAATAAATTGAGTTCAAACACATAAAATTTAAAATATCTTCTGGCTTAACACAGTAGTAGTTCTCAAAATGTTGCCTCCAGACCAGCAGAATCAGCAAACCTTTGGACTTTGTTAACATTGTAAATTCTTTGCCACCTACCCTGTTACTGAATCAGAAATTATGGAGGTGAGACTTAGCAAAATGTTTTTTCAAACCCTCCAGATGGTTCCAAAGCACATCACCGTGTGAGAATTCCTGCAGTACAGCAAACTCATTGGTGTAAACTGACTGGCCCAAAAGGTCAGCCTGGATTTCTTTCTATAAGTGATTTCAACTTTATTCTTTCAAAAAACTTTATTTCGGGGCAATTTCTTACTATCAAGGACATATTGATGAGACATGAAAAGATTCAGTGGCTATGCAGCTAAAAACAGAAACAAAAAGAAGCATCATAGAACTCTGAATAAAAAAAAGAAACTTCAAATTTTGATAGAACACTCTGGGTTTATGTAGCTACAAATATAGGTGGCTTTGTTTTCTTCCATGTTGGCTGTTAGACATATTGTCATCCATAAAAGAAAGACATCAAGGGCTTTCGTAGATGGTAGAAATGGTTATATAATTTCAACAAGATACAGCAAAATCCCAAAATTAACGAAACAGAGGCAGTGGATGGGGATTTCCTGGTCCCTGTATTCTGCCTCCAAAGCGAAGGTTGTAATGAAATCCTGGGGATGTTATTCATTACCCTTTAACAGCTCTAGAAGTATTATGAAAAAAAGAAGGAGAAAGGAAAGAGGGGAGCAGGAGAGGAGAGAATGTGGTTGAGAGGCTGTGATGCGTCTAAGAGAAAATAATTGACAAGTACAGGTGTTAGGTTTCTTAAAACGTGGGAACAAAGGCCAAACATTGTCCCAAGGCATAGATTCTCTAAGAAGATAAGTAACAGTTCAAGACAATTCAGCAATATTATTGTCATTCTGTGATAAACAATATTGTGATTTCTTGTTAAATTGTATCTTCTGCTTTTTCTTTCTTCAGCAGCTATAGCTAAGGATGGTAAGACAGAAGTAAAACATCCAACATAAAACAACTTTCTAGTTTATCCTCAACGTGGTTCCTTTGAACTAAGGCTAACATAGAAGCAAAATAGATTCCTTAATAAACATTGACCTTCCATAATAAATCTCTTTTAGTAAATAACTCATTATATCATAGTGACCAGGAACTGAATCAAAAGGAAATAACCAAATAATGGGGAAAAGAGAGGGACCCAAGATAAGCAACTGTTTAAGGTTACTTATGAGTTAACAATATTTCCATTAAAGCATCTCATTTACAGTGGAATGCAATAAAACTTTCACTGGTGTTTTTAAACTTTCAGTTGTAGGACTACTTTTTACGGCAATTTTTCAAATCAATTACTATGAAGTTAAAAAATCCAATAAAATATTTAATATCAAATTTAGGATGACATTCTTGTGGCATGGTATAAGTCATGAGTATACTGTAAGCTCATAAACAACTAATACATGCACAAAATATTCAGAATTTAATCATATAATTGGTATATAAATTATTGTAAATTATGAATTACTGTGAGGCCCTGTACACTGAAACGAGACTATTCTCACAGTCATCTATACTACACAGTATCTTAGATGCAAAGCCACTGCATTTGCATTTCTGTAACAAAGAACATCATTTTCTTGAAACATGTTATGGCCTGGCCTCATTAATTCAGAAAAAAGAAAATACAATTAAAGAGAGTCTTCCGAGGTTCTAAAGTCATCTGAATTTTGGAGTGGTTAATGACATGAGTGTTATTAGCTTAAATTAATCCTATTACTATGGTAGGTTATAAGGAAACTATTCATATTTTAATCTAGAAATTTTGCTGTAATTCCATTTGATTTCTGTGAGAGACATTTGGGACCAAACATAATATTATATATATATTATATATATAATATATATATGGCATGAAAATGAGAAATCTCAGTATTGCACTCTATGTTGGCTAGAAAACTAAGAACATTGACTATTTTTCATGTTAAATTTCTATTCTTTTAGTTAAAAATAAAAGAGCTAGTTCTTTAAAATGCATATGTAACTATATCTCTATCTGTATCTATAATATTCATTCGTCAAGTTCCTCATATGGGAACTTGCACTTAACTTTCCAACTTGTTTCTTTTCATCCCACATGACAAGTACAGATTCACTTTTTGAATGATGTGCCCGGTTTGTATGTTTCCCATATAACACCATATAAATATCTCACTTTTGGAAGCATATAGTTTATTATAGGATCACCTTAAACTTGCCATTCTTCTCCGATCTTATAATACATTTTGTAATAGTATATAGATTCCGTACAATTTGGGGACTTACTGAGATTTCATTTCCAACATGTGAAGCATTTCAACTTACACGCAGCTATGATAGCACATCAACACTTGTACACAGGCTACAAAGTTTTCCCACTGAGATACTTGAAAACACTCCTTTAGCATGCTTTCTTATTTCTTATTGTTTTCTTGAATGAAAAAAGAACAATGCTACATAACAATAATTTAATATTAATATGGGTAAGTTAAACATAAAACTTCATTGTCATATTAAATGGGTAAAGGTTTTTTGAAGTATGGTCAATTTATTGATTTGAGCATGTAAAACTGTTCCTGTGACTTAGGCAGCTTTCTTTTGTTACATCAAGAATGGTAATTTTATTGAGAAAGACACAATAGAAGATGATTGATTGTCTGCTTTTGTCATGGAGATGAATTATTGCAGAATGCATACATGAAAAAATAAAAGCATTGTTCTATAAATTGGCCCTTGATGCTTTGTTCATTTCAGTTCATTGTTCCTAGAGTCTAGCATGAGCTAATACCAAATAGTATAGTAAATAAAGGCATTTTTTTTTTTTGCTGAAGCAAAATTACTTTCTTCACTAATGAAACTCAGCTTTATGAAATAACAGTGTCTGCCAGTATGCTACATTTAAAATGTATAATTTAATCTATGCCAAAAGCTGAGTAGTAACAGAAAGTTTGCATAGCCATTATCATTTTATTAAATTAGTAATAAGAGTGCATAATGAAAAATGAAAAACTTTTTATTTAAAACTTAATGGGAAAGCAGCTCACAAGCAATGCAAATTAAAAAGTGGTACATTTAATTTTAGACAGTTGAATAAAATCTATTAAGAAAAAATATAATTGTCAGTAACCGTTGAATGACTTCAATAACTTTTTAATCAAAAAATTAGAATCATGACTATCAAATTTTCTAAGACTTTTTAAAAAGATAAAATATTAGAATACAAAAAAGTTTCATCAACCTTTATGTCTCTAAAACAAGACATAAAATACTCCTTTTAAATAGATTAATGTCATGCCAACTTGTTATTTGCTTCTAGGAGAAATTATTTCTTTCTTTATATTTGAGGCATGGATAATATCTAATGTAATTAATCTGTTGTTTTATGAAGTTTGCTTTTTAGGTAGATTTCAATGTCAGTGACAGTTGGATCTCTCCAGCTACGTTACTTATAACTTAGTGCTTTTTTTTTTTTTCTGATGCACTGTGATTTGCTGAGAGACAGAACACTTCATTCTAGATACAGCTATCACCTGGTGTTTGCTAAATCACTGTGAAATTCTTGCAACAGCTGTTTGTTCCTGGGGAAACATTCACTTCATATTGCAGCAATAAACTGATCATTGCCAATTAAATGCCCATTAATTGTGTAAGCAAGGATTACTGCCAGATGTTTACATTAGAAAGAAAAATATCCTTTGCTATTTATTTTCCACTTAAAGCCATCCCTTTTCATGTAAATAATTATGTATATGAGTTTTGGTTTTTATAATAGGCCACAAATTTCAGTTCAAAAATTAATAAACTATCTCTCCATAGGTTTGCTGTAATAGAGCATAGGCTAGGCTACATCATACCTATAATAAAAAGAATAAATTTGAGAAGAATCACTTTTTCAATGCAAAAATAATTCTGAAACATTATACAGTGACTCAAACTTTCTAGTTAATTTGCTATATTACATGTTTCCTAGAACTTGTCTTTATTTCCCTTTATTGCGTTTGGAATTACAAGCCTATGAAATTGTGTTCTTAAAAGTTAAGATAAAACAAACTCTCTTACACAGCCTATAATGGAGAAGAAAACTATAAAACTAAAAGAATCCATATTGAAACAAAAGCAAGTGGTGGTTTTAGATTTTTAGCTAAATCTCACCACCTTTGTACTGACCTGGGGCTTCCTTTGATCTCAAAATATGAAATTCTTCTCCACAATGCAACAGTGATGAGAATGAAACATGCACTTAATAATATGTTGTCTCAAGTATCTTATTTCTCAACACCAAAACAAAATGGCAAATAAACATTAACTATAATGAATATATTTATTACCTCTTTTAGTGTCTAAATAAATGGCAAAAGTTAAAAAAAAAAAAAGTGCTCCCCTAGCAATGCACACCTATAAATCATGTTTTTTAGATAGGAGAGCTTTCACAGAATACATCATATACACATCTCCTTGCAGTTGTGCCTTTATGTTTTTCTACAGAATAGCAAATTCCTATACACGCCCTCCCTGTTAGAGTCACTGATCCCAGCCCGTCATACCCCAGCCACACAATGTATGCAAACAACAACAACAAAAAGATTAGGTGGCATTCTGTTCCTCACCAGATTGAACCACACCTTCTCTTTGGAAGGTGATCACAGGACACATTCAGAGCTGGGGAAGACATGAAACAGTAGCATCTGGCTCCTTAAATATCTCCACAGGCATTTGTAATGGCATCTTTGAAGTTTTCTCTGCATCTGTCACATGTTTAGACTGCACATTGACTGCCCCAGCTGAGCACGATTTTGATTCTTTGAGACTTTGAATAGTGTAATCTGTTTAAGAATAAGGCTCGGGAAAATCCCTCATAATATCCATACACAAGCTCTTTCATGATTAAAAAAAGGGGGTCCTCATTCCCATAACTGTTATTTTTTATGCTGAAATGATGCCAGCCTTTGAGTTAATAATACAGCCTACAATTACATTCCAGCTTTGCACATTTTTTGAGAACCTGTACTCAAAAAATCACATCTTGTCTAGTTTTTTTTTAACCAGTATTATAGAAATTACTACTTGAGAAGAAGGCCTCTGTAAATGTGATGTGTGCATAATCATCTTGGCACCCGATTATAAAAGAAATCTGACCACTGTCAACTCACTTTGAAAATCATTTTTGATTCAACCTATTGAACATCAAGTGCATCAAGTGCAGAATATAAGAATAAAGGGTGATTTGACTTAAATGGTAGTTTGAGTGCTATTGACTTTGCATCTATTAAATTAATATACTTCTAACAATTAAGTCATAAAGACTCTATTTAACCCACCTCTATAAGTGTACAGACTATTTCCTACTGTTAATGGGTCCTTGGATATATAAATACAAATTGGGACTATTAAATGGAGCTTAATTCTCTTCAATTGCATGATTGTCCTATTTTACATTTTTGAAGTTGACAAATTTTGTCTTCATGTTTCTAAACTCAGTATTTCTATTTTCATCAAGGAACTGTCTAGTAAGTTCATTGACACCAGGGATCAAAGTCTTACTCTTTTACTCTCCTTCAACATTTACTATTTTAAAAGAAGATAACATGAAGAAGGAAGTGCTTCTAATGATTAATTTGAGGGTGTGTGCATGCATGCGCACACACATGCACATACACATACACACATCCCAAAATAAACAGAAAACAATAGCTGCTTTAAGAAGGAAGTTTTTCCATCCACATTCAAGTTTACCACTTCAGCCGTCATTTTCTCTGTTGATAAGATTACCCTGACTGTATAGATTATCTCATAATTCATGACAAGGGGTTTTTGTTTTGTTTTATCAAAAGGAACATAACATTTAACTTTAAAAATGTAAATACAAAACCAGCACCAGAGGAAAGATGACAGAGTATACTCCTACCATGAACACCCTGAGGTGAGGAGTAGTGTAAGACAAATGAATATGAGACAGCTGGAAAAAGCAGGAACTATTTGTGAAGAAGAAATCCAGATCCATACTCTATTCCAAATGAAGAGAATTAAGTGTTCCATTTATTCTTCTGGAATGCTTCCCCACTGCCTTCAGAAGTAGATCATTAATGTGGACCAGCTTCTTTCTCTTTCTGCCAACTTTGAAGGTAACCCTCTCCAAAGACTCAGATGACTAAAAGCATTATATCCACCACAAGGGTTACCATGTAATGTGGTTTTGTTTGTTTATGTTTGTGATCTTCATTCTATGCCTGTTTGATATGCAAATGAACAATTAGCACGCATATGTGTCTTGATATTCACACCTCTGTGTCTCAATTCAGGTTTGGGAGAATGGTTGGTATAAAATGAGGGGCTTGGGATTCTTATTGAATCCATGTCGTGGTCCTAAGTATAATACAAAAATATGAATATGCTTCACGTTCCCAGAAAATACAGTAATGAAAGACCATAATGGGGAAGTGTAGGTTCACTGGTTCAGAGGCCCTGTTACTTCACAAGTTAAAAACACAGAAAAATGTACACCGTGAACAAACTTGGCTTATATCTGTAAGTGACAAAAGCCACTTATGGCATTGGTTGGCAGGAAGTAATGTGAAGCATGAATGGGAAATCCTTTTCAAGGAATAACTTGTGAGTCTTATCTTTGTTTTTAAGTGTCCATGCCACACAGATTTTTTTCCCCTCATTTTCTTTATGGATAACTGAGGAAGAATTCTGGAACAAATTACTGATTTTTATGATTGTTACAAAAGAAACTTAGATAAGAAACTCATTTACTTAATATCAAAAAAATGAAGGTTTAAAAGAATAAACTATAAAAGACGCTAGGAGAAAGAGTCTACAGATTCTGAAGGAAGATATAGAGAGGAAGATTCAGAAAAATCCTACAATTATATTAATTTAACCATTTATTTATTTAAGAAACTTTCATTAAGTTACTACTACATTCCAAGGATTGTGAGAAAGCATAAAGCAATGGGGAAAAAATACTAATTTGCTGAAGATTTTAAGTCTTCCACTGATTGGATGCTGAAGAATGGGCCCTTCTGCAAGTATGAACATTAATTTTCTCATTTGTAAAGTAAGAAGAGTGAAATAGATACTAAGTATCCTCCAGCTTTGAAGCTCATTACTGAAATTTTCATTTTTCAATCAGATAGCGTGCCATATTGTACATGCAGCCATTGAGTCTGTAGAGTGCTACTCCAGACTCCACAAACTGAGTAGGGCGTTTCCAACTGTACTCTCAAAATTCAGCTCCTATCATGAGATTACTCAGATATTCATCCTCAAACACAGAACTCTTGGAAACAGAAGAACATGATACTTAGAAAGGGAGCACAAAAAAAGAGATACCCCAAAATCCAAACAAAATGATACCCTCATGTCCAGAACAAAAGTATGCCTCCAAATTTACCATATGAATTTGACAAAATCTCATGTATGTTTTCTGAGACATTACTCCCACAGTATTTTTCAGAAGAACAAATGAGTCTAAAACATTTTCTACACTACTGATCTTAAAGGTTCAGGAATGACAGTTCTGAGAAATCTTACAGATTAAAAAAGAAAAAAATTTACTGCTTACCTTGCCCAAAGTTATCTAACTAAACACATGATTGTGGAATCCAATTTAGAAAACAATGTAGTAGGAAATTAAACTAAGATTTAGCTTAATGGGTCTCAGAACAAAACCCTAAGGCAGTTAAGGCTAAGACACCAATGAAGTTTCCATTCTATAGCCTGCACAAAGGCACATAGCCAAGAAAGTGTTTGTTGTTAAACTTATCAACCATCCCACAAACCTCAATACTTCTGCTGTGGGTCAAAGGGGAGTCAGGTGAGTGCGATGTACCCCTTATCTTTCAGGGAGGAAACACTGCTTTAATGAATAGCTATTAGTGCTACAAAGAACACAGGTTTTTGAAGCATAGATACGCAGTACAATGAAGCCTCCTATAAAGCTCCATGGGCAGGTGATTTTACATATAATTGGACTGCATCTTAAGTCTCATCTTTCATCAGGCATACATCCCAAACAGCTAAGGACAAAATTTCCCATTTTCTGCCCCAGAGAGGGATCTGTACAGGAGAAAGTAAGACTCAGGAAAGGCAAGAAGAGTGGGCAGAAATTTCTTGAGAAATAAGCAAGTAGCAAGTAGATTCCCACCTCTACCATATCCTCTCTACCCAGTATGGATGGGGACAGAAAACAGAACATCACGTTTGATTTTGTCAATCACTCCTACAGAACCATTAACAGGTCTATTAATATGTAAACTCGAGCAGACAAATACCAATAGGTGGTGCCAAAATCTGGCTAGGGTAGACGCAACCACTCAAAAGCACCCAGGGAACTCTTGGCCAATTAGTAGACAAATCTGCCCCAATCATGTCACTACTCTCACAAAAACATGATCCCACATCCATTTTACCTAACTGAATTTTTTGGGCCCAAGTCATCAGTTACTAGTAAGGTTTTACTACGCATGAGCTTGAAATCAGTGATAATGAGCTCTGGTGGCCCTGACCATGCTGAATAACTTCTCTGGAATAAAGTTTCTGAGATAGTTGCTTACTAATCACCTCCTGGCCCTGTGAATCGTTTTGGAGTGCTTCTGCTGCAAATGTATAAAAAAGTGATAACCAATGTCTTAAATATGAAGAGCCAATTTTTCTCACATGAGAAAAAAAAAAAGCTGTTGACACTAAATACTGTTTAACTAGCTCAGTAATTCAGTTCCAGTGTATCTATTTTTTGGCTTTTCCTTCATGGATGCACACTGCCACTATAGCTCAGGCATCATTTTTACATGGACAAGAAGCGGGGGGCACGCCTGGGTGGCTCAGTCTTTTAAGTATCTGACTTCGACTCAGGTCATGATCTCACAGCTCATGAATTCAAGCCCCATGTCAGACTCTGTGTTGACAGCTCAGAGACTGGAGCCTGCTTCAGATTCTGTGTCTCCCTCTCTCTCTGCCCCTCCCTTGCTCATGCTCTATCTCTCTCTCTAAAAAATAAATAAACATTAAAAAAGGAAACTGAAAAAAAAAAAAAAAAAGATGGGCAAGAAGGAAGGAACATATCAGCCACAACTTTCACCTTTACCACTGAAAGCAACTGGCTTCCCAGCAGGCTGCAGCAGATTTCTACATTAGCCCAAGCTATCACATAGTCACAAGGGAGCCTGGGAATGCATGGATCAAAAGCAAGGGTATCCAGTATCCAGGATGGTCAAAGGGTCCAGAGCAGCCACAAAGAATGGCATATCCCTCCTAAACATAATCCTACTTTTTTTTTTGTTGTTTATTTATTTGTTTTGAGAGAAGAGAGTGAGCAAGTGCACATGAGATGGGGAGGGCCAGAGAGAGAATCTCAAGCAGGCTCCACTCAGTGCCGAGCCCAACATGGAGCTCCATCTCAGGAACTGTGAGACCATGACCAGAGCAAGTATCTAGAGTTGGAGGCTTAACCAACTGAGCCACCCAGGCGCCCTCATAATTTTACATTCTATGGTCATAATTACACAGAGCATGCCAAAAGTGAAAAGGAAAGAAAGAAAGAAAGAAAGAAAGAAAGAAAGAAAGAAAGAAAGAAAGAAAACCGTCTAAATAATAAAACTGACATTTGTTTTTCTCCCTGACAAAAAGGTTTTTTTAATTTCAGTGTCAAACAATGGTGTCAGGTGTTTTCTATTTAAATGGATTGTGAGTAATAGTGACTTACATATAGCAGTGTTAATCAAAACAATGCCAATCTCCTCTGACGAAAAAATCTCTGTGAAGGAACTGGTGATAATTTTATTCGAATCCAAGGTTTCTCTCTTTGACAAAGTGACTATCCTCCCTGATGTTTCCAGGACATTCTCAATTGTTTGTTGTTTCAGTATGATTGCTAAAAATACCTCTTTCACTTTCAAAATGTTCTGGCTTAGCAATAAATTATATGACCACCTGATCTATTACTCTTTCTATGCTAATGATTTTTAAACTTGTATCATTAGAACAAATCATGTACCTGAACGACAGAACTCCATTAGGAGAAGCCTAGTCAGTATCTCCGCCAGGATGTTTCACCAAAAACTGAGCCATCCCAAAGCAAACTTATGTCATCTATTCAATGGCTCTTCCCAAATCTTCTTTTCTTGTTAGTCAAAGGCCTAAAAGATTAGACAAAAGACCACGCACTTTCCTTTAAGTACATGTTCAAGCTGTCTCCTTAGCCCTGCTTCACACACTTTCAAATCGGGAATATGGG
This sequence comes from Panthera tigris, assembly GCF_018350195.1. Lineage (NCBI taxonomy): Eukaryota > Metazoa > Chordata > Mammalia > Carnivora > Felidae > Panthera > Panthera tigris. Next base: position 153,412,267 of record NC_056660.1, on the reverse strand, counting down.
AAAATCATTTATGAGCTTTTTTTTTAAAGATTTTATTTTTAAGTAATTTCTATACCCAATACTGGGGCTCAAACTTACAACTCCAACACCAAGAGTTGTATGTTCTACCAAATGAGCCAGGCAGGCACCCCTCATGGATGAGTTTTAAACAGACAATATTAATGAATGATTTCCCCTTGTTTTCACAGTAAAGATCCAAGGTTTCCTATGGTCTACAAGATTCTTTATGAACTGGCCTATACTAATCTCTTAATTGTCATGTTAAACCACTTTTCCCACATTCCCATTACTATCCTGGACTATGTTCAGTTCCTTGAAAGTATCATTTTCCCTCCTGGCTTATGTCCTCTGAATATCCTGTTCAATCTGCTTGGAGCAGTCTCTCCCATCTTTGATACCTATCATCTTTCAGACCTCAGCTCCAACATTCTTTCATCAGGGTAACATCCCTTACACTCTAAAACTAACTGTTTTATACCTGAAATATACTATACTTCCATACATTTTCCTTCCCAACATCCACTTTAAAGTTTGTAAGTTCAAACCTGTATGACTGTTTGATAAGAAATTATCTCCTAGACTAAACATTTTTTATTGCATCTTTAGCACAGCGCTTTTATTTAGTATATTCTTTTAAAAAAATTTTAATGTGTATCTTTATTTTTGAGACAGAGAAAACGGGGGAGAGGCAGAGAGAGAGGGAGACACAGAATCTGAAACAGGCTCCAGGCTCTGAGCTGTCAGCACAGAGCCCAACACGGGGCTCGAACTCGTCAACTGCGAGATCATGACCTGAGCTGGAGTCAGACGCTCAACCGACTGAGCCACCCAGGCACCCCTATTTCATATATTCTTAATAAATATTTACTACGTATATGAATGCTCGAATGGTAGTATAATACATGAGCGTGATAGTACCAGATCATATTTAGTCTTTACCATCAACAGACACTCCAAGTGAAAGTCATCCTTTCAGAAGATAACCTTAAAATATGAGATAATTACAATTTCCATAAAAACAGTTGTGATTTTTTTAATTCAAACACTATCCAAACTTTATTCTTATTTAATTCACTCTGATATACTGGATTAATGATTGCTTAATTGTATAGAATAACACTTTTAGATGTATCTTAAAACCACTTAAATTTTGAAGAGTGGCACCTTATCCTATGAATTTAGACTTTTTTGAGGCCTACCTTATATGACATTTCATGATTTTAGATATATTTGTATATCTCTTTCTGATTACAGCAGTCTCTGGGATGTTCCACGTGATTCCCTTTACCAGGCAGATGAATCCATCTATCAGCCACTGTAAGTGTTGTCTGCTAACAGCTCACAGCTGACCCCTTCACCAGAGACTTGCCCTTGGCTGATGGGGGCCTTCTCTTTTCTAAAAAAGAAGATGAAATAATGAGTTCCTGGCCACCGGGTCGCCAAATAACTAGCACATTTTGACACATATAAAAGTACTAATAAAAAATAACATTTCAAAAAAGCATTTTTCTTCCAAATAAAATATTTGTCATTGCTTTTACAAAACTGCAAGACTTGGTAAATGTCACTTCAAAATTTAGTTTTAGGATTGAGATTTACAAAGGTAACTCGGTATGCCAGGAGGAGAAATTCTGCCTTCTGCCTACTCCAGCCCAGTGTAGATTAAGACATTAAATCATTCTAATTTTATGATGTGTTGAACAAATAAATTTAAGCAATGATTAGGTCATTAGTTCATATAAGAACAAAATCAACGTGGTGCTATCCATGAAAAACAATATATTGAAAAAAGAACTCAACAGTGTTAACAGTTCAACTCTTATTTTAGAAGCCATGGGGAAAAACAAAACTAAAGGGTTAATATACAGTGGCTCAATCTAGTATTCTGTATCAACTGGACTCTATCACTTATAGTTCTCTAGAGATCCAGTAAGTGTTCATCAATTAAAATAAGAGAAAAAGATAAACAACTCTTGTCAAGATGGCTATTAATTTCAGAAGTATAGCAAGCTGCTTACTTGGTCTCAGCTTGCTCCCTGGTGAATAAAACTGGTCGGTATATGACTTGACCATAGTTCACATACCATGGCAGCTCCAAGTCTCAGAAGTCTAAGATAAAGACTGCAGAGAGTTCTAGTGTCAGAGATCTCAGCCAAGGGTTTTCTTGGAGGGCAGTACTGTAAGGTCAACTTCAACTGTCAAACTGAAAAAAGCATGATGACAAATACATATGAAGTATTCTTATTTAACACAAGAGGACTTAAGGCCATTATCTAGACATTAATGTTGTGGCAAAAAAAAAAATCAACAAATAAATTAAATTTGATCCAATGATATGTCCCAATTTAGGAACCTATTTAGGAACTTCCTGTTGTAGATTCCTAAAATTTTAATACACTAAAAAACCAATTCTACTTTGAATATGCAATCAGTAGCCACAGAAATGCTTTATTAGATTCCATTATATCTTTCAATTATTTTTAGAATAAGAAAAAGAAAATGAGGCAAGCTCATCATCGAATAAGCTTATACAATCTTCTTCATAATTTGGTTTACTATTCACACTCTGATATTAATATATGTAACTATCTAGATGCCACCCTTTCTGTTTTGAGCACTGCTTTTATTTACAAGATTAGATTTCAACGTTAAGGACACTAGAAATAAATTGAAATTAATTTTTCTACCAAAAAAATCGAATAAAATCTTTACCTAAAGTAGGTAAAAATAAAACCAACTTTTCTGCAGGATGCTGATTTGGATAAACAATGAAAAACTCCTAAATTGAAAACCATTCTTTTTTTTAAGTTTGTAGTAAAATAAAATCAAACTCATGGCTATCCGTTCATTATACTTAATGAGGTTATAACAATATGTTCACTTCAGTGGTCATTAACTTCAACCTTAATTGGCAATTTTCACAAAGATGTTTCTAATTTAAAAATCTTCTGGGTAGAAGATATCAATCAATGATAAAAATAAAATATTCGCAGTATCATATGTATTTTCCAATATTGAAAATAACAGTGCTATTACATGTAATATAACATTATTATGGTGGGTGTTTCTCTTGAACAACACATGCCACTATGTTTTACAAGACATCTTCAATGTTAGAAAGAATATTAACCAAAGAAGAGTGAACACTTTACATGACATATCATCACACTCCATATAGGTGGACATCTGCTCTGCACCTGTTGCAGGGAAATAATGTTTCAAAACCAAAAATCCAAGTACTCCTTAGCTACCTGAATGTTAAGAACTCTCATTATTTTAAATGTCATTTCCCAATGGAAATCCTGGAAACTTCAGAAAAGGGAAAAGGAAATGTGGGTGGAAAACAGAAACGAAATGCAGGAGAAAAAAATTAAGGAAAGGCAAATGTAACAACGTAAGTAATGAGGAGTTTTTACTATAAATGAAAACTCCATGCATGATATTTTGGAATTACCTTTAGCCAAAACATGCCAGATATATAAAGAGAGAGTTTTCAGTTAATAAATCAAGCAGTGAGTCTAGTTCCGTCACCACTGTAACTCACCTTAAAGGAAATCCTTCCCCGTAATTGTAGAGATGAGACATTTCCTAACAGTTGATAGAAAGATAATTATCTAACAGGAATTTTCAAAGTTATAAAGGCACATTATAGTTAGAGTAATGTTATTAAAAATCAAATTCACAACATCAACAGATCCTTCCTGCGCCATGTAATTACATTACAGACACTTAATTGAAATAAACTGGAAATAAAACCTGGCCTAGCACAGACATGTACTGATGGTTAAGACTCAGCAGGGTGGTACTAAATCATTAAACTCAGTCTTCACATATGTCTACCCACTATGTTCTAAGAAAATATTAAAAATAAGGACACTAACTCAAACGCATTCATATGTACACATGCATATACAATTTCTCGTATGTGTGTGTAAAACACACTTGAAAACAGTGATATAGGTAAAAAGACAGTGTATGATTTTATGTCAAAAGGACTAATGTTCGTTTCTTCTGGTTATTTGGAAATGAAAAATTACACACAGGAGAATTAAACATTTCCAATGATAACTTTTGGCATATAAAATAATTAACAAAAAGCTCATACTACATAAATTTCTAAGCCTTATCATTTTGGTTTCTCAAAGTATTGAGACACAATGCATGACTCCTCAGTTTCCCACTGACATCTTAAGCCCTGAAAGGCTTGTACTGGAGGGTCAGAGATTATATTATTGCTAACCCAATTACAACCTACTCTGGATTTGAAGGCTCCCAAAGAAAGTGAATCAATGAGATTTTTTTTTTCGTATTCCCCCCCCCAGAAGTGTGGATTTATTCAGGCATAGATTTCACAGGTTTTTCCTTAAGCTCAAATAAACTAACCAAAGAAGTGAGTTTCTGTCTGTGTATCTGCAGCACTGGTACCACGGGGTCAGAATTTACAGGCCGACATGACAAGTGGACATGAACTTGGAAATGGCTGAAGCATATTTATTAATGAACAGTCATGGAACATTATAGAAATGTCGAACCACCCAAACAAAGAAATTTATGTGTGGGGTGCTAAGAGGCCCTTGGCCACTAGGGTTTAAACATACAAAACAAGTCTGGTCCTCGGAAAGCAGGTGGAAGCTAACAGGAGCAGCTGAGCACTGATGTGAAGGTGAGACCATGTCACAGGCCTCCATTGACAGTGCAGGTCACGAAGAGATATTTTACCTCCTGCAACTTTTCTTAGAATGAATTACTAGGAATTTTATAACAGGAAGGACTGAATTTCAATTATGTTGTTTTCATATTTATAGGAATCAAGTTTAAATTAAATATTCAGTAGGTACTATGTTCTAATCACATTCTTTGTGTCCTTAAACTTCAGAGAAACTTAGTTTTTGATTATATACAAAGCTAATGTGTTTATAATGCATACATAGTAAAAACAAATATTATAAATATACTAGCACAAAATTACCATCAAGAAAATAAAGAACATCTATCTCTCTTTGAAATTTTTTTTTATTTTTTTTTGTTTTTTGTTTTTTGTTTTTTACTATTTATTCACTTTTGAGAGAGAGAGAGACAGAGTGCAAGCAGGGGAGGGACAGAGAGAGAGGGAGACACAGAATCCAAAGCAGGCTCCAGGCTCTGAGCTGTCAGCACAGAGCCCGAGGCAGGGCTTGAACCCAAGAACCTACAATCCTGACTTGAGCCAAAGTTAGGCACTTAACCAAGTGAGTCACCCAGGCACCTGTCTCTGAAAAATTTTAAAGCAAAGGCTTTGTTTTGCTATTAGACTGGATAACTTACTCTGAAAAAGATATAGGTACTTTATTGCCAATAATAATATTATTATTAAGTTTTTTTATTGATTTTGAGAGAGAGAGAGAGAGAGAGAGAGAGAGAGAGAGTGTGCACATGCACACACACGCACATGAATGGGGAAGAGGCAGAGAGACAGGGAGAGAGAATCCCAAGCAAGCTCCATGCTCTACGGGCCTAGCCCAATGCAGGGCATGATCTCACGAACCACAAGATCGTGACCTGAGCTGAAATCAAGAGTTGGTCGCTTAACTTAACTGACTGAGCCACCCATGCACCAGTGTCACCAATAATTTTTAAAAATTTCTCCTTATTTTCTTTTAATTTTTTTAATGTTTACTTATTTTGAAAGAGAAAGAGAAGAGAGAGACAGCGAGCACGAGCATGGGAAGGCATAAAGAAAGGGAGACACAGAATCTGAACTAGGCTCCAGGCTCTGAGCTGTCAGCACAGGGCCCGATGCAGGGCTTGGACCCACAAACTGTGAGATCATGATCTCAGCTGAAATAGGATGCTCAACTAACTGAGACACCCAGGTACCCCCCAAAATTTTCTTCTTCTTAATAAAATGGTGGATTTAAAAAATCTTTACAATAGATTTGTTAGAACATTTTTCTTTCAAAAATACAAATTTATTTTTCATATAATCCTTAGTTTTAAGAACTATAACAATAACAAATCAAAATCCTACCATATTATTTAGGGCTAATACTTAGCAGAAACCCTCAAACAAACTTAGCTCTAACATTAAAGAGACTTGACTGGGTCGCCTAACTGCTGGTTTTCACAGTTGGTTTGATTCAGCACCTAACCAATGTCAACATGGAAGCTATTTTTTTTTTCCTTGACATTTGGTAGAGTCAGACTCACCCTGAGTCTGGTTTTCCTTACTGAGACAAAATGCTTAAAGAAGTCCTCTACATAAGGCACTTTCCAGGAAAGAGGGCTCTGTACTATAGAAGATCTAAGAAAAGCTGTCAGCTTTATTTTGATCAAACTAGTCCTGAAAGCATTCCTGTGGCCAGAGAAACGCCATGTGCCAATTGGCTTAAGCCCAGGTTACAGAACTAATCACCGGGGATACAGGTGTGTGAGGCATTGGCTTTTATAAATCTAAGCCACTGGAGTAAAGTTAGTTGCATCCAAATCTTAGTGTCTGCATTACAATGAAGGGGTAAAATAATAAACACCATTTCTTGTCTACACCTAAGATACTTCCTGCCTTCTTAGTTTCTGATCAAACTTCAATGTTAGCTGGGTAATGAATAGAGATTTCTTGATTTCAGCCATGAAATTATGACCTACATCTGGCCACTGAGATAGATGTAAAGGTGTATAGGGAAACTCTTACCTGTTTTCTGTCTTTGAACTCAATCACATGAGGAAGAGGCTTACAGTAACATTAAGTATCTTGAGAATTTTTTTTTAATTTTTTTTAATGTTTTATTTATTTATTTTTGAGAGAGAGAGGGAGACACAGAATATGAAGAAGGTTCTGTGCTCTGAGCTGTCAACACCTGATTCGGTGCTTGAATGCGTGAACTGTGAAATCATGACCTGAGCCAAAGTCAGCAACTGAAATTCCATTTTGTTGCAAAACTTTTTAACCTTTTATCACTCTAAGTGGGAGGGGCCTGGAGAAACACAGACTGTAATGTGTCAGCACAGTTCAAAAATAAAATTAAGATGATAGATGCAGCTGGATAAAATCCAAGCTCTGATCAAGAACAAGCATCAAACAAGAATGTGGTGACTTTTTGGAAAGTTCTGGAATATATATACTTAAGGACTATACAACTTTTGATGGAAAAGCAGGCACATTACAAGTCAGCAGAAATATGGAAGATAGTGTAATGTAAATAGAAGAAACACAGTACTAAAACATCCATAATGTCCTTCCCATTTCTGTACCTTCAGAAAGAACTTACTCTGTGTACTGCTCAGAAGAGGATGGAGCCATATATTATATGGCAACCTCATTCTTCAGACCTCAGTTGATTGGACCAGAAATGGACAATTGACCCAGAATTAGCTAGTCCATTGGCTGACTCAAGTGAAGAGTCAATTATTTTTCTTAAGAATTTGAATAATGAATTTGAGATTCTGAAAAAGTTAAACTGTATTAACGTCAGAGTAGACACTGCAGTGAAGACCTAGTGAGCTCCTACTGACCACATAGATTATTTCTGGTCCTTCCCATTTGTGAACTTTCTTTTACAACCATATATACAATAATATTCCATGATATTCTTTTTTTTGACAACAAAACAATAATTTATAATCATGTCTCAACAGAAATAATGAACACTGTCCAAACTACAAAATTGACCAAACATCTTCCTATCTTGGCTATTCTAAGTGACCACTACTTCTTAACCAATTTTAACTTTAGGCTCAATCCAGTCTTTCATGATTTGATTTGATTTTTGATTTTTTTGTTTGTTTTTTTAATATATGAAATTTATTGTCAAATTGATTTCCATACAACAACCAGTGCTCATCCCAACAGATGCCCTCCTCAATACCCATCACTCACCCTCCCCCCCCTCCCACCCCCCATCAACTGTCAGTTTGTTCTCAGTTTTTAAGAGTCTTTTATGCTTTGGCTCTCTCCCACTCGAACCTCTTTTTTTTTTTTTCCTTCCCTTCCCCCATGGATTCCTGTTAAGTTTCTCAGGATCCACATAAGAGTGAACACATATGGTATCTGTCTTTCTCTGTATGGCTTATTTCACTTAGCATCACACTCTCCAGTTCCATCCACGTTGCTACAAAGGGCCATATTTCATTCTTTCTCATTGCCATGTAGTATTCCATTGTGTATATAAACCACAATTTCTTTATCCATTCATCAGTTGATGGACATTTAGGCTCTTTCCATAATTTGGCTATTGTTGAGAGTGCTGCTATAAACATTGGGGTACAAGTGCCCCTATGCATCAGTACTCTTGTATCCCTTGGGTAAATTCCTAGCAGTGCTACTGCTGGGTCATAGGGTAGCCTCCACACTGTTTTCCAGAGCAGCTGCACCAGTTTGCATTCCCACCAACAGTGCAACAGGGTTCCTGTTTCTCCACATCCTCTCCAGCATCTATAGTCTCCTGATTTGTTCATTTTGGCCACTCTGACTGGCGTGAGGTGATATCTGAGTGTGCTTTTGATTTGTATTTCCCTGATGAGGAGCGATGTTGAGCATCTTTTCATGTGCCTGTTGGCCATCCAGATGCCTTCTTTAGAGAAGTGTGTATTCGTGTTTTCTGCCCATTTCTTCACTGGATTATTTGTTTTTCGGGTGTGGAGTTTGGTGAGCTCTTTATACATTTTGGATACTAGCCCTTTGTCTGATATGTCATTTGTAAATATCTTTTCCCATTCCATTGGTTGCCTTTTAGTTTTGTTGGTTGTTTCCTTTGCTGTGCAGAAGCTTTTTATCTTCATGAGGTCCCAATAGTTCATTTTTGCTTTTAATTCCCTTGCCTTTGGGGATGTGTCAAGTAAGAAATTGCTACAGCTGAGGTCAGAGAGGTATTTTCCTGCTTTCTCCTCTAGGGTTTTGATGGTTTCCTGTCTCACATTCAGGTCCTTTATCCATTTTGAGTTTATTTTTGTGAATGGTGTGAGAAAGTGGTCTAGTTTCAACCTTCTGCATGTTGCTGTCCAGTTCTCCCAGCACCATTTGTTAAAGAGACTGTCTTTTTTCCATTGGATGTTCTTTCCTGCTTTGTCAAAGATTAGTTGGCCATACGTTTGTGGGTCTAGTTCTGGGGTTTCTGTTCTATCCCCTTGGTCTATGTGTCTGTTTTTGTGCCAATACCATGCTGTCTTGATGATGACAGCTTTGTAGTAGAGGCTAAAGTCTGGAATTGTGATGCCTCCTGCTTTGCTCTTCTTCAAAATTACTTTGGCTATCCGGGGCCTTTTGTGGTTCCATATGAATTTTAGGATTGCTTGTTCTAGCTTCGAGAAGAATTCTGGTGGAATTTTGATTGGGATTGCATTGAATGTGTAGATAGCTTTGGGTAGTATTGACATTTTGACAATATTTATTCTTCCAACCCATGAGCAGGGAATGTTTTTCCATTTCTTTATATCTTCTGCAATTTCCTTCATAAGTTTTCTATAGTTTTCAGCATACAGATCTTGTACATCTTTGGTTAGATTTATTTCTAGGTATTTTATGCTTCTTGGTGCAATTGTGAATGGGATCAGTTTATTTGTCTTTCTGTTGCTTCATTATTAGTGTATAAGAATGCAACTGATTTCGGTACATTGATTTTGTATCCTGCAACTTTGCTGAATTCATGTATCAGTTCTAGCAGACTTTTGGTGGAGTCTATCAGATTTTCCATGTATAGTATCATGTCATCTGCAAAAAGTGAAAGCTTGACTTCATCTTTGCCAATTTTGATGCCTTTGATTTCCTTTTGTTGTCTGATTGCTGATGCTAGAACTTCCAACACTATGGTAAACAACAGCGGTGAGAGTAGGCATCCCTGTCATGTTCCTGATCTCAGGGAAAAAGCTCTCAGTTTTTCCCCATTGAGGATGATATTAGCTGTGGGCTTTTTATAAATGGCTTTTATGATGTTTAAGTATTTTCCTTCTATCCTGACTTTCTCAAGGGTTTTTATTAAGAAACAGTGCTGGATTTTGTCAAAGGCCTTTTCTGCATCGATTGACAGGATCATATGGTTCTTATCTTTTCTTTTATTAATGTGATGTATCACGTTGGTTGATTTGCGAATGTTGAACCAGCCCTGAAGCCCAGGAATGAATCCCGCTTGATCATGGTGAATAATTCTTTTTATATGCTGTTGAATTCGATTTGCTAGTATCTTATCGAGAATTTTTGCATCCATATTCATCAGGGATATTGGCCTGTAGTTCTCTTATTTACTGGGTCTCTGTCTGGTTTAGGAATCAAAGTAATACTGGCTTCATAGAATGAGTCTGGAAGTTTTCCTTCCCTTTCTATTTTTTGGAATAGCTTGAGAAAGATAGGTATTATCTCTGCTTTAAACATCTGGTAGAACTCCCCTGGGAAGTCATCTGGTCCTGGTCTCTTATTCGTTGGCAGATTTTTGATAACTGATTCAATTTCTTCGCTGGGTATGGGTCTGTACAAGCTTTCTATTTTCTCCTGATTTAGTTTTGGAAGGATGTGGGTGTTTAGGAATTTTTCCATTTCTTCCAGGTTGTCCAGTTTGTTGGTATATAGTTTTTGATAGTATTCCCTGATAATTGCTTGTATCTCTGAGGGATTGGTTGTAATAATTCCATTTTCATTCATAATTTTATCTATTTGGGTCATCTCCCTTTTCCTTTTGAGAAGCCTGGCTAGAGGTTTATCAATTTTGTTTATTTTTTCAAAAAAAAAACAATTCTTGGTTTCGTTGATCTGCTCTATAGTTTTTTTAGATTCTATATTGTTTATTTCTGCACTAATCTTTATTGTTTCTCTTCTTCTGCTGGGTTTGGGGTGTCTTTGCAGTTCTGCTTCTATTTCCTTTAGGTGTGCTGTTAGATTTTGTATTTGGGATTTTTCTTGTTTCTTGAGATAGGCCTGGATTGCGATGTATTTTCCTCTCAGGACTGCCTTCGCTGCAATCAAAGTGTTTGGATTGATGTATTTTCATTTTTGTTTGTTTCCATATATTTTTTAATTTCTTCTCTAATTGCTTGGTTGACCCATTCATTCTTTAGTAGGGTATACTTTAACCTCCATGCTTTTGGAGGTTTTCCAGACTTTTTCCTGTGGTTGATTTCAAGCTTCATAGCATTGTGGTCTGAAAGTATGCATGGTATGATTTCAATTCTTGTATACTTATGAAGGGCTGTTTTGTGACCCAGTATATGATCTATCTTGGAGAATGTTCCATGTGCACTCGAGAAGAAAGTATATTCTGTTGCTTTGGGATGCAGAGTTCTAAATATATCTGTCAAGTCCATCTGATCCAATGTATCATTCAGGGCCTTTGTTTCCTTATTTACCGTGTGTCTGGATGATCTATCCATTTCTGTAAGTGGGGTGTTAAAGTCCCCTGCAATTACCACATTCTTATCAATAAGGTCGCTTATGTTTGTGAGTAATTGTTTTATATATTTGGGGGCTCCTGTTCGGCGCATAGACATTTATAACTGTTAGCTCTTCTTGATGGATAGACCCTGTAATTATTATATAATGCCCTTCTTCATCTTTTCTTACAGCCTTTAATTTAAAGTCTAGTTTGTCTGATATAAGTATGGCTACTCCAGCTCTCTTTTGACTTCCAGTGTCATGATAAATAGTTCTCCATCCTCTCACTTTCAATCTGAATGTGTTCTCAGGTTTAAAATGAGTCTCTTGTAGACAGCAAATCGATAGGTCTTGTTTTTTTATCCATTCTGATACCCTATGTCTTTTGGTTGGCACATTTAGTCCATTTACATTCAGTGTTATTATAGAAAGATAGGAGTTTAGAGTCATTGTGATGTCTGTAGGTTTCATGCTTGTAGCGATGTCTATGGTACTTTGTCTCACAGGATCCCCGTTAGGATCTCTTGTAGGGCTGGATCACCACTAGGTGATGAATTCCTTCAGTTTTTGTTTGGGAAGACCTTTATCTCTCCTTCTATTCTAAGTGACAGATTTGCTGGAGAACGGATTTTTGGCTGCATATTTTTTTTCTGTTCATCACATTGAAGATTTCCTGCCATTCCTTTCTGGCCTGCCAAATTTGAGTAGAGAGATCCGTCATGAGTCTTATCAGTCTCCCTTTATATGTTAGAGCACGTTTATCCCTAGCTGCTTTCAGAATTTTCTCTTTATCCTTGTATTTTGCTAGTTTCACTATGATATGTCATGCAGAAGAACGATTCAAGTTACGTCTGAAGGGAGTTCTCTGTGCCTCTTGGATTTCAATGCCTTTTTCCTTCCCCAGATCAGGGAAGTTCTCAGCTATTATTTCTTCAAGTACACATTCAGCACCTTTCCCTCTGTCTTCCTCCTCTGGAATACCAGTATGTGTAGATTATTTCTCTTTAGTGCAACTCTTAGTTTTTTAATTTTCCCCTCATACTCCTGGATTTTTTTATCTCTCTTTTTCTCAGCTTCCTCTTTTTCCATAATTTTATTTTCCAGTTCACCTATTCTCTCCTCTGCCTCTTCAATCCAAGCTTTGGTAGTCTCCATTTTATTTTGCAGCTCATTTATAGCATTTTTTAGCTCCTCCTGGCTGTTTCTTAGTCCCTTGATCTCTGTAGCAATAGATTCTCTGCTGTCCTGTATACTGTTTTCAAGCGCAGTGATTAATTTTATGACTATTATTATAAATTCACTTTCTGTTATATTGCTTAAATCATTTTTGATCAGTTTGTTAGATGTTGTTATTTCCTGGAGATTCTTTTGAGGGGAATTCTTCCATTTCGTCATTTTGGATAGTCCCTGGAGTGGTGGGGAACTGCAGGGCACTTCCCCTGTGCTGTCTTGAATAACTTGCATTGGTGGGCAGGGCCGCAGTCAGACCTGATGTCAGCCCTTAGCCCACCACTGGGGTCACAGTCAGACTGGTGTGTACCTTCTCTTCCCCTCTCCTAGGGGCGGGATTCGCCATGGGGTGGCGTGGCCTGTCTGGGCTACTTGCACACTGGCAGGCTTGTGGTGCTGGGGATCTGGCGTATTAGCTAGGGTGGATCGGCAAGGTGCACAGGGGCGGCAGGGGCAGGCTTAGCTCGCTTTTCCTTCAGTGATCTGCTTCGGGAGGGGCCCTGCAGCACCAGAATGAGTCAGACCTGCTGAGGGATGGATCCGCAGAAGCAGAGCCTTGGGTGTTCACGTGGTGCAAGTTCCCTGACAGGAACTGGTTCCCTTTAGGATTTTGGCTGGGCGATGGGCGAGGGAGATGGCACTGGCAAGCGCCTTTGTTCCCCACCAAGCTGAGCTCTGTCGTCCGGGGCTCAACAACTCTCCCTCACGTTGTCCTCCAGCCCTCCTGCTCTCCGAGCAGAGCTGTTAGCTTATAACCTTCCAGATGTTAAGTCCCGCTCACTGTCTGAACACACTCCGTCCAGCCCCTCCACTTTTGCAAGCCAGACTCAGGGGCTCTGCTTGGCCAGGGGGCTGCCCCTCCGCCCCGGCTCTCTCCTTCCAGTCCGTGGAGCACGCACCGCCTCTCTGCCCTTCCTACCCTCTTCCGTGGGCCTCTCGTGTATGCTTGGCTCCGGAGAATCCGTTCTGCTAGGCTTCTGGTGGTTTTCTGGGTTATTTAGTCAGGGTGGGTGGAATCTAAGTGATCAGCAGGACATGGTGAGCCCAGCATCCTCCTACGCCGCCATCTTCCTCCAACCTCTCCATGATATTCTTAACTTACACTGAGTACAACAATACAATAAGATCCCTGTCTTATTACTAATAGTTCTTTCAGCCATCTCTCTATAAAGATTTTGAGTACTACGATTCCATCATCTTGAAAGATAGGCATATTTTTAAAGTGTTTTACCTTTTTATTATGAAAATGTTAAAATAATATATACAAAAGTAGAGAAAATAAGCAAATGAACTGCCATGTACTCACAATTCAGCTCTCACAATTGTCAGCATTGTGGGTAATAATTTTTGATTAATTTTTTAAAATTATAATACTTTGGGACATTCTGAAATATTTATTCTTTACAAACCTGAAATGTTTGAGGGATTAATTTGTTATCAATCAGCAGGTGAGTCTAAAAAAAATCTGAATTTTTAGTAATTTGCTTTGCTAGCGTCCCAGTGTTACACTTATATACATTTAAAACCAAACAAACAAATAAAAACATGATTCAGCATTTTAAGTAGGCCACTATTGGTAGATAAAATATGATGTATCTGGTAATTTAAGCTGATATATTTCATTTTCTTACTTCATATTAATTAATAATTCAAACACATTATACTTAAAGGCTGTTTATACCCTATTAAATATCTTGATCCACACCTTCCACATTTTTTAAGAGGACATTGTTTGCAATAATTTTTCTGGTTTTAAACATTTTATAGCAGATATTTTAAGTTTATTTATTTATTTTGGGAGACAGAGACAGAGTGCATGAGTGGGGAAGGGGTAGAGAGAGAAGGAGAGATAGAATCCCAGACAGGCTCTGCACTGCCAGCACAAAGCCTGATGTGGGGCTTGAACCCAGGAACTGTGAGATCACAACCTGAGCCGAAGTCAAGAGCTAGAGGCTCAACTGACTGGGCCACCCAGATGCCTGTATAGCAAATTTATGTATTTTTTATTTTGTATGGTCTACCTCTATATGAGTTCCTAAGCACCTCTGCAGGATTGGAGAGGATGAAAGTATGTAATGAACAACATTATTTTTGCTAAAATTTAGGGCTGCTTTTTCGTATGCAAGAACCAGAAGTAAGTCATTGTATTGTTCCATGTATTTGCTCAGTAGCATTTTGGAATAAAGTATATAACAATTTTGCAATCTTATATTAATATTTTTAACTTTATTCATTTATTTTGAAAGAGAGAACGAGAGAGGGAGCACATGCGTGCATGAGTGGGGGAGGGGCAGATAGAGTGGGAGAGAGAATCCCAAGCAGGCTCCACACCATCATCACAGAACTGGATGCAGCGCTTGAACTCACTAACCATGAGATGGTGGCCTGAGGCAAGATAAAAAGTCAGATGCTTTAATGACTGACCCACACAGCTGCCCTGCAATCTTATATTTATACACATCCAATTGTATAAATTTGGGGACAAGTATGAAGTAGGAAATCAAAAAAGAAACATGGGTTCCAGTCCAGGATCTGCTACAAAATATCTGATAATCTTGACAAATCACTTTGCCTCTTTGGAACTCAGTTCCTTACTTGTAAAAAGTACAATTTAAAATTTATTTATTTTTGAGAGAGAGAGAGCACGTGAGCAGGGGAAAGTCAGAGAGAGAGATGGACAGAAGATCTGAAGAGAGCCCAATATGGGGCTCGAACTCATGAAATGCAAGATCATGACCTGAGCTGAGGTAAGACACTTAACCGACTGAGCCAACCCCAGTGCCGCCCAAAATGCAGTTTAGACTACATTTAATTTTCTCTCACCTCTAAAAATTGATGTCTAGCCACCTTTTTCACAATGAACAAATAGATTTTTTTCTTTGTTAAACATCATATTCAAAGTTAAAGGAATTCTTTCCTCTTCTTTAAAGATTTTTACTCATACCTTAGAAAACTTGAGTTTTAAAAAGATCATTTGTAATGTATGTGCTTAAGAAATTGGTGCTGTAGTGTATCTAAGTGCTTGGATTTGGACAAGATTTTCTCTGTATTCTTTAGATGCTTTAACCTGCAATGTTTTAAGACATAAGCAAAAATAAAACACTATTACACAATCATTACCTCTTACTTTAGAGTTTTATTTATAAGAGGAGGCTGGGTATCTTGGATTACCTAAAGAGCAATGGATCTAGAGTTATAATAATTGTTTTCCATGAAAGAAAAGTATTTGTAGAGAAGAACTGAAGTTAGAAAACAAAGCTCAGGCAAACTATTTATTTTAACATATCATTAAACTTCATGAATTTAACAGAAAACTCTCTTTCCCACTCTATATAATTTTTGTGATTATTAAGAAGTCTTCAAAATTTCAAGTTTGATTCCCAGTGAGAATTAGATTTACCTTTAGATATGCACTGTGCAATATGGTACCACTTGCCACCTGTGATTACTGAACACTCGAAATGTGGCTTATGCCACTAAGAAACTTGGTTTTTAAGTTAAATTAAATTTAAATTTAATTAAAGTTAAATTCAAAATTAATTAAGAACTTTTTAGATATGTGTGGAACAATTTGTAGGTGTGAATCTACTTCTCTTGTCATAAATTTTATGAAATAAAAGTGTAGAATAACTATTTCTGAAAAAAATTTAGTGTCTCAGCAAAAGAAAACGTCAACAAGCTGAAAAGACTATCTATAGAATGGGAAAAAAATATCCATAAACCATGTATCTGATAAAGGGTTAATGTCTAAAATATATGAAGAACTCATACAACTCAATAGCAATAAAACAAATAATCCAATTCACAAATGGAAAAAGGACCTGACTAGACATTTCTTCAAAGAATATATACAAAAGGCCAATAGGTACACAGAAAGATGCTCAACACCATTAGTCATCAGGGAAATGCAAATTCGAGCCATAATGAAACACCACTTCATTCCTGTTAAAATGGCCATCATAAAAAGACAAGAGATAATAAAAGGCAATACAGATGCAGGAAAAAGGGAATCTCTTTCCCCCGTTGGGAAGATTGTAAATTGGTAAGGTCACTATGGAAAACAGTGTGGAGGTTCCTCAAAAAATTAAAAATAGAACAAGCATATGATCTGGTGATTCCTCTTTAGAAATATATAAAAAAGACCAAAAAAAAGTACAAATCAAAAAGACACCTTCTCACACATGGGCACAGCAGCATTATTTAAATAGCCAAGACATGGAAATAACTGACATGTCCATCAATGAATGAATGGATAAAAAAGGTTGTGCTATATTTATACTGAAATATTATTCAGCCATTAAAAATGAGGAAATCCTGAGGCACCTGGATGACTCAGCCGGTTAAGTATCCGACTTCAGCTTAGGTCATGATCTCATGGTTCATGAGTTTGAGCCCTGCGTCGGGCTCTGTGCTGACAACTCAGAACCTGGAGCCTGTTTTGGATTCTGTGTCTCCCTCTCTCTCTGCCCCTCCCCCACTAGCACTCTGTCTCTCTTAAAAATAAACAACCATATAAATTTTTTTTTTTAAATGAGAAAATCCTATCATTTGCAGCAATATGGAAGTTACCTTGAAGGCATTATGCTAGGTTAAATAAGTCTGAGAAAGATAAATACTGTACGAGATCAGACTTGTGGTAACCAGAGGCAGGGAGAAGGAATCAGGGCAAGGAGGCACGAAAGTGCAAACTTCCAGTTATAAATAAGTATTAGGGATATAATGCACATGATGACTATAGCTAAAATTGCTGTATTATACATAAGAAACCTGGTAAGAGTTCCTATCACAAGGAGAATTTTGTTTATTGTATTTATATGAGATGATGGATGTTAACTAAACCCATTGTAGTAATCATTTCACAGTATATATAAATCAAACCATCAGGCTGTATGCCTTAAACTTACACCGTGATATATGTCAATTATTTCTTGATAAAACTGGGGGAAAATTTAGTGTTTGAATTGATAATTTTTTAAGTTTACTTTATTATTTATTTTGAGAGAGGGAGTGAGAGAGAGAAAGAGGAGGGGCAGAGAGAAGGGAGAGAGAATCCCAAACAGGCTCCACACTGCCCCCACAGAGCCTGATGCTGGGATTGATCTCACTAACCATGAGATCATGACTTGAGCCAAATTCAGCTGAATGAGCCATCCAGGCGCCCCTTGAACTGACATATTTGGAAGTGGAAAATATACATGAAAAAAATATAAAATGTATCATTACTCAATTTTAAAATATTAACTACATAAAGGATATATTTTTAATATACTGGTTCAAAATACACAATTAAAGTTAATTTTATCTATCTCCTTTTAATTTTTAAACATGAGTATTAGAAAATTTAAAGTTATTTAAAATAAAATTATGGGGCCCAATCTATATTTCCATTAGACATGCTGTTCTGGAGTACTGGGTCATTTTAAGAGAATTCTAAACAGCACCATTTCTTGCCAGGTTTACGTATGACACATCCAATTCCGGTAGTGACTGAACAAAAAGTAAAGCAGAACACCTGAATTCGGATGAAACTATTTCTGTTAAGCAGACAAACTAATTAGAAGTACTTGAGGTTCGGTTTCTATCTCTGGATAATAAATTTAGAATCACTGGCTGAATTTTAAAAATATATCCAGAATTTTAGAATTAGAAAAGATCTTACCTTTTCAAAATTAATTCTACACAGAAGAAAGCATACGTTATCTTCTATTCCCAAGTTCTTTTACAAAGTTTGTGGTCAAATCAGAACTGAAAGTTCCCATTTTCAACCATTCTGCCTAAGGGTGATTAAGTATAAGGGAATTAAGAATTTAAATAATAATTTCAAGAAAAACTATCCAACAAAAACTCATCAAAAACAGTTTATCTTAAGAATCTCCCCAAAACACTTTCTGTAAATAAATGGTCAAATAAAAAGTTAACTTTGAAAAAGAAACATCTCATTTTCCAAGATGTTTTGCTTATTTTGTAATTAAGAGTTTATCTTTCCCATTTTTCTTAAGCCTCTTTGAAAGATGTATCCCCTACCAGAGCTGTTTACTCTGGCCATCCATTGGAATACAAGTGGTCTAGAAAGAGTTAAGATTGGGAGCAAACTTAAGGCCAAACTGAATTCAAAAAGTTGCTGATGTGAAGTACCGGGTCTCCTGGGGAAACAACATACAGGCTGCACCATTGACTTGCCAATTAATCCAAGGAGCCACATGGCCATTAGTTCGGGAAAGAGACGCTTGCTTGACTGTTTGCCTAGAGGTAAGAGCTAGGTTTGCAGCTGCCAAGCAGTGGGATGACAGAAATAAATGGTGGGAGAAATTAAGACTAAAAATATAAGTATTTCATTGTTTTGGCTTGGCTTCAAAGATATACCTGAGTGTCAAAATACAGCATCTTGCATAATATTCAGAAGATTAATTTATTATAAAAAGTCTACAAAATATGAATAATTTTCTAAGTCTCTTTAAAATAGCTTCACAGCAGGTACATTCTGCTAATTCCTATAAATTTCTAAAGCAAGTCCTCAAATTTAATATTTGAAAATCTGAAAGTGGGCCCATATCACTTTACAGAGCTATAAATAAGTTTCACATGGTAAATTCAATGAAGAAGTTATTAATACTCTGCAGGTTAACCATTACCTATACATTAACTACAATATTGTTCATTTTTATCCAGCTTGCCTATTTTCTTGTTTGGGGTTCAGGATTTTTTTAATGGCTGCGCGATTAACTTTTCTACAGGAATTTTCATGTATGAAATGATGCAGTGAAAATCACTGTATTTGATCCTGACACTGAGAAATTGCTAACAGCTCATGCCTACTCTGAAGTTAATTAAGAACATCCTAGATATGCTCTTTGGGGAGGTATTTCAAGGTAATTCACAGAAAAAAAATCAACGGAAACCATCCAACTAAACAGCTGATATCTCAGCTCTGTTCTTTAAATGTATCTCAGCAAAACACAAGGGTATTGGGCTATGAAATGCAACTGAATAAAGTCATTTGAATTATACTTAGAAAAATATTTGTAGCTTTCTCTCACCTGCAGTCACAGAAATATTGCTGTACAATTAACATATTATATTTAATATTCTAAAATGTTTTCTGTCAGAGATATGTTGCCTTATTCTACATGACTTCCTGTCTTAATTGTGGCCTGGTTAATGGTAAAACAGCTGGGATGAAATCTCAGTCTCATAGAATCTAGTTGGGACCACTTTGTACTGTGCCAGCCTTTTTGCACTGAATCAGAACGAAAGGAGTCTCGGGCAGCCGACAGCTTCATCACTGCTTCCAAGTTCAGGTTGGCTGGGCTCCCAAATCTCTTGGGGTGTGTTGGCTGCCAAAGCAAATTAGTCTCACTTTATCTTTGGGGCAGTGACTTTGCTAACTTTATTGGCTGTGTGGGGCCTAGGCCTTCCAACATAAGCAGGTGACACATTAAAAAAAAAAAAGTATAGTTAAGATATTGATCTCCTTCCCATCCAAAAATGACAGTACTGAAAGCATAATTAGAAAATCTACAAGGAAAGAATCCAGTTAGAGTATATGAAAGAAGTCAGGGCTTACATCATAGTTAAAAGTGTCCAAAAAAGTAATATAGAATCGCTGAAGAAAAAAAAAAAAAAAAGACTGACATTAGGTCTAAATTTATACTCTGAAAAATATTAATACCATTGATGAAGCAGAGGAAACAAAAGACTATATCTAGCATATATCATTAAATATATATTTTTAAAAGATGGTAGAGGGAAAAGAACAGAATGAAAGAAGCAATCAAATGTGGAAATCACAAAAATTCAGATAGGTTTGAGTAAATCAGTTGAAGAGTTATGTAACACTAATGTGCCCAAATAGAAATGTTTTACATAAGTGTCCAGTCTACATCTTCAGCATCCCAGGTTAGTAAGAAAATTGGAGGACTGGTTCTGTGTGTGTGTGTGTGTGTGTGTGTGTGTGTGCCTGTGCGCACATGTACATGCTTGTAAATAAGTAGAGAACTCTTTATTTCAAATATGCAGTTTCTAGGACACAAATGGTGAGTATATACATTTTTTTTTTTTAATTTTTATTTTTTTATAATATATGAAATTTACTGTCAAATTGGTTTCCATACAACACCCAGTGCTCATCCCAAAAGGTGCCCTCCTCAATACCCATCACCCACCCTGCCCTCCCTCCCACCCTACCCTCCCTCCCACCCCCCATCAACCCTCAGTTTGTTCTCAGTTTTTAACAGTCTCTAATGCTTTGGCTCTCTCCCACTCTAACCTCTTTTTTTTTTTTTTTCCTTCCCCTCCCCCATGGGTTTCTGTTATGTTTCTCAGGATCCACATAAGAGTGAAACCATATGGTATCTGTCTTTCTCTGTATGGCTTATTTCACTTAGCATCACACTCTCCAGTTCCATCCATGTTGCTACAAAAGGCCATATTTCATTTTTTCTCATTGCCACGTAGTATTCCATTGTGTATATAAACCACAATTTCTTTATCCATTCATCAGTTGATGGACATTTAGGCTCTTTCCATAATTTGGCTATTGTTGAGAGTGCCGCTATAAACATTGGGGTACAGGTGCCCCTATGCATCAGTACTCCTGTATCCCTTGGATAAATTCCTAGCAGTGCTATTGCTGGGTCATAGGGTAGGTCTATTTTTAATTTTCTGAGGAACCTCCATACTGTTTTCCAGAGCGGCTGCACCAATTTGCATTCCCACCAACAGTGCAAGAGGGTTCCTGTTTCTCCACATCCTCTCCAGCATCTATAGTCTCCTGATTTCTTCATTTTGGCCACTCTGACTGGCGTGAGGTGGTATCTGAGTGTGGTTTTGATTTGTATTTCCCTGATAAGGAGCGACGTTGAACATCTTTTCATGTGCCTGTTGGCCATCCGGATGTCTTCTTTAGAGAAGTGTCTATTCATGTTTTCTGCCCATTTCTTCACTGGGTTATTTGTTTTTCTGGTGTGGAGTTTGATGAGCTCTTTATAGATTTTGGATACTAGCCCTTTGTCCGATGTGTCATTTGCAAATATCTTTTCCCATTCCGTTGGTTGCCTTTTAGTTTTGTTGGTTGTTTCCTTTGCTGTGCAGAAGCTTTTTATCTTCATAAGGTCCCAGTAATTCACTTTTGCTTTTAATTCCCTTGCCTTTGGGGATGTGCCGAGTAAGAGATTGCTACGGCTGAGGTCAGAGAGGTCTTTTCCTGCTTTCTCCTCTAAGGTTTTGATGGTTTCCTGTCTCACATTCAGGTCCTTTATCCATTTTGAGTTTATTTTTGTGAATGGTGTGAGAAAGTGGTCTAGTTTCAACCTTCTGCATGTTGCTGTCCAGTTCTCCCAGCACCATTTGTTAAAGAGACTGTCTTTTTTCCATTGGATGTTCTTTCCTGCTTTGTCAAAGATGAGTTGGCCATACGTTTGTGGGTCTAGTTCTGGTGTTTCTATTCTATTCCATTGGTCTATGTGTCTGTTTTTATGCCAGAGTATATACATTTTTAAAAGTTGTATTGAACTGAGAAATGGTTAATGGACAGCTTTTCTCACTGTTAGCAATGTCCCCCCCTACAAATCAAGGGTAAAACTTTAGGAGGCCTGATCACCAGATATTCTTATTTGGTTGGTCTGAGAAGAGCCCA
This sequence comes from Panthera tigris, assembly GCF_018350195.1. Taxonomy (NCBI): domain Eukaryota; kingdom Metazoa; phylum Chordata; class Mammalia; order Carnivora; family Felidae; genus Panthera; species Panthera tigris. The sequence continues at coordinate 153,390,071 of NC_056660.1, read as the reverse complement.
GGACAATTTCCTTTCTAATAATACCCATTTAATAGCAAGAGACTTTCTTAGGTACCACTGCACCCCAGAACATTAAACAGCATTTGACACATGATAAATATCTTATAAATAATTCATAAATGAATGAGTGAAAAATTACTAATGATTAAATAAGTGAATAAAGCATACATGACTCTGACGAAAAATTGTCCATGGACCAAGCTTTGAGAAACAGTGACCTGGATTTTTTTTTTTTAAGTAGGCTTAATGTCCTCCCCAGAGCAGAGCCCACTGTGGGGCTCAAACTCACAATCCTGAGATCAAGACCTCAGCCGAGAACAAGAGTTGGACGCTTAACCAACTGAGCCACACATGCACCCCAGGAATCCTTATTCCTCTTCTTTAATTTCAAAGAATAATGAAAATTAGTATTCATTGCTATTATAGACTGTTTAGAAAGCATGGCTTGTACTATCTGGCATCTAGTTGAGTGAGATGACTCTGGTTTACCAATTTATGTTTCAAAAATAATTGGATGCTGTATCAATTCTTTCTAAAAAGGCTTTTCCTTCCTCAGGGATGAAACATTTTTTTTCCTTTCAGTTGTTAACTCAGACACTAGTGCTAAAGTTAATTGGATACAGTGTAAGCTGGCTTAACTTCATAGTAATCCTTTACTGTCAATCTTTGAATCTCCATACTTAATATCATGGGTTCTCTGAACTCCCTGCCTATGTTGATAGTAACAGCAACAACAACAAACAAATTTAGTGAAAGTAACTAAGCACTGACTGATATGACAAGTTGATGGCACACCTCCTCATATGATCTACTCATGGTCACTGATCTCAAATGTCACATTCAGTAAAAAACTAGGAAATGAAGAGTTAAGCCTTAGCGGGGCTTCTGGAAAGGACTCCAGAAGTTTGGGATTTGGAGATTAAATATTGTGCCAGATCCTCTTGATGATCTAAGGCAAAGAAGATACCAAAGGTTAGGGGTCATTTCAACTTCCTAATTAAACCTGCTTCTCAGTTGTGACAAACTTCAATACAACTAAACCCCAAAGTGGACTTCTTGTACAAACAATATTGTTCTAGGAAGGATTTTAACTGTTCTAGGAAGAATTTGGCAAAAGTGACAACAAAGAAAAAAGCTGATTTTGTATTTGTTGTAAATTTTTGACAAAGGGCTAGAAGTTAATATGTCACATTTAAATTTAAAATATATTACCCAATAAAAGATTGAAATCCAAAGTAAAAAGCTATAAGGATTTGGAAAAGGCAGAGTTCAAACTTTATCTGAGTGATTAAGGAATTCTTAGAGGAGGAGGTATATCAGTGACTTGCATTTGTTGTCAGAATATTATAGAGATGTTTTATAATAAGCATGAACTATGAGAACCATTTATTACTAGCTGAATTAAAAAATTACTTTTAAGACATAAATCGGAATTTTAAACTAGCTGACAAAGCCTGACTTCTGCCTATTCCAACTCCTTTATTTTGGATTACATTCTTCTGAAATAACCATGACACTTGTTCATTTCCCAAAGCATAATATTGTGCCCATACATTGTATAATGTCTTCCTATTATTTCTTTTGATACAACATAATCACATTAGATTTTCTCTGTATGTGTCTGGAGGCAATTTTGCCTACGGTTCCTTATAGCCCCTGGTGATCAAAAGAGAAAAGGCAACTCTAGCTGGTATGCAAGTATCTACACCTTTTCAGAGTCTCCACATTACACAAGGCACAGAGGCATCTAGTTTTATCTTGACATCGTGAATTTTAACAACAGCAAAAGACAAGATATATATCAGCTACATTCCCCTTTTCCTTTTTCTTTGCAAATTCTCAGGATCTTGGCATTGGGAGAACTGGGAGAAGACTGGAGATAATAGTAATGGGAATTAGGTTATTGTTTAAATTTCCTCTCTGATTCTGACTTACATTTGGACAATACTAGATTGCCATGTTGATCTTTATCTGCATTTTGGTCTTTATGACTCTCTGATTGAAATGGTCCAAGTCCCTGTTACCCTCACCGATTAGAGGGCCACAGCTTACAAAAGAGAAGGGGTAAATTAAGAATTCAGCCAACTGAGATGGGAAAGGACAGCATTCTAGATATGGAACCACAGGATGTTTGAAAGGAGAAACTGAGTACATTTCTGAGCAAAGTAGAGATAGTTTTTCAAGGTGAGTTTGACATTAATGTTTGATACATTCAAGGAAAATGAAATGATATTAGAAAAGGCTAAGAGAAGCCTTTCAGAATAAAGATTCTTGTATTTTGATGAAATGCCCTCAAAGACAATCCTAAATTCAGAGTCACCTTACGTCCCTTCCCTCTTCTCATTCTTCCCCTTTCTTGTTTTGTAAAATATCCCCAGGAACCGAATGTCTTGACTCATAACTGCAAAATCAACTAGCACATGTGATCCTATCTGAAATGAAATATAGCACTGACAGGGCACAATTTGGAGTCAAGTGACAGTCTTTATCAGGGTGTTGCATTTTTCTTGAAAGTTAGTTTCCCAACAGTAACCCCTCTAAATCAACGACAACTTCATTTTCTATATGAATAATGACCTCATTTGTCTTAGTATTCTATTGCCTCAGTGGTCTCCAACAAATACTATTTTAGGAGTACTCTGGGCCACTTATTTTCTATTCTTCAGAGCATGCGTTTATGGATCTAACTACAAAAAGAGAAAAGAACAAGTCAATAACTGTGGAGGGACTCAGAAATATTTTGGGTTATAAGAAAATGGATAATCTCTACCAATAAAGATTGGGTAACTCTCAGAAAGTCTTTGGCTTTTATTATTCTGCTTCCTATTAAACCATGCTCATTCTTCACTATGCATACATTTATTTACCTGAGAGATCAATGGAAGGTACTGTTCACACTTCGAAAAACAAAACAGAAGTACTCTCAGCAGAAAAGCAGAGTATGCAATAAACCAGTTCTACAGTCATAGCCCAGTAGTGAAACTAGAAGCATTCTCATTGATTTAAAATTGAATAACAATATCAGAGCAAGTAGTGATAGTTGTATATTTTGGGATGGCAGAGACACTAAAATTCTTTCAATTCAAAACAATTATGAAATTCTAAGTGAAGAATACCAATGTATTTTTTTACTCCTGAAGGACCTATATCTTCAGAATACTGTACTTATACTCTGTGCTTTCAGGTTTGTGCTGAACTGGTCAACATGATAATGGGTTGGGTTGTTTCCTGACACTTCTCTATTTCTCCCCTTTACTCTTCCGTTCTTAGTACATTGTTGCTAGAGTAATACATAATTAAACTATCCCCCTTAAGTTTCAACTGTTTATTTCTATTATATGTAAAAGTAAAATTCATTTATCACAAATATTTGCATTTGTTTAAAGATCTGTTTGACCTCTAATGCTCTTATGTTCAAGAAAATTACTTTATCCATTTCATGAAATCAATTAAGATCACAGTGGCTTTCATTTTATAGGAAATATGAAGTCACTAAAATTTACAGGCTGATACTACAGTTGAAGAAGGACAATCTAAAGCAACATAGACTAGAAACTGACTAGAATTTTTATATTTTTTAAATATTAAGTGTTCAAATTAATAACATTACAAAAAATAGATAATAGATATGAGAGATATTGATATTGAGAGATATTGGGCTCATAGTAGCAAGGTTTGATAACTGAGTGGAATGATATGGCAATGTAAGAGAAAAACCAATCGTAATTATTAAGTTTAATTTCTGCTTCCTTGGGATAATGGTAGCATCACTAAAAAAATGATCAAGTTATTACCTCACATTTCTATCTCCATAATTAAGCCTGGTGTGGAATATTTACTTACCTTGGAATAAATATTGGTTGACTGAATAATTTCCAGTAGATATTTGGAAAAAGAAATTGGTATTGGCAAGGTGGGCTAGGGAGATATTTGAAATGGTTTATTGCATAACACTAGCATAAAGAGAAGAGAAAAGGGAAATGATTTAATCGTGAATATTATTTATATTCAAGAATCAGGTACTGGTTAAGGGCTATGAAGGGAAAACAGAAAAGGTAATAATCAGAGGAAGAAAGCAAAATCTTCAACAGGAGTTGATCAGCATTTTCAAACACTGCAGAGAGGAAAAAGTGAAAAAAGAAAGAGAACCCGTACTTAATGTATCAATTAAGAGGTTATTTTTGATCTTGCATAAAGAAAAATTTTCTAAATGGTGGAATAAACAGCCAACCACAAAATAGTGAGGAGCAGAAAATACAGGCAATGAGATCAAGCTCCTGTTTTGAAGAGTATATCCCTGACACCGTTCATGTTGCTGAAACTGATTTCACTTAGAATTTAAAAGGAAAACAAATAGATACTCTATGTATAAGCTGTACACGTGATTCTCTTCAACAATGTTAGGTATATAAATAGGAACATTACTTGCTAATTACAAGAGTTTCCAAATACAAAGAAAATAGAAAACTTAAACAGTTATTTAGTGTATTCTGTGTGTACAGTTTAACACACTGGCATTTTTCCGTAGAAAAGTAAAATCTGTCAGCATGTACCTCCACCAAACAAAACCTATTTTTTAAATAGAAACACTCTTCAATTGTCATGCAATTATGGCAAAGGGTATGGAACCAAAGGAAACTTGTATTTAAATGGGTCCAAAATTCTTATAAAATAATGAAAAAGATTAGGGTGAATATTTCTCAATCAATTTAAAAAGCATACTAATTTAAAACAAAACAACAACAGCAACAACAAAAAAATCCCATGCATAACCCTCCTTGTGTACCTGACCTGTAGTGTATGTGTTTTCATAGATTTTAATACTGAGCTGAATATAGGCACCATTCATGCACTTCCTGTGATTATACTCCATTACAATTATTGAAGAACTATCAGTTTCTTTCATAAATCTTTCACTAGTTATCATTTTATTTTTGCTGGTTTACGTAATGCAACATATAACATCTAAGCAAAATAGATTAACATTAAGAAAAACAAAAATTTAGAAAAATGAATTATCGGGGTGCCTGGGTGGCTCAGTAGGTTAAGCGTCCGACTTCGGCTCAGGTCATGATCTCCCAGTTTATGAGTTCAAGCCCGGCATCAGGCTCCGTGCTGACAGCTTAGAGTCTGGAGCCTGCTAAGGAATCTGTGTCTCCCTCTCTCTCTGCCCCTCCCATGCTCATGCTCTGTCTCTCTGTCTCTCAATAATAAATAAATGTTAAAAATTAAAAAAAAAAAAAACGAGTTATCATGTGTCATATATAGTGCCCTCTTAGGTCATCTTTCTTCTCCCACTTCCCCTTACTATAATTTCTTTGCAGCAAAAAGGCAGAGCCTGTTTTTGTACCTTGATATTTTTTTAGCTGCTCTATAATGTAGCCAGTGGTAAGTTTAAATGAGGGGACACTATAGAAAGACAGCTCTCATCCTCTGCCAAGGGTAACCACCCTTTGATAAAGCCAAATAGCTTTAAATGCCAAGAATGGAAAGGCTGTGGACACTGTAGAAAAAATGCTCATTTTGGAATAGAGTGTCAAGCCTCTCTCAGATTGAACCAGAAATGAAACTTCAGCGCTACACCATTTTTTATCCCCTTACATATTGTTATGTGAATGAAGAATTATTGCAGAGAAAAGCATCTTTACTTTTACTGCGATTGCCATATGCTTTCCATGAGTAAATATATCTTTCATTATACTACTGTATATTGGTGTTTTAAGATGTGCTTTTAAAAAACTGTATTATGCCTTGAAAGTACATAATAGCCATGTTAAACAACTTTATTTTTCCAAGAAATGGTGCATTTTGTGAGTGTTATCTACTGTAATCATTTTGCATTTAACATGAATTGAACAGACATTCTCCTTCAGATGAACTTTCTGGTGACAAACTTTGAAATTGACAGATTAAAGCTGATTTGAAGTTGTCAAAATATGGTACAGCTATATGCACAAAATATGCATAAGATTTTACAGATGGTGGGCTACTGGTTTACACGGCAGCTATGTTAGTATACCCACTGCCAGTTAAATTAATAGCGTCACAATCTATCTTCTGTGACAGGTGTAAATGACTTTTAGCACATCGATAACTAGTTCATAACGATGTCCCTTCAGTACTTAAGGTTTACCACTGATTTTGCATTTTGTACAAAATAACACATATAATCTCCAGATTTTGTTATACGATGAGTTTTCAAATAAACCAAACATTTACAGACTTGAGGAGAATCTATTAAAAATAGCAGGCCTAGTCAATTATCAAATTATCTACTAATTCCTCCACATGACAATAGGGATTCCAAGTTATAACTTTCATCTTACACAGATGAGCATTGAAAGTGAACATTCAAGAAGACTCTGATATGTAAATGAACCCATGTAAAAAATCTTCCTGAAATAGCTGCTATTATAATGTGGACAGTTCAATGATTTGGAAGGTATTCTACAAGGAATATTAAATTAACTGAACAACTCCTCATGGCTGAACTAGTCTTTAGTAAAGGCTACTGATTTCACGATCATCATCAACATCCCCATTATTATTCATAATAATGCCTTAAATTTGTATAGCACTTTACAACGTGAAAAGCACTTTTACATGTAAAGTAATCCCTCTCCAATTTTAGTTCCTATTATGTGAGTTTCAAATATATGCAAATTTATTTCTATATATTTTTTCTCAACTACTAGAATATCAGTTCCACTCACTTCTATTGAAGATCATTTTGAAAAAAGAAAACTGGGTGTTGGGAACCTCTAAAGGAATTTAAAGTGGGTTGTCCAGAAATAGAGATTCTGACAATAGAGTCTTTGAAAAGATAAAGAACGAAAAGGAAAAAAGATTCACATCACAAAACCACATCAGATGAGAAAAGGAATGGATGGAAGTAAGAGAGCTTTGGCAGGAAGTTATTTTGAGTGAGATTTCTAAGAATATATCACCCAGGCTACAAGGGAGGCCATTTGTGAAATTCCTACTCAGTAATATTGAGGAGGTCATATAAAGTGATCAGATAGTTTTTTGGCTTAAGCATCCATGTTACTGTATGTCCGATAGTCCACTTTCAGACATGGGAGATGAGAATCAACAAACTGGAGTCATAAAAATACAAAAGCGTTGTATATTTGTTAGAAGGCACAGATACAGTAGAGATAAAAAAAGCTACTCAGTGTGTTATTATCTGAAAAATGAAAAACTAATGTATAAGCATCTTCTTTAAACTGCTGAGAGGAAAGAACCCGAAAAGTTTATATCAAGTACAAGATGAGAAATGAAAATGGTATAATACCCATTATTACTACTTGAAAATGTGTAAACTGTCATTGATTTTTTATCCTGATACCTTAATCTAACACCCCAACTTTGTTTCGGTAAAAGTGGATTGTATCTATAACTCTAAACCTCAGACCTCAACCCTGTTTTATTCTCCATTTCAATTGTTAATTGAAAACTGCTGAGAAAATTTTGTTGACTTAAGATTCACAAACATCTTTCAGTATAAATTTAGTCTCCCACGATTTTCTGGACAGTTTTCAAATCATAAAGGGAAAAAAGCTACAATAAAAATAATAAATGAAACTAGGAAGGCTATTTTCAGACATGATCTCCAACTGGTAGGAATTCGCAAATTCTGAACAGTGTTGTTAGATGAGTGGCCCCAGATAAATCACACCTCCAGATTTTCATACCTTTGTGTGATCGCCTCCCACACTGAGAGTTGGTCTGGTCATGTGATTTGCTTCGGCCCACCAAACATTAGTAAACATGAAGCAAACGTGGGCTTCTTAAACATTTGCCCACTGGAGGTTTGCTACTTGGAACCTACTTTCTTAGAACTTGGAAACCACGAATCTTTGCGGTAGCTCAAGCTTGACACATGGAATGGCTGGAGGACAACCAAGCAACAAAATCAACATTCACAGCCAAGGACCCACACGTACTGTTCCATTCAGTTCATTGTACGATGCCTGTCTTCCATGTGATCCCCGATGAAGATCCCAACAGTGTGAAACACAATTTTGAGCAAATAAAATACTGCTTGTTTTAAGCCACTGAGTTTTGGAGTGGTGTGTCAGGCAGCCGTAAGACTTTTTATAGCACTTGGTGAGTTTCAAAACTTAGATGATGGTAAAACAAAATATCAGTAAGTATAGAGGCTGAATTTAATAAAAATCATAAAATGGCCTCTGATTACATAACATCACTCTTTAATTGTAATCATACTTACTATTTGTACCAAAACATGGCTTCAGTTGAGTTTAAACACAATAAAAAAAAATATCTTGGCTACTTCAACTGGCATAGATGGTATGCATAGTTGTAATTTTCTAAAAAAATTATAGGAATAACACATTTAAACTATTGTAATGCTGGTGTGTTCTATTTTTGCCGAGAATATCCTTCACTCCAAGAAACAGAAGACATTTAAGTATGTCAAATGTAAGTGCAGAGGACACTAAAAATGTTTTTTCTTTGGAAAAAGTGATTGTTATTTCATATAATCACATTCAAGTTTTAGACACACAATATCTGTTTTCCATTTGTATAATACACATATGTATTCAACTTTATTCACAGACACCAAATTGTTTTTGGTAGCCTATGTTGTGAAAGATATACTGACATCGTATATGACACAAGCGCAAATATTCCTGAATGATTATCAAATGAAAGAAATTCTATGTTTGATCACATTTCCATTACTGTATAAATTGTAAAATTAGACATAAAATCTTCTACAATGGAGAGATTTGATCTAAATCATTAAAATGAAGCTAATATATTTTGGCATGCATGTAAAGGAAAGAAGAAGATATAGATTGCTCTAGTTACCCACATTTGCCATATATTTTCTGTGATGCGGAGAGTAAAAATGGGGTGGAGCATACTATCTTATTTTGTCAAGATGGGAAAGATCACTGAAGGCCAAAGACTAAAAGCAAATGTATAAGATTTATTGCTGCTTTATAATTTCCTGAATCTATAAGAATGATACAGAATTTAATTGTGAGTAAAATAAAGAGTGCATTTTCATACGCTCCTTTCCCACCCCCCAAAAACTTGGGAATTTGTCATCCTTATTTCTCATTCGTTTACATTTGTTTTACGTTATTTATAATGCTTTTGGGAAAGCTGTGACTTTTGACAGTTGAAAATGAACCAAGAAAGAGAGGGAAGAGGCTGCTGAATTTAGAAATATGAATTTAATCCAACATAAACAGAAGTAGAATTCAAATTCACATAATTTCGCAGTAAAATTTTACACATTGGAGGTGCTACCTATCAACGGATATCTATATTTATCAGGACATGTCTTGTCACAGGTAAAAGAAATGCATTGTTAATAATCTCATCATTTGAAATTAAAATCAATTCATAAATAATGCAGATTATTTTCCTAAAAAAATGAAAGAAGCTGCTACCTTATAGGATCAACAAGGTTTTGGACAACACTTTACAACAGCTAAGTTTACTGGAACTGAGAAGTCAGTGATACTATGCATGAATTATTGGTTCTCTATAGGCATCACATCAAATGAGGGCAATATAGTAAGTTAGTGCAATCACTCTGTTTTTTTTTTGTTTTTTTTTTTTTAATATCACTACTCACCACGGTGATGAAAGCAGTCATCATTAAAACTAAAGAACTGGTAAGGTGGAATCAACTAAATCAATTTATACGATTTAACTAGTTTCTATATCTTCTACTTAAAAGACTGTTCCTGCTTCATTTGGTTCAATATTTTCATATAGGTTGTCCTATATGAAAATGAAATGAATATATTCAACTAAACATGTATTTTTTACTATTCTTTGTTGTTTTTGACCTTGATGTTTTTCAAGAATATTCACAGCACATAACCTCTTAAAGAATTAAAACTTGTCAAAAATATCTGACACTTTTCTTGTTCATCAGATTTGAGAAAACAAATTAGTGACATATGAGATTCTTATATAATCAGCTCTATAACTTTCAAGTTTTATTTGGAACCAGAACCCATTCTAACATAAAGGTACATTTTTGCTGTTTTCTTACATGATCCTGTACAAAATGTAATGCATCTATAAATATAAATATGAATATATAAAGCACACAGAGTAACTTAGATTTGGGTATTTTTCTGTTATTTCTTGAGAATATTAAGAATCTCTTATGCTTTGTGCAGTAAGGACAAAGATAGAGTGAAGAAAGAAAGAAAGAAAGAAAGAAAGAAAGAAAGAAAGAAAGAAAAGGAATAAAGGATGGCCAGAAAGACAAAGTCCAGGGGGAAACCAGCAGGCTCTAGAAGCTATGTGTTAATTCAACATTGGAGGAGGGGGATCAGCAAGTAAAGGCATGGAGATATTGTGAAAGTAGTGAAACAGTGCCTCTGGGGTAAGAGAGGAGGAGAAACAGCCATAAAAATTTAAAGGGCGCTAGAAATTTACTCAGATGCCAAAGGGAATCTGTGGAAGAATTTATTGGATTCCCTGCATGAGAAATTTAAAGTTCAAATACAGCATCTCTGGGCTTATTGACTGATGCACTAAATGAATAGGAGATGTCTTTGCGTTTTCTCTATAGACAGATGCATCATATATTCAAGAACATACACAAATCCATATACCTCTGCATATAACAAAATAATATATTTATGATAAATTCAGATACAGAATTCTTTTCATTTAAACTTGTTACATAAAATATAATTATTACAGAAGCATTTCTCATAGATGACTCATTAAGGCTATTTAAGAAACAAAATATTATTTTATGCAATAGAATATTCTACATATTTATGCACCATTTGCTTATTTGTAGCATAAACTATCATATAGCATAACGCTTGTCAAACTCAAACTGGCACCAGACAAAGTTTAACAGGCAAGGAAGACTTTGTTCAAGACTTTGTTCAGACTTTGCTCAGTCTGAGCTCAATTTGATTGAAACAAAGAGATGAAGAGTTTTTAAGAGCTGGGATGGAGAACAAACTGAGGGTTGATGGGGGGTGGGGGAGAGGGGAAAGTGGGTGATGGACATTGAGGAGGGCACTTGTTGGGATGAGCACTGGGTGTTGTATGGAAACCAATTTGACAATAAATTATATTTAAAAAAAAATTCTGGGATGGGAAGAATGCTAGGCCACCTGCATTTTCTAATTGGATTTACTCAAAAGAAAACTTTTTCATATTTTTATGACAGGAGGTAGTTTTGCAGCTTGGAGCAAAGTGTCCCCAGGAAGTTAGGCTCTTAATCTCCACAGAGACTGAGAAATGGGGGGTGCCATCTTCCTTGATGATCTGTTTTTAAGGAATGATTTTCAGGTCTTTGAGAAAGACATTCCTGACTTCTAAAGTTAACAAGAAGCTTTTAAAAACATTTACCTCTCAAAGGGGCAGAGAAAGATTTTATAATTATATATTTCCTAAAATAAATGATCTAAAAAAAAGGGAGGTCAGAAGCCTAGAGAAAAGAGGAAGCCTATCTAAAGTTAAGCTGAGGAGTACATTAAAGCCATTTTGGTCTTGCCACAAAGCATTTCATTTCATTTTTCAACAATATTTTGAAATGCATTTCTCTTACCTTTTATTGTTCAGCCCATGTTGATCTTTATAATATTTAATATTTGAATATATAAAATATTTTTAATTGTAAGTAAAAACATAATCTCTTCTTAGAGTACAGCTCTATAATGTCTCGATCTATTCATAGGATCTATGAATCTACTATCCTGAGAAGATTTTCATGGTATAATCAGTTTTCACTCAGGTGGTACTGTGATCAATTATAAAAAAGCAAACCAACAAACCCTGCTTCCTAAACACTTAGGTAAATTAAAAGAAGTGTAGATTTTTTTTAAATATTGTATCCACTCCTCAAATATTCTACCAGTGTTCTTTAAGGAATAATTTAATTTGAGTATTTTACAATGAGATAAACTGGCAGGAAAGTCTTAATAAACATAATGTAAAAAAAAAAAAAGGAAGAGATTTTTTTCTTTTATTTCTATTTTAAAGTTTTTTTAGACATAATATAATTTTAGTATTAGAAGGAAAACAGCTATCTCACAGAAAAATCTTTAAACTCGTTCAAACACAACCTTGCATTAAAAGGAACTTAAAACCTGGGGTGCCTGTGTGGCTCAGTAGGTTTAGTGTCTGACTTTGGCTCAGGTCTTGATCTCAGCATTTGTGGGTTTGAACCCCCCATCAGGCTCGCCTCTGTCAGCAGGGTGCCCGCTTCAGATCCTCTGTCTCCCTCGCTCTCTGCCCCTCCCCCGCTCATGCTCTCAAAAATAAACATTAAAAAAAGGAAGTTGAAACCTTATGTTTATAAAAATTACTGTCACTTACAAAATGCATTATACTATATATTAGCCAAATTCAAATTCCTCAGTAGGCTTTCCTCTTCTCCTCTTGGCTACTGATATTTAAGAAGCGAAAATAGAAAGACAAGAATATCTGGGATATCTGAGAGGAATATGAGAGTGGGGTCAAGAGTTTCTCAAACGACACAGGGCTCTCTGTTACCAGCCATTCTAATCCACCTTTGGTAAGAGAACATTTCTCCCTCGAGTCTCTTTGAAAATCACAAATGATGAGAGATGTTACTAAGGTTGTGTTTTGCATATAAATTTTATAGAGGTTAGGGGAAAAAGAGAAACAATATTCTAGAATAGTATCTAGTACATAGTAAGCTTCAATAGTCACTTGTGGAATGGAGAAATAGCCTCATTTAACAAACATTGAAAATAATTAATATAACTTGCCAATCTTATCTCTGTTAAATTCAGTAAATATTTTTTGAACATCTACTACATTCCAGTCATTCTTATCCATGATACAAATGTTTCCAAATTACCTGAAAGGTTAACTTGAGTAGGCTAAATCAGCCTTTGGACTATTATTTGAGAGAGCTAGAGGGTCCCCTTCTCACCAGGTATAATGGAATGAACTGAAAGCTATCCATTTTTCTTGGGAGATAAAGTTGGGAGTCAGATTCTATTTGAAGCTGCTGATACCACCTATTCTGAAGGCCCAGACAAAGTTCTCATATTATATGGCAACCTATTTTCAAGAAGTTGGTTTAGAAATTAGGGAAATAGTGTTAAGTTGTTATTTTTAAGGAGTAGGGTCAAAGTCACGTTAATAGAAGGGATGTGCCTTTTTCATGAGATCAGACTATGTTAACTACTGCTGTAAGCATACTTGCTTTGAAGTAATTTTTTTTCCAGAGATTTCCACAATGGCTACTAGACTATTCACTTACTTTTGTTATCTTACCCTTAAAGAATAAGAATTCATTAAAAGGAAGAAAAATAGTGGAGACTGAAGCCTACATCAGTGGACATCAAAGACAGACAGGCATATTTTTGATGCAAGGAGGCACTGGCAAAACCAAAAGTTAAAAGCTAGAGAGGGTATTTCAGGAGAATGAAGTGTGTGCATGGAGGGGGGGCAGATGTGTGTGGGTGTGTATGCAGGCAGGGTAGAGGCGCATGGAGATGTGAGAAGCAGTGATGAAAATCTGGCGGGAAGACATTGCATAAGGAAAGCTTAACACTTACGACCACCCCCAAACCTTTTCATTATAAGAGAATGAATTCGGTGGTGAGGCAAGTCTTGGCCTTCTATTTTTTTGTCATTCTGCCATATACACCTATCAAGGTCAACCTAAATTTGATTTGAAGAGATAGTTGGGCTAGCCACTCTGTAGCACCGCTTTTCCAACCTGTATCTTAGGGTTAATGGGGTCAATCCTAGGTGTGATGTTAAATAGATAAAGAAGAATCTCTGTATATACTAGAGATGTCTTTTAGGAAGCCCAAGAATAAAGGAAATCATGTGCTAACAATGGTGAAAGAAGGGTAAAGAAGAAGGAGTGAGCAAGGAGTCTATAAACAAATGCTGCTTCTGATAAGAGGTACCTAGCCAGCTGGACAACATTCACCCCTTTTTTTCCTCTTCTTTTTGCCTATTGTTCCTACCTTCCAGATTTCTTCTCCCTTCTTCTTACACAGTAACATAATCACTAGTCTCTGTTTGCTGTTGATGCTATTTAGACAAAGAATAAAAAATGGATGATCTGTAGTTCTGGCCTTCCTGGTAGTTATTTATAATCCCATAAGAGCTTGTTAAAACAAAAGGATTGAGTTGCCCATTGAAGGAAACTGTGAGCAGGAAATGTATGCTCTTCTTCCTATCCCTTTCCTCTATTCCTACCACCCTACTTCTTAACTCACCAAACCAGCTCAGCAGCGGATCAAGATGCTTCCCATCTGCTCTTAGCTACAGACCACTCACCAACATTTCCTCATATACTCAAGTGTATCACACAAAAGGTACAGAATTTCTTTATGGAAATTAAATAGATCAAGAGAATTTTTTGCAGAGTTATTCAGAATTGGGTCCTATAAAAGATGATATTAAATTATTTTTAAATTCATGCATATGTGTAATTTGAAGTAAGGAGAAGCAAAAATAAAATATCACAAAATAAACAAAGAAATAAGCCTTTTAAATAGTTCAAAAGTGCACAAATCCAGGGTAGGAGTCGAGTGATTAGGAAATTTTTCTAGGTACTGTATCAACAGTAATATCGTATGTGAAATGCTTTGGAAACCACAAAACATTACTTTTTGCATTTTTTCATCTTTTTTTTCATTATCTCAACTTTTAATTCCATCAAAGCTCAAGCCTTATTCCATATTTTCACTTTGAACCCATGACCAATATTTTGCTCAGTTATTCATTTCATATCAACTGCTCTTAGTTATCTAAGGGATACCTGAAAAAATCTTTAAGAAGTATCAGCAGACTTGAACCAGTTGTGAAATTAAACATCTTTTAAAGAAAACCAGTAAAAATTAGCTGTATCCCATCTCCTATCAATGACTATATATTGTCCGTCTGTCTCTCTCTATACATATGTATATGAAATCTGAATTCTATCCATATATATCTATTTATATATAGATAGAGAGATAGATATATCTCTATATATATCCATCATGTATCTATATCTATCTATCTATCTATCTATCTATCTATCTATCTATATGCATACATTAGAATTCTATCTAGTAGTTCACCATGAGGGTCATTAAACATTTAAAAGTATAAATATATGTAGCATTATCACTATTGTTTTTGCTTTTTTAACTCAGAGGTCAACTCACCATTCAGGATTTTGGATACATATCAACTTTCCTCAGACAGGATAATTTAAGAATATCCTTTTGCTTTGTTTTCTTTTGTTTGTAAATTGACAACAAGAACCAATCATTATAATATAAATAATATATAAACTCATTGAGTGCTTATGATGTCCCTTGAGTTTCATGTATTAAATAATTTAATCCTTACAACCATCTTAGAGAATCAGTACTACTCTTTTCCTGTCTTGCATATGAGGAAACAGGGGCCCTGAGAAATTAATTAAAATTCCCCTAGTCCCCTCAGCCAGCAAGTGGAGAGGTGGGGTTACTAACCTAGGCATTGTGGCTCCAGAACCCATGCTCTTAAAAGCTATAATATTGTGCCTCTCATATCTTATAGACAATAGACTGTATCCTGGGAGAAACATGACTGCACGTGGGAAAAGGTAGGAGACTTTGCTAGATAAAACATTACACTTTAGGAAATGATAGCATAGTACTGGAAGCAATGTTAAAGAAAGTTGAGTCAAAATGGTCCATAGTAGTAGACATTTCTCAGATAATATTTTGCACTCGCTCTAAAGAATAATCCAAAGGATATAGTCAAGCCTGTATGTTTTGCAGAGAGTTCAGACTAATGTATACAGAACTATTTTAAAAGGCAAATTGTAGATTGGTGGAAGTTTGCTAGATGTGTATTTCATTTCTAGGTCACAGAACCTAAGTCTATAAAAGGGAGTTGGGCTAGATTATCTGTATGCTCTTTTTAAAATCTGAACATTGTGTGGTCTCATAATAAAGAAAAAGAAAATATAATTTGCAATAAAGCCATTTAACAAATACATTTCTGTGCTTAAAATGATATGGTTGGATAACCTTGTTTCTAAGTATTTCTTTAATGATAATGGAAGTATATAAAAATATTTGCTTTTTAAATTTAAAGGCAAAGATAAAAAAATCCAAGAAAATTTTAGGAAGAATATAATTAATAAGCAGATATTTATTGAATACGTATTGTGTGCAAAACACTGCTGGGAAACATATAAAATGATTCTAAATTATGGCACTACTTTATCAGGATTTTAAATTTTGAGTAGAGATTTAAGACCAACATGCATGAAATAATAGCAAACAACTGTGTGAATGTCATTTAACAATTAAGCTGATTTTATGTGCAAGTAACAGAGAAGCCAATTCAAAGTAGCTCAGATAATGTAGATACTGCAGGGGAAAAGAAAATTTGCTTGAATACGTAAATAAAATTGAGCAAGTTTACAGAGGAGTTTAGATGTTTAGTTCAGACACAATTTGATAAGCAGCAATGGCAGAAGGTGGAATGTATTGGAATAAATAGAAATATTAGGGAAAAGCTAGGAGTTGGGATACAGGTTTAGGAGATTATTCAGTAAACAGGTACAAAGATTTTGGCCTACAACTCAAAGAATGAAGTTATTGCTGGAATTCAATGCATTCCACAATTCATGCCAACTCTACGAGTTTAAGAAACAAGGGTGAGCTCGAGGATGTGCGATGAGCAAAAGCATTGATCAGGCCAGTCATAATGGGGGATCGTGTTCTCTTTTATGCCATGGAAGCTGTCAGGAGACTTTAATTATGAGTTCCAAATCAGGGACTTTCTTGGGATGCTCACGTGTATTAAAAAGATCAGAAGAGCCATAAGTTAAATATCAGTCAGTCTCATATGTCTCCAGTGAATGCAGAGACTATTCCAAGACAAAACTATCACTTCATTATTGTTTTGGATTTCAGAGCAGGAACATCTATAGTTCAAGGCATATGCCTCACTCACTGACAAGAAGGCCAGGGTAGGGGTGTGTGGCCCTGGAGGAGAGACTAGAAGTCTACTTACTTTTTTTTTAATGTTTATTTATTTTGAGACAGACAGAGCGTAGGCAGGGGTTGGGGGGAGGGGTAGGGACAGAGATAGAGGGAGAGAGAGAATCCCAGGCAGGCTCCGCACTGTCAGCACAGAGACGGATGTGGGGCTTGAACCCATGAACCATGAGATCATGAGGATGCTTAACTGTCTGAACTACCCAGATACCCCTAGAAATCCACTTTCTCAGAAGCTCCTGATATTTAGAGAAGGTTGGCAGCAAATGGATTTGGGTTCTTCTTTACTTTCAGAGGCCGTTTTCTGATATAGAAAACATTTCTTTGTAATAAGAAATTTTAGATAGGAATCAATTTTTTTTCTTACCTATGTCAATGTTCATCTATGTAAAACCTTACAGAAATCACTTTTGACTCTAAAATTCAACATTCCCGCTTTTAAAGCAGGAAGAATACTATGTACCTCTCACAGAGATATGTAAGTTTTCATAAAATATTCACAATACTATACAAATACATTACTAAGAAATATGAGCTATATAAATTATCTTAAATATGTTTTTTTTTACTGAAATCTACATTTCCTTAGGTACTTAATTTTAAATTAAGCATGACTTGTACAAATTTAGCAGGCATGCTTAATATTTCCTTCACAAAGAAAAAAAACACTGGAAGAAATGCAAAACCAACCCTCAGATTCTGTATTCAGTTTGGGAGCATATTCTATAAAAGAAAATATATTCTACACTCCCAAAGAGAATGCCAAAAGACGAGTAAAGCAGTCATGCTGATCCTACCTTTTATATCAACAAGAAGAAGAAGAAGCCTTGGTGCTTTCAACCAGGTTTGAATACAGGAAAGCAGCTGGGGCCTAGAATCCTCTTTCATCACCTCAGGGTGTGACATGATTATTCAGGAAAAATCAAATTGACTTTATAACTTCGGAAAGGTACATCTACAAAGAAAAGAACAGAAATGAAAAACTGTAAATTATAGTTCCCTACTTGAGCAGGCCAAATAATTCACCCTGGTCTTAGGAATATCTCCTATGCCACAGGGATGGAGAATGGTTTCTGTGTGAAAAAGGCTGAAGTTCAGTGAAAAGGGTTTTATAATTCCTTACATTTACTTGTGTTTTTTTCATTAATAGGAATACTAGAAATAAGTTGAAATATTATATAGATGTGTGTATATCCATGTCTAGATTTCTCTGTCTCTATAGATCTATAGAGATTCTATACACAGACAGAGAATCCTTTATCAGAAGCAAGTATAAAACTTATACTTAATTTTTAAAAATATTTAAATTTTGAAAAGATTATTAAAATAATTTATTTAAATCCTTTTTACCTTAAATCCATAATTCAAATCCCATATGTGAAAATAATGTGATCTGACCAAATTGTGGTTTTTATAGTGGCTTGCATGGAAAGATGCCTACTGAAATACAAGTGCCCTTATCTCCACATTTTAAGCTTCATGTATTTTCAGTGTGCCAATAATGGTCCATAAATCCTAATAGGAGAAAGTAAGCTCATTCTCTGGAGAGCAGATAAGAAGCTCAATTAAAAAATCCCCTTCTCACAACACTTGTTGATTCAAGTGTGAGGACTTAGATTTCACAGTCATTTGCATCTGTGAATAAGATTACATAAAGAATACTACCCTCTTACATTTGCACTGTCACCTCTTCACATGTTGAGTGACTTGCACGAGAAAATTTTGTGATAGCCTCAAATAATTTAATACTGCCCTCTAGAGGCATTATAATAGCATTGAATTTGCTCCTTCTGGTGTGGTTTTTGAAAATTTATTTCCCTAAATTTAAAAGTACAACTTTTTGAAAACCCATACAAGGTAAATTAACATAGAGATGTTCTAAGAGTTATATCAATTTCAAATTTAATGGACAAGTATCAAATTGTTGGCCAGGTGGCGATGTATACACTGGAATCTCCAGTTGCTATGGCTTTTCTGTGAAACCCTGAAAAACATGGGTAGGAGTGGTCAGTATAAATAGCCCCACCAAAAAACACCTCAATTAAAATTAAGAATTTGAAATCAAGAAATATTTCTTTCCCTCTAAGAAGAAAGTAAAGCAGTAAACTAAGAGCATTCTCTTTCAGACATGAGTAATAGGCAATTTGCTAAAATATGAGTCAGTGAAAAAGAAAAATCAGACTGCTTTTAGAACAGCATCTTAGGAAGACTTTTATGGATAGATAAATAGATTAAGCAAAGTATATTTGGATTTGCCATACGAAAACTAGAAACTGAATTGAAAGGGGAGAGGATATTCAGATATATGAGATTTCTGTAAGAGAAAAAAAATCCAAGTAGCATGAATTTTAGATACTAAGAAATCCATAGAAGTTTGAAAACTAAGAAACTTTGAAGAGCTTTGTCATAAAACATCAGGTGGTTGGAGAGCAGAAGGACTGGGCATAGGATTTTTATTTTAAAAGAAAAGTTCTATGTTTTCCACACAGGACTGAAAGAAGAAATTTTACTTCATCATTTTTATTGTTAGGAAATGGTGTGCAATGTCTGTTGTCTTCCTTATTGGTAGGCAGGAAGCTATTCGGAAGTAAAATTCAGTGTCTGTTTCCTCCAATAAAGACCATTTTATGAAGTGTTTATACTGAAAATGTTGTTTGTTATCAATACAAAGTAATACATTTCTGGGGTGTCTGGGTGGCTTAGTCGGTTAAATGACCAACCCTTGATTTTGGCTCAGGTCATGATCCCAGGGTTGTGGATTTGAATCTCCTTTCGGGCTCCACGCTTGGCTTGGAGTCTGCTTAAGATTCTCTCTCTCCTTTTACCTCTCTGTCTCCCTCTCTTACTAAAACAAAACAATACAAACAAAACCAAGTAATACATTACTAAATCTACCACAATGTAGAGCAATTTCAAAGACAGTGCTTGTTGAAAAAATTACTTGACAATTATCTGTAAAGTAAATTACTTCCACTCATTTTTCCATCTTGTTGCTAGATATCAAGGATCTATTTCCATACCTATAAACTTAAAATTTTTCTGTATCAGTAAATGTTGTGGACAGATTGTGTTGAATTACAAAACCAAGTATTCAAAATCAAATTTTGTCAAATTTAAGAAATTTGTGCTAAATACAGGTATACATTGAGGGCAATTTATCTACATTTGCAAATATATTCTTAGTCATATAGAGGTCATAAAATCTATATAATTTATCATTTAAATACACACACAGTTTAAATGACTTTCAAAAGGGGCACCTGTGTGGCTCAGTCAGTTAAGCGTCCAACTCTTGATTTAAACTCAAGTCTTGATCTCATGGTTCGTGGGTTCAAGCCTCCCGTCAGGCTCTGTGCTGACAGCGCAGAACCTACTTGGGATTCTATCTCTCCCTCTTTCTGCCTCTCCCCCATTTGTTCTCTCACTCTTTTTCTCTCTAAAAATAAGTAAATAAACTTAAAAAAATGACTTTCAAAACAGGAAATAAATGACTTGGTTTTTGAAAGGAATAATTGCTAAGTTAATGTAGTGACTTTATAAGAATTTTAGAAAAAACAGATATGTATAAAGAAATATCTGGATTTTAGTTAAACTGTCATTTTAGAGGACAATGTCACAGAAATAAAAAGTATTTATTTTACAAGCTTAATTAAAGTTCATGCATTCGTGTTTTATCTCCCTCCTCTCTAGGTTGCCTTAAATAATCATTCAACCAGTGTGGAAAGGTCTAAGAATGCTGCAAGAAATATAAAACTATAATTACTATTGGAATTCAGGCATAAACATAACTATATCATTTATTTAGTAAAGTAAAATAATGAATATTACAAATAATTAAAAACAACCTGACTAGCAAAAGAAGATTTACAAATTCAATTATCTTTATATAAAAGTAGGTTAATATCTAACATATAGGTTAACATTTTTTATTTATTTTTTAATTTTTTAATATTTTATTTATTTTTGAGAGAGAGAGAGAGACAGAGTATGAGTGGGGGAGGAGCAGAGAGAGAGGGAGACAGAATCTGGAGCAGGCTCCAGGCTCTGAGCTGTCAGCACAGAGCCTGATGCGCGGCCCGAACTCATGAACCGTGAGATCATGACCTGAGCTGAAGTCGGACACTTAACCGACTGAGCCACCTAGGCACCCCTTATTTTCTGTTTTAAGTTTATTTATTTTTAGAGAGAGATCGAGCGGGGGAAAGGGCAGAGAGAGAGGAAAAGAGAGACAGAATCCCAAGTAGGCTCCACACCATCAGCATGGAGCCTAACTGGAGAGTCAGACTCACAAACCGTGACATCATAACCTGAGCTGAACACAAGAGCTGTGTGTGTGTCTCTCTCTATCTCTCTCAAAAATAAATAAAATAAACATTAACAAAACGGACTGGGTTTGGTGAACAGGCATTACTATGTTGCTGCATACAATTTTGAGGGTGTATATGACACAGGGAAGGGAGCAGAACACAGAAGAAAAATCTGTGCGGGACACCTGGGTGGCCAGTCAGCGAAGCACCCAACTCTTGCTCTCGGCACAGGTCATGACCTCACAGGTTGTGAATTCAAGCCCCACATCTGGCTCTGCGCTGATGGTGTGGAGCCTGTTTGGAATTCTGTCTCTCCTTCTTTCTGCCTCCCCCCAGCTTGTGCGCTCGCTCGCTAGCTCTCTCTCTCTCTCTCTCTCTCTCTCTCTCTCTCAAAATAAAAAAACTAACAAAAAGTTTTTTAAATCTCTGTATTTATCCCTCACTCAAATGATTCCTTAGAGAAATAATGAATAAAATACTTCCATCAAGCTATACTATACTCTTCCAAAATAATTCTTAAAACTGAACAATGAGATTTGTAAGACTTGGGTGGGTAAAACGACCTAAAGCAATCATTTTATCTGAATGACACAGTAGATTTTACCAGTCAGCCAAGATAAAATACCATATTTGAAAATCAAAATGTATGTCCACTTACAGGAACAGAAGAAAATAAAAACAGAGATTATTAAAAACTGTGTTGGATGGTGGGGTGATTGTTGTTAGTGTATTTTACTAAATTTGTCATTGATCCAGTTATTTAAAAAAAAACGCACAATATGAGATGACATTTCAAAATTAGGTAGTATTTTAAAAAGCATTAAAGTGCGAATTCTGAAATGATACTTCAAATAATGCAAATATATCTTTTCCCATTATAAGTAGCACACAAACAGTATTTTTAATCAAAAAATACAATTAGAAGCATTTTTACACATCAAGTGTTTTATCTCATACAGTTTTTAAAACCAAAATGTATGCATTCGTAAGATCTTACTTTTTAAAATTAAATTTTTTTTACTTAAGATCTTACTTTAGATTTATCATTCTATGTTTTTTAAAAAATTTTTTAATGTTTATTTACTTTTGAGAGAGACAGAGAGAGGCAGAGTGCAAGCAGGGAGGGACAGAGAGAGAATGAGAGAGAGAGACAAACAGACAGACAGAATCCATAGCAGGCTCCAGGCTCTGAGCTGTCAGCACAAAGCCTGATGTGGGGCTTGAACTTGTGAACCACGGTGCAATGACCTGAAATGAAGCCGGATGCTTAACTGACTGAGCCACCCAGGTGTCTCTATCATTTCTATGTCCTAAATATTAACAAGTAAAAGAACACCCATTCAATCAAATAAATAATTTACATAATATTTTAAAAGCGCAACTGATTGGTATTTTTCTATGTTGTTTTTTTTTTTGAAAAAGATTTGGACACTCTCCCTTATACTAACAATAAGGGAATTCTGTCCTATTCTTCAGGTGGTGTCCTTTAGTCTAATATCCTCTATATTTTTTCCTTCTCTTATGATCAAGTACAAGCTTTTGCCTAAGATTTGTTCCCCTGTCTTTTGCCTTTGTTTCTTCCTTTCCCCTTTCTCAGCTGCTGCTAGATGTGAGTTCTTATCTTGCATCTACAGCTCTGGGAGCCAGTGTATTATTATGACTCCTCTAAGGAGCAGTGGACATCCAGGTTCAAATTCTAGATCTGCTGCTTGCCCAAGGGAGAAGAGGCAGATTTCTTGACTCTCTCAGTGTCAGAGGTATTTTGCAGACCAATATATGTATGATAAATAAAATTTTCTCTCCTAATTTCATTACAAATATGGTTGTATGACATCTAAAAATATGATTTGTTTTTATGGAAAATACTGTAGTAAGTGCTGTTTGGCTCTAGCATATAGCTTTTGAAAATTTTTCTTCCTGAGGTCACCAATTTCCTCTTAATTTTAAAATTATATCATTCGATAGCATGTGACTCATCCTTACTTAAAATTCTGTCTTCTCTTGACTTCTGTGATACCATCCTGTTTTAGTTTTTATTTTCAACTCTAACAGATTCTTGTCAGTCTTCTTGTCCTCTTATCCCAGGCTTCTATTCTTACTTTATGTCTCTAAGTCTCAGTGTTATTGCGGTTGTCTTTCTGAATGTGTGTTGTTGTTTTTTTTTCAACCACAGAAGCCCCCTTCCCTAGAGTGATATATCTATCCCAGATTTCCTGCTTGACTTTAAGCCGCATAAAAGTATCTACAGATCCTCTCTATTTGTAGGCACCCTCAGATACCTCATATTAAATATGTCAGAACTAAATTGTTTATATTCTCCTGAATCATCTCTCCTGTGTTTCCTATGTCTTAATGGTTCCACCAACCATACAGTGTGAGAATAATCCTAGACTCTTCCTTTTTACCTTCCCTCTGCATTAGTTAGGGTTCCCAAGTGAAACAAAACCAATAAGATATATAATAGAGAGATTTATTTTAAGGAATTGGCTTACATGACTGTGGAGTCTTGGCAAGTCCAAAATCTGCAGGGTAGGCTGGCAGACTGGAGATCCAGGGAAGAGTTGCAGTTCACGTCCAAGTTGGCTGGCAGAGTTCCCTCTTCTTCTGGGGAGATCAGTCTTTTTTCTATGAAGGCCAACTGAGTGAATGAGGCTCACCCACATTATGGAGAATAATCTGCTTCACTCAAAGTCTATTGATTTAAATTTAATCTTACCTAAACAATGCCTTCTCAGAAACATCTAGAATAATGCTTAACCAAATTTCTGAGTACTGTACCTAGCCAAGCTGACACATAAAATTACCTATCACACTCCTCGTTAAAAAATTGATTACCATTTCCTACCTATTCATATCTATCAATTTTGTCCACTGTCTTCATCCCCCCCCCACACTGCTTAAAGACCAGGCTATTATCCCCTGCCTTTGTTATTGCAGTATTCTCTTAAGTATCTAACTTCAACATTTCCCTCCTGTATCATTCTCCACACTAAGTGGAATGACTATTTTGATTACATTAATGTCACGTTTAAAACTTTTAAATAAAACTCCCCTTTGCTTTCTGGAGAGTCCAACATCCCTGGCATGATATATAAGTTCCTCATGACCTGATTTGTAAATTGTTTTCATCCTTTCCTTTCACCATTCTTCCACATACCCCAAGCTCCAAATATATTAATTTATTTGTAGTTCAATGTACTGACTGATTTATGCATCCATACATTTGCAAATGCTATTCTATTTAGACTATGTCCCTAGTCTTTCTTTGATTCTTTCTTTTCTTTATTTATGATTCTTTCTTTTCTTTCTTGGCTTTATTTATGCCTTAAGACTCAGCTCAGCCACCACCTTCTGCAAGAAGCCTTCTGTGGTGTCACAGGAATTAGGTAGCTGTCCATTGAATTACAGGAGCAGCTTATATTCTATTATTAGCTGAGTTAATACATGGAAAATGCTTAGAACAGACTCTGGAATACAGCAAGTACTTCTTGCTATTACCTGCTATTATTATTAATAATAGTATTTATAGCACTTACATCAAATTGTAATTACTGTGTGATTTGTCCATTGCTCTAAAATTTACCTTAAAGGTTGATAAATTTTTCATACCCTTGTAAGTTCCCAGCTTCTAGCACAGGGCGTGACACATAGTAGGTAATAAATATGTGTCACTGAATGAAAGAAGTCTTCATTACTTCATTATTACAGACATGATGTTTCTAAAAAAAAAAAATTCCTTTGTACAAAAAAATTCAGATCCAATGCCAAATGCCAGATGTCTGAGACTTCAAAAAGAATAGGTGAATTTTTCAATGTAATTTTACTAAAAGCCTTCATAAAATTAAAACAGAATTCATCACATATTATGGACATTTTGACATTATCTTTTGCCAGTCATATATCTATAGAATATGTGAAGTATTACTAAGAATACTTGAGGAAATGGCTATGGAATAAAATGTCACTAAAATTATCCCAGTCTTTTTTCTCAACTTTCTAGGTAATTTGCAGATCACTTTATTCAAAACCTTACAATGCACATTGTTATTTTCTTTCCATATAATTGCACCACATTTTAACTTTATAGAAATCTTCTTGTCTTTTATAATTTATCAATCTTTTCTTTTCCATTTCTGTCTCCTTAAAAAAAGTCTTATAACGAGTTCAAGTCAACTTTGACCCATGTTAATGGCTTAAGAAGACAGTGAGTGATAGGTGGAATGTAGCTACCAACTTCTAGTTTTTTTATATTAAAATAAATGGGAATATCATTTAAATATGGAAGTACATTTATAATCTGATGATTATAAAATTCAACTTTCTTTACAAGTTATTTTAAAACAGGTTATTAAAAGTTATATAGAGGAAAAATGCATTTATGTCCTTTTTAAAATTCCCAATCTGGCTTATATATTTTGCTTGTCTATTTTCGTATTTTGAGAGTTCTTATATGTTCTTAATATATGTTCTGATATGTTTTCATATATATGATTTGCAAATATTTTCTCAAATATTTTCTCTCAACAATTCACAGGTACTACTACTGGCACAAAGGAAAGGCATTTATTTTTAATAATGATGAAGGATCAATCCAACAGAAATATATAACTGTCTTAAACTTTTTGCAGTTAATGAATAGTCTGAAAATATATAAAGAAAGAACTGACCTTAGAACAAGGAAAAACAGACTAATCCAAAATCATATTGAGAATTTTAAATTTCAGTCTTTACAACTATTAAAACAAAAAGATATGGAATCAATAGAAATATATCAGAACAGAACAGAAGGAATAGCAAACGTGGGCTTATTTAAATCTACAAATCTGTTTCTAATAAAGAATGTACTTTACTTTCAAAGGCACATAGAATATATACAAAAATTTAATACATGCTGGATCATAAAACTAGTTTCAAGAAATATCAAAGTATTTAAATCATGCACACATACATACTTATTTAGAAAATAATGATCATGTTAGAAACCATTTTTTAAACAAAGCTTTAAAAAATAACATGTGTTTAGATATCAAGGAACACAATTCAAAATAATACACAAAACTAACAAGAAATCACAGAGGTTACAAAATATTTTGAACTAGGAGAGTTAAGATGGTAGAGGAGTAGGGGGACTCTAGGCTTGCCTCATCCTTCAAACATAGCTAAATTTATATGAAATCATTTTGAACACTCAACAAATTGATCTGAGGGCTGAGAGAGCAAAACTGCACAACTAGAGGTATAAATAATGGCCACATCATGAAAGGTAGGAGCTGCAGAGAGTTGATCTAGGGGAGAAAAGAACTGTGGCTGAGATGGGGAGAGAACCCTGATTACAGAGACAGGAGTGAGAGAGAAACAGGGAGAGAGTGAAAGTGCAGGCAGGGTATTACACAGAAAAAAACTCTTCCCCAAAACCATTGACTGGGAAAAGGAGAAGGTCTGAGTACCACAAGTTATTATAAGCAGCAGAGCTCAAAGTCCGAAATTTTATAAGTATGCGCCATCATCGGGGTCAGTGCCTAGAGGGCTTAGTGCGTACTTCTGTTTGGAGTGCATTTGAAAGCAGTGGCATTGCTTCTACAGGGGCAAAAAGAACCAGGAGCACCTATCTACTGCCCTATTCCCTAGCATAGAAACAAAGATACCATCTGAGGGCAGCAAACCTTGGTGTTGGCTTTGTGCTTCACTTTACCATAAACTCCAAACCATTCTGCAGTTGTGCGACTGCTTTTCTGGGGGGGGACAAACTGGCACAAGGTAAAAGTGTGTTGAGACCCCCACCAGAGGATCAGCACAGGTCCACAGTGCATGGGTCCCTAAAATTTGGAATGTGGAGTTTTGAAACCCAGCTACACACATGACATAAAACACAGGAGTACTATGCCATCTGGCAGGCAGACAGCTCAGATGCAGGCAGGGTGAAGGCAGGGTGAAGGCAGAAGCCAGGGACAAGAAGAGGTGATTGTTTGCTTTTCTCTGAGGGCTTCCTGAAGAGTAGCTGGTACAAATTCCCCTCTTTGAGAATGAGAGAGCCAGGCAACACCCATTATAACTGACTGACTTCAGTGAGCAAAACAGTGCCACCCAATGGAGGCTGGAGCCTGTTTACAACAAGTCCCATCCCCCTGCACCCTGCAGGTTCATCTCCAGAAAAGCAAGTCCACTCGGGAATCAGCAGCAGGTGCCACTACCAGAATACCAATATGTCTTATGCGCCAAGTCTACTTATCATAGACTTCTGCAAAGGTTCAGCTCTAGGGGAAATAGGATCTAGCTTCCTTTTTTTTCTCCTTTGGACCTCTTCTTAATATAGTCATTACTCTCAGAAGCAGGAATACAACAGGCTTTCTTAACAATCACGCACAAAAACACACACACAAAACAAAACAAAACAGTGGCACAGACAAAATGAAAAGGCGGAGGAATTCACTCCAAAAGAAAGAACATTAAGAAGTCACAGCCAGGGATTTAATCAATACAGATACAATAAGATGTCTAAACCATAATTAAAAAAAATAATCATAAGGATAATAGCTGAGCTTCAGAAAAGCATAGAAGACACTAGAGAATGCCTTATTTCAGAGATAAGAAACTAAAAACTAATCAGGCTAAAATCAAAAATGCTATAACTGAGATGCAGAATTAAATGGATGCAATGACAACAAGGATGGACAAAGCAAAGGAGAAAATCAGTGACATAGAAGATAAAATTATGAAAATAATGAAGCTGAAAAAAAAAGAGGTAAAGAAAGGTACTGGATCACAAATGTAGATTAAGGGAACTCAGTGACTCCTTAAAGCATAATAACATTCCTATTATATGAGTTCTAGAAGAAGAGAGTAAAGGAGAGGTTTATTTGAGCAAATCCTAGCTGAAAACTTCCCTAATCTACAGAAGGAAACAGACATTGGAATCCAAAAAGCACAGAGAACTCACATTAAATTTAACAAAAGCCAACTATCATCAAAAGTTATCATAGTCAAATTCACAAAATACACAGACAAGGAAAGAACCTGAAAACAGCAAGAGAAAAAAAATCCTTAACCTACAAGGGAAGTCAAATCCGATTCATAGCAGACCTGTCCAGAGGCCAGAAGAGAGTGGCATGATGTACTCAATGTGCTGAATGGGAAAAATATGCAGCCAAGAATGCTTTATGCAACAAGGCTGGCATTCAGAATAAAAGGAGAGATAAACAGTTTCCCAGACCAAAAAAAAAAAAGAACTAAGAGACTTCATGACCACTAAACCAGCCCTTCAGGAAATATTAAAGGGGACTCTGTATGCGGGGGCGGGGGGAGAGAGACCAAAAGTAACAAAGACTACAAGGGACTAGAGAACATCCCCAGAAACAGCAACTTTACAGGTAAGACAAGAGCACTAAATTCCTATCTTTCAATACTCATTCTGAATGTAAATGGACTAAATGTTCAAATCAAAGACATAAGGTATCAGAATGGATTATAAAAACTGAGACCCAACAATATGCTACCTAGAAGAGACTCATTTTAGACCTACAGATATCTGCAGATTGAAACTGAGGGGATGGAGAACCACCTATCATGCTAATGGATGTCAAGAGAAAGTCAGAGTAGCCATACTTATATCAGACAAAGGTTTTAAACCAAAAACTGTATAGCAAGAGAAGAAGAAGAGCATTATATCATAATTAAGGGGTCTATCCAACAAGAAGATCTAACAATTATAAATATTTATGCCTCCAACTTGAGAGAACCCAAAGATATAAATAAATTAATAACAAACATAAAGAAACTCATTGGAGATGCCTGGGTTGTTCAGTCAGTTAAGCCTCCAAATCTTGATTTCAGCTCAGGTAATGACCACATGGTTCATGAGACTGAGCCCTTCATCGGATTCCTTGCTGACAGCAGAGACTACTTGGGATTCTCTCTCCCTCTTACTCTCTCTCTCTCATTCTCTCTCAAAATAAATAAAATAAACTTAAAAAAAATAAGCTTACTGTTAATAATACCATAATAGTAGGGGACTTTAACACCACACTTACAACAATGGACAGATTATCTAAGCAGAAAAATCAACAAGGAAACAATGGCTTTGAATGACACACTGGACTAAATGGACTTAACAGATATATTCAGATCATTTCATCCTAAAGCAGTAAAATACACATTCTTTTCAAATGCACATGGAACATTCCCCAGAATAGATCACATACTGGTCACAAACCAGCCCTCAACAGGTACAAAAGATAGTGGTCATCCCATGCATATTTTCAGTTCACAATACTATGAAACTTGAAGTCAACAACAACAACAACAACAAAAAAAAAAAAAAAAAAGGAAAGAACACACAAACACATGGAGATTAAAGAACATCCTACCAAAGAATAAATGGATTGACAAGTAAATTAAAGAAGAAATTTAAAAATACATGAAAGCATATGAAAATGAAAACATGACAGTCCAAAACCTTTGGAATGCAGCAAAGGCTGTCTTAAGAGGGAAGTATATTGCAATCCAGGCTTAGCTCAAGAAGGAAGAAAAGTCTCAAATACACAACTCAATTTTCCACTTTAAGGAGCTGGAAAAGGAACAGCTGAAGAAATGGACAAATTCTTAGAACCATACAAACACCCAAAACTGAAAGAAGAAGAAATAGAAAATGTGAAAAGACCCATAACCAGCAAATAAATGGAATCAATAATAAAATATTTACCAAAAAACTAAAGTCCAGGGTCAGATGGCTCCCCATGGGAATTCTACCAAGTATTTAAAGAGTTAATATCTATTCTCAAACTGTTCCAAAAGATAGAAATAGAAGGAAAACTTCCAAACTCATTCCATAAGGCCAATAGTACCTTGATTCCAAAACCAAAGACTACACTAAAAAGAATTACAGGCCAATATCCTGGATGAAAAAATTCTGATGCAAAAATTCTCAACAAAATGCTAGCAAATCGAATCCAACAGTACATTAAGAATTATTTACCATAATCAAGTGGGATTTATTCCTGGGCTGCACGACTGGTTCAATATTCACAAAACTATCAATGTGATATACCACTTTAATAAAAGAAAGGACAAGAACCATATGATCTTCTCAATAGATGCAGAAAAACTCTTTGACAAAATACAGCATCCATTCCTGATAAAAACCCTCAACAAAGTAGGGATAGATGGAACATACCTCAATATCATAAAAGCCATATACCAAAGACCCACAGCTAATATCATCCTCAGTGGGGGAAAACTGAGAGCTTTTCTTCCATAGTCAGGAACATGACAAGGATCTCCATTGTCACCGTTACTATTTAACATAGTACTGGAAGTCTTAGCTTCAGTGATCAGAAAACAGAAAGAAATAAAAACCATCCAAATCAGCAAGGAAAAAGTCAACTTTGACTATTTGCAGATGACATGATACTCTACGTATAAAACCCAAAAGCATTCACCAAAAATTGCCAGAACTAATACATGAACTCAGCAAAGTCGCAGTATATAAATCAATGTACAGAAATCTGCTGCATTTCTATACAGCAAGAAAGAAGCAGCAGAAAAAGAAATCAAGGAATTGATCCCATTTACAATTGCCCCAAAAAACTATAAGATACCTAGGAATAAGCCTAACCAAAGAGGTACAATGTCTGTTCTCTCAAAACTACAGAACACTGATGAAAGAAATTGAAGAGAACACACACACACAAAAAAGGAGAAAAATTCCATGCTCATGCATGGAAGAACAAATACTGTTAAAATGTCTATACTACCCAAAGCAATCTACACACTTAATGCAATCCCTTTCAAAATGCCACCAGCAGTTGTCTCAGTGCTATAAGAAACAAGCCTAGAATCTGTATGGAACCAAAAAGACCCCAAATAGCCAAAGCAATCTTGGGGAAAATAAAGCAAAGCTAGAGGCATCACAATTCCAGACTTCCAGTTATATTACAAACCTCTAATCCTCAGAACAGTATAGTGCTGGCACAAAAACAGACACATAAATCCAAGTTACAGAATAGAAAACCCAGAAATGGACCCACAATTATAAGGTCAACTAATCCTTGAAAAAGCAGGAGAAAGAATATCCAAGGGAAAAAAGACAGTCTTTTCAACAACTGGTATTGGGAGAACTGGATGGCAGCATGCAGAAGAATGAAAATGACCATTTTCTTCCATAATACACAAAATTAAATTCAAAATGGATAAAAGACCTAAATGAGAAGCAGGAAACAATCAAAATCATAGAGGAGAACACAGCCGTAACAACTTCTTATTAGATTAAAAACAAACTTTTGGGACTTCATCAAGATAAAAAGCTGCTGCACTGCAAAGGAAACAATCAACAAAACTAAAAGGCAACCTGTGAAATGGGAGAAAATATTTGCAAATGACATAGCTGATAAAGGTTTAGTATCCACAGTCTATAAGAACTTACTAAACTCAATACCAAAAAATAAATAGTATAGTTAAGAAATGGGCACAAGATATGACCAGACATTTTTCCAAGAAGACATCTCCAGATGGCTAACAGACACATGAAAGGATGCTCAACATCACTCAGCATCACGGAAATGCAAATAAAACTACAATACCACTTCACGATTGTCAGAATGGCTAAAATGAACAACAGGAAACAACAGATGTTGGTGAAGATACAGAGAAAAGGGAACTCTCTTACATTTGTGGTAGGAATACAAATTGATGCAGCCTCTCTGGAAAACAGTATGGAGGTTCCTCAAAAACTTAAAAATAGAACTACCCTAAGATCCAGTGATTGCAGTACTAGGTATTTACCCAAAGGATACAAAAATATATTTGAAGGGGTACATACATCCCAATGTTTATAGCATCATTTTCAACAACAGCCAAACTATAGAGAGAGACCAAATGTCCATAGAATAGGGCATAGAATGCCAAGAATAGGTGGCATATTTTATGCTGGGGTGCCTGGGTGACTCAGTAGGTTAGGTGACCAACTCTTGATTTTGGCTCAGGTCATAATCTCATAGTTCGTGAGATCAAGCCCAGTGTTGGGCTCTGTGTTGACAATGCAGAGCCTGCTTGGGATTCTCTCTCTCACCCTCTCTCTATCTACCTCTCTATCTCTCTGCCAACTCTCTCTCTGAGACCACTCATGCTCTATCTCTTAAAATAATAAACTGAAAAAAAAAGGAAAGGTGGTCTGCATAAACAATGAAGTATTACTCAGCAATTAAAAAGAATGAAATCTTGCCATTTGCAACAATGTGGATGGAGCTAGAGTATATTATGCTGAGAAAAATAAGTTAGAGAAAGACAAATACCATATGATTTCACTCATATGTGGAATTTAGGAAACAAAACAGATGAATATATGGGAAGGAAAAGAAGAGAGAGAGAAAGGGAAATAAAAATTAAGAGACTCTCTTTTTTTAACTTTTTTTTAACGTTTATTTATTTTTGAGACAGAAAGAGAGAGAGCACAAATGGGAGAGGGTCAGAGAGAGGGAGACACAGAATCTGAAACAGGCTCCAGGCTCTGAGCTGTCAGCACAGAGCCCAACGTGGGGCTCAAATTCACGGACCGTGAGATCATGACCTGAGCTGAAGTCGGACGCTTAACCAACTGAGCCACCCAGGTGCCCCAAGAGACTCTTAGTGATAGAGAATAAACTGAGGGTTGACCCAGAGGGAGGTGGGTAGGGATGGGCTAAATGGGCCATGGGTATTAAGGAGTGCACTTCTTATGATGAGTACTGGATGTTATATGTAAGTGATAAATCACTAAATTCTATGCCTGAAACCAATATTACACTATATGTTAACCAACTAGAATATAATAAAAATTTGGAAAAACAAAATAACAACAAAAAAACAAAATTATGTGTGGAAGCATAAAAATATATTTCAAACTGAATTAACAATATTGCATATCAAACTTTGGTATGAACCTATAGATAGGCTTAGAGAAATATTTGTAACCTTAAATGAATATGTTATCAAAAATAATCTATTACAATATCAATTTCAAGAAGTTAGCAAACAAGAGCAAATTAGGCCCACAGAATGTACAAGAAAAGAAATAGCAAAAGTAAGATCATAGGTTAATGACAAAGGAAATATGTCAACATGAGAATAAAACTTAAATAGCAAAACTCTGTTTATTTGGCAAGATTAATAACACCCAGAAATATTGATCAAGGGCAAAAAAGAGAGAAATCACAATCAATATCAAGAATGAAACATTACAACACCCAGTGCTCATCCCAAAAGATGCCCTCTTCAATACCCATCACCTCCCCTCCCCTCCCTTCCACCCCCAATCAACCCTCAGTTTGTTCTCAGTTTTTAAGAGCCTCTTATGCTTTGGCTCTCTCCCACTCGAACCTCTTTTTTTTTCCTTCCCCTCCCCCATGGGTTTCTGTTAAGTTTCTCAGGATCCACATAGGAGTGAAAACATATGGTATCTGTCTTTCTCTGTATGGCTTATTTCACTTAGCATCACACTCTCCATTAAACATAGAAACATTAAGAAGATACAAATAAGGTATTATGACCAATCATATGCCAATAAATTTGAAAACTTATCACAAATGACTGAAAAATAAGTAATGTGAATAGTAATATAGATATTAATAAACTGAATTCATAAAGAAAAACCAACTTACAAAGAAAACCTTAGGACCAGATTTCTTCACTGGTAGTTTTCAAATATGTAGAAAGAAACATGCCTATTGAAACAAACTCTGCCAAAGAATAGAAAAGTAAGAAATACCTTCAAAGCCATTCTATGAGAGCAGCATGACTCTGAAACCAAACCTGGAAAAAAATGAGAGAGAAAATTAGAGGTCAATTTCTTTTGTGAAAATTATCCCAAAATATTAAACATCATAATAGAAAAAAAGCTAGTAAAAATTTAAAAGTTATACATCTGGACAATGCTTTATTTCAAGAGTGCGAGATTAGTTTTATACTAAAAAATAAATAAATGAGCTAAAGAATAAATGAGAAAATTTATAAAATCATCTTCATTGCACAAAATTTGTTATAGTTCTTCACCTGATCAAGATAAAAACAGCAAACTGAAAATGTGAGAATTCCTTAATCTAGAAAATATTTGTAGCACATACACACACAGGTGAAATATGCATACTCAGAATATATATACACTCCTAAAAATTATAGGGAATGTAATAACAGAATATGGACAAAAAAGTTCTTGAATAGACACATAAAGAGTGTGTATGTAGACATAAGTAGACATAAGAGACTACTGTCCAATAAACATGAAAAGGGGCTCAACCTCATTAGCCACCAGAGAATGCAAATTAAAGTCACATTAAGACTGTCATATATAGGGGCGCCTGGGTGGCTCAGTCGGTTGAGCATCCGACTTTGGCTCAGGTCATGATCTCATGGTTCATGAGTTCGAGGCCCGCGTTGGGCTCTGTGCTGACAGCTCAGAGCCTGGAGCCTGCTTTGGATTCTGTGTCTCCCTCTCTCTCTGCTCCTCCCCTGCTCACACGCTGTCTCTCTCTCAAAACTAAAAAAGATTTAAAAAAATTTTTTAAAAAGACTGCCATATATACCTACCAAAAGATCTAAAATTAAAACAGTGAAAGTGCAATACTTGTGAGGATGTGAAAAAGTAAAACTGTCATACATTATTTGTGGGAAAACAAATTATCTGCTAAAGTATCTGCTACACTTAAATACATACACACACATAATACATATATTCCTATAACCAACTAATTCTATTCCAAGTTATATACACAAAACAGTGCATACACGTGTGCACCAAAATATGCATATAAAATGTAAAAAAATAATGCAAATAATTTAAACAGTTTACTCATCATTACCCATCAATTTAATAGGTAATTAATTGTGTAATATTCACATTATGGAGGCATTACAAAGCTAAACAAACAAAGAGATAAATCTCACAAAGACAATGTTGAGTGAAGTAAGCCAAACAAAAAAGAAATGAAAGAAAGCCTCCATAAACTTAAAATTACTGAATTCATACAAACTATGTTCTCTAACCAAAATGGAATAAAATTAGAAATCAGTAACAGAATGAAGTTTGGAAATTTCACAAATTTGTGGAAATTAAGGAATATACTCACAAATAATCATTTAAAAATTATTATTCTTTGTCAGAAATATTCCAAGGAAAATTGCACAATACTTTGAGAAAAATGGAAATAAAAACGCAATATAAATACATTTATTCAGTGCAGTAAAAATAGTATTCATAGGGATACTGTGAATATTTATATTAAAAATATTTATACCTGTAAATATTTATATTAAAAAGATGAAAGATCTCAAATCAATAACCTAAAATTTCATCTTACAAAACTAGAAAACAAATGGTCAAAGTAAACTCAGAGCAAGCATAAAAAAGGAGATAATGAGGGTTTGAGAAAAAAACTGAAATAGAGAATAACTAAATAATTGAAAAATAATAGCAAAAACAAAGGATGAATCTTTGAAAAGATCAAGAAAATTAATAAAACGTTAGGCTGACCAAGAAAAAAAGATATGATTCAAATTACTAAAATCAGTTGTAAAATAGGAGGCACCACTACTTCTTTAATGAAATAAAAATAGTTATAAGGAGGGGCACATGAGTGGTTCAGTTGGCTAAGGGCCCATCTTTGGCCCAGGTCATGATCTCACAGTTCATGAGTTTGAGTCCAAGTCGGGCTCTGTGCTGACAGCTCAGAGCCTGGAGTCTACTTTAGATTCTGTGTCTCCCCCGCTCTCTCTCTGTTCCTTCCCTACTCATGCTCTGCCTCTCTCTCAGAAACAAATACACATTAAATTTTTTTTTAAATAGTTATAAGGGAATATTAACAACTTTTTGTGAAAATTAGACTATCTAAATGAAATTGGCAAATTTCTAGAAAGACACCAACAACCAAAGTGACTATTAAAAACATAAGAAATGTGTATGGTCTTACACAAACAAAAGACATTGAGTTGCTACTTAAAAAAACAAACAAACAAAAATCAACTTACCACAATGAAAAGTCCAGTGCCAAGCTTTATAAATGAATTTTACCAAATACTTTAAGAGGAATTAATTCCAATCCTTCACAGAATCTTGCAAAAATAGAATAGGGAAGAACATGGACATTAATACTAGCCTGATACTGAAACCAGAATATACATCATAAGAAAGAATAATTATAGACCAACATCCATTGTGAATGTATATGTAGAAATCCCCAACAAAACACTAGCACACAGAATCCAGCTTATATACAAAGGATTATATACACTATGACCAAGTGGAATTTATCCAAAATTACAAGTTTGTTTTAATGCCTAATATCAATCACTATCATACACCTCATTAATAGGATAAAGGGCAAAACCACAGCATAATACAAATAAGAGGCAGGAGAGATATGTGATGCAATCCAATGTGCTGTAATAATAAAATGGATTCAACAAACTAGAAGTACAAGAGAATGTCCTCAACCTAACAATGAGTATCCATGAGAAACCCACAGCTTACACCATACTTATGAAAGAATGAATAACTCCCTCTTAACGTCAGGAACAAAGCAAAGCTGCCATCTCTTACTATTTCTATTTAATTCTGTACTACAGGTTCTCCTACTAGGATAATTAGACAAGAAAAGCAAATTCACCCAGTTGGAAAGAAAGGAGAAGTAAAACCATCTCTATTCTTGCATGACAAAATCTTGTTTCTAGAAAATCCTGATGAATTCACACAATATGCTATTAGAAGTAATGAATGAGTTCAACAAAGTTGCAGGATGCAAAATCAACACACAAAAACCAATTGTATTTATATACATTAACAATGAACAATTGAAAAATAAAATTAAGAGAATAATTATGGGCGCCTGGGTGGCACAGTCAGTTAAGCATGACACTCTTGATTTTAGCTAAGCTCATGAACTTGCAGTCATGGGATCAAGCCCTGCATCAGGCTTCATGCTGAATGTGGAGCTTGGTTGGGATTCTTTCTATATATCCTCTCCTCCTCTCCCTCCTTCACGCTCTCTCTCAAAAATAAATAAACATTTTAAAAAAACACTTATAAAAATAATAGCAAGTTACAATGGAATGAAAAAATAATAAAATACATAATGGCAAACATAATAAAAGTAGTGTACTTTTTACTGCAAATTACAAAATATTGAAAACATTTAAAGGAGACAAGTAAATGGAAAGGCATCACATATTCATAGAATGACAGATTTAAATTGTTAAGATGGTGATACTTCTTAAATTGATCGACAGATTCAAAGCAATTCTTATCAAAATCTCAGATGCTATTTTTGCCTAAGTGATGAACTCCCCCTAAAGTTCATATGGAAATTCAAGGGATACAGAATAGCCAAAATAATCGTGAAAAAGAGAAACAGTTTAAGGACCCAAGAATTATGATTTCAAAAGCTAGTACAATGTTAAGATATTCAAGACAGTATGGTATTGGCTTAAGGATAAACATATATATCAATGGAATACAACTGAGAGTCCAGAAATAAAACCTTAGGTTTATGGCCAATTAATTTTCAACAATGGTGCCGAGTCAATTAAATGGGGGAAAGAATAGCGTTTTAATAAAAACTGCGAAGACAAATGATACTATACGCAAAAATCAAGTCCGATTCCTACTTCACACCACACACCAAAATTAATCCAATGGTTTATAGACCTAAATACAGGGACAAGGCAAAATTATTAAATTCCTAGAAGAAAGTAGAAGAGTAAATCTTTGTGATCTTGGGTTTGCAGTGATTTCTTAGATAGGACAACACACACACACACACACACACACACAGAAATATTAGATAAATTGTACTTCATTAAAATTTAAAAATCTTGTGCTTCAGAAAATACATTAGAAAAGTGAAAAGACAACCCAGAGATTAGGAAGAACATTTGCAAATTATACATCTGATAAGGGACTTGCATCAAGAATACATAAAAAATCTTTCCACTCATCAATAAAAAGATAGATAATCAAATTAAAAGCAAGAAAAGATTTCAAAAGATAGTTATCTAATGAAGATAAATGTATGGTCAATCAGTACACAAAAAGATGCTTAACAGCATTAGTAATTAGTAATTAGTAATTTTCATTAGTAAATGTAAAGCAAAACCACAATGAAATACCACTTCAGACCTATTAAAATAGTTAAAATAAAAAAAAAATAATAATAAATGTTAGAGAAGAAGTAAAGAAACTGGAACTCTCATGAATTGTTGGTGGGATTGTAAAATGGTGCATTCACTTTGGAAAACAGTTTGGTAATTTCTCAAAATATTAAACTTAGAGTTCCCATATGATGCAACAATTCCACTCCTAGATATATACCCAAGAGAATTAAATATATACATACACACACACACACACACACACACACACACACACACACACACAAATATACACAAGTGTTAGAAGCAATAGTCATAATAGCCACAAAGTGGAAACTAATTAAATGTCCATCAACTGATAAGGGATGGCCTAATGTGGTATATCTGTATGATGGAATCTTGCTCGGAGTTACAGAATGAGCATTGATACATACAACAACATGGATAAACTTCGCAAACATTTTGCTATGTTAAAAAATTCACACAGGACGATATAATGTATGATTCCATTTATATAAAATGTCTAGAATATGTTTATTCATAAACACAGAAACAGATTAATGGTTGCCAGGGACTGAGATGGAAAGGGCATAGGAAGTGATATGGGTTAATGGATATGGGTTTTTGGGGTGATAAAAATGTTCTACAATGAGATAATGCTGAAAGTTGAACAACTATGTAACTGTAACAAAAACCATTAAGTTTTCATTTTATAAGGGTGTATTTTATAATATTTAACTTACAGCTCAATACAGCTGTTGTAAAAAGAGAATAAAAACAATTCATTTTATGTAAGGATCAATAATTTTAAAAATTAACCTATTACTATAGAAGGTAGAATACT
Organism: Panthera tigris; assembly: GCF_018350195.1. Classification (NCBI taxonomy): domain Eukaryota; kingdom Metazoa; phylum Chordata; class Mammalia; order Carnivora; family Felidae; genus Panthera; species Panthera tigris. Next base: position 153,350,814 of record NC_056660.1, on the reverse strand, counting down.
GGTTATCTCTTGGAGATAGAGTAAAACAATGAGATAGGTTCTTATGTGCTGGTCTTATATCCCATATCACAAAATATGTTGTGCTTACATAGATATATGTTAAATTTGGAAAAAAGTCACAAAGCTGTTCATTTAGGAAGTGCACACGCAGGTGTGTATGTGCGTGTGTGTGTGTGTGTGTGTGTGTGTGTGTAATTTAAAATGGTTTAATTAAAATTAAAAATTAAAAAGATCTGTAAGAAACTTTGTAAAAATAGAATGAGAGCAAATATGAAAACGGAGAGAGGAAGTCTGAAGAGACAATGTCTTTTATGGGCCACTTGAGGCCTCAGCCAGGAAACACAAGGGAAAGAAGACTAAATGTTAAGGTTAAGACCGATAGTATTAAATACCGCAGCCACTTCGGAAAAGAGTTCAGCAGTTTCTCAAAAAGTTAGATATAAAACTAGTATATGACCCAGCAAAAATTTACAAACTAATATTAATGGCATCACTATTCATAATAGTCTCAAGCTAGAAACAAATTAAATGTCCATCAACTTGTGAATGAGTACACTAATAGTGACATATTCATACAGTTGAATGTTATTCAGTGATAAAAATAAATGAACTACTGACATATGCAATATCATGGATGAACCTCAAAAACATTCTGCTAGGTAAAAGAAGTCAAACATAAGAGACTATACATCATGATTACATTTACATAAAATTTTCAGAAATGAAAAATTTGTAAAGACATAAAGTAAGTTAGTGGTTGCCTAGTGGCTGGGGTGGAAATAGGAATATACTATATATGACCATAAGGGATCTTACTGAAAGAATAAAGATATTCCAAAATGGATATGTGGTGATGATTGTTTTACATTTGTAAAGTTACTAAAATTCATGGGCTGTATCCTAAAATGGGTGCATTTTATGTTACATAAAATACACATTAATAAATATTGTTAAATATACTGATGGTAATACTCATAGTCCCCTCCGGCAAGAAAAACACATCCATAAAAAAAAAAACAGAAATACAATAAAATTATTTTTTGCCAACACCTGACCAACTATTCCTAGAATGGTCCATACAAACTTTGTCCAAACTTGAGTCATGGACAATTATTATACACAGTTGAATAATAACTGAAAGCAAAGTCAATAGAATCAGATGGCCCTGGTAAAAATCCAGGATTTCCTCTTTGCTGCTTTTTTGCCATAAGGCAAATCATTAAAGCTCTGTAAACCTCAGTTTCTTTACCGTAAGTACTGGATAATAATAGTAGTTATAGGATCATAAGAATTAGATGAGGTAATTTGTGTAATGCCTAGTATAGGGCCTGTCACAGAGTAGACAGTCAATAAATGTAAGTTTCCTTTACTATCGTTATTACTTGGGAAAATAAAGATGATCCCCACACAGAAAAAGACCAGTTGAGAAGAAACCTCTGAATTTACCACATAAGAGCTTGCTACTTGTCTGTGACAATAAAGGAATAAAATAATATAAAACCATAGGCTAAGAAAACAGTGAAGGAAGTGACAGAAGATATAAAAGATGTTAAACTTGGGGCAGATGGAAAGCAGATGGTTAACTCAGCCAAGAGGAAAAAGCAAAATCTGAGCAAGGGTATCTAGAAGAAGTGAACCGATTATGCACTGAGAGAGGCTCAGAATTTGGAGATACTAGCTATTTTTGAAAGATAGATTTTAAAAAATGAGAAGAAGAAGAAGAAGAAGGCCAGAGTATACACTTTGGAAAGACTACACCAAATTGCTGAAGATTTGAAGATGCCAGGGATAGCAAAGAACAGGAGTGTGAGATACTGTCTTTGGAAATGAAGGGATTAAGAAAGCTCTACAGGCTGGAACATAAGAGCCTCAGATTCATCTCTCCCCTCACTATGGTCCAGGGCACCCACATCTCTAACAACAAAGTTTTCACTTCTCACTTCTCACAGTACTGAACAGTATGGAAAAAATTAGCAACGTAAACAAATTGAAAGGCCATTTTATTGGAAGAGAATCTTACCAAACATCTTGATTCCAATCCAACACTCAATAGTGAAGGCCAGAAACAAAAATTCATGCACAGAACTTCCTTAAGAGCCTATCACATAGATTTAAAGAAGGTCTCAATAGTTAATATCAAAATACTTGAGAAGTTTCTAACTTGAAAGATAAAGATCATACTTACAAACAAAAAAAAATAGAACTCAAAGAAAATGGATAATACAAATAAAAATTTAAAACAATATATAAATATTTTATAGAGTTACGGAAAAATATTGCAACCATGAACTCACAACAATATTCTATAAAAAGGAATTTCCTTTCCAAGAAAGAGCCCTTGGAATGAAAAATATTACAGAAATAAAATTTTAGCAAAAGCTCACAAGGAAGAAAGCAGGAAAAAAAATTTTTTTAAATAAGGAGATATATCTACAAGGTCCAACATTTGACTCATAAACAGAAGAGAAACAAAGAGTACAGCAAAATGGAAGGAGGAAATTATCAGAGAAATAATATTAAAAAGAAAATCCATACTAAAGGACATAAGTTTCCAGAACGAAGACCAGTTTCCCAGGGCAACAAATTAATTAAAAAGATGAACATAAGAAATATTTTTATTATATTTCAGAACACTAGGGATAAGATTATAAAAATTTTTCAGAAAGAAAAAAATTATATCAACACTAATGAAAACTGGATGACCTTTAGATGTCTCAAGACTGACACTGAAAACATGAAGAAAATAAGAAATGTCTTCAGCAATTTGGAAGAAATCATTTCTAACCTAGAATTCTCTATATGAAGACAAAGTTCAATCAGCTCTGAAAATAAAGAAATATTCTGATATGCAAAGTCTTGATTTTTTTCTCACTTTTTAAAAATTTCCCGTTTACGCTTTGTAGAAAACCATTGGAGAATGTACTCTATGAAAATAGAAAGTAAACTTAGAAAGAGGAAAATGGAGATGACTGGGTGGCTCAGCCATTTAAGTGTTGTCTTCCTCTTGATTTCGGTTCAGGTCATGGTCCCAAGGTTTATGAATTCGAGCCCCACAAGGGGCTCTGCACTGACACTGTAAAGCCTGCTTGGGATTCTCTCTCCCCCACCTCACTCTCCCTCTCCCCTACTCATGTGTGCGCTCTCTCTCTTTCTCTCTCTCTCAAAAATAAACAAACTAATTATTTTTTTAAGAAAAGAAAGAAAGAAAGAAAGAAAGAAAAGAAAGAAAGAAAGAAGGAAAGAAAGAAAGAAAGAAAGAAAGAAAGAAAGAAAGAAAGAAAGAAAGAAAAGAAAATGTAGGATAGGCTAGACAAAACTAGGGGCCTAATACATTATAGAGGCTGAGAGTTTTGCCAACATAATGCTTAGGTAAAAACCCAGAATGACAGATATGAAGCAGGCTTAAAAGCAAAGAGTTCATCTTAGAGCAGAAAGATGAAAGATTTGGTAAGGCATTTATCCAATTTAAAAATACTGAGAGAAACACCTAATAAGCTTAACCATACTAGTAAAGCTTTTACAGTCCTGTTGGAAACTTTGAATAGTGTTAGTGATAAATACATGTTTAACAGGCAATTTAAAATTTTTTAAAATTGGTTACTTCTAAGAAAAAAGGGGTTCATAAAGGATCTTATAAGAAAGGAAATATAGGGGTGCTTGGGTGGCTCAGTCTGTTGGGCACTGGCTCTTAGTTTCCACTCAGGTCGCAAACTCACAGTTGGTGGGATGGAGCCTCTTAGGGCAGAGCGCCATCAGTGCAGAGCCTACTTGGGTTTCTCTTTCCACCCTACCCCCCACCACTCTGGCATGCACTCTCCCTCTCTCTATCAAATAAATAAACATAAAAAATAAATAAATAAGAAAGGAAATATAATGATGATGCACTGTGTGACTTAACTGTGAAAGATACTCATATGGAAAAATATATAAAAGTTGTGGATATTTATTTAACCAAAAGTTTTGATATATGTAATTCTATTTGGAGGGTGAGATTATAGCAGCTATTGAGGTGGGTTTAATATTATTTTTCTTTTAGAAGGATGTATGTGAGCTACTTAACTTTTCATTTGTTAATCAAATCCCATTATCAGTTCCATTGACTTTATTTAAATCTTCATCATTTGCATAACTTGCAATTTCACTTTTTTTTGGCACATCATATCATTAAGTTAAAAAAATTTTTAATGTTTGTTTATTTGTGTGTGTGAGAGAGAGAGACAGACAGACAGACAGAGTGTGGGCAGGGGATGGGAAAAGAGAGAGCGAGTCACAGAATCCAAAGCAGGATCTAGGCTCCAGGCTGTCAACACAGAGCCCTGTCAGCACAGAGCCCGACGGGGGGGCTCGAACTCACAAACTGAGGTCATGACCAGAGCCAAAGTCAGACACTTAACCGACTGAGCCACCCAGGGGCCCCACCATATCATTAAGTTAAACAAAGAGGACTCCTGTAGTGAAATAATTAAAGTAACGTTATCATGTTCTCACTTTGATTTTTTTTTTATTATAGAGACAGAGCATGAGTGGGGGAGAAGGGCAGAAGGGGAGGGGGAGAGAGGGGGAGAGAAAGAGAGAGAGAGAGAGAGAGAGAGGAAGAATCTTAAACAGCCTCCACAGTCAGCAAAGATCGCAGCAGAAGGCCCAATCGGAGGATCATGACGTGAGAAATCAAGAGTTGGATGCTTAATCGACTGAGCCACCCAGACGCCCCTCACTTTCCTTTTAAATCCAGTTGATGTGTACACCTTTCTCCCCCAGTCCCCATTCCCAGATAGACACTCAGGCAGTCCCCATGAGTTCACTGATAACCCTAGGTACTAAGTCTCCATAATTTAAAATGCCCACAAGATAATAATCAAAACTTTCAACTTGATTTAAAGTTAATCTTTCCAGTTTCTAGACATGTTAGAAGAAAAATTTTGTTGTCTCTTGAGTGTGCAGTGTGCAAGTTTCTTTTTCTCCCTCTTTTCTTATATGGTATCTATATGATATATCTATATCATTTTTACTACTAACTAGAGTTCCTGCCATTTCCAATCAAGGTTAAATCAAGTTAAGCTCACAGAGATGTGGAAAGAGGCAGGGGGCTGGAGAAAGCAAAACTTTCTCAAATGATTGTTCTTATTATGAGACAGTTTCAAGCTCTTTGTTCCAGGGAAATGCTTAAATCTAACATTTTTTTCTCTGTTTGAGGGAATGCTCTTGCTAGATTTCTCCAATTGTAACTCTCATGACACAATCATTGTGGTCCTTTTGCTCACGTCTTAATACTTCTCCTCAATTTCTGCACTGCCCTCACTCCGTGGCAGAAGTCCTCATGTGGCCTCCTCTTTTGACCTCGGCTGATTTTGCCAGACTCTTGACCTTTAGCTCTCTTTTCAATGTGAGTCAGCTCTCATCTATCATCTCCTTGTATAGCACGGAACACATTTCAAGCCATCCTAGCAGTCCACTGAAAATTCATTGTGAGAACCAGCACATCTACCTAGACGCCTTTGTTTGGAAAGATGAGAATCCCAACCATGCTCTTTCTAAAGAAGTCATTCCCCTCAAAATCTTTACAGTTTCCTATAACCTGACCCATTTATATTCTTGATTTGTGTAAGTAATCTAGTTATTTTTGATCATCTACTTTCAATTTCTATTATCATGTCTCAATCAAAATAAGACAATAGTCCCATGACAAACATATAACATCTGACAATTAGAAAGGTAATAAACTATACAAATACAAGGTAGACATTAGGGTTAATTGTTGGGGGAAATGCTTCAGTGGACACTAATTTCATAACTGGTTTATTTGTGAATAATTTTCAGGTTATAATGACTTTTGCTTTGATGTCCAACTTTGCATATGACAAACCCAATTATATTAAAAGCCCAAGTAAAGAGGACATCTTGTATTTTAAAAAGGACAAACACCAGACAAGGCAGGTGTAACTCTTTGTTAGCTCTTTGTTAATTCATACTTTTCCCACATACAATGTTCTCAAAGCAAAGTATTTGATCTCTCTCATGGTACATTCCTCCTTATGTCAATGTTTTATATAATTAGTTCTATGGATCCTTTAAAGGCAAAGGTATATAGTTTTACAGAAGGAACCATTCACAACTCCCCTAGTTCAGTTTCTTAACTCTGGATTCTTCCCTAACAATCCACAGAATGGGCTACTGTTGACTTAATCTTCCTAAAGTACAACTCTGATCAGATCATTTCATAATAGAAATACTTCAGTGACACCCTGATGACAATAAAGTAAAATTCTAATTCCTTGGCCAGGTACCAAGGCTCTTCAGGATTTGACCATCACTTTCTTTATCAGCCTAATATGTTTCTATAGCCTTTGCAATTCTCACAATCCTTGTATGCCAAAGTTACACAACCACTTTCAGTTCCAAGTATGTGTACACACTTCTCAGATCTTGGGCTTTACTTGTATGATCCCCTAGGACTGGAATGTCTGGAATACACCCATGCATAGACCCTTCTCTGTATTTCTAAATCTTACACACTCAAGACCTGATTCACATTCTGACTAGATATCATTTCCAATTCATCCAAACTATGCCAACTCTCTTCTTCCTTTAAATGTCCAGTTTATCTGTCCCTACCTTATGATAGTAATTTTCTGCCCATTTTTTCATTTGTTTATGTAGCTTCTTTGTGAAATACTAACTTTTACATGTCCTTTTTATCTCACACAAAACTTAAGCCAGTGCTTGCATATAATAGCCAAGCAATAAGATATACTGAAAAACTAGTAGTAATTTCTATGGACTTGCCAGATATTGCCCTCTAATAAAATTAAATTTGAATACCTTTCACAGATGAAGAGGACAAAAGTTATAATCTTGAACAATCTTCTACTGGGATTTTATTGTAGAATCTGTATATATTTGAATTCCTTCAAGTAACATAAAAAATCTACTGCTATTACTGACCAGAAAGCAAAATACCTAAATTTGAAAGAATCTTTAGTCCCACTTAATAAATTACATGATGAAGCTCTAATTGGTGGTTTATACAACTGTTCCACAAATAGGAAATAATATTTATTATTAAATATAATACTAATAACGTTAATGATAGTAACCAGATACTATGCTATGCATTATGTGCTTTTCATGCATTATCTCACATCAGTACCTATACAACAGACTATGTGATAGGTACTATGACCATTCCTATTTTACAGATCAGAAGGCAGACACAGAAAAGTGAGATAAGGAAAACTCTTAAACAGTGGAATGGGGTTCAAATCATAGCAATCTAATAGTAAGTCCCCCTTACTACCTATAATATATAAACAGTAATGTCACATTTGTAGAATATATTCCAAAATAGAAAACTAAGAAAATAAATTCTAAGCAAAAGTCTGTCAAAATACTGCAGGGTGGAAAGTAAACAGTTTTTAGTTAGGCGGATCTGGTTTCAAGCCTTAGGTCTGCCACTTCTAAATGGCACCTTGGGTAAATTACTCTCAGTCTCAGCTTCCAAATCCGTAAAATGAGAAAATAATGCATTATAAAGATTAAGCAAAGCAACACATATAATGGTGCTTGGCAGACAGATGTGCTTATTCAATAAAATGATGGCAAAATTCCCAAGTAGAGAGCAAAAGCTGCCACTGTCATTGAGACAGTATTGGGCCTTAGTTCTACCGCCTGTCCATTCTCCCTACTTCCTATGCCACCAAGATGAGTATTTTTTATAAAATTAATATGTGCTGATTTTAAAGACAAAACTATTATATAGATGTGTAAAAAATAATGAAACTCCTCCATATTCTCACCACTCAGAGATAACTGTTATTGACCATCTGGAGATCATTCTAGACTAATTTCTATTTCTATGTATTCCTAAGTACATAAATGTTTTATTAAAACAAAATACTTAAAACTGGCTTTCTTCATTTAATAACTTATCATGCCTTCTCTATATAAATACATATACATCCATCTCTCTCTCTCTATTTACCTATATCTGCCTCTAAAAGGGAACACACAGAAATAATATACAACATAATATATGTATACACTTACTGATATGTAAACGTTTTAGTGTAAATATATAGAAGTACAATTTCTATATTAAAGTTATGTACCATTTTATGGCTATTGATACATATTGCTAAATTGCAATAATATACAATAATGATGATTTTTTTCACAATTCAAAATGTGAGCATTAATATAAAAAATTACCAATTTGATTGGAGAAAACTAGTAATTTAATAGGCATTTAAAATTGTTTTAATAGGCATTTTTTATTATTGAGATTAAAAATTTTCCATATATTTATGTTCAGTTGTTTCATCGTATGATTTTGTCTCCAGTGAAAAGTAAGCTGATTTTAAACTAAAGCAGCCTGTATGTTTACCTTTTAAGGATTATTTCTTTCTAAATTATAGTGTGCAGCAATTAAATTAAAACCAGTTAGCAAGGTTATTTGGATATAATAAGACATTTTAAAAAGAAGAGAAAATAAAACCAAGAAAACCATTAAGTATACAGTGGGTTAGAGCTACTCACTATGGTATGCTGAAACACATACAAGTATAAAAATAGGATGGAGTCATCAAAAATGTTTAAATATACTTTAATGTTAAGAAGGAAATGAAATTCTGTATTAGATTCAAAAAATATTTTCATCCGGGGGCACCTCGGTGGCTCAGTCAGTTAAGTATCCAAATCGTGATTTTGGCTCAGGTCATGATCACACAGTTCATGATTTTGAGCTCCCCAAGTCAGACTCTGCACTGACAGTGCAAACCCTGCTTTGGATTCTCTCTTCCACTCTCTCTCTCTGCTCCTCCCCTGCTCATGCACTCTCATTCTCTTTCTCTCTCCCTGTCTTTCTCTCTCCCTCCCAAAAAAATAAATAAATAAACAAAAAAATATTTTCTTCTAAATTGTTAGTACGTGGTATTTGAAAAACTGATACTCAGTAGTCTGGAAATGTCACTTATGTGAATCCCTTACTCCTGTGATGAAAGATAAACAAAGCATTGACTTATTTTATTCTATTGTTATAATATTACTTTGTATGTATACAGCTTTATGGCCATGGAATACAATTTTTGGTACATTTCAAAGTGATTTGGACTATGTGACTCCCATATATTTCCAAACCATTTTAAACAAGAATACAGTACAAACTAGAGGATCTAAATTACTTATTTTTAACTCTGAGTTTGCACATTATATTTCCTTTTAGCTGAATGAAGATGCAGTAATTTGCTAAAATAAGAAAAAAAACATTGACTGATTTTTATTATCATGATAAAAATGCTTTTTAGGAGAATACACAGCATATAGTAGAAACTCCAAGGACATTCATTAAATAAATAGCACTTAAAGAAAAGTGTCATACTTAGTGTTATGAACAAGAACATGCTAAAATCAAATGATTACTGTGTCAACTCAAAAAATATTTAGTCATTAATCAAATATTTGATAAAATATTTTGTATTCTTTTGCTGGTATATTGAATGGATTGCACTATGGATATGAAAAGACATGCAATATGATCTAAAGAGAAAAATCTTAGGCAATGATTGAAAACATCTAGTTTTAGTCCTGTGGCTCCTCTAATAATTTCACAATATTAAACAAACCACTTGACCTTTCTTAATGTCATCTTTTCCAGCTGTAAATGGTATAGGAGTAACTCCCTATGCAGCATAGATGGTTGTTGTAAAGATAAAATGAGATGATAGGTATAGAAGTGCTTTCAAATATAAAGCTTATATAAAGGTATGATATTATATAGATGTATTCAGACAAAAGTAAAATCGGAACGAGCTCACAAAGGTAGAATAGCTAAGTCTCACTGCAATACTTTCAGCTTTGAATAGTGTTAGATAAGGAAAGATAACCAAAATAAATTCAAAAAGAACTAGGTTTCCTTCTAACAGCAATTTAAAATAGATAACCTTAAATGCCCATCATGTATTCTGGATACTAGCCAAAGACCCATAGCATCTTTAACCCGAAAAAAGTGGGAGAATGCATGTTTGAAGTCTATGATTTTTTTATTCTTACATGGAGAGTTTATTCCCTCATCTCTCAAATAAACCCACATTGAACTGAAACAGGAAATCTGAATTAGAGTCTATGCTAGACCACATTAGTATTGTGATTTGGAACAATTACTTTTCTTAATATTTAAAGGTTTCACTTTCCACAAAGAAGAGTGAAGTTTGTGTATATACCATTTCCATAGAGACATTTAGAATTGAAGGTGTTCATATGTATAAAATATGGAGGCATGTATACATGTGAAAACTTTGAAAATATGTACCTTATAAACTTTCAGACACTCAAAAATTCCAGTCTCCTAAGCTATTCATTTAGTAATCTTGTTGAGCACCTGAAGTTGCCAAACGCTGAGGTAGAACCTAACGATACCAAAATAAACAAGGTTCTTGACTCTCAGTGGGAAGGAGTATTTAAATAAACAAAAAACTACTCAAGTATGTACATGGATTTATGAATTATATATGAAACAGGCTCCAATCTCTGGCTCTTACCACTTAGTTTAAGAACATTAAACTTTAGCACTTTTAAAGAATTAAAATGTCTTTATGTGCCTTTATTTTACAAGAAAATAAAGACTTTAAGAGGTACTTTACATATTCAGAGAAAAGGTTTATGTTCTAGAAGGCAGTATGTCCTATTGCCAATTGACTGAGACTGTTGGCATTGCTTGTCCAAATCCCTAAATTAATACCATACAGTTTTTAATATATTCCCAAATTTTTGTCAGATTTTATAATAGGTATATACCAATAGAGTTTGGTTTTATTTAAATCAACTAGAACCATACAAATCAAAAATTTTAAAAACTATCTGCAAATAAAAATTAAACCTGTTAAAACTGTTAAATTTCATATACAAAATGGTCCTGGTTTAAAAAAGTTAATTATTCTTTACCTTGTTAATTTCTCTATTATACTAAGATATATCAATTTTATTACCATCTGGTATCAATTCTTCATTATTAAAAACATTATTGCCATTTTTTAATCATTTCTAAACAAATTAACCTCTTGAACAGCTTACAATTTTTAAAGGTGGTATTTTAATCTTCTACCTAGCAAACGTTTTTGCTTGTGTTTTGTCTCTAGAGTTATTGATAGTTAGATTGAAAAAATATTGCCACTGTATAACTTTGAGATCATTATGGTTAATATTTTAACTTAAATTGGGATTAATCTCTTTGTGTCTCTGATTTTTTTTTTGGTAGAAATAGCTGAGTATCATGGAGACACTGGTATTTTATATTCTTTTTAATATGTTTTCAAATGAGTATAGATTGTCAATGTAAACATAGTGCTAAATGGAATATATCTGAATTTTGAAGCATATTTATTTAGTTATTTTTCTCCAAGGCTCTGGGAAGAATCAAACTTTCTCTTACTCCTGTATCTGTAGAAGTATCTAGTTCATTGTCCTATCTAGACTCCTCCACTAGTGTTTCAATAGTCACTTAAAATAGCATCATATTCTCAGACCTAACAGAATGGCAGACAAGATACTCTGAACAATCGACCAGATATAATCTACTGAAATGAGTAATAAAAATTTTGGAAAAAAATTAAAATGTAATAAAAAAATTCACAGTGGGCAAAAAATAGTGAAAAGAGTAACCTAGTGAGCTAAATCTTTCCATAACATATGTTGCCAAATCCAGATTTCTTCAATTTCCCACTAATGGCTGCACAGGGTGAGGAACAGGATATAAAGCCTAGAAACTGCTATACTAGGGAATAGTAAGATTTCATCCTCATCATAAAATGAGACCTGAGCAGACACACCAACACTGTAATGGTGAAGCAAAATGAAGTTGCCACAGAGAAAAGACGAACAAGAAAAACTGCCTGCCTCAACCCTGGCAGTAAGTGAAGGTAACAAAAAAAACAAAATTTCCCACTTAAGTATTTGTTCTAATCATACTATCGTGTGGTAACTATTGTCTGAAAAACGTCATGAGGAAAATTTAATTTTTAGTGGCTGTTGTTTGGTTATGGGGAAATCAACAGAAGCCAGCATAAATCTTCTTGGAAGAATATAATTTTAAGCCAGCAAGAATGAATATGCATGCAAAAAATTCTAACGTAAATAAGTAGCTTACATTTACACAAATAGAAAGAAAGAAAGAAAGAAAGAAAGAAAGAAAGAAAGAAAGAAGAAAGAAAGAAAGAAGAAAGAAAGAAAAGGAAGACAAGAAAAGAAAGACCAGAAAAGTAAAGTAAAAAAGAAAAAAATCACGAAACACACATGGAAAAAAGGCACCATGAATGCTTTCTAAGAGAATTGACTAAAAGCAGAATAATACCCCTGAAGACTTTAGATATTAAAATTATCAGCAATCAAATATGAAATAAACATGGTTATGTACAGAAAGAAATAAAAGATCAGCTTAAAAACACAAGCAAGGAATGAGTCCATTAAGGGTCCCTAATTATACTGAAAATGAACAAAATATGACACAAAATGTAAAATATAATTAAAGTGTAAAACTAACTGAACATATTAAAGAGCATAACAGTCATTAGTGAAATGAGAATTGCTGAATTGAAACACAGATCCAAACAATTATGCAAAATAAACATTCAAAGAAACCAATAAATGGAAAATTTTAAACACGATTAAAGATGATCTAACATACTAGTACTTGGAGTTTTTGAAAAAAAAAATAGGAGAATAAAGAGATGAGGCAATTATCAGAGATGATGCTGTAGAATTTTTCCGGCTATGAGAAAGCATTAACCTGAGACCAAGAAAGCCAAATGAACCTCAAGCATTATGTATGAAAATAATCACATCTGTATCTTGGTGAAATTACAGACCATCAAAGACAAAAAGAAGGTATTAAATGTAACCAGAGATAAAATAAAAATCCAACGAAAGAAAACAATGAAATGGACAGCTGACTTCTCAACTGCAATAGAAAATCATGGAATATTTTCAATCTGCTCTTATATCTGTATCAAAAGAATATACAATTCTCCCTATTGTAAGTGGGAGAGCCAACCTGTACAACCACTTGGGAGTACTCTTAGACAATTTCTTTAAAACGTAAATGTATATCTATTTTATGACCCAGCAATTCCACCTCTATTTATTCAAGAGGAATCAAAATATACAACCACAAAAAAAATAAATAAATAAAACTTGTACACAAATGTTCATAACAGTTCTATGTAAAAGTCCATTGTTTCTGGAAGGCCAAAGACAGTGGCAGCTACATAGCTTCCTCGCTCCTAATGTTGCCCCAAACAATAATAAACAAGAGGAGAAAATTAAATTCTACACAAAACTATGTCCTCAACACCAACCAAAGTAGGTAATACTGAAACGTCAAAATAAATGCAAGTAATAAAGAGAGGAATCACCAAATCTCTGCACACGGTCTCTCCCGCTCTCATTCCATCTCTACTCTGTTGCCCTGTAGCAAAGCTTGAGGCAAATGAAGGCAGACTGAAAAAGTTCAGGGAGGAAAATAGAGGGAATTAGTGAAGGGGACTAAGGAGATCAAAACAAAGGTCAGGAAAATTAATTCTACCTTATATCTAAAAGTATTTCAAGTGTTCAGGCAGTTCACAGCATGGACCATAGGGAAATAATTACAAAGAATATGTGATATATGTGTGGGTGTGTGGGTGTGTGTGTGACTGTGTCTGTGTGTGTATAATATTTATTTACTTGAGAAAGAAAGAGTGCAAGTGAGGGAGGGGCAGAGAGACAGACAGAGACAGAGAGAGACAGAGAGAGATCCCAAGCAGGCTCTGCACTGTCAGCTCAGAGCCTCATGTGGGGCTCAAGCCCACAAACTCTGAGATCATGATCTGAGCTGAAATCAAGAGGCAGACACTTAACCAACTGAGCCACCCATACTCCCCAAAGAACATGTGATTTTAAAAAGAAGGACTCAATTTAAAGCTTTTCAAAATACATAGCTTCTGGTGAATAAAACAGAACAAAGAAGAATGGGAAAATCACACCTTAGCAGCTGGGTGATGAAGGGGGAATGCAAAAAAAAAAAAAAAAAAAAAAAAAAAAGAGGTATATATCTCTAAATTTATGTAGCTAGAGTAAAATCATTTTCATCTATTTCCCACATAAAAACAAATTTAGCCAATTCAGCAACCAAAGAGGAAGGAGGCCTGCTATTTATGAAAATTTTTTTAGATCTGCTTTTGCTTGCTTCAAACCCTGCCCCAACCATACCAATTCAAAGAAGAAGAAGAAGGGCGTGGGGGTGGGGGTGGGGGTGGGGGAAGGATGGTGAGGAGAAGGAGAAACAAACAAAAAGACAAAGTACCCAGACTGTGCTCTAATAGATTGGAATGACTTGTTAAATACCCCAATATCACAAAAGTGAACAAATGAAGCTCTGTAAGTTACATTATTGCAAAATATCAGGAAGCAAAGTGTCACATAGACCAACTAATTAAAAACCCTCCTCCTGAAAAAAAAACTGGAAGCAGAAGAAAACAAAAAATCCCCATTCCAAGTGTGATTAAAATACTCAATCCTGCATTTGAGGATATGAAAAAACAACTTACATTACTTCCAACCTCTTTCTATGAAGCCAGCATTACCTCGATTCCAAAACCAGACAGAGACCCCACTAAAAAGGAGAAATATAGACCAATTTCCCTGATGAACATAGATGCAAAAATCTTCAACAAGATATTAGCCAACCAGATCCAACAATACATTTAAAAAATTATTCACCACGACCAATTGGGATTTATACCTGGGATGCAGGGCTGGGTCAATATCTGCAAAACAATTAATGTGATTCATCACATCAATAAAAGAAAGGACAAGAACCATATGATCCTCTCAATAGATGCAGAGAAAGCATTTGACAAAATACAGCATCCTTTCTTGATAAAAACCCTCAAGAAGATAAGGACAGAAGGAGCATACCTCGAGATCATAAGAGCCATATATGAACGACCCAACACTAATATAATCCTCAATGGGGAAAAACTGAGAGCTTTCCCCTAAGGTCAGGAACAAGACAGGGATGTCCACTCTTGCCACTGTTATTCAACATAGTATTGGAAGCCTTAGCCTCTGCAATCAGACAACACAAAGAAATAAAAGGCATCCAAATTGGCCAGGAGGAGGTCAAATTTTGATTCTTTGCGGATGACATGATACTCTATATGGAAAACCCAAAGATTCCACCAAAAAACTGTGAGAATTGACTCATGAATTCAGCAAATTTGCAGGATATAAAATCAACGCACAGAAATCGGTTGCATGCCTATACACCAACAATGAAGTGACAGAAAGAGAAATCAACGAATCAATCCCATTTACAGTTGCACAAAACACCATAAAAAACCTAGGAATTAATCTAACCAAAGAGGTGAAAAATCTATACACTGAAAATGATAGAAAGCTTACAAAAGAAATTGAAGAAGACACAAAAAAATGGAAAAATATTCCATGCTCCTGGATAGGAAGAAAAAATATTGTTAAAATGTCGATACTACCCAAAGCAATCTACATATTCAATTCAATACCTATCAAAATAACACCAGCATTCTTCACAGAGCTAGAGCAAATAATCCTAAAATTTGTATGAAACCAGAAAAGACCCCGAATAGCCAAAGCAATCTTGAAAAAGAAAACCAAAGCAGGAGGCATCACAATCCCAGACTTCAAGCTATACTACAAAGCTGTAATCATCAAGACGTATGGTACTGGCACAAGAACAGACACTCAGATCAATGGAACAGAATAGAGAACACAGAAATGGACACACAAACGCATGGCCAACTAATCTTTGACAAAGCAGGAAAGAATATCCAATGGAATAAAGACAGTCTCTTCAGCAAGTGGTGCTGGGAAAACTGGACAGCAACATGTAGAAGAATGAAACTGGACAACTTTCTTACACCACACACAAACATAAACTCAAAATGGATGAAAGACCTCAATGTAAGACAGGAAACCATTAAAATCCTCGAGGAGAAAGCAGGCAAAAACCTCTTTGATCTTGGCCGCAGCACCTTCTTACTCAACATGTCTCCAGAGACAAGGGAAACAAAAGCAAAAATGAACTACTGGGACCTCATCAAATAGAAAGCTTCTGCACAGTGAAGGAAACAATCAGCAAACCTAAAAGACAACCAACGGAATGGGAGAAGATATTTGCAAGTGACATATCAGATAAAGGTTAGTATCCAAAATCTATAAAGAACTTCTCAAACTCAACACCCAAAAAGCAAATAATCCAGTGAAGAAATGGGCAAAAGACATGAATAGACACTTCTCCAAAGAAGACATCCAGATGGCCAACCGACACCTGAAAAAATGCTCATCACTCATCATCAGGGAAATACAAATCAAAACCACAATGAGATATCACCTTACACCTGCCAGAATGGCTAACATTAACAACTCAGGCAACAACAGATGTTGGCGAGGATGCGGAGAAAGAAGATCTCTTTTGCATTCTTGGTGGCAATACAAGCTGGTGCAGCCACTCTGGAAAACAGTATGGAGGTTCCTCAAAAAACTAAAAATAGAACTACCCTACGACCCAGCAATTGCACTACTAGGCATTTATCCACAGGATACAGGTGTGCTGTTTCGAAGGGACACATGCACCCCCATGTTTATAGCAGCACTACCAACAATAGCCAAAGTATGGAAAGAGCCCAAATGTCCATCGATGGATTAATGATAAAGAAGATGTGGTGTATATATATATATATATATATATATATATATATATGTATATGTATATATATATATACACACACACACATATATAAAGATAAAGATATATATATATAAAGATATATATAAAGATATTTATATATAGATATATATATATCTTTTTGTTTGTATATATATATATATATATATACACACACACACATATATATATGTGTATATGTGTATGTATATGTATATATATGTGTGTGTGTGTGTGTGTGTATATATATACACACACACACACAATCAATGGAGTATTACTCGGCAAACAAAAAGAATGAAATCTTGCCATTTGCAACTACGTGGATGGAACTGGAGAGTATTATGCTAAGTGAAATTAGTCAGTCAGAGAAAGACAAAAATCATATGAGTTCACTCATATGAGGACTTTAAGAAACAAAACAGATGAACATAAAGGAAAGGTGACAAAAATAACATAAAAACAGGGAGGGGGACAAAACAGAAGAGACTCATAAATATGGAGAACAAACTGGGGTTTGTTGTGGGGGGGTGGGCTAAATGCGTAAGGGACATTAAGGAATCTACTCCTGAAATCATTGTTTCACTATATGCTAACTAATTTGGATGTAAATTTAAACAAATAAAAAAATAAAACAAGTTAAAAAAAAAGAAATCCAAATACAATAAACAGAAATAGACATAAATAGGGAGAAATGAAAAAAAAGTTGATTGAATTCAGGAAGAAATGGAAAAACAAAAAGCAACAGTAATTCAGAAATAAAGAACAAATTGCAAGGTGCCTAAAGGTGAAAGATTCAAACAGAAATTGAATAAGGGGCCCAGAAGACAAACAAGAAAGCAACCAAGAAAATAAAAATGATATAATGAAGAGTAAAAAGGCTTAGAAGGTAGTACAAATGGAAGACCAGCAAAGAAGGAAAAATATTCATATCACCTGAGTCCTTAAAGGAGAAAAACAAAATGAGTAGAGCAAAATTTAAAACTATAATCTAAAATAATTATAATTATAATAATTATTATATTATATATTATATACATATTTATATGTATTAGAAAATGTGCTATTCCCATTGGGCAGGGGGTGGAAACTGGCATGACAGAGACTGGGCTTCAGATCTTTAGCATGACAAATGCGTATCAATTCTAACAGTCTCGTGTTGAACTGTGCTATGACTCTTCAAACCACATTCAGATGTAGTCACTGCATTGAACTGGTCAACATATATTGAGTTTCTCCAATGTGCTACCAAGCGAACCAAGTCACAGGCTGTCTGATTTCTCTTCCATGTCCTTTCTGTGTTATCATATAGCTACACTGATGTTGTTCTTAGTGTTTTTTCAGATCCCATTATATTTTATTATTTGTTTAATTTTAGAGAGAGAGAGAACATAGTGGGGGAGAAGGACAGAGAGACAGAGAGACAGAGGAGATTCTTAAGCAGGCTCCAGGCTCAGTGGAGAGCCCCACAAGGGCCTGATCCCACAACCCTGGGATCATGACCTCGCTGAAATAAATAGTCTGGTGCTCAACCGATTGTGCCTCTTAGGTGACTCTCAGATCCCTTTTTAAAAAATGAATGCTGTAACCAGGAATTTGAGCATCTCATATTTGTTGACATATCTGATTATTCTCAGATTTGTTGACTATGACTTCTTGTAGAAAAATGTTTTTCCCTGTACCCTCTCTTATTACAATGGGTATTACCAAGTAGAGCAAGGGGGAAGAAAGATTCTTCTCTCTTTTTTCTTGTCAAAAAACAGTCACTCAATTTACCCGAGTTAATAAATATAGGCATTATGTTTCTTTTTTTCCCATGTGGCTGTGTTACGATGATTACACATATGCATGTACAAACACACACACACACACACACACACACACACACAAAAACCTTTCTCTCCAGTTTATTTTTCTTCACTCCTATAGTCTATAGTTTTTTAAAGCATACTGTAATGACAGAATAGTCTCTATTTTAAGAGTTCAATCTCTATTATCACCTATTTAAGAACAAATTAGCTACTATATAATGAAGAGGAACTAAAATTTACAACATAGGAATTTCAGACATTTATTCCAACTGCTAACCAACTGTGAGTTCCTACTGAGATTCCCAAACCATGTGGAAGGAAAGGTATGGTTTTTACATTAAAAAAGTAGTTTCTGAATACAAAAATACAGCTCAACTCAGTCTTAAATCCTCATCTTAAAGGACAATTCTGAATATCTAGCAGCATAATAGATATTTTTTGAATGCCTCACTATTATCTTAAATTCAATTTGATTTCTATCTCTCAAAATTAACTTCATTTTTTGATTGACCTGTTTTCAATTAATGCACCTATGCTTTCATTTACTCAGGCTCAAAACTCAGAGCAGCCATTGCCGCATCCATATTTGCATCCCCTGTATTTAATCAGCCACTGAGTGCACCAATTCTCTTCTGGATTTCTCTCTTCTCTCAGACTTCTCTTCTTTCCTTTTCACCATGACCACTTCTCTAGCTCTCACTGCTTCACACCTGGACTCCTGTTTCATTTTCTACACTCAGTGCCTTTCTCCTCCAACAGATTACAGGCATTGCCACAAAATCAAGACCAATGTTGCCAAGACACTACTTCCCCCTTGTCTACATGATGCCAGTCAGATGCCTAAAACGAGTTTAAAACCCTTGTAGTCTAATTCCAACCTGTTTTCCTCAGTTTCAACTCTTATGTAAACCTTCTCTGACTAGACTCAGGCACTCAAACCAACTCACTGCTGTATGTTTTGTCATAAATTCTCATGTAAAAGGACAACATCAGCTAGAATAACTTCAGTTGGTAGCAAGTGAGTACTCAATTCAAAAATGCTTACATAGTAAGTAGCTTATTCATCTAAAAAAATTATTCAAGTGGGTTTTTTTAGCTTTGGTGTTTTAATAGCTCAGTTATGTCAATGACACAATTTTTTTTCTAACTTTCTGTTAAATCAGGTTTGGTATATCAACCTAAACCTCCACAGATTAATTTGTGTAAAGCTTCCGTCTCTAAATCAATCATTTGGTAAGAATAATGAAACCATTTGTAATACTTTGGACAAACTGAGATTCAACCATGGTAGTTGTGGAGGTCCCAGGATTTTTTGAAAGACAAAGATACTACATGAACAAATCAGGGCTCGGTTACCAAGAATGTATAGAAAAATGCCTTTTACCATTTGTAGCAATGTGGATGGAACTGGAGAGTGTTATGCTAAGTGAAATAAGTCAGGCAGAGAAAGACAGATACCATATGTTTTCACTCATATGTGGATCCTGAGAAACTCAACAGAAGACCAGGGGGGAGGAGAAGGGGGGGGCAAGTTACAGAGAGGGAAGGAGGCAAACCATAAGAGACTCTTAAATACTGAGAATAAACTGAGGGTTGATGGTGGGGGGGGAGGGGAAAGTGGGTGATGGACATTGAGGAGGGCACCTGTTGGGATGAGCACTAGGTGTTGTATGGAAACCAATTTGACAATAAACTTCATATTTTAAAAAAGGAAAATGCCTTTTAGAAAGGCTAATATCAATTTGCCACTGAGTCCACCTCCTCCAGAAATCCTTGAGTCTATTATACATTTATTGATTAACATTTATAAAAGTTAAATTGGTTTTAGCTATTACAGCAGTAGACTATCTTGAGAGGTAATATATTGGTTGTAGCTACACAATAAGAATGAGTTTACCTGATTAAAAAATTTGTAATTGATTACCACCAAAATGAATAAATATACACACACATATACACACACACAACTAAACAAATAAACTAACCCACAGAGTCTTACAAAATCTAGCCACGTTCATAAGACATACTATGCCATGTTAGAGCCCTAGATAAGTTCAGTCTGAACGAGGAAATTGAATTTATAGGAGCAAATGGCAGACAGGATCCCAGTAGAAGTACTAGAAGGGCACATGAGAACAACTTAGCCTCCCTTATAATTCTATTTGCAACATAACTGCTTCAAAAATAAATCTGAAGGCACTTTCTTTCAAGATATTTTTTTCCTGTTAAGGCCAACTCTGTTACTTCTTTTACACATTTATTCTTTTATTTTTAGGATTGTGTTTTAAGACAAATTCAGTACTCCCTAGAAGATTCTTCAACAGCAAAACCTGTCAGTATGGGATATTGTCAACATGCCTAGCTGGGAATAGTGAGCCGTTATGTTGCTATCACCTTCTTTATTATTCTAGATGAGAATATTTGTAACATATAAGTAATATGATCTCATGGACATGACAAAGAAAAAGATCTTATAAAACATCTGTCTTATGTGGATATAGCCTTTCCAGTAATTAAAAGTAAAAGAAAGAGACAGACAGAGAGAGAGAGAGAGAGAGAGAGAGAGAGAGAGAGAGAAGCCCTAAGTGGAAAATCATGCAGGGAAACCACTGTGAGAAATGGTCACATCAAAATCGAGCTATGAACAGGTTAGAGAATGATTTTTCATTGTTTATTTTTTCTGTCTCCGGATTTCCTATAATTTTTGTTTCTTTGCTCTTTTTATTTCTTTTTCTGCAAAAATAATGCATGTACCCAAAGTCCTAGATAAAATTCTGGGGAAAAAACCTTCTACTCCAATAATAGTAATGTTAAAGACTACCGACTACTTTGGATTCCTTCCTACATGTTAGTCCTTGTCATGTGGAAACACGATGTCCACCTTCCATATCTCCAGTCTACTGAAATTAGGCTAAGGTATCTGTAGAAGAATTAACTCTTACAACAAGGACCAAAAACATGAATTCTACCACCTCAAGCATCAAATGTTTTTGTGAACCAATGAAGGCAATTTACATTAATATCTCAAATCTCGGTGGTACTTTCATTTATTTGCCTTGCAAGTGGACTTCTCTCTTCTGTCTGTTTTTTTTTTTAATCTCTAATTTTTCAAATTTCCTTGTCTGCTTACCTGCCTCCACAAATCAAGCTGTTTGTTGGACACTCTTCTCTCCAGTATGAAAAGCTAAAGCTGAGGGGTATTTTTCTGGGCCAGATACTTCAGTGGTAATTCATAAGCAATTGCTGAAGCCAACTGGATGTTATTTACACTGCAAATTTATCATTACTGCCACTTACATCAGACTGAGATGCATCACTCTCTGTCTTTTTGTATTACATTTCATTGAGAGCTATCCCACAAGCAAAGTGGCCCAGATCCCAAAGATTTGTAGCCTTTCTAACCCACAAGCAAAACCATTCCCCAAGAACCTACAGTTGTCAAGAGATGGTGGGTTATGATGAGCTCTGCTGTCGGCAAGATGCTGTATCAGAACTAGTTCCCCCCTCTGATGTATGGGCCTTACCCCTGGGTTCACTGTTTCTGCCAGAATCCTTTTATGGTGAGCCCATTCTCAAGACACACTGCTTCTCTCAGTCCTGCTTTCTTTAGGATATCCCTACTATGCCTGATATTTTACCTTTTCAAAACGTGACTGTAAATAAAGACACAATATAATCCTCACTTCTCAAAAATACAGTTCAAGTTCAGCTCAATCTCATTGTGACTGGGTAAAACATTTACTATTCCAAAGATTCAGCTTCTGTATATGATTATCATAAGTGATACTTTCTTCACAGGGCTATACAGATTGAACACAATGCATACTGTTTCTAACACAGTCTCTAGAATATCCTAAATACCAACAATTATGCTGTTCATTCTAGAAGCTTCTCAAATGCCGATGAAAATCAGTGATGCAGGGCCATGTAAAAAGAAAATAGGGATGTATCTGACCCTTTACCAAAGGTTTCTGTGCTATATACCTGCCCAGAGACTATGTCTAAGATGTGCTGTCACAATAGTTAAGAGTGTGAATTTCAAATTGATTTCAGTGCTTATTTGAGATTTTAATTATACTGGTACATTGGTTAACAGTCACTGTAATATTGAGTCTATTTCAAAGTAGAAATAAATTAAGAAATCTTAAGGATTCCTAAAAGCAGTGTATTAAACGTTGTTGACCGTTGTATATCTTTAATGTGTATATTAAAATAGCAACTACTCACAGATTAAGAAAACATTAACAATAATTAAACATGTGAACCCACCAAAAACATTCCTTATTACTTTACATCATATGCCCAGTCTCTCTCTCTCTCTCTCTCTCTCTCTCTCTCTCACACACACACAGTTGCGTTAAGATCCACCATTTACACATGATCTATTAGTCTTCAAGGCAAGTTAATTATGTTTCTAAGAAAACACACCAACATATTTTAATAGTTGCTTTTTGAATTATTATTAATATTGATGATTGTGATTAGGAGAGCCGCTGGAACCTGGAATAAAATAACTAACAGTTCCACCTATATTCTTGTTTGAATACCACAACATGTGACATATCTAGCTTAATTACACCCAATTAATAGGGTTATTTTTGTGGATTTTTAAAAAATTTATTTTTGTGGATTTTTAATAAATTCTTAAAACAATCAGGTAGGACCAAAAAGCTGCTAACTCAAGAAACTGGCAACAAAAAGAGACAGAGGGGGAGAAAAAGAAAGAATAATCACCAAGAAACACATATAACCCCTCATATTTATGAACAGTGAAGAACTCTGGCAAATATGGAACAATTATGTGTGGGGAACATACTAAGTCAGGTAAGCTAGGGAGATCCCAGTAAAAACTGGGGAAACCAGGGTTTATCTGTTAACAGTCTTTATCAGAAAGCAGGTAGGTCTTCTAAAATGTATATGTTTGGCAACCATTTTGCAACTGATCCCTCAAATAAGCAAAACCATATGTTTTAATTCAAAAGTAATGCTCGACCCCACCATCTAGAGATTTTTTTCAAAAAGGAAGTTTTCCAATTTCTGATGTAAAAAGTATTATAAGTCTGATTATATATTAGCCAGTATTTACCCAATGACACATGAATTGCACTGCCCTGATCATTTCAGTATAATTAAAATAAGCAATGCTTTATCCTCAATGTTGAACAATATTATTTCTGAAAAATTTAATCAACTGCTATAAAACACACCCTTATTTATACCTGTTTGACCCAACTGTGTAAAATATGGTCCGTTTCAAAAACAGAAGTTTAAGAAATGTTTTTAAATGCTAACTTTCTATTTCCTATCAACATATCTTAACAGTGTTCCAGTATTAGTATTTTTATATCTCAACAACCTAAACGTAAGCTCTCATATCTGCCCAGCTAATAAGGCTCTACAGAAAAATGTACTATTTTCCCCAATACAATCACAAAAACATATTTATGCAGCACTGCATTTTAAAACGTCCACGATTGATTTCTCCACAGGGCTTGCTTGTCACAGCGCTTTGTTAACCTACCCACTACAGTACAGTATATCAGACAACTTTGCCTTGCATTGTCAATTAGAAAAAAAAATAATAATAACCAAAGTAGTTTGCCTTCCAAATTCTTAGCTGCCCCAACATTGAAAGCCAATGATGTGGAGAAAAGAAAAACCCTCATAACTCCTTGCCTGATAAATGAGTAGGGAGAATTTGACAGATCAGAACGAGATGAAGCAGCCTAAAACATTTGGCACAATGTGCGTCTGGCATACAGAGACTGCCTGTCAAATGCCTATGACTCCATACAGCAGCTAGGGACCCTATGGAGCAGCAGATGGGCCATTAAGGTAGTATTAATGTAGATGCCATCAGTTTTCAGTTCTGACTGGGACATACTCTTTAGAACTATGAGCAGCTGCTGCCATTTATTGTGACAGCTTCCTGCTAACTTTTGCCAACTGGCACAATCTGACTCTTTGTACCTGAGCTATTAAATGTGTGACTTCCACCATTTTATTCCTCCAGAGAACGCTTTTAATAATCCTCTAAAGAAGGAACGAAGCATTTATCACCAAAGTGAATATACATACCATGCAGTTCTATTGTACAAGACTCCTGCCCAGTGTACTTTATAGACCTTATATTAATACATTCTTATTAAAACTAAGCATAGATCTTTTCATATATATGGAAATGCTAAATTGAAAATGATCACTCATATTAAATCTAAATCTTTAATGTAGTATTGATGTCCTTAACTATTAAGTCACTGGAACATTTTATCCTTTGAAACATTATTTCCCTGATGAGCAAATTTTTTAAAAAGTCACATGAAATATAGCAATAAATTAACAAACCAAAAGTAAGTTATTTCACGGCCCTCTAAATATAGGTAAATATTTTCATCTCAAAATATTCAGACACACCTGGCGGTTTATTAAATACGTGTAAAGAAATTTTAGGTGGATGAATACATTTAAAAGCTCTACATCTGAACAATGTCTTTACTAGAGATAATGAAGAGTGCATTACAAATGATGGTAATTGTGTATTTATCACCTGCAGAATAATTTCAGCAGAATATGCAACCAAACTATTGGCAGAAGCAGCACTCTGCTGCCTTCTTTTCATCCAGCTAGACTTCTAGGGATACGTTGCATCATTTTTTATTATGTCGAACAAGAAAGCTCACGGTACAGCACAGCATACGGTTTGTCAGACAATAAAAACTGCAGCAAGTCATTATAAAAATGGCTGGCAGACATATTCATTATGCTGAGCTAACATCTTTTCTGCATCGAATATCTCCACAATCTGACCGATAATCTATGTATGAGATTTCTAAACATATCTCACACTCACAATACTATATTTCATGGGAAGGTCTGTCTGGGTATTTATACATGTATGTACACATACACGCACATACACACCCATACAGAGACAAACACAAAATCTGAAGACAGTTAAAATTCTTAAATTCATTTTGACGCGCGTAATGAGAATGCCTCCATCAGAATGCATAAGAGAAGAAAGTTTCAGAGATGTTGACATTGATCACACAGCATTTGAAATGCTTTTAAGATATGTGAAAGAAAAAGTGTAGAAATAACATATAAGATGTCCGAAGTTACATGAAAGGAAATATGTGAAGTAATGATGGAACAAATAAACCAAAGAAGAGTAAATGGCAGGTAGATTTCAAGGCACTTTCAATCGCTCCCATGTCGACTTCCATGAACAAATATATGACATTTGACAGAATTTCAGAATTTCTTTTTTACTAACTGTGTGTGTGTGTGTGTGTGTGTGTGTGTGCGTGCTGGATCTCCCTTTGCATATTATTTCTAAAGGAATTGAAAGGCTTTTCCTTTTGTGCAACTGCAAAGAATAAGCCATGATATCATGGAAATGGACCTAAAGTAATATATTACTGAAAGTGAGTGTGACTTACAAGAATGCAAAAAAAACAAAAACCCACAAAAAACAAAAACCCACCACACTAGAATTATGTTAAAATCTAGAGCCTCGTTATAAAAAACATGTTAAATTTGTCATTTATTAAAAGTTTAATTTTAGTAGTTATGTTGATCTATTTAAAAGTTACACGGTTTAGTTTTGTTGTTGTTGTTTTAACATTTCAGCTTTCACATGGTAATTTTCACTTTACCTAAGTCATACTTAGGACAATAAAGTCTTATGACTTTACTGAAGTCATAAGACCACATGAACTTGTTTTCAATGTTTAACCAGTAGTGGTCATAAGTGACAAAGTTTTTTACCATAGCTACCCTGTGTAAACCTTTCTTGGTTAACAAAAAGGAATTTTATTCCACTTTGTAAAAACTTGGCAAAATCTAAAATGATTTTTTAAAAGTCTCCATTATTTACTTTGACTTGGTATCAAATTAAAGAAGCCACTATATGGCAAACATTTTGAACACAATCGTGTAATGCACCTGAAAAAAAATCAATGTGAAAACATGAGCATTGCTCACGTTTAGCACCTGTAGCAGTGGTGCCTTGGAGGAGCATTTACCTGGGCTTTTTGCAACAAAGGAGCACTGCCTTTCTTTGTGGGGAAACCAAGGCCCAAGAGATGAACTACCATAGTGTCTCTGTTGGACAAAACTGAATAAATCCACCAAAACCAGACTCTGGAGGGCAACTCCTTGACAAGGAATTGAGAGTTTTACAATACCACACAAATATAAATCTGTAACTTGTCCCAGAGAATTACAGTGCACATGTACTTGCAGGGAAGACTAAATTCAGAGAAAGCTATGTGAAGTTTACAGTCTTGGTCTTCTGCAAGGAGTGGTGATTTTGTATTTTTAAAGATGTGTTTTCGATGTGTCAATTTCAAGGACAAATCTAAATAAAATTTTTTTTACAAAAACCAGAGGGCAGAAAGGCTATGTATCTCTTCCAATAAGTTATTAAATTATTACTTGTACAATATAATTTTAAGTAATGCGATGGTGTCTTCATAAGAAATTTTAGTTTTGTGATCAGGGCTAGAAAGTACGATGATATTTTTGAGACTCATGATTTAAAATGTTTATTGAGAAACTAAGAATAAGGAACTTTACCTTTCAGGTTATATCTGCAGGGATAGTTTTGTAAATCACTGCAGCATCCCATGCAGTAGTGCTGAAAAATCAATGAATATATGTAATGTCAGGGATATTTATCTATTATGTTTTTCAAACACAGAGGTAGTGAAAATGTTTTACTAAAAATCTATGCACAGAATCTACAATCTTCAAACCTCTGAGGCATCTTCCTGTGGAGGAACCACTTGTATTTCTAATCTGGTTCCAACTGCTATTGTCACTATTATTTCCATAGAAATATTTCACTGAACTATGAAAAGCATGTAAAGAGGTAAAATCTAAAAGCCCTAAAGAGAGAATATACTTTAAGATTTATCATTTTTAATAAAAATAAATGAATCTCTATTGTGACTTTTTTAAAGTTAGCAGAGAAGGACTGGAAATCAATAGTCTTGAAATAAATGAAATCAGCCCCTTATGCTTTTGTTTTATAATCCACAGGAACAGGAAATCTCCATTGCCCATTGTAGATATTTGTAATAAATTAAGATCGTTCAGTATTTGAATATTACACATAACGGACTAAGGGTCAATAATATTGTAGGTAACAAAATTATAAAATTTATCCACAACCCTACTCAATCCATAAAAAGGTATTGTTGATTTTTAAAAAATGCCAAAAGATACATTTTTAAAAAGCAAATGCTTTTTATCTGTGTGCATATTTTACAAATTTCATGAGCATATCAATGTCTTCTGTGATTCAGTTAAACAGAAATAATTGGAATGGTGACAGTTGAATTATTAGAGATTTACGTAGCAAGAACAGTACACTCTAAGTACAAAAGGTTCCATTGCTAGTGATTTCTCAGAAAATTAATAACGTTACAATGGTTGTTTTTTTCTTTGCCTCTTAACCTTCATGGAAATAGTTTATCTAGAAAAGTGGTATTTAAATGTACAGGAACCTTAAGTTAAAGACAAATTACACTCATTTGCATGTTTTTACTCAGCTGTTCACTCTTTTTTATTTAAGTTTTATTTATTTGAGAGAGGGAGAGAGCGTGCGTGAGCAAGGGGCAGAGGGAGGGAGAGAGAGAAACCCAAGAAGGCTCGGTATTGTCAGCATGGAGCCTGATGCGGTGCTTGATCCCAGGAACCCTGAGATCATGACCTGAGTCGAGACCATGACCTGAGTCGAGATCAAGAGCTGGTCAGTCGCTTAACAGACTGAGCCACCCAGGTGCCGCTAGCTCTTCACTCTTATGTGATAAGGCCAAAATTTTAAAAATTCTTAGGTACCAACAAAGGAATTTAAGTTATGATATTATTTTCCCTTGAATTCAAAAACTAAACTGGGCTTTGCGTGATTTTCCTTCTTCACAACAACCACAGAGCATATGTAAGCACGAGATACAGATAAAAAGGGAATAAAATTGAGACTTAACCCAATCATCTTTTGCTGAACTTTATCTTTCCCCATTTTTTCCATAATCTTACTCATATCACACTTCCCCTTGAAACCTTTACAGACCACCTTAACTAGTCTTCATTCAATTTACAACTCAATTAAATAGAGAAAAAATTCTTTTCTAAGCTTATAACCACACTAGTTTCCCTCCTACCTACAAATTTGTGGTTATCAGGAAAAACAAACAAGCAACCAAGAAAATTGAAAGGCTGCATAAATACAAAGAATAAATTGATGGTTGCCACATGGTTGGGAGATAGAAAAATGGATGAAGGGGAGTGAGAGATACAGGCTTCCAGTTATGGAATGAATAAGTCACAGGAATGAAAAGCACCACATAAGGAATATGGCCAATGATATTGTAATAGCATTGCATGGTGACATATATAGCTACACCTATGGTGAGCAAAGCACAATGTATAAACTTGTGAAATCACTATGCTGTACACTGGAAACTAACATAACTGTGTGTGTCAACTCTACTCAAATTTAAAAAAATGTTTAAAAAATAAAAGTAAAAGTAAAAGCTGGTATTTTTAAAAAAGGCCGATTTTTAAAGTCTAAACTAAGTAATGATATAGTCTTTTTAAGAAGTATTTATTGCCTTGAATAACAATTCTCAGTTTCTCAAACTCTCCATTCCATGCTTTTCTTTGTAAGGTGAAGTCAAGGTGAAGTCCAAGTGCAGTAGAAGAGTCTATAACCTTATGGAAACAGGGAAGGGTCAAAGCAATCAGGTGAAATGTCCCCTGTCACCTCCAGTCCCTAAGGTTATATAGGTACTGCTTGCCCAGCTGCCTTGGATGGGGAGGACTTGGATGGCATAATCTAATCTTACCTCAGTCTCCTTGGAAAGGGCAGCATTCATGTACTGGTTAGGTTTCATCTAGGCTTCTGCTGGTGGTACAAGAATTATTTCATTTAGTCTTCAACAGGCTATCTGTAGCCATCCGGCATCAAAGTCCTTCTGGTGACCCTCTGTATAAGTCAGGTTTCTCCTGTAATAATGTTGCATATAAAACTCTCCCACACTTCAGTACCCCGCAAAAACAAACATTTATATTTCTTGCTCATAGGTTCATGGTTTGGGCTGAGAGGCTATCCTTTAGGTTACAGATCTGGTTCAGAATTTTTTGCGTGTTTTTCATTTGCTTATTTTCTGAGAATTAGACACTATCTACAGTAGGCTCATTCCATGATAGATAGCAGAAGAGTTGGGGCACCTGGGTGGCTCAGTTGGTTGAGCGTCCAACTCTTGATTTCAGCTCAGGTCATGATCTCATGGGTTCATAAGTACAAGCCAAGCCCCGCACTGGGCTCCATGCTGACAGGGCAGAGCCTGCTTGGGATTCTGTCTCGCACTGTCTCTTTTCCTCCCCTGCTCATTCTCTCTAAACAAACAAACAAACAAACAAACAAACTTAAAAAGAGAGAGCGAGCCGAAGAGCAAGAGAGGCCAACAGAAACACGCAATACTTCTTCAGACACTGGCTCAGAAATAGCACACTGCCAGTTCTTCCCAGAGCCCACTGGCCAAAAAATTGTATGGTCAAGGCAAAATCATTGGCGAGGAGGTATATCATCTGCATTAGAGAGTGCAAATATATACTTCTATGAGAAAAGCTAGTGCTATGTTAGGAGGAATCATTCAATTCACCACAGCCCCTCTGGAAAACTCTCTAGACTGACTGTCATCTAGTTCTTGGTCTTATCTCTGTCCTGCTAGCTAAGCTCAAGTCTTGCTATGTGGCCACCAGGAACTGCTATCTTGATGTAACTGAGTCCCTGCCTTCCCCTTCTCTAAATCTGAGACAAGAGACACTCTGGCTGGTTCTTTTTGTTGTTGTTGTTTCTTTTGTTCACAGCTTCTAATAATGCCACATTCAAGTAGAAAAGAAAAGATTTCTACTATATCAAATCCTCTTTTTTTGCTACTCCAAATTCCTAGGAAGCACTAACTGGCAAATGGGTTATTTTCTTTATGTACTATAAGAACTCCATGACAAAGATCCTCCAGGATCATACTACATAAAATATGAGATAATTTAGAAAATTATCACTCAAGACAACTGCCTTGATTGCAAAGCTAGTGACTGGATCTGTAATCCTATTTTTAAGTGTCAGAAGATAAATACCTACTAAATGTTTCTCATTACATTTCCTTATAGTACATGCTTATTTAGACATTTGATGACTAGGGAGAAGGTTATGTGTTCTAGAATACAAAAGATAAAAGCACATTAAATTTTGAGGTTGCCATTATATTTCTGTAGAAGGTTATTTTTTTCTTTTTCTATTTCAGATGTCAACTTCTTGAGGGTAGAATATGTTGTATAAAGGTTTTCTTCTTGGAAATAATTCAAATAACAATTAGAGAGAAAACCATTAAATGATATAAGCCAGAAAATAAAAATTGTTGCTTGGAAGTTGATTCCTGGTAAAGAAATATTGCTTGCAATAGCACTTGTGCCCTCATCCTATCATGGGGTGTGCAAGGGGAAAAAGGGAAAGGAGGATAGAGAAATGATTCTAGGAGCCCAGCTAAGGCAATATGTAGAGAAGAATAGAATCACCACTCAGAGAAGACATATTTTAAAAACCGAAAAAATGTCTTAATCTATATTCGTTACAATATATTTACATGTATTTAAGAAGAGATAGCATAGTGAAAATACAGTATTTGATACTACATTGTTGAATACATGTCATTAGACATTTGCGCAAGTCCACCAAGAAAGAACCGTAATGGAAATTAGGGATTTGGGGTGACCATGATATATTAATACAGGTTCAGCAATTGTACCAAATGTAGCACTGTCTTCTAAAAAATAAAACGTCTTAGAGAACAAGAGAGAAAGAGAGAGAAGTAAAACAAAAATAAAAATAAGCCTTACCCATCAGTCCAAGAATATATAAATGATAGGCTGTGTTTTACATTCCTCAACATTAAAAAATTCAGGCTCATTTTGAAGGGAGATGATTATGAAGAGATCTTTAGAGAGCACACCCAATTTCCTGGTTATAAAAAAGTATTATTCTGGGAAGTATTACCAGAAGAGATTAGTTTTTGACAATATGCATAAGTAAAATCCATTGTTGTTAGGGAAAGAATATTTTTTAAATATGCCTGTTAGAATATCCAAAATACTTTATTCTGTTAACTTTTAATCAGTAGGACTTCATTTTATTGAGAATATTGGTATTACAACTCAATCTACTTTCATTGCCATTTCTATTGAAGATTAGGGTTTAATATGTATACTGTGGGGGCGCCTGGGTGGCTCAGTCAGTTAAGCATCTGACTTTGGCTCAGGTCATGATCTTGCGGTTTGTGAGTTCAAGCCCCGCTTCGGGCTCTGTGCTGACAGCTCAGAACCTGGAGCTTGCTTTGGATTCTGTGTCTCCCTCTCTCTTTCCCCTGCTCATGCTCACTCTCTCTCTCGCGCGCTCTCTCTCAAAAATAAATAAACATTAAAAAAAATACTATGTATACTGTGTATAATGTGATACCAGTAATAATTTGCTAATAATTAGGCTTGAAAAATGCCTATTGATGATTACATATATTTCTATCTAATGATTAACATAGAATGAATTATTGTAAATTAGGTATAATACTACTGATTTTACAACAGAGAATTAAGTTTTCTTACACCGGTTATCCAACAGTCTCTTTTTAGAGACAAGGAAACAGAACTATTTCCAACAGACCACAGGTCATCCCATCATACCTGTGATACGCTGGCTGGCAAAAGATCTTTCCTCAAATAAGCAACACATTTTGTTTTCAAAATGGACTATTTTGAAATACTCAAAAATACATGTGACATTAAAATATGAGTATGATTTAAATTTGTTTTATATTTTAAATGAATCCAAGTATTTTTCAAAAGTTATTTTTAATACTTCAAAGTTTTTTTGGCACTTAGTTCATACTGGTGACATTTAATTATAGATAAAAAAATGTTCTGTAAAAAAAAGACAAAAACATATGTACAAAGACAGCAATCTATCTTAAAATCTTTTATTTTTGTTGCTTTTTCCCCAATAATTAAAATGTTACTGTAACCTCTGATATCTATTTGAGTGGTGTATGCTCCAGAAAAATTCTCCAGAATTGTGGCAGGAAAAAAATGGATGCATGTCTCCAGAAAGTGATGTCTTTAAGAACAGATTTGTTCTCTCTGGGGAAGAGTTTCCTCAATTTTAGGATTTTTTTTCCTCTCCTCCAACTAGTGAAATCTTAATATGTATTGGAAATTCATTATAGACCCTTCATGGTTTTACTAGAGTTATATCATCGCTCTGCCAATTTTTAGTAACAGAAAAAAAATCCTGCTTTATTGAGCATTTGTTATATGCTACATACTCTGCAAATGCTTAACATGGCTTAATTCTTTAAAGAGGAGAAAAGAGGAAAAGCACTAAAAAGATAAGGATGCTAATATCAGAGAATATCTGAAAGAGAATGTGGCTTTGGTGGGGAAGATTTTCTGCCTTCTCTGCTATCATTCAAAACACTGAGGGTATTGCTAACAGATATGTATTTCAACATGGTTATCTAGAGCTTCTTCCAGAAAGGCATTAGATATTGTTATGCAAAATATTTCTTTTTCCATTTTGCAATGTATGTGTGATAAGAAAGTTAAAAACTTTACAATATTTTCACTCTCTAATCAGAAGTTCATTGAGACAGAATTCTACTATTGATGGAAAAATGGATGTCCTTCCTGCTTTAAATCAAAATCTGAAATAAGGAATTTGGCTATATAAGTAAGGAATTTATTATTTCTCAAAATCTAAAATAAGACAAAGATGCCAAATTCAGACAAAATTTTATACACAAAAATATTTAGTACATTTTATACAGATCTGCAAAACATTGGAAAAAGACTGCTGAGATTTGCAGAATGTTAAAAAATATATAACAAATATTTATACTATCTATGCCATACATATAATAAAACCACATATGTGAAAATTACGTATATATAAAGATATTTTAGAGTCTTAAGGAATTCACATGGAATCATAAGACATTGAATAGAGAGCACAGGAGTCAATGTTGTGTAACATTTGGGATGGCTACAATGACCTAAAACAAAAACATAAGATAAAGGACCTATACCTGAATCTTTGAGGGGTTATCTCTATGTAATGGTATTGTGTTGGTTTTATTCCCTCTGAATTTTTCTGTTTACTTACCTTCTGTAACTTCTACAGTGAGAAGTTACTACTTTTATTTTTTTTTTAATTACACTTAACACTACAAAAAAGCTTACCTTGCTGTCTTATGCACCTTTATGAAAGTAGATAAAGTAATTTTTGAATAAAAGTAAAAGAATTTTCCGCTTTAAATATTTACTTTGAGAGAGAGACAGCATGTGTGTGTGAGCAGAGGAAGGGCAGAGAGAGGGAAGGAGAGAGAGAACAGCAAGCAGGCTCTGCACTGTCAAACATGGGGCTTGAACTCACAAACCATGAGAACTCACAAACCTGAGCTGAAATCCAGAGTCGAAAGCTTAACTGACTGAGCCACCCAGGAGCTCCTTAACAAAAATAAATGTTAATAATTGACTTTATTTAACACATAGGAAATGACTTACTTAGGATAATACCAGAGAAGAATAAATATGATTGAAATGTATTTAAATAACTATCATAAGTCAAGAATATAGGCTTCAAAAGCATACCTAAAAATGTATAAGTAATATATTTCCTGAGACCTAGCTTTACTAAGTTCTCTATTATACCACTATAGAAAATGCCACTAGAAGAATACCTTTTTGGCTGATTTTGGACATTAGATCCTTCTTAAACCTTGAGTCTAGAGAAAGGGAGTCTGTGAAGAAAGTACTAGGTTTTGAAGTTAAATGTTGGAGCTATGTTGCCTTACCTTTATACAGTGTGTTGTTTTCAGTGATCTTCTACATTCAACTTCTGTTATACTTAGAATGCCACTTTGAGGCTTATAGGCCAAAGAGTTAATGAGGTTTGACAAGTTTTGTGGCTTCCCTATGGCCCATAGGGCTCACACCTATGAACAGTGGCCTGATCTTACAGTCCTGTGTTTATTTCAACAGAATATCCTTTTTCCTTCTAAAGGCAGTTCTTAAAACCCAGGTGGGAGAGGGATGCTGGACAACAGGATCTCATTGCACAAATCAAATTATGTCAAATGAGTGATCTTCTTTGTCTAAACAGGGGACAGAAGATTAAGATTGGAGTTTTTATCAATATAA
Source organism: Panthera tigris (assembly GCF_018350195.1). Classification (NCBI taxonomy): domain Eukaryota; kingdom Metazoa; phylum Chordata; class Mammalia; order Carnivora; family Felidae; genus Panthera; species Panthera tigris. Next base: position 153,316,017 of record NC_056660.1, on the reverse strand, counting down.
ACTTGTCTGTTTCCTTCCAGTTCCTATCTCAGCTCATATGGTACTCGCCTACTACTATAGAGCAAGGTACCTAGATTGTGTCCTTCAATTGTTCCTAGAACATAGAAATTAATAATCTCCCTGTCATTAGAGAGCTATAAAAAAGCATTAACTAACATTATGCTTCAGAACTCTCAACCATCATTTTACTCAGCCACTTTCAACATGCATAGTCATTAAAATGGTCTAAAAGTGGTGGACACTGTTCTTACCCTGTGTGTTCTGAAGTCTACTCCTGGCCGTCTGGAAAATGCAGGTTTTATTTATAAAGAAGCAAAGATGCTAAAGTTATTGTAGTCAAAGTAGCCAGTTCTTCCTACTGGTAAGTGACACGTTTGAATTTCATTTTGTTTGTGACCATTAAAACATTTCAATGAAATAACCATCATCGCATATGTTATTGAGTAAAAGGATTTGAGCTACAGACAAAGCAGACACAAAAACAATGTTGCTTTTGAAGTTTGCGGACAAGTAGATGTCAGGCTTTGCAAGTGTAGGACTTTATAGATCAGTTAATAAATTTCCAAATACTTATGACTCCAGTGATTAGGCATTAGAGCTAATTACTCTAAGTATTTTTTTCTTCAAGGCTTGTTTTCTACTTTTAGTCATTCACATGAAACAATTAGATTCACCAAGAGAAAAGGATAATGTCTTTTCAAACCATATTTCCCATAACACTTAGTTTCCTGCAGCAAATCATTAAATAGTCAACAGATGCATTGAGTTTCCAGTCTATACAATTGCAAGCAATTACTTTGAAGGGCAAAATGGCTTTTTCCCCTGTACTACCAAATATCTTCTTCTGCCCCCAATTAGACAGACAGGTTATTAAGGAAATCGCTTTAGTTCTGGGCAACTTGCATACTACTTTCATTTCAACATACTGAGAGTCGATATCAAATGCCACGAAAGGTCTTGGGGCAAGTAAGAGAAGAGATTTAAAGTTCACTTTGTGAAAAAGGAAATGACTGACTCTTGATATATGCTGTAAGGGAACTGTTCCTATTAATAAGGGTGAGCACTTAACAATCATATCACCTAGGAAACTATAGGCTGCAGAATTGACAAATTATTGGGAGCTCCTCCTCCCCCAACTGCCTTTTGTTTCATCCCCAAAATATAAAGCAAGTATACTTTAGTGACATGATTTTTTTTCTGGCACCTTTCCATAGCCAATTCCATTCATGCAGAAAAAGGATGAAATTCCATCATTCGAGCATGACATCTCAAAATTCAAACTTAATGAGAGCTTTGGCAGCTTCTGTCGAAGGCAGACAGTGATTAACAAAACACTTCAGAGTACAAGGCACAGCAGTGCTCAAAGAAAACAGTGATGATCTCCACTTAATTGTAGAAAAGCCCAAAGCATCTGCCAGCCGAGGAGAGCTGGAGCCATAAGGAGCTATTGCTCAGATAGGCTGTCATCTCCAGAGATCAACAACCATATGCTCAGCTCAAGCACAAACTCCAAAGAAGTTAATTTTCTGACAAAATACAGGGATAAATATGACATTCAAACAAGTGTGCTCACCCATCCTGAACACACGTTCATCTGCACGCATCAGATTTATGCATCGTTTAAACACAAGCAAATATAATTTGTTTGGAACACAAACATTGCTGCATGAGTACAGGTATAATTAATCTTTGTCTGCTCCACAGGTTCTTGTGTTCTACTGGTTAACCACGCTTTCAACAAACTTTTGATGAATGGAGAAGTCACTTGTTGCTTCACACCGAAACATAAACCACATTCATTCAAGCTCTTGAAATTAATGCAGCTTATTTAATTCAAGATGAAAAATAAACATTATAGCTATGATTTGAAGTGTATATTTATATGTGTGTAAATGTATGTGTATTTATACACATACACACACAAGATCTATCTTCCTGTCTGTCAATATATTATCTATCTATCTATCTATCTATCTATCTACCTTTCCCTGAAAGCAAAGCTGAGATCTTAGCTAAACTTGTCTGGGATACAGCCCTGCAAACAGAAGCAAAGTTTTCCACCCAACAGGTAGATATTTCTCAGGATAAAGTCCCAAGAAAACTTGCTTGTTGGTTCCTGTGGTCATGATGTATTCTAACTGAAAATAACACATGGTAAAAACAGAACAATAAGCAAGAAATAAACATTGAACATAATGTGATGAGCACTGGGTGTTGTATATAAGTGATGAATCACTGAATTCTATTCCTGAAACCAATATTGCACTGTATGTTAACTAACTAGAATTTAAGTAGAAATTTGAAAAGAAAAAATATTGAATATAAAGACTGCAAAAAGTCAAAAATAAGAGGTTGCATTCTAAAACTAAAAAAATAAGAATAGAAAGAGAAACCCCCATGTTAACCCATCATTTACAAGTGGAGATTCCTCTTTGAGGTAATACTTCTTCAAAAAATGCAACATGTAGCATCAGATGGAGTAGAGCCTGCAGACTATCAACTGTGCATGTCTTGAAAACAGGTGTTTGATTTAGCATTTGCATACTAGCCAAACAGTAGTTAATATTTCAGAGGTGAACAACTACAGTCCTTATAAAAACTAAACAGAAGCATCTGGTGGCAAAGTTGCTTCAGTAGCAAACATAAATCCTCTTTTAAAAAAAAAACTTCTAATGTCCTTCACAAAAAAAGAATTTGATTTCTCCTTTGCCTGTGTCATCAGCACCTTCCAAGGTTTCACAGTGAAGCTTAAGCACTGGTTTATTTCTAATTGTAGTCACTCTCCACATGTTGAGATTCCAGTGGAAAATTTCACAATGTCACATCTGTGTGTAAGCTTTCTTAGAGTTTGAGTTAACTTGCTCCCTTCTAATTTTGTAATTTTGATGTTATAGTGCGTTCGTCATTTTAAAATATATATTTTTACATTTTCTTCAATTATAGGAATAATTTATGCTCATTACAGAGAATTTGTAAATGTAGGCAGGTGCAAACAGGAAAGTTCAAATCATCTTTATAGCCACAATTAGCAAAAACAAAAACAGAAACTCGTTAATTTTGATAACATTCTCTAATATACATAATAGTCATGCCACTGAACTCATATTAAAATGTTTAATTACTGGGGTACCTGGTCATCATTTGGTTAAGCGTCTAATTCTTGAATTTGGCTAAGGTCATGACCTCACAGTTTGTGAGACCTCACAAACTGTGAGATCAAGACCTTGATCAGGCTCAGTGCTGACAGCATGGAGCCTGTTTGGGATTTTCTCTCTCTCCCTCTCTACCTACCCCTCTCCTGCTTGTGCACTTGCACACATGCATGCTCTCTCTCTCTCTCTCTCTCTCTTTCTCTCTCTCTCAAAATAAACATTTTTTAAATGTTTAATTTCTGATTTTCCCTCCCTACACTGTACTCTGTACTTTAAGCATACTCCTACCGTCATACAGATTTTTAAAAATGTTTAAATTGCTGATTAACATTCCATTGCGTAAGTTAACTTATTTTACCATGACTTATTTACCCATTCCCCTATTTGTTTTCCTAATTTTTTACCACTATAAATAGCACTCTAAGGAAATTCATTCTTAAATTATTTAATCAAGAGTTTCTAGATCAATTGATATGATTATTTTTAATTTGATATGTGTTACTAAATTTTCCTCAAAAATATTAATGACAAATTCTTACTAGCTATACGGGAAGATTATTTTTTTTAACGTTTATTTATTTTTGAGACAGAGAGAGACAGAGCATGAATGGGGGAGGGTCAGAGAGAGAGGGAGATACAGAATCTGAAACAGGCTCCAGGCTCTGAGCTGTCAGCACAGAGCCCAACGCGGGGCTCGAACTCAGGGACCGTGAGATCATGACCGGAGCCGAAGTCGGACGCTTAACTGACTGAGGCACCCCGGCGCCCCCCGGAAGATTATTTTAAATGGCAGCTTTATTGACAGGTATTTCTTTTAATTAAACCATGTGCTAGGCTAGTATATCAGCCTGTGGTCTGGAGAACAAAGCTAAATATGACAAAGATGATTATAATATTTCCAAATTAAGATGGTTTGGGCAGAAGGAATATTCATTAATACATTCCAATTAGAAAACTTTAAGAATTTATCATTTTATTTTAGAATTGAAATGTTACAGATTTGGGATAAGAATACACTTTTTAGTCTATAAATGCAATTATGATGGAAGAAAATAAAAGTTTACTGATGAATAAAAACCAGAAAAGCAAATGCAAAATAGTTCAGAGACAATCTAGTGCAAAAAATACTCTTGACCCATAAGTATAGTTTATCTTTAGGTCAAAAATATAAACTAATTTAAGATTTTTATAGATTTTTTTAAGTTTGTCTTGAAGCATGCACATACCTCTCTTGAGTAACTGCTTGAACATTCCGAATCCTTGATCTACTGCAGTAGCTTTTCCATCAAAGTTTATGAAACACATGGTCGAACTCCACTGCTTCTGTTTTTCACCACCCTCAGCCAAATTAGCTGAATTGATATTCATTCTCACTATTTCACTGAAAACATGTTTCTAAGCACACCATTATTTTTCCCACTGAATGTCTCTGGTTTGTCTCTGCTTTCTTTCTGTTTTCTTTGGATTTTCATCTTCCTGAAATCATGTTCTAATATGCATTTACCCCTCTCCTTTTGTCCTTATCCTTCCTTCCCCTGAGAAAGACCTCTTCCCCTTCTCTATCTACACTCAAACTGTTTTTTCTTTTAAGATACAGTAAAATCAACATCTTCTCCAAAAAGCTTTCTCTCATGGCTCCAATTCTGAAGAACCCATGACACACATTTGACATTAATAACATGTCACCCACTAGTAGTGTTTTATGAATGTCTTAACTCTAACAATAAATTTTTAACGACTTGAAGGGAGAGCGCCTGCAGATCTTATATTTACACATTTCTTTGTCTATTAATTTGTCCTTGCAAATGCCATACTATTGTCAGGATCCCACTCTCTTATGAGACCTAGATGATGCTAGTATCCTTTAATAGTCTATAACTAAAACTCTCTCCTCTGGAACCATTCTTCATCCTTTCTAGGTCATATGATGCCTGTTCTACCATTCTGACATTACTAGCAGCCTCCTTCTGTGAAATAATGAATTTTTTTAAATATCTAACATAGATAGAGTCTAGGATATAGTAAATACTCAATACATTGATACTGAAATCTCTTTCTTGCTTCAATTCTCAGTCCTTATTGTTCTATTTTCTGTGGGAAATTGCCATTTGTTGGGCTCCAAATATCTGACTAATCTTCCCGTTTGTGGGAATTGCTCTCCCACGTTACGTTGTACAGTCAATTCTGTTCTAACGTGACGTGTATTCCTTAAAATTGCCCTACTACGCAAAATTATACAATCAAATCACTAGACTTAAGAGAAAAATAGAGTTCACCCAGTTTTTCTCACAATCGTAATTATAAGACACTATTCTCAAATTGTCTCCCAATATATCCATTGAAATTTGTGTTTTCAAAGTGTTATATCAGAGCTGCTTACATATGCCACATTTAGATGTGCTTTTCTATCCCAATTACTGGATGCCCTAACAAAGCCACCTTTGTGTGAAACTCAGAACAAGAACAGGATCTTCAAATGTTTCAAGTTCAATACAAGTGGTTCTGTCAATAGGTCCTTATGAACCAGTGGGTCCGCTGGTACTCTTCAAACCTCAGGTGGGCTGGGCTGCTGAGACTTGTTATATACAAAAGATAATCAGCTCAATGTCTGGCGGGGTTCACAGTAAAATCATGTCTTCTTCTGAAAAGAAATAGCTCTTGACTTTTTCTACCCGTAATTTTTAAATAACAGATAACAATGTGTTCTGACATGCTTAGTGTTATTAAAAGCCATGAACTCCAATGTAATCAATATCCATTGATTTCCAGGTGAAAGTTTGCTTATTGTAAGGACTAGGAGAGCCTGAATGTACAAGTAAGTTGCAGAAGATTTTGACTTCCATTCTCAACATGACAATCCCTGCCATGTTGCTACTGATCTTTCAATTCATACTTACAGACTCAAGGGGAGTTCCCTATGTTTGTTAACTGAAAAGGAAAAAACTGAATTTGTCTTACAGTGTACCATATGCTGATCCCAACCTGAATAGGGCCTAAGAACAACCTCTGAAGGATAGGGAAGAAAATCCAAGAGGTAGAAATTTGTATGACACATCTCTTTGCCCTCTTTACCTGGAAAGAGAAAGAGTCTGATATAAAGCTTTATGTAGTACATAGATAGTGGCTAAAATTTGGTTAAATAGTCAGAAATTCAATATATTTGAGGACCAATAACTAACTGGTTTAGGCAAAGGTATGTGGGTGGGTATCTTGAAATAGTCTCAATATGGTCTCAATGTTTGTGTTCTTGAATGCTCACCTCCACAATGGAAGAGGTTCTCAATAATCAGGCAGACAAGATACTCCTCTCATGAATGCCATTACCCTCTTTTTCACGGTAATTCCCTTAAGCCAGCACTTTCACATAAATACACAATAACTAGTGGTCACAAACAAGGTACCGGTATGACAAATACAGAGGCTATATATGAGCCCAATTAAAAGGACTCTTCTTTACCCAGATTGATCTGGCTACTACTACCACTAAGTGTCAAGATTCCGACATGAGAGTTGAATTTGAAACCATCAAATTTTGCCATATAATGTTAAAATCTATCATTCACTTGATGGTTTGTTAAACTATTTCCATCATGGAGCGAGCAGAGATTTGGCTCACTAGGAAAAAAAAAAAAACAACAAAACAACACTTTTCTTGGATTTGGATTTTCCTTATCTATCTACCATGTGTGTGTCAGAAAAATCATCTGGTTACTTACCGGATGTCTCATTCATCATCATTAAGGAATGTGCTTCATAATGAAGCAAGTAGGTAAAGAATTGATGCGTATGAGTTTCACATTCTCACCATATACATTACCCAGAAATAGATGAAGTTACACAATTGAAAGATGGTCGATTAAATACAGTAGTATCAGAAGGTACACAATGCCTTGAGTCATTGAATTGCTGTTCTACATGATGAAGTGTGTGTTCTGAATCAGCAACAATATATGCAAAGATGGAGTTGCTATTTACTGAGATAGGAAAGACTGGAGGGAGTATAAAGGAGACATTCAGAATTTCTGTTTTGACACTTTGAATTTTTTAATGTGTTTTAAATTTCTTTCGAAGAGATAAGACTTATCTGTATCATTTTAGTGTTTTTTACACCACCTTTCTCATTGTAACTTTTTATTTATTTTTTAATAATTTTTATTGAAGTGTAATTAACACGATGCTGTATTAGTTTCAGGTATACAACATTTTGATTCAGGAATTCTATATATTATTGATTTGACTGTTAGATACCAACATGGAGACTTATGGGAAAGAGGTCTGGAAAGGATATATTCATATGAGAGTCATCAACAAATAGGTAGTGTTTAAAACTAAGAGTCTAGATGAGCTAATCCAGGCAGGAAAAGTTGACAAAAATGAAAAGAGGTCCAGAAAGCTGATGGCTCTCCAGAACCAGCCAAGGAGACTAAAGGGAACAGCCGCTAAGCAGGACCACTAAGAGAATGGTGTCTTGAAACCTAAATGAAAGAGGCTTTTTCTAGAAGGAGAGGATGATCAGTTATGTCAGAAATGCTGCTACAAAGTTGTAAAGCAATCATTACAGTTTGCAACATGGAGGTCACTAGTGCCTGTGACAACAGCATTTCAGTGGATTGATAGGAACAAAGCCTGATTAGAATGGGTTCAAGAGAGCTTGGGCAGAGAGTTCTTACTAATAAGTACCTAAGATTTTTGAGGAACTTTACTGTAAAGGAAAGAGATTGAAATAAGGATGAAAATAAGGATTAAGCAGTTATTCCATGATAACCAAGAGAGGGCAGAACACAGACACATGTGTAAGGAGATTGAAAGATGTGGAAGTATACGCAAGTTCTTTTCTGAGTCTCACCTGCTTCTGTTTTCTCTGTGTGTTTTCTCTGCTTCTGTTTTTCTGTTACCTGTGAAATAGGTAGCAAGGTCGTCGGCAGAGGATGATGATATGGAGCTGGGTAAGAAGTTTGAGCAGAGAAAAGAAAATAAGAAATGGTCTCCTACAGGAGAAGAGCATGTAACCTCAGATCAGCCACCTTGTACAGATGATTTATTTATGCTCTGCCTTAGCTCTTCATGCACATGCATGGAGTGGGTGGAGAGTTATTGAAAAAAAGTGGGGGTGGAGTCTCAGTCGATTAAGTTTTCAACTCTGGATTTCGGCTCTGGTCACGATGTAGGGGTTCATGAGTTCAAGCCCTGAATCTGCTTCTGTCAGTGCTATGCTGTTGGCGCAGAGTCTGCTTGGGATTCTCTTTCTCTCCCTTTCTCTCTGCCCCTCAGCTGCTTGTGCCTGCTTGGTCTCACTCTCAAAATAAATAAATAAACTTTTTTTTTAAAAAAAGCGGGGGCGCGGGGGTCGTGTTTTGCTAACTCGCTAAAGATGTAGGAAGAGTTAAGCAATGGGAAAGGTGAAAGGGGGTGCTATAATAATGGCCCCTGTAATCTATGCCAGGAGAAGAGGAAGTAAGGAACATATTTATCTCACCTTGTTGGAAGCACTTAAATCCCTTAGCTTCTGCTCTATTCATCTGGCCTCTTAACAAATCCAATTTCTTATTGTCATTTAAGTACCTGTTTGTGTGTCCTGAAAAGTAAAAGTAGCGTGATCTCGATAGCAACTCCATAATAAATGTGGTCATTGATTACTTTCGACTTTTTGAAAGAGTCGTTTATGCTCTTTCTGATCCACAGAGAGAAACAAAAATTAGGGAATAGGCTTAACTGTGGAGCAAAACATTTTTATGACATAACAGAACACAGAACTAATCCTGAGCTTTAAAATCACATAGACCTGGGTTTGACTTCTGGCCCAGCTCTCCTATGCTTTCTGTCATCAGAGCAGGGAACTCAATCTGCCTGAACCTGAGTTTTCTCATTTTTCAAATGAAGATGATACCTGCCAAGTACCTTTACAGTGATTGTTAAGGAAGATAATATTTTACATTACTTAATACTTGGAGCTCAATTTATTCTCAAAATGTAGTTACTTTTCTCCACTGTCAATTGATATGCCTAAACTGTGTCATCTGAAATGCTAGTTTCCCTGGGTACTATGTAATAACGTGACTTCATGGTCAAATACATTTTAAAATGCTGTGTCAGGCAAGGGTAAACAGTTTTATTAATTGTAGCACTTCTCAAAGGGCTTGATATATTAATATGCTTTTGAGATTTGAGAGAGGGTTAAAAACACGCATAGCTTCCGACATCTATTTGACAAGAGAATCCATTTTTTCTTCCAAATATTTAAATGGCCTACTATTTCACAAGATACACTATTGGGAGAAACTGTTTTAGACATTTCTCTGCCTGAATTTCTACTGAGAAGTCATTCAAGGATAGCTAAGCTCTATATACTCTATTTGGCAGATATAATGGTGTTTTCAAAGGCCGTACCATACTTTTAAAGATCTAGCATAGTTATTTTTCAGGGGAAAAATTCTAAAACCTCTTGAGGAATCAAATTAGGAACCTAATTTTCTTTCTTTCTTTCTTTCTTTCTTTCTTTCTTTCTTTCTTTCTTTTCTTTCTTTCTTTCTTTCTTTCTTAGGAAGCTGATTTTAAGAATAGTCATCTTATACCTACCTAAATCCTCTGTATTTCCAATCAGTCAACTTCCTCTTACTCAACAAAATTTTGTTAGAATATGTATTTTATCACACTCATTAAATTTGAAAGTTGGAATACAAACCATTTCAGGTCTTCAGTTTTTTTGGCTAACTCAGCAAGATTTCATATAATATCTATTTATTTCTTAAATAATAAATCTAAGTAAAGTTTTTGTGCTTATACCCTACATGGAGAAAACAAGTCAGATAACAATTGAAATATGGTTGTTGGAGACCTTTGAAAACTCCCCAAGCAAGTAATATATAGAACTATACCGTCAGGAGAACAAAGTACCTGCTCTTTTTTCATCAAAATAATGTTACTCGTTAAGCAAGTACATAACAAGGCTTTATTTTTAAAAACTGAAAGCTGATATTTTTTTCTTTTTTCCTTCTAGAATTCACCTTATTGTGCTAGTAAGGACCAGAAAGTTACTCTGTGTCTCCCTGATCTTTTACACAGTTAACCAAGAAACGAACAAATAGCAAATAAAAGATCATCAGTCTTTTACATAATCACTTTTTCCTGGGACTGCACACACATCTGTGGTCTGCCTTAACCACTGAGAATTGACATTTCCTATATCCTCGGGTTAGTGTGACATTAACTGGTGCATCACATTCTGCTAGTATCTCTTTCCCTTATTATTTTTATGCATTTTATGCTATTTTTAAAGTCATGCTGCTGAACATGTCATGACTGAATATGAGTGAATCCAAATATCAGACCTTTTAATATGAATACAAATGTCAGATTGCAGGCAAGCCCTTGTTGGTTGAATTTGATAACAGAGAACACATCCCATGTCCAGCTAATGCAAGAATGTCATCTCAGCCCAATGTCCTTAGAAAAGTACCAGCATAATGACAATGACAAATTTTAAATACGTTCAGAAAAACATAAACGATTGAGGTTAATTTTGAGAAGGAGCTAACGCCTCAAATATAAGTGATTCAGTGTCAACCAAAACAGGATACGAAAGAAAATTACAACTGTATTTTCCTAGATGATTTAACATCAGCTTCAGATTGTTAGTGACTATTTTGGATGTTAAAAAAAATAAAATAACATTTGTTCCCTTTTTGTTGCTGTTGGATTCTACATTTATTCTATTTATTGGGTAGTGTGTATAGCCAAGTCATTTAAATTTTCAGTAATCCATTTCAAAAAGTGACTACAGGTGACAGGGAGCCTTTTGGCATTCATCTTTTTAAGTTTTGATGCTAACAGTTGCTGAAGGAAATCACTAAAAGCCAGATGACCCTGGGGTCCAGGGCCCTTTGACACACATATTTGGAGCATCAAGCACAGGTGCATGCCAACCAGATTCTAATTATCCTGAGCTGCCACAAAGAAACCTCTTTTTACTTCATTTTGGGCTAACTTTCATTTTGCCATTCAATTGAATATAATAATACTTAATGTGAGCTATATAAAGACTTATTTTGCCTTTGCAGCATCCTGTGCTCTAAGCAATGTCAATCTATACTTCTTTTATTCGGGCGAATCACTCTCTCTTTGAGTCTGTGGAAGAACACCAGCAGAGGGAAGGATACTTAGTAGAGTCGCAGCATATAAATAGCTCTGCCGAGAGCATTACAAAGGCTCTGTTGTGCTATCACACAGCAGAGCCAATAACGTACAATATGAAAAATCCCTGCCAAGTGCACAGAGAATACAGACAATGTTTGCCATTTCTCTGATCGGTTGTTTGTTATGTGTTGCAAGAGTTTATAGCGATAGAGTCAGAAAAGTCTACCACACCCCAAAGTCTTTCTATTAGAACAATAACGACAACAACAACATAAACCATAAACACATGAACGCGCACGCGCACACACACACACACACACACACACACACCCTTAAAAACATCAGAACAGCACCACCAACAACAAAAAAACAGTGGGTGGGAGTAGAATTGAAACGCAAACATTTCTATAGAAACAGAAATGGAGTTTTCACAAAGCACCAAAACCTTGGATCACCGCTTCCTTAAAGATGCCTTCTACTTTCTGAAAGCACATCGATCTGCCAATTTGTAAAAGACTTAGAACCTCAGGATTTATTTAAAAAATCATACGTTGATAAATCATATATGAAAGTCGTATATGAACGGAGTTCCCTGTTTAAAATACGAAACCAAAGCCATTTCTTCTCCGTGAAAAGTGAAAACTATTTTTGGTGGATGGGCTCCAGAATCAACATCACTGGTTTTTGTTTTTAAATTATGATTCAGGCACATAGCAAGACAATAAGATACTTGAAAGCTACTGCTGAAGACTCTCTCTGACTTTATCTCCTATATTTGGAGATCTTGTTGATATGGGCATGGAAGGCAAATGCATGCTCTCAGCCTTCTTCGTTGTAACTACTCTTAACAAGTATTTTCAATTTTTTTCTGAGAAAATTTACCATGAAGATTATCATGTTATTGTATTTTTATTATAAGAGCCTAAAATAACCAACCGTGCCATAATATCTTCTACAATTGTTTTTGTCTTCTTACCCAAATCTCTCCTTTGTTTCCTTCTCTGTGACTCCCTGTCTTTTATTTCACCCATAGTCCTCTGATCCTCTCTTGGCTTGTGTTTCTTCTCAATCACTTCAAATTTCATTTCTAATCCTTTTTTAGCTTTTATCTCTATTTTATGCATCCCTACAACTAAATTTCTCTCTCCTCTCCTGATTTCTGGCTCCACTTTTTTTTCTTTCTCTCTTTTCTTTCCCTCCTTTCCTCTGTTTTTTATTATTCACCAACCACCACCCCCCCTCCTGAAAAGCATAACACATTAGATATTTTAAAAATGATACCTGGTAAATTTTCTCAAGTTGTAGAGAACAAAATGACCAAGCTGAATCATTTCATTCCCATGTACACAAAAAAGTTTCTGTAGTGGAATCCAGCCATACTTTAAAGCATATTTTAAAGTTCAAAATTCACCTCTTCTGTGAAACCCTTCTCTCCTTCCTTAGGAAAAAATGGTCTCCTATGTACCCCCAAAAGAACTGTTTACAGAGTTCTATTTTAGAACTTTCCATGGTATATTATAGAAGGTGGTTGGCATATTTACTTGGCCTGCTAAAGTGTGAACTGCTTGACTGGAAATATATGTTTTACATGCCTTCTTTTTCCTTGTACCTAAAATGATACCTTAAACTCAGCAGGTCCTCAATAAACAAAAAGTTAAATGAACGCCTGTACACAAATTGTTCTGATTTTACAGCCTGCTTTTCATTTATTAAGGAAATTACTTAACCCATAAAAACTTAGATTCCTAACTTATAAATTATAAATAATTAATTGCTGGGGTGGTGAAATAACGCATGTAAAGCACTTAGCACAGTACCTGGCACATAGTAATTGCTCAATTTGTGTTTGCTGTTTGCATGTTAGGAAGGTAGCAATCTCCTGATAGCAATAGCTTTTATATGGTTATAATTTCTCTTAAAATAAAACTGTAAGAATTTTCCCAAACACTCTTTTTTTTTATGGTCAACATCATCTTGCAAATGTGCTGCCGGATGTCTCATTAAATGATATATAGATTCCCTAAAGGTGAAGTTGAGGACTTGAAACTTTTCTGTAATGGGCATCACTAGGGAGTAAGAACTCCAGATGGTTCATGGCAGAGCCAGCTGTCCAGGGACACTGCTTGACGAGAGCTATGGCCCACAGAGAGCAATGAAAAGGTAAGGGCCCATCTGAAAGTCTGGCTCAGTGGCCTAGGATAAGACTATGTGCACGTCAAGTAGGAGATCCATCATTTGATCCATTCATGAGTCATTTATTATTATCCCATTCAATGTATCGCATGATTGTAAATCTGACATTAGGGAACAAACTAGCTAATACTTCTTTTGTATATAACCATCCATTTCTGGAAAAACCTTATTCTTAGAACCCTTAAGAAAAAAGAAAAACAGAAAGGCACAATATAAATTATACCAAGAACGTAATACAGACTCTTGATGTTCTGTCTGAAATAAATATATCTATGCAACAAACATTTTCTTGCACATTGCTCCTGATAGCTTATTGTTTGTACTAGGATAGGAGAAAACTTCATAGATTTTTTGCTTTCTTACAGTGAGGAAATTCACTTCCCTTTCTTGCTTCACACATTCCACAAGCTTTTCAAAAATGTCCCTAACTCCTCAAATTTCTGAAACTGCCTACAAGAAAATAATCCAGATTGTTTCCTCCACCCCGAAGGCTTTAAATGTATAGACCTTTGTTGATATATTTTCCAAATCTATTTTTCCACCCATCTTTATTTCTTTACTCTGTATCTGTATCATTGCCTTTGCCCTAAAAACACCATTTTGCACTTATATGAACTGGAAATCATCCTCATTTGTTTTGTAAAATAATTTTGTTTTCCTCAAGGCCATTTTTATTGTCTCTTTTACGTCTCTCAACTAATCAGCACTTACAATAGCTCCGAGTCTGTCAGTCCCAGCACATGTGAAAGAAGTGCTGGCTTCTTTCCCTCTCTTCTGAGCACATTTATACTTCCAGAAGCATCGAGTGTTACCCTTCTTGGCTCTCCAGGTCTCTGTGTGGGGTTTCTTCTGGTCTTACCTTCTTCCTTATGCAGCCAAGAATCCTTGATCAGTAAGTGAAGTCTTTCTGTCAGCAGCAGCTCAAGCCCGTAAGGCTGACAATTCCTCTACCCTGCCCTGTCAACACTTAGCCCTGGATAAGCACAGTCATCCACACTGTTCATTTCTACATGCTGAACAGTCCTAGAGAAAAATCACAAAATCATGACGTGTGGGGCTTTTACAAAGATATGACTTCCGATTTTAACAAGGCCATTTAGGTTGGTACATAGCTGGGGATGCCTTTTATTGGCATTCTTTTTTTATTTCCAGAGTATGTGTCCGAAAACTTCACTTATTCATTTGAAACCAGTATTAAATATTTCCCTACTTATCCTTGGTATATATTTGCCTCTTATTTGGTAGAGAAAACCAAGATCATCTAGAATTTATTTTCTCAGCTTTCTGCCTCTTACCTTTTTCAAAAAAATGATACACTCCTCAAACATCATTATTTCACCCCATGCTGCTTTCAGGAAAGAAATGGCCCTTTTCCTATTCAAGAATAGACCTTTGCCTTTTATCTAGATCAATAGTTATCCTCAACAATCAAGTTTTTACTGATCAACATCATAATAGAAAAGAAATAAAGTTTTTCATAAAGTATTTAATATCAAGGATCACCTTTATTCTGAGATACCCCTCTGCTTCTATTGACATTAAATCTCTTTTATTAATTTTATAAAATCACTTGTGAAAATTGATATCACATACAATTTATTTCTTTACTGTTTTTCTTCTAAGCTAGGTTCTTTTATTAATCTTTCATTGGAAAAAAGAAAGATGAAACATAAGATTTAGAACACATTTTTTGCCTTGCCCACTCTTTTAAATCACAACTTTTTTTTTAGTTTCCTATGTCTTTTAGACTCACAATTTATAAGGAATAATATGCATCTGCTGTTCAATTTCCACAATTCCCAGTCACTTCTTCACCATTAAAATTTACTCTTGTTCACACAATCCCAAATCTCAAGATACACTACAAAGGTGTAGTTATCAAAACAGAATGGTGTTGGTACTAAAATAGAAACCTAGATCAGGAGAACAGAATAGAGAGCCCAGGAACAAACCCATCCTTATATGGTCAGTTAATCCATGACAAATAAGACAAAATTATACAATGGAGGAAAAAAAGTCTCTTCAATACATGGGTGCACAGAAAACTGGACAGGTACCTGCAAAAGAATGAAACCGGACTACTTACAATGTACACAAAAATAAACCCAAATGGACTAATGACCTAAATATGAGACCTGAAACTATAGAACTTCTCAAAAAAAAAAAAACACAGGCAGTAATCGTTTGGACATTGGCCTTAGCAAGATTTTTATGGATATGTATCTTCAGGCAAGGGAAACAAAAACAAAAATAAACTATTGGGAATACACCAAAATAAAAAGCTTTTGCACAACAAAGGAAGCCATGAACAAACTGAAAAGGCAACCTATTGAATGGGAGAAGATATTTGCAAATGATATATCTGATATAGGGTTAATATCCAAAATAAAATTGCTTTTGTTAAAATCACTAATCATCTCTTAATTACCAAACTCAAGGGTCAACTTTTAAGCCCTCATTTTCCTTGCTCCCAAAGATACCTTTGTCAGTACTGACCATTCCCACATTTTTTAAGGTTTTTCCTCCCTTAGCTAGGATAACGCAACATTCTGTGGTTCTCTACTCACTTACTGAAGGCACCCTGTTTCTCTTTTGGAGATTGGCCTTATCTGACAGGCCCTTAAGTTTCCATGCGCTTCAGTGTTCCCTACTTCCTCCATTTCTAGTCTCATTTCACTCATTCTCTGTGTTATCTCATTCCTATTCCTGACAACTTCAAATACCCTGTATCTCTTGACAAGATCACCTTATAAAGCTACTAATCATTGTTATTAATTTCCTACAACATGTTTTTATCCATCTATCCTACTAACCTCAGGTTAAAGGTGCTTAAGCTACAAATTCTCTTTCCCTGTTATATATTTTCTCCCTCCATACGCTCTGTCAACATAACACTACCATAGAACTGGTTGTCAAGCAAGAAACCTTCCTTTCACTCTCTAGCCAATCAGTTACCCAAAGCAACTTGGAAATTCCTCCCGTCTTCTCAATTCTGACTAGCAACCAACTTCATCAGTTTCATCTTGATTTCTTGCCTTGATTACAGCAATATCATTCTGACATTAACCTATATTTCAAAATGCACTTCGAATTATCTTTATAAAACTTCAGCAGTTTCTATGATCTACAAAATGAAGTCCATACCCAACCATGCTTTTAAAAAAAACCCTGCGTCTCCTGCCCTATTTCTCAGCACTCTTCGCCATCCTTCTGATCTTGCCTTAGGAGACATCTGAGGTTACTTCTCATGGCTTCTACTGGGCACATGCATCCTTCTTCCCAGAATGTCCATCTTTTGCTCCCAACTTCTTGAGCAACATTCAAGATACAGCTGAAAGTTCTCTCTGGTGTCTTCTTTGGTCTCTCTCAGAAAGCTTGAAATATCGTATGCTAATGGATGGCTTATTTGTTTTATTTCAGCACAAGATTGTAAGCTTTGTTGACTAGGAGAAGCCTGCCTTTTTCATCTGGTATGGAGACTGGTTTGCATCAGCACCAAAGAGATGTGCAATGGTAAACAGCGTTCCCCTCCCTCAGCACTGAATCTAATTTCTCTGCTTGATTTAAGCAGAGGATTAAAACTCCCAGCTCATCCCTAGGAGTTTCATAATTCCTTCAGTCATGAGCATTATACCTGGTTTGCCAATGGTAATATGCTTTTTCATTAAAAACAACCACAGGATCCCTGGGTGGCTCAGCTGGTCAAGCATCTGAGTTCAGCTCAGGTCATGATCTCATGGTTTGTGGGTTTGAGCCCTGTGTTGGGCTCTCTGCAGCATGGAGCCTGCTTTGGATTTCGTGTCTCCCTATCTCTGCTCCTACCCCACTCACATTCTTTCTCTCTCTCTGTCTCTCAAAAATACCTAAATATTAAAAATTTAAAAAAAATTGTGTGAGGCTTAGCTCAAAAACTCTTCGGGGGCAAGCTGAAGCCTACTGGAGCAAAAATAAATTAACAACGAAAGTAGAAGTACATCTTGGGCTAAAACTATTGCAAAAGTATGGCACTATTTAGAACAGCTCATTTATAAGCACATACTGGTAACATCCTAAGTTTCCATATCACTAATAACGGGTTCAGTGGAAGGTTGGTAACTGACTCACAAACTTAATAGGAAATATTTTTTGAAATTAAAGGTTTCTGATATCAAAGGAAGAACTTAATAAGACTAAATTATTTTTATCAAATATTCTGTCCTCCCATTAGTAAAAGTACAAGTGACAATAAAAACCCAATTAATTCAAAAATACTCCTTTTGTTCTGAAATTTGAGAATTTTA
The DNA here is from genome assembly GCF_018350195.1 of Panthera tigris. Classification (NCBI taxonomy): domain Eukaryota; kingdom Metazoa; phylum Chordata; class Mammalia; order Carnivora; family Felidae; genus Panthera; species Panthera tigris. The sequence continues at coordinate 153,298,259 of NC_056660.1, read as the reverse complement.
CTACATTCTAGTTCACTGATCTAAATCAACTTTCTCATGGAAGTTTCTAGGAGAAAGTGTAAAATACATGATTTTTATCTTTGTCATTCTCATAAGTCCCTTCTGCAATGTCTCTTCCCTTTTTTACAATGTCCCCTCCCCACATACCAAGTCACTATCTCCCACCCCTGTAGGCACACACATGATATTTCTGAAGTTACTAGAATGACAGAGTAATAAAAGATAGAGCTTACATTCCCTTCATTATTACTTTTATTTGAACACAAGACTCTGAAAGGATTAAGAACTTTCAGGATCCAAAAGAATTATATGTAAATGTGTATTTTGCACTCTGGCTAGCAATTGTTAGGAATGTTTTTGTTTGGAGGAATGGGATAAGAAGAGGAGACTCTTTAATACTGCCTAAATTATACTAGCTACTCATAAGACCAGATGGATTGTTAATTTCCTGGAGAACACATCAGAACTGATTTGAAGAGAGGCCTTCATCTTGCTTCTTACAAATTATTTTTTTAATGTTGAGGAAATTCAGATTAAATGATATGCTTCTAAAAACAGAAAAATATCATTCAGCAACCAACAAATGAACATGACCCACAAGGTGACAAGCAAGGATTTAGGCAACATGACACAGGATCTTTAAAGGAGTTTTTGAGAGAATGCACACACACACACACACACACACACACACACACACACACACACAAATAAAGGAAATTCTTAAGAAGACGTGGTCACCAAGAAATGTTGAATGGTGCTTACCTGAACACATGCTTAGGGTGAGTGGTAAGGATTGGCAGAGCAAAAAACGTTTTTGAATACCTATATACATGTTATTTTAAGCCATAAGCCACATTTTCTCATTGCTTCCTCAATTCACAAGGAATAAAAATGCAAAGATGGATAACATTTAAATTAAGATAAATGATAAAGGGGCAGTATCTTGAATCTATCATTGACTATTTCCCATGCTTGTAAACCACAGATTTTGGAGTGGGAGTATAATTATTAGAAGATTTTTATGTTTCTCTTCATTGAGCTGAGGATCAATAGCACATGAGCTGAAGGAAGAATTTTCCCAGAGTTAGAGTTTCAGTAAATATCAACGTGCTAAACCCTGGTGGAAATTTGAATTGCTATTTACAGATGTATAAAGTAAAAAAAAAAATGCTATTCTTCTAAAGAGCATTTTAGTATTGGACACTTTATAATAAATGGCAGGTTGATTCACAATTATCTAAATGATAAATATATCTTTAATTTCTGATCTCACGAAATAGTTTCTAAGGTATATCTGTATCCTATTAATCAGTGTAAACCTCAGTCTCCAGCAAAATGTCTAGCATGTAGTGGTACTCAATAAATATTTCCCAAATAAATGGTGAAATCCATAAGCTGCATTGATTTGGGCTGTTAATAATAAGGGTTAAGTGCTTATTAAGGGCTTCCTATGTACAGGGCATTGGAACAAGCACATAGAACAAGGGTTTTCGGTGCAATCTGTTTTTTAGCCCTTATGGTAACACTATGAACTCAGTGGAATTATGGTCTTAAATTGAAATATAAGGTAAATGTGGTAAGGACAGTAAGCAATTTGCACAACAAGTGTGATAGAGTCACACACAGGCAGGCAGACCATAATCCTTGAACTTAACCACTATGCCAAAACTCTTCTGAATCTTCTTCTATCTTTTTTGACACCCTTATTCATTCCACAAGCATTGTGGAGTAGCTTTTAAGAGTTAAGTACTGTTACAAGTGTTAAGGTTATAAGAATGAGCCAAACACTAAGGATTAATGTTCTCATTAACCTTATTATATTGAAGAGAGGGACAGGGAAGAGACACAAATTAAATAAATAGGAGAGAAAGAAATCTAAAGCAGAGTAAAGGGGACAGTTTGCTATTTCAGATAGAGATTTAAGTAAAGCCATTCAGTTAAGGTGATATTTGACCAGAAATATGAAGAAGGGAGCTGGCTGCGTAAATACATCAGGAGAACATGCCTTCATCAAGGTAAGTACTTGAGGCAGGGGGCACTTGGCATCTTCAGAGAATACTGAGGTGGCCTGCATGGTCAAAGCAGATGAAAAAGCACAGAGGGAGAAGACAAAGAGGACAAAGTTGTGCTGGGAAGAAACAGAGGACCATACAGGCTGTGATATTGTGAGTCTTTTAGAGGGCTATCTGAGGACTTTAAGAAGTACAATGGTTTAAGAAATAATAAGCACACAGAGACAGATGTCTTCCTACTTTACAGACAATGTTCCAACCATGATAGAGGATATGGAAATATGAAAAATGCATATTCAGAAAAGTTACAAAATTAAATATTTTATTTCTATAAGTCAGTGCCTCTCAGTCCCAATGTGTTGAGCTGAGAAAACCTTCTCATAAAGAGGAAAGTGCTGACTTTGATCAGATCACCCCCTAGGGTGCATCTGTGTATAGTCTTTCTTTTTTTTTTTTTTTCAGGCTGCACACACTCCCTGGGCCATTTTTTATCCTCCTTATCTCATTTATCCTCTATGTATTGATAACTTCCAAATCAATAATCTCAAGCCATCCTGTCTTCTTCAGTTTCAGATCCACATATCAAAGCCTCCTACTGCCCTTCTTCTTGAATATCCTACTCAAAAGCTTTTGGAACATCATGTGTTCAAACTAAACTCTTCACCTTCTCTGGCAAACTCTTCCCTCTTAAATTCCTCTAAAGTATCATCATTCACTTATCCAAAGTCATAGGCCTGACGCTGCTTATTCTTTTATTCAAGAATATTTATTAAAACCTCACTATTGATCTGAACAATATTCAGCCTAGAGGAAATGTGTGAAAAAACAAATACAAAGTCAACACATGAATCTTTGAGTCTACTGGGGTATATGGTCAAGAAACAAATACACAAATGACTACATATACAAGAGAAACACAGGGTAATAAAATATTATATCATGTGGACTGAGAAGTTGGGGAAGATCTTCCAGGGTAATTTCCATTGAATATGAAACATGTAGTGTTAAATAAGTGTTAAAATCAGCGAGAATTGGGTAATGGTGGAGGAGAGAGAAAGAGAGAGGCAAGGACTGGAAGATGGTTTGTAGAGATGAAGAAAGAAAATGTACTGTAGATTTTAGGCAAAAAGAGCCACTCACCTAAATGTCCCAGGAAAACCGATAATGAAAACAAAAGAGAGTTCAGGATAGAGCCCTAAAACACTAGTTATTGGAGATTGGTTAAAAAAGAAGAAGTAGGATGTTCTTCAGTCTCCAAGTATTTTTTACCTTTCAAATTTTTTCTTGTGGTTGATTTCGAGTTTCATAGCATTGTGGTCTGAAAATATGCACGGTATGATCTCGATCTTTTTGTACTTGCTGAGGGCTGATTTGTGTCCCAGTATGTGGTCTATTCTGGAGAATATTCCATATGCACTGGAGAAGAATGTATATTCTGCTGCTTTAGGATGAAATATTCTGAATGTATCAGTTAACTCCATCTGGTTCAGTGTGTCATTCAAAGCCATTGTTTCCTTGTTGATTTTTTGATTAGATGATCTGTCCATTGCTATGGATGGGATGTTGAAGTCTCCTTCTATTATGTTATTACTATCGACGAGTTTCTTTATGTTTGTGATTAATTGATTTATATATTTGGGTGCTTCCACATTTGGCGCATAAATGTTTACAATGTTGGGTCTTCTTGGTTGATAGACCCCTTGATTATGATATAATACCCTTCTGCCATCTCTTGATACAGTCTTTATTTTAAAGTCTAAATTGTCTGATATAAGTATGCCTACTCCGACTTTCTTTTGTTGACCATTAGCATGATAGATGGTTCTCCACCCACTTACTTTCAATGTTAAGGTGTCTTTAGGTCTAACGTGGGTCTCTTGCAAACAGCATATAGATGGATTTTGTTTTCTTTTTTTTTTTACTATATGAAATTTATTGTCAAATTGGTTTCCATACAACACCCAGTGCTCATCCCAAAAGGTGCCCTCCTCAATACCCATCACCCACCCACCCCTCCCTCCCACCCCCCATCAACCCTCAGTTTGTTCTGTTTTTAAGAGTCTTTTATGCTTTGGCTCTCTCCCACTTGAACCTCTTTTCTTTTCCTTCCCCTCCCCCCTGGGTTTCTGTTAAGTTTCTCAGGATCCACATAAGAGTGAAAACATATGGTATCTGTCTTTCTCTGTATTACTTATTTCACTTAGCGTAACACTCTCCAGTTCCATCCACGTTGCTAAAAAGGGCCATATTTCATTCTTTCTCATTGCCACGTAGTATTCCATTGTGTACATAAACCACAATTTCTTTATCCATTTGTCAGTTGATGGACATTTAGGCTCTTTCCATAATTTGGCTATTGTTGAAAGTGCTGCTATAAACATTGGGGTACAAGTGCCCCTATGCATCAGTACTCCTGTATTCCTTGGGTAAATACCTAGCAGTGCTACTGCTGGATCACAGGGTAGGTCTATTTTTAATTTTTTGAGGAACCTCCACACTATTTTCCAGAGTGGCTGCACCAATTTGCATTCCCACCAACAGTGCAACAGGGTTCCCATTTCTCCACATCCTCGCCAGCATCTATAGTCTCCTGATTTGTTCATTTTGGCCACTCTGACTGGCGTGAGGTGATATCTGAGTGTGGTTTTGATTTGTATTTCCCTGATGAGGAGCGACGTTGAACATCTTTTCATGTGCCTGTTGGCCATCTGGATGTCTTCTTTAGAGAAGTGTCTATTCATGTTTTCTGCCCATTTCTTCACTGAGTTATTTGTTTTTCGGGTGTGGAGTTTGGTGAGCTCTTTATAGATTTTGGATACTAGCCCTTTGTCCGATATGTCATTTGCAAATATCTTTTCCCATTCCTCTGGTTGCCTTTTAGTTTTGTTGGTTGTTTCCTTTGCTGTGCAGAACTTTTTATATTCATGAGGTCCCAGTAGTTCATTTTTGCTTTTAATTACCTTGCCTTTGGGGATGTGTCAAGTAAGAGATTGCTACGGCTGAGGTCAGAGAGGTCTTTTCCTGCTTTCTCCTCTAGGGTTTTGATGGTTTCCTGTCTCACATTCAGGTCCTTTATCCATTTTGAGTTTATTTTTGTGAATGGTGCGAGAAAGTGGTCTAGTTTCAATCTTCTGCATGTTGCTGTCCAGTTCTCCCAGCACCATTTGTTAAAGAGACGGTCTTTTTTCCATTGGATGTTCTTTCCTGCTTTGTCAAAGATTAGTTGGCCATACGTTTGTGGGTCTAGTTCTGGGGTTCTATTCTATTCCATTGGTCTATGTGTCTGTTTTTGTGCCAATACCATGCTGTCTTGATGATGACAGCTTTGTAGTAGAGGCTAAAGTCTGGGATTGTGATGCCTCCTGCTTTGCTCTTCTTCTTCAAAATTACTTTGGCTATCCGGGGCCTTTTGTGGTTCCATATGAATTTTAGGATTGCTTGTTCTAGCTTTGAGAAGAATGCTGGTGCAATTTTGATTGGGATTGCATTGAATGTGTAGATAGCTTTGGGTAGTATTGACATTTTGACAATATTTATTCTTCCAACCCATGAGCATGGAATGTTTTTCCATTTCTTTATATCTTCTTCAATTTCCTTCATAAGCTTTCTATAATTTTCAGCATACAGATCTTTTACATCTTTGGTTAGATTTATCCCTAGGTACTTTATGCTTCTTGGTGCAATTGTGAATGGGATCAGTTTCTTTATTTGTCTTTCTGTTACTTCATTATTAGTGTATAAGAATGCAACTGATTTCGGTACACCGATTTTGTATCCTGCAACTTTGCTAAATTCATGTATCAGTTCTAGCAGACTTCTGGTGGAGTGTATCGGATTTTCCATGTATAATATCATGTCATCTGCAAAAAGTGAAAGCTTGACTTCATCTTTGCCAATTTTGATGCCTTTGATTTCCTTTTGTTTTCTGATTGCTGATGCTAGAACTTACAACACTATGTTAAACAACAGCAGTGAGAGTGGGCATCCCTGTCATGTTCCTGATCTCCGGGAAAAAGCTCTCAGTTTTTCCCCATTGAGGATGATGTTAGCTGTGGGCTTTTCATAAATGGCTTTTATGATATTTAAGTACGTTCCTTTTATCCCGACTTTCTCGAGGGTTTTTATTAAGAAAGGATGCTGAATTTTGTCAAATTCCTTTTCTGCATCGATTGACAGGATCATATGGTTCTTATCTTTTCTTTTACTAATGTGATGTATCACGTTCATTGATTTGCGAATGTTGACCAGCCCTGCATCCCAGGAATGAATCCCACTTGATCATGGTGAATAATTCTTTTTATATGCTGTTGAATTCGATTTGCTAGTATCTTATTGAGAATTTTTGCATCGATATTCATCAGGGATATTGGCCTGTAGTTCTCTTATTTACTGGGTCTCTGTCTGGTTTAGGAATCAAAGTAATACTGGCTTCATAGAATGAGTCTGGAAGTTTTCCTTCCCTTTCTATTTTTTGGAATAGCTTGAGAAGGATAGGTATTATCTCTGCTTTACACGTCTAGTAGAACTCCCCTGGGAAGCCATCTAGTCCTGGACTCTTATTTGTTGGGAGATTTTTGATAACTGATTCAATTTCTTCGCTGGTTATGGGTCTGTTCAAGCTTTCTATTTCCTCCTGATTGAGTTTTGGAAGAGTGTGGGTGTTTAGGAATTTGTCCATTTCTTCCAGGTTGCCCAGTTTGTTGGCATATAATTTTTGATAGTATTCCCTGATAATTGCTTGTATCTCTGAGGGATTGGTTGTAATAATTCCATTTTCATTCATGATTTTATCTATTTGGGTCAGTTCCCTTTTCTTTTTGAGAAGCCTGGCTAGAGGTTTATCAATTTTGTCTATTTTTTCAAAAAAACAATTCTTGGTTTCGTTGATCTGTTCTACAGTTTTTTTTAGATTCTATATTGTTTATTTCTGCTCTGATCTTTATTATTTCTCTTCTTCTGCTGGGTTTAGGCTGTCTTTGCTATTCTGCTTCTATTTCCTTTAGGTGTGCTGTTAGATTTTGTATTTTGGATTTTTCTTGTTTCTTGAGATAGGCCTGGATAGCAATGTATTTTCCTCTCAGGACTGCCTTCGCTGCATCCCAAAGCGTTTGGATTGTTGTATTTTCATTTTCGTTTGTTTCCATATATTTTTTAATTTCTTCTCTAATTGCCTGGCTGACCCACTCATTCTTTAGTAGGGTGTTCTTTAACCTCCATGCTTTTGGAGGTTTTCCAGAATTTTTCCTGTGGTTGATTTCAGGCTTCATATCATTGTGGTCTGAGAGTATGCATGGTATGATTTCAATTCTTGTATAATTATGAAGGGTTGTTTTGTGACCCAGAATGTGATCTCTCTTGGAGAATGTGCCATGTGCACTCGAGAAGAAAGTATATTCTGTTGCTTTGGGATGCAGAGTTCTAAATATATCTGTCAACTCCATCTGATCCAATGTATCATTCAGGGCCCTTGTTTCTTTATTGACCGTGTGTCTGGATGATCTATCCATTTCTGTAAGTGGAGTGTTAAAGTCCCCTGCAATTACCACATTCTTATCAAAAAGGTTGCTTGTGTTTGTGAGTAATTGTTTTATATATTTGGGGGCTCCCGTATTCAACGCATAGATATTTATAATTGTTAGCTCTTCCTGATGGATAGACCCTGTAATTATTATATAATGTCCTTTTTCATCTCTTCTTACAGCCTTTAAAGTCTAGTTTGTCTGATATAAGTATGGCTACTCCAGCTTTCTTTTGACTTCCAGTGGCATGATAAACAGTTCTCCATCCCCTCACTCTCAATCTGAAGGTGTCCTCAGGTCTAAAATGAGTCTCTTGTAGACAGCAAATAGATGGGTCTTGTTTTTTTATCCATTCTGATACCCTATGTCTTTTGGTTGGCGCATTTAGTCCATTTACATTCAGTGTTATTATAGAAAGATATGGGTTTAGAGTCATTGTGATGTCTGTAGGTTTCATGCTTGTAGCGATGTCTCTGGTACTTTGTCTCACAGGATCCCCCTTAGGATCTCTTGTAGGGCTGGTTTAGTGGTGATGAATTCCTTCAGTTTTTGTTTGTTTGGGAAGACCTTTATCTCTCCTTCTATTCTAAATGACAGACTTGCTGGATAAAGGATTCTCGGGTACATATTTTTTTTCTGTTCATCACAGTGAAGATCTCCTGCCATTCCTTTCTGGCCTGCCAAGTTTCAGTAGAGATACCGGTCACGAGTCTCATAGGTCTCCCTTTATATGTTAGGGCACGTTTATCCCTAGCTGCTTTGAGAATTTTCTCTTTATCCTTGTATTTTGACTATGATATGTCGTGCAGAAGATCGATTCAAGTTACATCTGAAGGGAGTTCTCTGTGCCTCTTGGATTTCAATGCCTTTTTCCTTCCCCAGATCAGGGAAGTTCTCAGCTATGATTTCTTCAAGTACACCTTCAGCACCTTTCCCTCTCTCTTCCTCCTCTGGGATACCAATTATGCGTAGATTATTTCTCTTTAGTGCATCACTTAGTTGTCTAATTTTCCCCTCATACTCCTAGATTTTTTTATCTCTCTTTTTCTCAGCTTCCTCTTTTTCCATAATTTTATCTTCTAGTTCACCTATTCTCTCTGTGCCTCTTCAATCCGAGCTGTGGTCATTTCTATTTTATTTTGCAGCTCGTTTATAGCATTTTTTAGCTCCTCCTGACTGTTCCTTAGTCCCTTGATCTCTGTAGCAGTAGATTCTCTGCTGTCCTCTATAGTGTTTTCAAGCCCAGCAATTAATTTTATGACTATTATTCTGAATTCACTTTCTGTTATATTGTTTAAATCCTTTTTGATCAGTTCATTAGCTGTTGTTATTTCCTGGAGATTCTTTTCAGGGGAATTCTTCCGTTTCGTCATTTTGGAAAGAACTGCAGGGCACTTCCCCTGTGCTGTCTTGAATAACTTGCATTGGTGGGCGGGGCCGCAGTCAGACCTGATGTCTGCCCCCAGCCCACTGCTGGGGCCACAGTCAGACTGGTGTGTACCTTCTCTTCCCCTCTCCTAGGGGTGGGATTCACTGTGGGGTGGCGTGGCCCATCTGGGCTACTTGCACACTGCCAGGCTTGTGGTGCTGGGGGTCTGGCGTATTAGCTGGGGTGGATCGGCAAGGTGCACAGGGGCAGGAGGGGCAGGGTCACCTTGCTTATCCTTCAGTAATCCGCTTTGGGAGGGGACCTGAGGCACCGGGAGGGAGTCAGACCCGCTGCTGGAGGTATGGATCTGCAGAAGCACAGCATTGGGTGTTTGCAGGCTGCAAGCAAGTTCCCTGACAGGAACTGGTTCCCTTTGGGATTTTGGCTGGGGGATGGGCAAGGGAGATGGAGCTGGTGAGCGCCTTTGTTCCCCGCCAAGCTCAGCTCTATTATCCGGGGCTCAACAACTCTCCCTCCCATTGTCCTCCAGCCCTCCTACTCTCTGAGCAGAGCTGTTAACTTATAACCTTCCAGATGTTAAGTCCCGCTCACTGTCCGAAGACACTCCATCCGGCCCCTCAACACTTGCAAGCCAGACTTGGGGTCTCTGCTTGGCCTGCGGGCCGCCCCTCTGCCCCAGCTCCCTCCCGCCAGTCCATGTAGAGCGCACCGCCTTGCTGCCCTTCCTACCCTCTTCCATGGGCCTCTCGTCTGCGCTTGGCTCCAGAGAATCTGTTCTGCTAGTCTTCTGGTGGTTTTCTGGGTTATTTAGGCAGGTGTAGGTGGAATTTAAGTGATCAGCAGGACGAGGTGACCCAGCATCTTCCTACGCCTCCATCTTTGATTTTGTTTTCTTATCCATTCTGTTACCCTATGTCTTTTGATTGGAGCATTGAGTCCACTGACATTTAGAGTGAGTACTGAAAGATACGAATTTATTGCCAAAGCAGGAAAGACTATCCAATGGAATAAAGACAGTCTCTTCAGCAAGTGGTGCTGGGAAAACTGGACAGCGACATGTAGAAGAATGAACCTGGACAACTTTCTTACACCATACACAAAAATGAACTCAAAATGGATGCAAGACCTCAATGTAAGACAGGAAGCCATCAAAAGCCTCGAGGAGAAAGCAAGCAAAACCTCTTTGATCTTACCTGCAGCAACTTCTTACTCAACACGTCTCCAGAGGCAAGGGAAACAAAAGCAAAAATGAACTACTAGGACCTCATCAAAATAGAAAGCTTCTGCACAGTGAAGGAAACAATCAGCAAAACTAAAAGGCAACCAACAGAATGGGAGAAGATATTTGCAAGTGACATATCAGATAAAGGGTTAGTATCCAAAATCTATAAAGAACTTCTCAAACTCAACACCCAAAAAACAAATAATCCAGTGAAGAAACGGGTAAAAGGCATGAATAGACACTTCTCTAAAGAAGACATCCAGATGGCCAACTGACACATGAATAAATGCTCAACATCACTCATCATCAGGGAAATATAAAAGGAAAACACAATGAGATACCACCTGACACCTGTCAGAATGGCTAACATTAACAACTCAGGCAACAACAGATGTTGGTGAGGATACAGAGAAAAAGAATCTCTTTTTCACTGCTGGTGGCAATGCAAGCTGGTGCAGCCACTCTGGAAAACAGTACGGAGGTTCCTCAAAAAACTAAAAATAGAACTACCCTACAACCCAGCAATTGCACTACTAGGTATTTATCTAAGGGATACAGGTGTGCCATTACAAAGGGACAAGTGCACCCCAATGTCATAGCAGCACTGTCAACAATAGACAAAGTATGGGAAGAGCCCAATGTCCATCGATGGATGGATGGATAAAGAAGATGTGGTATATATATATATATACAATGGAGTATTACTCAGTAATCAAAAAAGAATGAAATCTTGTCATTTGCATCTACGTGGATAGAACTGGAGGGAATTATGCTAAGTGAAATTAGTCAGTCAGAGAAAGACAAATATCATGACTTCACTCATGAGGACTTTAAGATACCAAACAGATGAACACAAGGGAAGGGAAGCAAAAATATATAAAAACAGGGAGGGGGACAAAACAGAAGAGACTCATAAATATTGAGAACTGAGGGTTACTGAAGGTGGTGTGGGAGGGGGGATGGGCTAAATGGGTAAGGGGCACTAAGGAATCTACTCCTGAAATCATTTTTGCACTATATGCTGATTAATTTGGATGTAAATTTAAAAAAATAAAATGAAATTTAAAAAAAAGAAAAAGAAGAAGAGTAGAAAACAAACAGGCAGAGACTGAAAAGAAAAGCCAAGGTAGAGAAAAATCAGCGGAATATGATGTAAAAAAAAAAAAAGAAAGAAAAAAAAGGAGTTGTTAAGTGCATTGCAGAAATTTAAAAATCAAGTAAAATAAAGACTGAAAATTATCCATTGGATTTGTTAACATGGAAATCAGTTAAGACTTTGAAAAGAGCAATTTTACGGCAGAAGCAACCAGAAATGAACCCTTTGGAGAGTGACTAGTACTCCTAGCATTCTATGTAATAAGGTTAAGAAATTAAATAGAAATTGTCAAATATCTTGAAGAGATTATTCACACTGTAGGCAACTTAATTGCTTAACAAAACATAGGAAAAGATACCCAATCTTTTTAGTAATCAAAGACATTCATTAAATTACTTCTTCATAAACCAGCACACCACATTAGCAAAAATATTACATTTTGACAACATTGAGCATGGACAATACTTGATGAACACACAATGTACAATACTATAAAACCATGAGCAAACGTATATGCTACTGGTTTTGATTCACACTTTGGAAACAATTTACCTTTACCTAGAAAAGTTAAAAATACCCATGTTCTGTGACCCGAAAATGTCGTAGAAGAATTTGTACACATGGACACCATGTGCACATTCACTAGAATATGCATATACACAGGACTATTTTCTGAGTACAAAATCTGGATAAATGTCTGTCAACAAGAAAATAAATATATTGTGCTATAAGAATATAATTAACTACTATACATTTGTAAATGTTTATTTTTGACAGAGAGAGACAGAGTGTGAGCGGGGGAGGGGCAGAGAGAGAAGGAGACATAGATTTGGAATCAGGTTCCAGCCTCTGAGCCGTCAGCACAGAGCACGATGTGGGGCCCAGAACCACAAACCATGAGATCAAGACCTAAGCCGAAGTTGGACGCTCAACCAACTGAGCCACCCAGGCGCCCCTACTACACATTTGTAAAAATAAATAAACCATAGCTATGCTCATCAATGTAAATAAATCCCTAAAATATAGTTGACTCAAAAAAGTAGAACACAGAAGAATACTACAGTATGATTCAAAGTATAAAATGTTACCAAGCAGGCAAAACTAAGCAACAGTGTTTAGTAATATATGCATAGTGCTAAATCAATACAAAAAAATATGGAAAAGATTTCAATATAGTGCCCACCTTACTACATTATATAAAATATAGCACAAAGAGAGATAAAGGAGAGACATCAGATATTTCAAGTTACTGGTAATGTTCTTTTTATTCATAGCTTATTGACACATGAGTATTTGTCATTTATTTATTTGAATCCATGGTATAGTTTTTCACTATTTTTAAATTTTTTAATTTATTTTTTAATATGAAATTTATTGTCAAATTGGTTTCCATACAACACCCAGTGCTCATCCCAAAAGGTGCCCTCCTCAATACCCATCACCCACCCACCCCTCCCTCCCACCCCCCATCAACCCTCAGTTTATTCTCAGTTTTTAAGAGTCTTTTATGGTTTGGCTCCCTCATTCTTTTTTTTTTCCTTCCCCTTCCCCATGGTCTTCTGTTAAGTTTCTCAAGATCCACATAAGTGTGAAAACATATGGTATCTGTCTTCCTCTGTATGACTTATTTCACTTAGCATAACACTCTCCAGTTCCATCCACGTTGCTACAAAAGGCCATATTTCATTCTTTCTCATTGCCATGTAGCATTCCGTTGTGTATATAAACCACAATTTCTTTATCCATTCATCAGTTGATGGACATTTAGGCTCTTTCCATAATTTGGCTATTGTTGAAAGTGCTGCTATAAACATTGGGGTACAAGTGCCCCTATGCATCAGTACTCCTGTATCCCTTGGGTAAATTCCTAGCAGTGCTATTGCTGGGACATAGGGTAGATCTATTTTTAATTTTTTGAGGAACCTCCACACTATTTTCCAGAGTGGCTGCACCAATTTGCATTCCCACCAACAGTGCAACAGGGTTCCCGTTTCTCTACATCCTCTCCAGCATCTATAGTCTCATGATTTGTTCATTTTGGCCACTCTGGCTGGTGTGAGGTGATATCTGAGTGTGGTTTTGATTTGTATTTCCCTGATGAGGAGCGACGTTGAGCATATTTTCATGTGCCAGTTGGCCATCCGGATGTCTTCTTTAGAGAAGTGTCTATTCATGTTTTCTGCCCATTTCTTCACTGGGTTATTTGTTTTTTGGGTGTGGAGTTTGGTGAGCTCTTTAAAGGTTTTGGATACTAGTCCTTTGTCTGATATGTCACTTGCAACAAATATCTTTTCCCATTCTGTCGATTGCCTTTTAGTTTTGTTGGTTGTTTCCTTTGCTGTGCAGAAGCTTTTTATCTTTAAGAGGTCCCATTAGTTCATTTTTGCTTTTAATTCCCTTGCCTTTGTGTCAAGTAAGAAATTGCTGTGGCTGAAGTCAGAGAGGTTTTTTCCTGCTTTCTCCTCTAGGGTTTTGATGGTTTTAGAGACAGACAGCATGCAAGCAGGGGAGAGGGGCAAGGGAGAGAAAGAGAATCTTAAGCAGGCTCATGCTCACACAGAGCCCAACACAGGATCATGACCTGAGCCAAAATCAAGAATCAGATGCTAAATCGACTCAGCCACCCAGGTGCCCCACTACTTTTTAAAAGAATAGTAGGGTAAGAATGTAATAGAGAATATTTAAGATGATCCTTTAAAGGATCTTGTGAAAGGAGATAGAGAGTAGTAAGAAGATGATGTGAGATCCAATTTCTATAGGATAAAAAAGACTCTCTTAATATTATGGAATAGGGTCTACAAGACAGAACAAGATGACAGATCAAGGCAGACAGACTAAGCTGTGAAGCAAGTGGAAGGGAGACATAAATCAAGAGAAATTTGCATATCTTCCCTTTTCTTATTTATTAATTGAGGAACTAAATTACTTTCACACAGACATATGTGATAAAGTACCTAAGGACATAAATCACAATTTTTTTGGAAAGAAAATGTAGACTAAACTCAAATGCTCAGGTCCCTTATGACTTATTTCTTCCTTTCTCCCTTCAAAACTTTTTATTGAAGAAGATTTTCAGCAGATTCAAGAGTAGACAGAATAAGCATAATGAACTTTCATGTATCCATTGTCCATATTCAAAAAAATGTGGCAATCTTATCTCATCTATACCCCACTCCTTTCTCCCACTCCCATTTATTTTAAAGAGAATCCTGGATATCATATCACTTAATCTTTAAAACTTTCATATATATCTCTAATGAATGACCCTTAAAAAAAACCACATCCACAATGCTATCCCCACCCTATAACAAAAACCCATGATATCATCAAACAGCTATAGGTGACTTCATTTTTACATACTCCAGAAAACTCACAATTTCTACCTCACTAGCTCTAACCTCTGCTTAGTACCATTTAAAAATAATTTAAAGGGCACCTGGGGGGTTCAGTCCATTGAGCAACCCACTCTTGATTTTGACTCAGGTCATGATCCCAGGGTCTTGGGATTGAGCCCCGTACTGGGTTCAGATTCCAGGCTCTGCACTGAAAGCTGCTTAGTGGAGCCTGCTTAAGTGTTTCTCTCTCTCTCTCTCTCTCTCTGCCCCTCCCCCACTTGTGCACAGGCGCACACGAGTGTGCTATCTCTAAAATACAAAGATTTTTTAATAGAAAATAAAAATAAGTTAAAATAACCTAAATAGATCTGCTGAATTCTTAACTTGCATCATCCTTGACCATCAACTTCAAGCCACCAAAGCTGTAGATCTTCTCAAATACATGCCACTTTCTCTAAATTCACCTTTTTTTAAATGGAAGTATACGTTCTAATCCTTCCACTTGTGTTCAGAGTCACAAGTTACTGAAGTTAACTTATTTTCCGAGTAATCTGTAGTTCTGGACCCACTTATCAATTAGAATTTTATCACAACAATACAGCAACGTTTCACAGGAAGGGTTAAAGGAAAGTTGTACAGAAAGATAGATTAAAAAATATTCAAGTATTTATAAAAAATTCATAGCAGCGATGAAATTTTGAGTTTTCATTGTGCTCCCGGTGCAAAAAAAGAACTCAGTGCATGCACAGAGAAGCATGTCAAAATGGTTAAGTTTGTTCCCAGGGCTCTGGTACCAGCTGACTTCGATTAAATAGCAGTGAGGTGGAAAAGCATTCTGGGTATTGGTATGCAAATGAGTTCACCAAGCATTTCTTCCTATGGCTTTGGAATTCCCATAGCCACAACTACAACAAAATTTATATTTAAAATTGTATTCCAAGCAAATAAAAGGTTAAAACTGTCCTTTCCAAGGGCCAGATATAATCCTAATGAAGCTAAATTTTTTTTGTAAGAATGATAAAAGTAATTTCTAAAATATAAGATTATTTTTAAGTGTTTTCAAAGATATAGGGGAATATATGAGCATGGCATAATCTTTCATCTATAAACTCAGCCTGAAAAACAAAATATAAAACATTTTTCCTTAGGTATTTTTAAGAAAGGTCATAATTGGCATGTGTACAAAGCAATTAAGGATCAATGATTGTTTGAATATCAAGAAAACATTGTTCTTAGCCTCTAAAACATCAGTTTGGTTTTTAAAATAAATACAGCACTTCAAAGCAATAACTAATTTGAAAGAAAGAAAGAAAGAAAGAAAGAAAGAAAGAAAGAAAGAAAGAAAGAAAGAAAAAAGAGAGAGAGAAAGAAAAGAAAGAAAAAACATTCTTTCTCCAGTAGAGAAATTCACACGGAGAATTTTAAAATATTTGACACCCTGGCAGTCAATTCACCTTACCATAAAGAGAATGAATTATAATAAAGGCATCTCTGGCTCAGAGAAAATATTACAGTGGCAGCGCTTTCATAATGGGATACAATGTCTTGATTTTTCTTAGTATTTAACTCCACCCCTCTTCACACTCTCCCCACTGCCTTAAATAAAGTAGTTTTAGGTTCTAAAAATTATGAACTGAAATGCAAAGTGCATAATGCAAGCCATTCTTTTTCTGTGTAAGCCAAGATCACTTTGCAGCATACCCCTGCAGGGGACCTAACAGGGAATTTCCAAAAACATTAATGTATTCCGAAGAAATGTCAAAATAAAGAAAGCCTGTAAACATTGTCTGTGGGAAGCTTTTCTGTGCCCTTCCCGAATGTAAAAGGAACACTCGTTTTCCCACAGAACTAGGATCTATTTCTGCCATCTAGTGACAATAAGGCCAATGGGTGTTTAGAAAAGAAAAACATTTTCTAAGTAGGCTCACCAAATCAATCCAAAGCAACCAGTATTTTACACATATACACAGGCACATGTGTACACACACACACGCACACACACACACAAACACACACACACAGGCCCCTTGTAAAAAGGAGTCTTTAATGGGTACCTAGAGTATAAGCAGTATCCAGGTGTTCCTGGATGATCTCTGAAATAAGAAAATAAGGTAATAGTACCTCTAGGAGTGCTTTTAAAATTGTCAGACCACTCTTACCCGTGTCATATTCACAAAAGTCCACGAGGGAGTTCAATAACTTGTTGGGAGTATGGGTTCTTGAGTCGAACTGTTTAAATTCAAAGCTTACTTGCTCCCACATTTGAAATCTTGCTAGACCCATCCAAGTATAGGATTCAGCTCTCCTGGTACCTAGGTGACTTCTATCTACCTAGGTAGCTACGTCACGGTGAAGATTATAGTATGAATGATAACTTACTCTTTTGGTGACTTTAGTTCCCTAGCCAACCCATTGAACTTGAGCTTGAAGGCTTAAGGAAAAAGAAAATAGAAAGAGTAAGTACTTGTTCATTTTTCTTCTGTATTGTTCATTTCTCTCCTTAATTTTATCTGGTAAATAAAGTAAAACCTTTATAGTTAGCTCAAACTATTCTTTTCCACATCAGAGAGGATGGAAAGATACAGAAAAGCGAAGAATGGCCTTTTCTAGGAATATGTTGCATCCACAGACTCTAGAGAAAGCTAAATTTTGGGCATAGACACAAGCTGGTGGGGGAAGGAGGGCCTGTGGAACACTTTTTCCTTCTCTCTGCTTTTCATATTTACATATCCCTGCTTCCAAGACCTGATTTTTATCCTACATCTGTGACTGTTCATTATCATACTCTTCACTGGTTTTCTCTTTTCTCCCCAACCCTGGCATTCTGGCATCCCCAAAATTCATTCTTTGGACCTTTTCTCTTTCCTCTCTATTCTCATACCTACAACAATCTTATCTAGCTTCATGGCTTGAAATACTATATATTTATATGCTAATGACTCATAAATTTCTTTCTGTAGCCTAGATAATTTCCCTGAACTCTAGATTTATATATCCAAATATTCTATCAGGGTCCCCATCTGAAAAAAATTTACTTGTATCTCAAAATTAATATGTTCAAAACTGAGTTCCTGGATCATGCCCCTGAAATGTATACCCATCACTCACCTTTTAAAATGGCAACTCCATCCCTCCAGTTGTTCATACTATTTAGGTTGTTTGCGATGACATGATTTGAGCCTCTGGATGTAGCTGGGCCTGAAACTGCCACTGGGCTTCCTGATTACAGCAGCCAGTAACTTCCTGTCATTTGTCACTAAAATTAGTCTTGACTACTGTCCCTCCACATGCTTAGCCAACATCTCTTAATCATTTTAATTGCAGACTGGAAGTTTTATCCTATGGAAAACCTTTTCCAATCTTGGGACACTGGTTCAGGCACCTTCTTGTGATGTCAGAGATCATATAATTGTATATAACACTGTGTTGTAATGCAGATTTGTTAAATTACTTATATTCAACCACAAAATCTGAGGGCAGAGATTGCAATCTGTGTTCACAGTGAGCTGTCTTTTGCAAAGTGTGTATTACATATTCAATAAATATTCATTGAATTCTTGAATCATATAAATTCTATACCAAAGTAAACTTTCTTATCTATGTATTAAGTTAAATGTCCTAGACCACAAATTTTTTAAAAAAATCCCTCAAATGTCTTGAACAATAAAAAAATTATTATCTTATATAACAAGAAGTCTCTAACAATAGATTCCAGGATCAGGTTTCATTATGTCATGAAAGCCTTCAGTTGGTCATATTTGTCCTCAAAATGATACCCTCAAGATCACAAGGTGACTGCAGTAGCTCCAGGCATTATGTGCAAATATGACAACATTTAGAGGAAGAAAGATACTATGTCTTTCTCAAGTCTCTCTATAACTGAGAGAGGAAGGGAAACTTTGCCAGCAGTGTCTCCTGGACTCTCTGTCTTATATCAATGGCCACAATTGGCCATTCCTAAACCAATCTCTGGTAAGAGAGAATGGAAACACTTTCATTGTCCTGGAGTGATCATTCAAAGTAGACTATTTATCAACCATCATATCACAACTTTGTAAGTTTGAATTGCTCCAACCTGTCTAAATGAGTCATAGTAAACTACCTTTCTTAAATATGTAACTAAAAATTAAATTACTGAGCACATTTATTCCAACTCTCAATGGCTTCCATGGATTTATTTAAATAAGCAGCTCAATTTATTAATGTGGCAGTTCTTCTATTCCTATTGTTCCCTTGCCTGGTATGTGAATGAATGATGTATATAAACCACTCTAATTTTTAGCAAGTATAACCACTAGTGTTTTTATGGCATGTGTTTCTACCTACAAAATTTCTTGTGTGGGAATTTCATGCCTGCATGAGTGCATGTGACAATTCCCCTATTTTTTCAGAACCCCCTTGGTAGTAGATGTCTCAGAATAGAAGTAGAGAGTTTGAAGATAGGGCAATGATACTTTGCTTACCTTGTAAGCTAACACCTGTGAGTGTTAGGTGATGGTGAGAAAGGGGCTCAAACTAGAAGAGGATTATAATATATTTAAATAGGTTGAAAACAAAATAGAAAATTAAGTAGGGCTCAGTGAATATGTATAGGTTAGAGTTAGGTCAGAGAAATCCTTAGGATTTCTCCCATCATGGAATAGATGTCATACATTCAAACACCTAAGAATCCAAAGGATTTACAAACTCTCTACCAACATTACTCCAGGATCTCAAAGTGCATAGCTAACCAAATTTGGGGGACTGGAAGTTCCTAGCATCAATAACAACTTCCTTCCTTTTATCTTAATGCTTTCTCTTTACTTCCTCAGTCCACTTAGAATATTTTCACAAGGTTCTAGCAAGTAGGTGGCTAACAGTCTTGAACACAGACTATGTATAAAGCAATGTGTTACACACTATTTCATTTAATTCACAGAACCACGTGATACAAGTACGCATACTTTCAATTTACTGATAGAAACTGTAGCCCAGAGAAGTGGAGTAGTTTGGTACAGTATTACCAAGGAAGATATGAACCTAGATCAATCTTATGGCCAAGTCAATTGGGTAAAAGTTTAAATTCTACAGAAGTGAAACTTTCTTGCATCTCACAGAGAATTTAAAAATGTTGTGTCTCCTGCTGGCAATACAATAGTTTATGCTGTGGTAATAAACAACAACAGAAAGTTTATTACTTGTTCCCTTGGAAATAATGCATAGTATTTGGTTCACATGTCATTGTCCAGAGTAAGTCATATCCCATGTCTTCCTTTAAAAGCTTAGGAAATTGTAGTCTTCTTGAATGTCCAGAAAAAAGCAGGGACTCAGAGGTGTTGATGACCACTAGTGATACCTATGAAATAATCACTTGGACATTTGCATTCTTCCTTTATTTGGAGGTGGATTCATAGCGGGGAGGAGCAACCCCTGTCTAGTCACATGGCGAAGCAGGAATGTACTACTTGGCTATCTTTGCATAGCTAATTCCACCTTCCTCCATCACACATTATATTTGTGGGTGCTGCATATAAATAAAGTCTGAAATGGGTCTTTGTACATATATACCCAAAAGAAATCTGGCATCAAAAGCCAAAAGTAGAAACCCCTAGAAAAAGGAGAAATGCTTAGACCAGAAGAAAATAATTTGAATTATAATAAAAGAACCTACTAAATAATAGAGGCAGATATATTTATTTATTTATCTGTATTCCTCATTTTTTGTCAAAAAAAACTTTATATGCTTTATCATTTCCAAAATTATAAAAGAAATGTGTACTTGCTGTATCATACTAAATAATACAGAGGCATTAAAATGTTATTAGCTCACACTCTTTCCCAAGCTATGCTGCCCCTGAGTTAAATGTTAAAATTTTAGTGTGCATTCTTTGAGGTATGACTCTATGTTCATACCAATATAGACAGTTCTCTTTCTTTTAATGGAAACTGGTTCATACAATACGCTTTTTTCTACAACTGCTCTTTTGTATACCATGAGCCATTTTTACATTTACATATCCTATCAGGAGTATTACTTTAATTCATTTCTATTAAGAGCTGTAAAATATTCTTTATTATAATCGCATCTTAACTTGTATAACCATTCACCTATGTTTAGATATTCAGATTAATTCCAGGTTTCTACAACTATAAACAAGGATAAAATAAGCCCTGTTATATATGTGTTCTATGTATTATCACCTTTATTTGTGTTCAATCGATTCCTAAAAGTGAATAGGCTAAGTCAGAAGATATATGTATATGTTAAAATTTAATATATAGTGGCATATTATTTTCTAAATGTTTACTGTGATAAGAGTAACAGTAAGTAAATGATAAGAGTATTATCATTTACATATTATTTTCTAGCTATGACTCTATCTCAGAGGCACAGAGAATGTATAGAGGTATAAATGGGTTTCACTTGCATTATTGTAGAATCTATGGCACCTAAAGATTTGCTTTTAACTTTTGGTTCTCATCACCACATGTAAAAAAAATTCTTATTAACTAATGTAAAGAGGGAACAATAGAACAACTGATAAAAAGGTAAGGAGCAATTGAATTTAAAGGCATTCTACTTTATTAACCAGAATGTACATCAATTCTCCACTGTTTCTTCCTTCCTTGACCAACAAAATAAATCTCAAAGATCTCGACTTCATGACAAGAGACATTTCCCAAAAGAGGAAATCCATGATTCCTTCAGAGGCTGATGCACATCCGAACAAAGGATACCGATGGTGCTGTTTTTAGTTCATCTGCCTACATAAATCCTATTAACTTAGAAGAAGATGAAGTAAGAGATCCTCACCATTTCAGTAGTTTAGTTTGGATAACTTACTCCTCATGTGACCTAAAAGTATATAACAAATAAATAAAACAAATTCTACATTTATAAATTGCCAAAGCATTGCATTTTCTAAACAAACATGTAATTAATATCAATATAATTTCACTTATTAATTTTTAAAATTTTTTTTTTCTGAGAGAGAGAGAGCATGAGTGAGGGAGAAGCAGAGAGAGGGAGACACAGAATCCGAAGCAGGATCCAGGCTCTGAGCTGTTAGCACAGCCTGACACAGGGCTCTAACTCATGAACTGTGAGATCATGACCTGAGCCGAAGTCGAAGGCTTAACTGACTGAGCCACCCTGACGCCCCATAATTTCACTTAACTTATTAAGTTGAACAAGAAGAAAGTCAAAGTCAGAACTGTATCCCAAAGTGGATAGCATGCAAAATATATTGGCCAAAAAGTATAGATCTTGCTGACAACATTTAACAGTTCAGGCCAATAAGCATCACCAGAAGAAAGAGGTGGGGTTTTGCCCTTTACTTTTGTGTGTCATCATCACAGATGGCCAGTTCCAACACTTCATGAGAGCACTATAATAAGGACAGGATGTCAATAAATTTCACCATGTGTGACCAGTAACCTCGGCTCTCTTACACGATCATAGCTTTGTCCTGACCCTAAGTTTATCTTATAATGTTCTCTGGGCTCTGAAGATGTCTGTATGAACAGACAGAATGATTTCAAGTCTGCACCCAAAGTGGAGAAATGATGTAATAATGATATAAAAATCATGCCTTAGTAACAAAAATGAAGCAGCAGTGTCGTTTTGATCGGGTAAAGGAACAGCATATTAAACATGGTGAACATTCTGGTTTAAATGGTTTGAAACTAAAACACATTCTAAAGTTTGATGCTTTTTACATAGCATGATAAGTTAAAATCTAGCCAAATATATTTCCTTAAACATTTTCATGAAGCCACATAATGTATATTCCATTCTAAGTCTTAAATAAGTTTTCACAGAAACAGGTTCTAACATGAGGCAAAAACGATTCATTAAGGAATAATTCCCAGGAGAACGTTATAAGGGAGTCAAGAAAGCAGGGCATTGAAAGGAGAAGCAGTTAGGCAAGGGTGCGATATCAGGGAAGGTCTTGCAGAGAGTAGCTTCACACTGATCGTGCCAGAGAACTGTGAGTGGAAGTTCATTTCAAAGTTGTCCTCTCTGCAGTTAAGAAAGCTGAGATTTCAAGAGCCAGTCAATCACTGGTTTGTCTACTCCTAAGAGTAAGTGGCTTCAATAATTAGAGGGCAGACCTCTGAAGAGAAGTTCTTGTACATGCTACCAGATACAAAAGCACACAGAAATGGGGAAATGGTGTACAGGGATTGTAAATAGGATCTGTAGGGTTCTGGGAAAGTTGGCAGTGTTTGTCTATCCCAAATTTTATTGGTGCCATATAGAAAATGCCCAAACCAAGCACTGCCTGCATCATTCAATTCTTTTCAAGCGTACATGGAACATTCTCCAGAATAGATCACATATTGGGTCACAAATCAGCCTTCAACAAGTACAGAAAGATCAAGATCATACCATGCATATTTTCAGATCACAACACTATGAAACTTGAAGACAACCACAAGAAAAATTTTGGAAAGTCCTCAAATACATGGAGGTTAAAGAGCATCCTACTAAAGAATGAATGGGTTAACCAGAAAATTAAAGAGAAATAAAAAATACATGGAAACAAATGAAAAGGAAAATATGACAGTCCAAAATCTTTGGGATGCAGCAGTTCTAAGAGGGAAGTATATTGCAGTTCAGGCCTATCTCAAGAAGCAAGAAAGACCCCAAGCACACAACCTAAACTTACCCCTAAAGGAGCTAGAAAATAAACAGCAAATAAAACCTAAAGCCAGCAGAATAGTGGAAAAAATAAATATTGGAGCAAAAATAAATGATATAGAAACAAAAAACAACAACAAGAACAACAACAAAAACAAAACAGTAAAACAGGCCAACAAAACTAAGAGGAGCTGGTTCTTTGAATGAATTAACAAAATTGATAAACCCCTAACCAGACTTATCAAAAAGAGAAAGGACCCAAATAGATACAATCACAAATGAAAGAGGAGAGATCACAACCAACATCACAGAAATACAAATTAATCATAACAAAATAGTACAAAAAATTATATGCCAACAAACTGGGAAGTATGGAAAAAAAATGGACAACTTCCCAGAAACTGACAAACTACCAAAACTGAAACATAAAAAAAAGAAAACTTGGACAGACCCATAACCAGAAAAGAAATTGAATCAATAATCAAAAATCTTGCAACAAACAAGAATCCTGGGCCAGATGGTTTCCCAGGGGAATTCTACCAGACATTTAAAGAA
Organism: Panthera tigris; assembly: GCF_018350195.1. Taxonomy (NCBI): domain Eukaryota; kingdom Metazoa; phylum Chordata; class Mammalia; order Carnivora; family Felidae; genus Panthera; species Panthera tigris. The sequence continues at coordinate 153,274,507 of NC_056660.1, read as the reverse complement.
GAGTTAATACCTATTCTTCTAAAACTTTTCCAAATTATAGAAATAGAAGGAAAACTTCCAAACTCATTCTACAAGGCACCACCTTGATTCCAAAACCAAAGACCCACTAAAGGGGAGAATTACAGGCCAATATCCCTGATCAACACGGATGCAAAAATTCTCAACAAGATATTAGCAAATCAAATTCAATAGTACATTAAAAGAATTTTCACCATGATCAAGTAGGATTTGTTCCTGGAATGCAGGCCTGGTTCAAAATTCTCAAATAAATCAATGTGATATACCACATTAACAAAAGAAAGGATAGAAACTATATGATCTTGTCAATAGATGCAGAAAAAGCATTTGACAAAATACAGCATCCATTCTTAATAAAAAAAAACTCTCAACAAAGCAGGGATACATGGAATATACCTCAACATATACAGCTTAAAAGTCATATATGAAAGACCCACAGCTAATAACATTCTCACTGGGGGAAAAACTGAGTTTCCTTCTATGCTCAGGAATCCAGATTAGGTCATACTGTAGTTTCAAACAATCCCCAAATCTCAGTGGCTTAAAATAAGAAGATTGTTTTTGCTCATGATACATGTCAATTGCAGGCCAGCAGAGGGCTCTGAGTATTGAACTGACTCAAGGATCCAGGGTCATACAGGACAGAAAATATCTTAAATGTTGCCAGCCACTGTACCAGGGAATACAGTAACTCCAGAAGATCCTATACTGATAAGGAAATATTTTGGTCCAAAAGGGACACACATTACTTGTGCTTAGAATTTGCTGGGCAGAACTAGTTCCATATCCCCCTTGTCACAACCACAGTGGGGACTGGGGGTGAGATACCTTTATATTCCTGAAAGGTAAAAAGCTGGCAATATCTGACAAATTAATATCCACCACAATAACCAATGGATTCAATATCTAACCCATCACTTTTAAACAAGGCAAGGCTATAAACAAGTAAAATTTTAAAACTTGAAATCATAAAGTCAAAAAACCTAAAAATGGCTCAAAAAAGACTGAATAATTTCTATATTATAATAAGTTGACTTGAATTCTGTTAACTTAAATCACAGATTGGAAAATAATAGATTGGAAAGCATAGTTAAATGCATTACGTAATTTTATTTTTTTAAGTTATTTTTTTTCTATTTTTTTGTTTTGAGAGAGAGAAAAAGCACAAGTGGGATAGGGGCAGACAGAGAGAGAGAGAGAGAGAATTCCAAGCAAGCTCTGCACTGACACAGCACAGGGCCTGACACAGGGCTCAAACTCACAAACCATGAGATCATGACCTAAGGTGAAATCAAGAGTTGAACATTTAACTGACTGAGCCACCTAGGTTCCCCTAAATGCATTGTATAATTTTAGATAATAAAATTAAAAATGTAAATGGTGAAAATAAGAAAAGAAGAGAAGAACTAGAAGAAAATGTATATATTGCTCAAGATAAAATCAAAATTCCCAAATCCTGCAGGAAAGGTAGGCCAAGGAGGACAACAGCAGAAAAAAACTTCGCATTTTGCCTGAATGAAAGTTCACCCAAATGTACAATTTGATATTATTAAACATATACATATACATGTATCCTAAAAGATAGAAATATGATACTAAAATTATTTCCAAAATGGCAATATTCTTTTTTGCTTCAATTCTACAGGGATTTTCTGTCCAAGTAGATAAAACAGTGGAGAAAAGAAGGATAGTTTTCAGAACATATGTGATTATGCCTCTTCATGCTCCAGAAAGGCCTGCCAATAACAGGCCCTTGAAGTAAAATGTTATTGTAAACCAAATTGTGGACAGTTTGGAAATTTATACCTCAACATTAAGTTATATGGTACAAAAGAATTCAAGAACAAATATTAGAGATTGGATTTCCAAGGCAATAATTTAAGAAAATGGTAGCATGTTGAAGATAGGAAATGTTTTTTTTTTTTTTTTAAGATTACACAGGTTTATTTATTACAGGCCTTTTCACAAGCTTTACCAAGACAATTTTCACCATCGATGCCCAATAAATAGATACAACATGAGCCAATTCCCAACCATGTTTTTCCTACTGGTCTTTGTTGCTTAACCATTGGTAAATGTATTATTTTATTGAAGGGTCACATATAGAGAATAAATGATTTACTAACCAAGATGAAACGTGATAGCAAGATTAGGCTATAAAATTTATATTTAGAAACCAAGGGTTTGTCAATCAATCAACTAATTGTCATTAATTGACAAAACTTATTCAGAATCTGCTAGGCTGGGTAATAAAATCTTAAACGTAATACTTCATACCAGTCAAAATATCAATACAGAATAAAAGAAGTATTTAGGGAGTATTATCAAGAATATGCAATCCATTGATTCTAGAATCTAGATCAATGGTTATCAATTTGTTTGAAAGAGGACTAATGTAATAGGAAAAAAAACTCTTCAAATTATCTTTTATCTCCTTTTCAAATAAAATATACTGATACTGAGTCTCATGGGAAAAAATATATTCTTATATTATTTGAGATAATTCATTAACTTTTCATCTTTTACATTATATAGTATTTTAGAGTTCATTCCTTGGTTCAGCAAGTATTTATTAAACACTTTTTATTAGCCAGTATGTCGCTATGCATTAATTTATCTTGTTCTGGAAACATTCCATTGAGGTTAGTATCATTACCCCTCTTTACAAAGGCAAAGGTATTTGTCCATAATAAAACAGTAAGTTAATTTTAGAGCTTGGAAGAGGAAAAGCTTCCATATAAGGCAACAAGTACTAGATGCCCACTAGGGGCCAGGGATTGCATAAAAAGGCCTTGGGGCTATGGAAATGCGTAAGAAGTGGTCCTGCATTCCCCTACCTGGGTCTTCTTACTCTTGGCTGCAGGACTTCCCACTGAAGTTGGTGAGGAATGAGAAATCTTGTACTAGGAGGCAACAATGCCATCAATTTCCAAGAAGGATCAAAGGAATGAGCTGAAGTGTAGTTGTATTATAAAGTGGCTTCAGTTGAAGCTTTGGAGCCCTTTATATTCTTTATGTTGCTCCATACTCCTATAGATATTCTGAAATCTCTCCTTGTACCAACGAGGACCACCGAAGGGTAGCATTACTGAATCACATAGTATAGTTACTTCTCTCCTATAAAAAAATGATTTCTATTGCAATCACACCTCAGCAAGATAGCATCTCCTGATATTTAGAGACATTACACAAAACAGATCTGTGAAACCGCTCACACTATGATAAATATGTTTTCAATTTTTCTTTCTTACAATATACATAAAATTTTGTTTCATGATCTTGGTTTCATGAATAGCTAATACGTTTCTTCAAAGTAACTCATTCCCTTTTACCTTAGAGATAATAATCACATTTCCCTTTTCTGATTGGTTTCTAGAAAGCTTAGAGTCAAATTTGTGATCTACCTCTAGCAAGTGTATAGAACTTGAGGGCAAATATTTTTATGTACCAACCTCACTCCTGGCTGGATTTTACTTTTTTATTCTTATTTTCCCTTTCCCTTGGCTTGATTACACATTTAAAATTCACTTCATCTTGTATGCATGTTTATAAATTCTGATAAATTATTTTTTGTTACAACTCAGAGTACTGGTAAATAAATACCTAAACACTAAAAACTCTGGAATTTATTTCCAAGGGCAGATATTTCAGAGCCCATAGAACTTATTTTTTGAAAAGACGGGAAACAGCAATAGCAATACAACCCTTCAATAAGCTCCTAGAAATAAGCTAATTTCCAGCAATGTTGTTGGTAAAACAATAAAGACATAAGTCAGAGTTACAAACAGAGATACAAATTACAGGTATAGACTGAAAAACAGCCCAGTGAGAGTGCATGGGTTCACAAAGACACAAGGTGAGATGCTGATAGAACCAGTTTTCACCATCCCCTAACCCCATGCTGAGGTACATGACTATTAGTGGTGTATTAAATAAGCACATTGGAAAACTTTACCAGGACAGCATACCCATATTTATATAAAATACCAATAGAAGATAGGGAGTCTAATGACTATAGATTTATTTATAAGGTGAGGCCTAACCTGAAAGATCCTCTGAGCATATTTATTCCAAGCATTATGAAATGAAACTAAGACTTCAATAATAAGAGCAATAAATACAGTTCATGGCTTTGAACTTAACTCTAAGTTCATGATGGGTCACGTTCACTATATGTATATTCAAGCAGATTATGAATAGTTAAGCCCATTGATTTCCTATTTCTGGAGAATGGGTAGGCTACAACCAGTTACTAAATGGTTGCAGAAATTTCTCCCAGGGTAGCACCATGGAAATAAAGACACCACCAGAGAAGAAGGAGAGTCAGATATGCATATCTTTCCCTGATATTTCTGCTCTAGTATCTAGAGGATTCAGCTATAAATAACTTTTCTCTGAATTTCAGATTTTCACTTGAATGGGAGAAATTAACATTAACACACTAGAAATAATACTGTGTAACTAAACACATGGAGAAATTACCAACTTTGTGATCTGACACATTGGCGTGATGTTTAACCAGTGTAAAACATCAGAGAAATAGACATTTCCCTCGGAATGGTTAACATGTCACAAAAATAATTCCCATTTTCATAACTTCTCCATTCATAGTTTTAATAACCCACTTCTGGTAAACAACTATGTCTGGGAATTAACACGGTGTCTAATTCAGGTACTGAGATTTCAGGAGAGAAGCGAAGAGAACTGTCCTCATAACCCTCCCAGAGCAGGACAAGCAGGTCCCTGGGTACCTGTTCAGAGAGTGATGTAGTACCTTTGCTTTGAAATCCAATTGCCTGGTCTGAAATCCTTCTGAAATTTAAGCGCAAGTTACACAATTCCTGAACTTCAATTTAATTACAAGTAAAATGTAGACAATAAGAATGCTTAAGAACAGAATTATTGCAAGGATTAAATAAAATATTGTGTAACAGACTGCTACTAAATACACATTTGATAATTTCTAAGTAAAAATGCTTTATATATTGTGTTTTTAAGTGAGGAAATTTAACCTTAATACTTTACTTAAGTATTTCTTGCCTATGCCAGCTTTACTGAAATTAAGTGATATAAAGTATACCTAAAGTTAACACAGTTTATAAAAGAGTTTTATCTTGGATCCTTTGTAGTTAGCTTAGATTTAAAATAAGAGGAGATTTAAGATCATGACTTCATCAAACATTTGTAAGCAAACAGAATTATGTTCACAGTTCAATTCTGAAGTTAAGGAGAACACAAAAAAAGATTGATAGCAAATAAATGTCTGACATCTTTTATAACTATTCTTTATTGAAAATTGTATCATTCAATCCATAAAAGGGGCTTTAGAAAACCACTTTCTCAAGTTAAACCTGATCAGATGGGAGGTTTTACTTACATTAATAAATCGAATGAACAGTTTTAATTAAAAACTCATGCTATTTTCAAAATAATGCTGAAGAGTAGATTTCTGATCAATTGTAACTGCCAGATGGGAGATTTTCATAAGCTGTTTTTAATATTTCACTTTCATGAGCACATCACTTAAATATGCTGCCTACCAATCTCAAATACAAATGCTATTCAATCATAGCATTAAAATAATGCAATAACTTAAGTACTTTTCTATAATTTTTGTTTATAGACTTTAAATATAAGGCATGAAAGTCGATAATTGAATTAGCAAAGCTTTTCATCAAATTACTTTAAGTAAATTTCCACAGCAAGCACATTGGCAAGGAATTACGACATACCTGGTCAGTAAGTTACAATTGTGCCTAGATGATAATTTGAAAAGTGTCACTGATGACTGCAATGAGAAAAAAGAATGTATGTGTGCATGTTCTATAAAATTTTTATTTATGTTAAGTTTTATGAAATTAAGTAATATTGATATTTATACTTGAATGTGTTGGAGTTTGTATAAAAGACAAGTGGGATAGCATGGCTTATTTGCAACATTTTACATTTGTCTAAACATGACATTTTGCTTTTGCAAAAGGATTCTGACATTTACCATTTTACCTCATTCTCAAAATATTCCAGTGATGTAAGGAAATTATTACTTACCTTGCTTACTAAGCAAAAAAACTGAGAAATATGGAGATGTAGGGGTTTGCTAAAACACAACACTTATTTTAGAACTCAGGTCTGGAGTTTTCCATGACAATGTTCTCTTTTCACGACTTACTCATAGTTAGGCAGAGGTGAAGGGGCTAATCCAACTGGTTCCCCCCAGCTAAATATACAAAGAATTAGAACCCAGACAGGAAAGAATGAGAAGAACTCATTCTTTTCTTTATCTTGAAGTTCTTCATGAAACCATAGCATATAAATGTGTTTGCTTCTTTCCTCATCAGGAGAAAAAATAAGCAGCAAGAGCAGTACTTACAGAGCAATCAAAAAAATATCCATAGCAGTCTTTATTGATCAACAGCATCTAACACCAGATTAAGAATTAGACACCTTGAGTGCCTGGGTGGCCCAGTCAGTTAAGTGACCAATTAATGTCAGGTCATGATCTCAGAGTTGGTGAGTTTGAGCCCCACATCAGGCTGTGCTGTCAGTGTGGGCCCACTTTGGATCCTCTGTACCCTCTCTCTGCCTCCCCCCACCCTTCTCTCTCTCTCTCTCTCTCTCTCAAAAATAAATTAACATTAAAAAAAGAATGATTTGGGTTTTATTTCCCTGATGAGGAGCAAAGTTGAGCATCTTTTCATGTGCCTGTTGGCCATCCGGATATCTTCTTTAGAGAAGTGTCTATTCATATTTTCTGCCCACTTCTTCACTGGATTATTTGTTTTTCGGGTGTGGAGTTTGGTGAGTTCTTTATAGATTTTTGGATACTAGCCCTTTGTCCGATATGTCATTTGCAAACATCTTTTCCCATTCCATTGGTTGCCTTTTAGTTTTGTTGATTGTTTCCTTTGCAGTGCAGAAGCTTTTTAACTTCATGAGGTCCCAATAGTTTATATACACAATGGAATACTATGTGGCAATGAGAAAGAATGAAATATGGCCTTTTGTAGCAACATGGATGGAACTGGAGAGTGTTATGCTAAGTGAAATAAGTCATACAGAGAAAGACAGATACCATATGTTTTCACTCTTATGTGGATCCTGAGAAACTTAACAGAAGACCATGGGGGGAGGGGAAGGAAAAAAAAGTTAGAGAGGGAGGGAGCCAAACCATTAAAGAGTCTTAAAAACTGAGAACAATCTGAAGGTTGATGAGGGGGTGTGAGGGAGGGGTGGGTGGGTGACGGGTATTGAGGAGGACACCTGTTGGGATGTGCACTGGGTGTTGTATGGGAACCAATTTGACAATAAATTTCATATTAAAAAAAAGAATGAGACATCTTGCTTATCTGTAGCTCATGACTAGGCTACATTCTCTCTTATTAATTTTAACTTCTTTATTACATGTGTTCTCATTATTTTGAAGACAGTTGTTTCAAATTCTCTTGCCAAATTAAAAAAAGACAAGGGCAGTTAGAGGATTTGCAGAATGAGCTATACTAGAAATTTAGAATTTAGCAGTTACAATGACACAGGACTTAAGGGAGATCAGGGTATAATATACAGTCACAATTATGAAAAAAAGTCATTTAGAGGTAGGAAAACCTTCAAAACACAAGCATGTGTCCAGGAGTAGAGACTGAAAGTGTAAGATCAGATCAAGAACAAAACAGAGTATGATGTTTTTTCTGCATGTTAATGCCCATAATAAATAAGATATCCCTGAAAGTAACCCCCAGGAAGGCCAGACAGAATAAATGGATGATTTTAAGAAGCACTAACAAGAGTTTAATCCAAAATGAACAAGATCAAACCCCAAATGCCACTTTAATATTTTTAAGGCAAAATATCTTTGCTAGACACTATGCTCATCACTTTCATACATGTTACCTTTTTTTAAATGTTTATTTGGGAGAAATACAGACAGAGAGAGCACATGCATGAATGGGAGAGGGGCAGAGATAGAGGGAAAGAAAGAATCCCAGTGGAGTCCAATGCAAGGCTCGAACCCATGAACCGTGAGATCATGACCTGAGCAGAATCAAGAGTCAGATGCTTCATCGACTGAGCCACCCAGGTGCCCCCATATATGTTATCTTACTTGTAATATTCTCTTTGTAATATGTCATGAGGTACATGATTATATTCCAATGTTACAGAATGAAGAAACTAAGATCCAATTACTTGAAGTATTTTCCCAATTGATAAAAGGTATATGCAGGACAAATCTCAGATTTTTGGAAATCAATGCATTTGCACTGAACTCCTACATATACACCCGCAGTAGGACAGACTTTAATATAAGATGCATCTGAACAATCAACAAACACTATAAAGTGTTTTTTTGACAACATGTATGCTACCAGTGCCAAGCACTATTGTGCCACAGAGCATCAGGAAGGCATCTTGCTGGTTCTCTCCGATGTGACAGCTGTGGCTTCCTCTCCCCATTTTATTCACGTCATAAATAACCCACCTTCGCAGGCACAATAAAAGATGTTCAACGTCACTAACCATCAAGGAAATGAAAGTCAAAACCACAATGAGATATCACCTCACACTTATCAGAATGGCTGTTACCAAAAAGACAAGAAATAACAAATGTTTGTGAGGATGTAGAGAAGAGCAAACCCTTGTGCACTGTTAGTGGGAATGTAAATTGGTGCAGTCACTATGGGAAACAGATCAGAATTCCTCAAAAAATTAAAAAAGAACTACCATATGATTCAGCAATTCCACTTCTAGGTATTTATCCAAAGAAAACAAAACACCTAATTCAAAAAGACATATGCTCATTCCTATGCTATTTGCAGCATTATTTGCAATGGCCAATATATGGAAATACTCTAAATGTCCATCTATAGATGAATGGAAAAAGAAGATGTGTATACATACAATGGAATATTACTCAGCCATATAATATGAAACTGCCATTTGTGACAACATGGATGGACCTAGAGAAATAAGTCAGACAGAGAAAAACAATTACTGTATGACTTCACTTAGATGTGGAATCTAAAAAAAAAAAGGGGGAGCAGAAAAGACTCAAAGATACAAAGAACAAACTATAATTGCTGGGCTGGATGGGCAAAACAGGTAAAGAAGATTAAGAGGTACAATCTTTCTGTTATAAAATAAATAAGATGAAGGGAAGTAATATACAGCATGGAGAATATAGTCAATAATATTGTAATAACTTTGTATTGGTGGCAGATGGTAATCAGACTTATTGTAGTGACCATGTCACAATGTATATAAATATTGAATGACTATTTTGTACACCTGAAACGAATACAATATGGCACACCAATTTTTATTATGAACAAACAAACAAACAAATAACTCGCTTTGAGTTTATGACCTTCATTCTGATTCCAAAAGACAATATAGTTACTGTCAGCCCAATGACTCCTACTCAGGGCTACAACAATACCACTTGTTAGACAAGTCTTTGCAAAGCATTCTCACAGTAAATATACTTGTGATTTACATACTTTTTATGGGGAAAACACTTCCGTGACTATTCAATTAATAAATTAATCCCAGACTTGGCAATTGTTTTGTGGGCAGTTGTGGTATCAGGATTCTGTTGAAAGAGAATTAAGGAGAACATTATTAATCAGATCAGCGCTTTTTCCCAGCTGCCCTTGAAGAGCAGTGATAGAGGGATAAGAAAGATAACTCCCTCAGTGAAAGTCATTAAGTTGCCTTTTCATTAAGACGAAAGTTAGGAATGAAATAATCAGAGTGCACTGACTGAAAAGTCTTAGGCTAAGGTACAGCTTATATAAAATTTACTATATTGCCTTGCAAGGGTTATGAGTCCATGCAAGGAAGTGTTGTAGTCTTGTTTGGAAAGCCCAGATTCCATGAGTCTGGAAGGCTGACTCAGTAATTATATGAGAAGACTGTCATTTGAACACCCTAGCCAAAGCTGATTTGCTGTGGTATCTAGAGTCTAATACTCAGGTTACTCTTTCCTGAGAAAAATCAGAAATAAGATGTGATGTTGCAGGATCATTTACTTTTAAAAATATGCAAAATTTGATGTGGGTGGCTTAAGAGTAGAATCCAATTAAAATTGGTCATGACTACATTATTTGAATAAATTAGAAGTCAAATGTATTCAGTACAGAATATTCACCTACAGTAAAAACTTTACATACCATGGTTAAGATGTGACAAAGACTGCTAAGTGTTGACAAAAATCCTTTTTGTTCCCTTCTGGGCACATCAGTGGAGTATATTTCTAAATCTTCCTTGCCGTTAGGTGGGGCCACGTGATGTTTCACAAATAAGACACAAATCCTCCATACATCCCTCCATGCTCTCATTCTCTTCCCTCACCTTGCAGCCAGACACAGAATTTCCAGTGTGTGTGGGTGGGTGGAGGGGGAGTTGAGATCCTGAAGATTCTAGGGATGGCAGAGACACCAGGTGAAATAACCCTAGATCCCCTCAACTCGTACTCAACTGAGATTGGACGAGAAAATTAAATTCTTAGTGATTTAAACCACTGTAATTTGGAGTATGTTTGTTCTGCATCTAACAAAAATATTGCATATGAGCATCACTTTTATCACCTGACAATTGTTTAGCTTTCAACACTCCTAAACTCACTATTTCCTCTATCTCTTATATTTGAGGAAACAAACCTTGTGACTTCTCAGATTCTCCTGACCACCTTTTTCTTTCTTAATCAGGCCCCATTCATATCACTCATCCATTGTTGGACTTGGATAAAATAACATTCTTTAGTACAAAGGATCTCTCTTCCCGAGCAGCACTGAGGGGTCAGATAAGACAAGTCAGTAGTGTAAAGGTAAAAACTCTCCATGGAATTTGACTACTTAGGTGATTTGAGGTAAGGGAGCTGCAGAGACAAATTTCTCCTTCCCCTCTCCTAGGTTTGATTTATTCTTACCACATTTCCCGAGAAGTTCTACGTACTGCATGAACATACCTGTTAAGCAACCTTCAGTATCTCCTAGTGACTCATGCAATGGTGACCGGTGTTGTAAAACAACGCACTGAACTGCTTTGCAGCTCTCCCCACCCTATTATGTTTTCTTTTACATGTTTGTTTCTTCGTTTGTTTAGACAGAGAAAGAAAGAGAGAGCAGAAGTGAGGGAGGGGCAGAGAGAGAGGGACAGAGAGACTCTCAAGCAGGCTCCATGCTCAGTGTGGAGCCTGATGTGGGGCTCAAACTCAAAACTGTGAGATCACAACCTGAGCTGATATCAAAAGTCAGATATTTACCTGGCTGAGCCTCCCAGACACCCCTTGCCCCACTTGTGTTTTTCCTTCTTACTTTTGGTGGGTTTCCACCTTCCAATTAAAATAATAGTATCCTATTCTTACCTTAGGCTCTGCTTTATGAAGGATTGAGCTAAATCAACTTATTTGCATAATTATTTTTCAAACACTTCATACCTATGCTCTTTTCATCCCCACTCTGTCAAACCCTTGCCCAAGATCCTGTAGTCAGATAAAGTTTCAGGCAACAGTACCTACAATCTGATGTTACAATAGTATAATCTTTAAATACAAGAATACAGAATTTCTGACATTAGATTTTTTTGTAAAACATTCGTGGAGAATCCTAATAGTAATCATCAGGAACAATGCAAAGTTTGGTAGACTACCAATTCATGAAGGAATAATAATAGAGAGATGTGTTATAATACAGGTATATTAAATGTGTTAGCTGTTATGGATGTAAAATTATTACAGGAGTCTTTCTCATCCTTCTGAAATTATATCCTATCAATAACCAAATGGAAATCCAAGATAAATTATTATAGGAGTCTTTCACATATTTCTGGAATCATATCATATAAATAACTAAATGGAAATCCAAGGTAGATGCTTTAGAGCAAATATCATAATTAATATTTGAGCTACATGCTCTATTTAATTACTATTCTTATTGGTCTTTTTCCCTTCTATTTACTTTTACTCAGCATCCCATCCACATCTGAGTAGGACAAACCCTTTGAAGTCCAAACACTTAACCATTATTTCTGCTGCAGGGAAGTTTTGAAATGAGTCATCTTTTCATAGAATATGCTTGAACACAGGAAAAATGAAAAGACCCAAGAATTAGGTTTTCGTGGTAAAATTTTATTATGTTGTTAAAATTCCCTAAAGACCAAAAATAACTATAATCAAAAGTTAAACGAAACGTATTTCTAAGTCAAATATTAGCCATGTGAGTTTTATAAGGAGTATTTTTCTCTTCCACCAATTCAGATGGCCATTAGCTTTTACCATATAAAAATGGAAAGAAAATAATAAATGTTTCATCAAGCAATCTCCCAGGCTTTTTACATGTTTCTCTCTTTTAATCTTACCATTAGGCCATAAGTTAAGAGTTACTATCCCCATTTTCTACAGAGAAAACAGGCTGAGAAGTTTGAAAACTTTGTGCAAATCATTTAGCCAATCAGTTCCTGAAATATAACTGAAATTCAGATTTGACATCTAAGTCCACACAGAAGCTTAAAAAGGTATATTAACATTTCCAGACTAAAGTACTTCTGAAAAAGCAAAAGTACCTATATTATTTTGCTAAGGTATGCTTTGTAGTAAGTAGGGTACCAAAAAGAATACCAAATAATAACTTATTAAGTTTATACTCTTATCTGAAAAAAATTAATTCAACTTTTTAAAAGCAATCTTCAGGGCATAGTTTTCTTAGTAAAAAATTATGGCATACTTAATAAAAGTAACAGATGCTAGCTCAATGAACACAAAATATAAGAGCATTCTTCTTTCACTGGACATTTGGCAACTTGTGAGGGAAATCAGGCAGCTGGGTCATAGCATAGTAAATTATTTAAAAGTCAAATAGGTCACCTCACACCATATGTTAAAAAAATTCCAGATGTGTTAAAAAGTTTAATATTTTTTAAATCAAATCAAAGAAAATTAAAATAATATTAAATATTTACACCTTTGACAGGGAAATGATTTTCTATGCTTTGAATTTACAAAGAATGAATAGGAAAGTATCAACAAATGTTACATTTGAAATGTTTACATAAAAAATGAAAAGCTAAACTTACTGGGAGACTTTTCAGTAAATGTAGCATTTAATTAATAGCTTGATTACATTTTTATATGTATAAAACAAAATATTCAAACTTCTGATAGGACAGTCACTAAGACTATAGCAAGTAAACTGGAAAGAAGTTAAACAGATAATTTAAAGGAGAGGAAAATAATTATCACTTAGGGAAATTAATTATCAAGTATGGGGATTTGAAAATATTCAAACATTCTAACAGCCAAAAAAAAATTAAAACAAATACCATTTGATATGCAAAGCTACAAAAACAAATAAGTAAATAAACCCCCTAAATGTTGTAAAAGTATAGTGAATTCACTGTCCCATTCATTCCTGATGACAAACATAACTTGGTACAATTCTTCTAGAAAGCAATTTGGCAAATAACTTGTCATAGGTGTTCCCATTTTTCACACACCCAAGAATCTAGTCTAAGAAAGTCAGCCAAAATATGCAAAGAGTTAAATATAAGAAGACACCTGGTGCGCCTGGGTGGCTCAGTCGGTTAAGCGTGCGACTCTCAATTTAGGCTCAGGTCATGATTTCACAGTTTGTGAGTTTGAGCCCCACACTGGCCTCTCCACTGACAGTGTGGAGCCTGCCTGAGATTCTCTCTCTTCCTCTCCTTCTGCCCTTTCCTCATTCTCACTCTCTCTCTCTCCCAAAATAAAATAAATAATAATAAATATAAAGACACACACAATGTTACACTAAAGATAATTAGAAGCATCTCAAAATCTAATAGCAGGGGAATGCTTTAGGACATTATCACAGATCCACTGGATAAAATGTCTGGCTGTTTTTAAAATATTAATTGTTGGGGGTGCCTGGGTGGCTAAGTCAGTTGAACGTCTGATTCTTGATTTCGGCTCAGGTCATGATCCTAGGGTCAGAGGATTGAGCCCCATGTTGAGCCCCACAATGGGCTCCAAGCTGATTGTGGAGCCTGCTTAAGATTCTCTCTTTCTCTCTCTCTCTCTCTCCCTCTCCTTTTCCCTCTCCCTCTCCCTCTCTCCCTCCTTCTCTCTCTCTCTTCCCCCCACTCCTTTGCTCATGCTTTCTCTCTCTCTCTCAAATTAAAAAAATAAGCCACATAAAAAAGTAAAAGATTGTTGAAGAAGACAAATACTTAAAACAAATATTTCTTTTAGCAAAATTACATGGATCTATTATAAGTACATTCTTAAATGTTTTCTAAAAAAAAAACTGGAGTGGAGTACACTAAAACTCTAATAGTAGTTGAATTTATGGATGCACTTTTTACATTTGTCCTCTTTTCACATTTTCCCTAAGTCGGGTCTCTACATCTATATTTTTATATAGAGGTTACATATCAAAACTAAGCATTGGGCTAAGAAACAGCATGACTAAGATTAATGGGGACAGACAATAAAACCCAATAACAAATGTTTTATAAGTATTGCCTCTTATCAGCTGGATTTACATACACTTGTTGACTTCAGTAGGACATGTGTATCTGCTGAATGAAGGAATTCTCTAAGTTAGAGAACAGAATTAGGTCTACCTTTTAAAATTCAGAAAACATCACTATCAGGCAAGTGATGCTAACAGAGCATTGTGATACAAGCAGTAACAGTCAAGTAATATCATGATGTATGTCAATTTTACCTATATCACCTAGTATCTTATAGAGTAGTGCCCCCAACTTGGCAAAACAGGTGTTTTTCAATTTAAAAAAATAGGAAGTTAACTTAGAGAAGGAGAGAGAAAGGATAAATATAGATAGAATGATAGGTAGAAAAATAAATATCTCTTCTGTGTCTGAGCAGTTTGTATATGGCTCTGCCCCAGCTCCGGATGTTTCTAACAATGTATCTTGGCACTAAGTTACTGGAAACAGGTCTCATTCGACAATGAACTTGCATGTCATCTGGGCCTCAATATGCACCTAGAATGTAGAAGTCAAATTGAACTGAACCCACTGATATGGCTTGACAAATCCCATTAACAAAAGAGTGTACAAAACGACTGATACTGGGTTTTGAAGTGTTTATTTTCCTTTACATACAAAACCAAATGTTTCCTAGGACTCAAATGGTATGTTGGAAACCCGGGAGTCCTCTGAGTCATTAGTTGGGAGACATGCTCTCCCCACCTACTCACTTCCCCTGCTCCTGCTGCCATCAGGAGAATACCAGTAATAGCTACCATTTATTGAGTCATGTGTCTCTCATGTACCAGGCACTTTGCATCTGTTACCTCATTTATTTCCAACCACAACCTTGTGAGGTCCGGACAATGGCTCTCAGAGGGCTGTAACATGGCTCTCTTGAAACACACTAGCAGCAACACTTCCCTCTATCTGCTCGTAAGACTAATTGGGCCAGCTCTCAGAAATGCTGTGTGGAAACAATTTTTCAGTATTTATGATCTATACAGTGATCTTCTCACACATCCTTTTGCAGGTGATGTGAGAAAAGGTGCAAAGCCAGAACTGAGAAGTAGATTGCCGTACAGAAAGAAAACAAACCTAAGTGTCATACCTATATTTGGTTCTGTTCTTGGTTCCTGGTTCTATTCACACGTTGAGTGATCTTAATTAAGTCATTTCAACATTTCAATTCTCCAAGTATCAGGACCTCATATTCACAAGTCAGGAGGACCACAACTTCAGTCAAGGCTTTTTTCATTGTAACAGGAACCATGTCAGACATGCTTAGGCAAAATACAAATTTACACTGGAATTTTACGGGGATTTTGTTGGGAAGGTAGCTAAATTTCCTCAGAACTTTGGACCAGAAACAAGAATGTGATTAGGAACCTGAAGAGCTCCTTCTAGGGGCATGCACTCCAAAATCTATCAACAGGGCTAAGTTTACATCCTAATTTCACCATTTAATTATATCATCATTCAAACTGGTTTTTAATAGTTCTTAACACAGTGTGTGGTCCAAGGTGGGTATCCAATAAATGGGAGCTATTTTATTTTGTCATCAGCAATAATTCAGTAATAATCAGTAATACACTTACACCGCAAAGTTGGCCGAATATATTTTGTAAATCATTAGGTATGCAGATGTAGTACGGAGAAATTACTGAGAGTTCAAGTTCTGCAGTCAGTTTGCTTGTGTTCCAATTCCAACCCTACCACCTATCATCTACATGCCTATAAGAAAGTAATTATGGATTATGATAATAAAAACATTTGCTTAATGGTGAAGATTAAAAGAGATAATATGTATACAACACTGAAATTGAGTCCTGGTGGGTACTAAATGTTCAATAGGTATTCGTTATATAATTATTGCTTTAAAATTTTTATGTGTTAGGAATAAAAATTCCAGGTAAACTAAAGGAATAGAAAACCTGAAAGGAATCAGAAACCAGTGTGACAACTACAACAAAGTGGCATTTAGTGGAAAAACCCAACCTAACTTCACTCTTAGTCTGTCCTTATTGTATTTAAGTTTCCATTTACTTTTTTCACAGCCATCAGGAATAAAGAAATCACTAAAGTGACATCATTTAAATAACTCACCATACATTCAAGTGCAGCATTAGCATCACCTGGGACTTTGTTAAAAATGCAAGTTCTTGGGCAACCTCCCCAAACTCACTGGATTAGAAGCTCTTTGGTGTCCATGGGAGTGGGAGTAAGGGGTAGCATATAGTGTTTCAACAAGCCCTGTGCATGACCCTGAGATCACTCAAGTCAGAGAACCAGTTGTTGAAGAATTCTGCATATTAGGTTCACCTGTAGAACTTAAAAATTGTCTATATTGGGGCACCTGGGTGGTTCAGTAAGTTAAGCATTCCACTCTTGATAATCTCATGAGCCTGAGACTGATTCCCTGCATTGGCTCACTCTGGGCATGGAAGCTGCTTAAGGTTCTCTCTCGCCCTCTCCTTTTGCCCCTCCCCCACTTGTGCCCTCTCACTCTCTCTCTCTCTTTCTCTCTCAAAAAAAAATTTTAAATATATAAAACTTATCTGTGTTAATGCCAGTGTCCTACAACAGCTTAATCAAAACCACCAGGAAAAAAAAATCACTGGGGATGAGGCCAGGATACCAACATGGATATTTTAGAAATATAATTGAAAGATCTCCCTGTGACAGAAAGAGAATCACTGTAATTGTCCATCCCACACAATCGTGATGCAAGTGGCTTAGTGACCAACATCAAGGATGTCTCTGAAGTGCATGAAAACAGAGATGGACTTGGATTGAAGCACCTCCAATCCTCACATTTATGGATGTTCTCCAGTATTACTTAAAACTCTAAGATCTCCTCTTTTCTCACCCAGGGTAATACTCTATCATGTACATGTGATCCCATAAGGAAACCAGTTCTTAGATTTTTTTTCATTCCTACTGACAGAAATCTCAAGCAACCCAGAAGAACATTTTCTAAGTAAAATTTTATAATTCAGCCAAACAAAATTCCAGACATTGGCCAAATGGAGTGTGTAGAGGATTGTGGACAGGGAGTGGAGGATGCTTCCCATGGTTTTATTTTAATTACCCAGCCTATTTTCTCAGCTACAATGTACTATAGAACGTTGATCATTTATTATATTGAGTGGCATACTATAATGAATACTAACTCCTTTCAATCCTTTTTGGCAACCCCCAGAATTAACTGAACTAACTGTATTGCTATGAGAACAGCCACTCAGCAGCGGCAAAGGTGCTAACTGGTACATTTAACAGCAGTGAAAACGCAACCTGCAAAGATATTTGGAGGCAGGAAAATGAAAGCACATTGATAATATGGCCTATAATGATAAAATTTCTATTGCTTAGTGCAACAAAAATAAAGCCATTTTAATGGAATCATGTCAAAGGACCCATGTCTCCTGCTTTGAAAACAAATGGTGTTGGCTTTCAGTCAACTTTTCCAGGGCTTAGCAGCAGGAGGTCATTACCCTTTGACAATGTTCAGTTACACAGGCATTATCTCCAATTAACAGGTTTTAACTACAAGGATTTCTCTTTTATTGAAAATAGTGTTATTTTTTAATAAATACCTATAGAAGTTATTCGGTAATTTTGTCTTATTGACTGGCACAGAGATGATTACATTTACTCCTATAAACACACACAGGCATGCACACACACATACACATGTGAGTCAATAGAATAATTTTAGTGTCCTTGAGCTCTTTTTAAAGCTTGGTAGAGAAATATTCTAATCTTTACATAAACAGTTCACAGAGACCTCTTTCTTTCAAAAAAAAAAAAAAAATCCTTCCCCATACTGACATAACCAAGACATTCTATTTCAAATCTCCAAAATAAAGTACTACCAATGAAACATTCATCAATTGTAATGCATTATGTTTTCCGTCTCATTTGAGAAGGTATTATGGAATTCTGGATGATGGCCAGAAGTTCAGAGGAGAATTTTTAACACCCTCTCAATAGACATATTTATAGCTTTAAACTATACAGAGTCCTGGTCTTATCACCACATAGCAGGGAAATGATTGAAATATTCCAGGCAAACTTAAACTTGGTTGTCCTTAGGTGGAAATGAAACATCATTCTGGGCTGAAACCTCCAATTATATAAGATAGGAAGTCACAGAAAGACATCAGATTTGTACACTGTCAGTCTACACGGCAGATGGTAGTGTCTGGCAATGCCTTTTTTATAACAGAAAATATTATTATAAAAATATCCAGAGAAGACATTTTTAGTTCTTTGACTTAATATGTGGAAAAATTAGAGATTTCTATAGAAATTACAGGTTTAATACCCAATAGTATGAAACAGTAATTTTCTTTGAAGTCTATGCATTAACTATTCTGTCATTTCTTAGAGAATTTTTTATAGTTGGAAGTCATCTGGTATTTTCATTTCTCTCTCTCTCTCTCTGTCTCTCTCTCTTTCTCTTTCTCTTTCTCTCTCCCTCTCAACTCTCTATTTAAATTCAGCCTAAATCTATATATTTTTATACTACAGTTAAATCACACTATAGTGTGTTGCGGTGTGCTGTAAGTCACATTTTAGCTTTCCCTAATGTTATTACAAAAGAATTGCCTTTATCTCAAAGGGGATATTTTCTTATAGATGAAGTTTCTTGAAGGTAGAATTCTCCTGAGAGCCACACTTTTGAGTGGCATGTTCTTAAGCATATTGCATTATGTGTCAGTACAATTAGCATATTCTTCTGGATTGTAAAAAGTAACAATAGTTGACAGCTGAATATGTAGGGAAATGGCCTGTAAAACTATCTCAGAACTAGGAAACCCAGTCCTTGAATGGAACAAGCAGGAATAGCACAGTTTTTGTGATCCTATTTCAAAAAAGAATGGAGGAGGCTTCGACTCCCAGGTGGTTCGACCATTCCTGCCTCATACTCAGACACCATGTTCAGTGTTTATAGTTTGGGGAGCAAAGGGAGTACAGAGGGCATCTGAAAGAGAGGGAACAGCAGTGGAAATACCCCTGCCTGATGCTGGCATAGTACCTAAGATGTATCAACGTAGCCATGGAAATGTCCCCAACGATTTTCAAAGAATCTTACTAGCTGCAGAAAGGTCTCTGTGTTCTCAAAAATGTTATAACGCAGCAGTGTATATTCTCAAACTACCGAAGAACTGAGTGGGCTTCTACTTCACCAGAATGAGCATGGAAAGGTGAGCAGTCAGATTCGTTGCATAACTAGGGCACAGATTCAGAATGTGCAAAACTCACTGTTAAGCAAAAAGCAAAAAACAACAAAGGCAAAATAGCCACAGCCAATAAAGATTATTTTGGAGACTTTTATGAGGCAGGAATGTCCTTTTAATTATATATCTGAGAATGGCATTTCAAGGAGCTTAAGGGGTACTAGGGTGGCCTGTGAGACAGCATGTTTTCTTCATTCCCTGGTGCATACATGTTATTTTGATACACTTGTTTAATTTCAAATTAAAATGATAGGATAAAAACCGCCCGAGGTCATTCCTATAGTTAGCTTTTCCTTGTCCTAAATCTTTTTGTGGGTAAGGATTAGTGAAGGTCTAAATATTTTCATTTACAAATGAAATTTGAAAATTAAGAAATATTAGACCTAAGCCCTGAAATTTTGAAACTAGGGGAGAAAGACGTCAGCCATGTCACTAGTGAAAACATATATGTTTATTTTCACTCTCATCCTTTTTCTCTCTGCAGACCCAGCTCGACTTTGGGGGGGGGGGGGATGCTGTCACTACAACTTCGACCTTCAGACATGTTATTTGTTGCAGTGTATTGAACTCCCCTTTCTCCCCACTTCCTGGTGTAAACCTGATAAATCCCTATGGCTTAGAGAAAGCCACTGGAAAGGGCCCAGATAGTATCATCTCTTAGGGTTTAATTTTAACGTCACTTTACAAGTCAATGTACCACCACCACCCAGTGAGCAGACCATCCTCGTGCTTTCATTTAGAACCGAAATGCACACCTCAGTGCCATCTGTACTTTGATTTCAGTCACCCACTACTGACTCGACAACTGTTTCCTGTGGTGGTAGCCTTCTCACAGTAAGAACACTGGAACTAATTATTTTTTATGTTTTTGTGCCACAATCCCTTGCCTCTGGAGACAAATAAGCATAATACAAAAAGGATTCATGAAATCCAGAGCTTCAGATGCCTCTTATTTATGTCAAAATTCTACCTTTAAAAACACACCAGATTCTACTGGAGATTCTTTGATAGTACAAAGCTTCTAGGAATCTAACTTTATAAGTCCATGCATTTTAGAGAATAAAGTCTTAGATATTCTAGAATGATTAAGGGTAGCAAAGAAATGTGTGATTGAAGGATAAGTTGTGACACCACAAACACAAACGGCTTCAATATATTGCCTGGAGTCAGTTCAAATGAGTGGCTACTTCTCATAGACCATTTCTAAGGTAACAGACACTGAGGCATGGCTTCCTTCCCCAAAGCAATCACAGGTTTTCCGAAAGACCACCCTAACAAATGCCAGTTATACCTTAGGATAGTTTAATCTGAGATTGATCATTCATTGACCATACTATATCATTGATTTCTTAGTTTCATTAACATTTATTGAGGCCCCCCAATAGGTAATCAGCATTGTGCTAGACTCCAGAAATAACAAAGTAATCATCCAAAGGAGAAGCAAAGTGAGGTATTGATTAAAATGTATCTGAATTTACCTCAAATCTGGGTTATTTCTGATGTAATAAATTTATATCACACTGAATTATTTCCAAAAATCATGGACTTCCCAGTTAACCCCACACAACCAGCCCACCAACTTTTTCCTGGAGGTAGTCACAGGAAGCACCAGAAACACTTGGGGTTTTTTCCAAATACTTTGCTTTATTAAAGATGTTGAGATAGGCCATCAAAACCTGGTCTCATGGTGGACTGGCCTCATAACTATAGCAGTCAGTCACTTGATGGCTGAGAACCACATACTCAAAATACTTTGTGATTGAAGCACAGAGACATGAAATACAGCTGACAAGCAGAAAAGTACATGCATACTTAATTACACGGCATAGAAGTTCTTGAGTTGTTGACAAATACAGAGCGTAAGCAATAGAAATTAACATACTCTGGGTAGAGCATGTATTCTACTTCCTGATGCTATGAACCTCTCTGTTATAGTCCACATGAGCTCCCGTTTATTTTTATATCAAATTGCTAAAACTTAGCTTACATGTTAAAAGTCAGAATCTGTGGTTGGTTCATCAGGGCAGATGCTATTTGTGCATCTTGGTATACTCAGAATACAGCCCAATATATTGAATCACAAAGCATGACAGAATAAATGCTGTTTTACAAAACACTTGATTTAAGAACACTTAGAGAATATGTAATTTTGGTGATGCTGAGTAATATAATCTCTCTAAGTTATTTAGTTATAGGAAGATGAGAGTTTGCCAAAATAAACCTTATTCACCAATGTATGTGAAAATGGGAGATATAAGTCACACTTAAATTTGTTAACAAAATTTCATTTAAAAAATGTAAATGCTATTCTCTACTTATTAACTGAAAGTCACATTAAAGTAATTTTTTTCGGGGCGCCTGGGTGGCTCAGTTGGTTAAGTGTCCGACTTCAGCTAAGGTCATGATCTCGCAGTTTGTTCAAGCCCTGCATCGGGCTCTGTGCTGACAGCTCAGAGCCTGGAGCCTGCTTCAGATTCTGTGTCTCCCCCTCTCTCCGCCCCTCCCATGCTCATGCTCTGTTTCTCTGTCTCTCAATAATAAATAAATGTTAAAAAAAATGTAATTTCTTTACATAAAACTGTTGAAGGAACAGTAAAATATAAACTTTCTTTTACAAGTAAACTATCCTGGAGCTCAGTCTTACATACATATAATATTAATGATTTAGAGTCAGAAGAATTGTTGTGGATTCAGTGAATGAATAAATGCATTATACCCTACAACATTTATTCTTTCAAAATCTATATGGAAAAAGAAGCCTATCATTGTATATTTAATTTCATTTTTACGCAGTTGTTCTTTTCATAACTATCAAAGTTTAAAAATTAGATTGTCCATCATACTTTGGCAATGTAATTTATAGAAAGTAATAACAGATAATGGGTGTGTATATAAAGAGACAGAATGAGAGAAAAGAGAGGTTATTATAAATTCACTGTAATTTCAAACGGAAAATAGGAAATCACACAATGCAATATTCCCATTCTACATTCAAACTATGCCAAATTCTACCACTTTTTCTTTACAAAATTTCTAAAATCCATCTGTTTTATAATGAAATATACATTTTATCCCAGTTTAGATCATTTCAACTACCTTATTTCTTACATCACAGACTCCTTGAATGCAGAGGTATGCTAAACATGTATCTGGTCAAGGCAAAATTATAAAATCAGTAAAACTGGATCCTCTCCTTCTCTCCTTATCTTTGTCTCACCAACTGGTGCCTCCATCTACTTCCCTCACTGTTGATGCTTTCAGGCTTCCTCATGGCTTCCTAGAAAGCCCACTCATTCCCTTCTAGGCCCACATCCTCTGTTTCTGTTTGTGGTTATCTCTCTCTCTACATAGTCTTCTCATTAAATCCACTAATCAGATCTCAATTTAGAATTTACTCAAGTTTTATACATAAACTACAGTTAAATGTTAATAATTAAAAGGTTGTAATCAGCTCCTAGAAGTATTTGTATTTTAAATGTTGACTATTTATCAATAAACACAGTGTTAATTTAGCACTGACTTGGCACTGGCTGTTTAGCATTCGCTGAGTCAGACACAAAAGATATATAACAGATTGTCCCTGTTCTTGAGAAGTTTAACACTGTTTGAGTTGGGGAGATATTGCTAATATGAAACATTTTGAGCTACATTGCCAATCTCTGATTTCAATGTAATTGGAATTCTCAGTTGGAAGCATTCATGGTGGCATGGAGTAGGTAGAAACATCTTCAGAAATAAACTGAGTCATTAACAGAACCTTGAGAAATATCCTGGATTTGAAAAGGCAGAGCCAACGATTGAGGCTATTTTCCAAAGCTGGAAAAAGCATGATCAAATGAACAAAAAGGGAAAATTTTGGAAACTAGATTAATTGAATGAGACATATGCTAGTCAGCCAGTAAAAAGTAAACTCAGGTAGGTTGGGTGTGATGTTACTTTCCCATTATTGCTTTCCTTTCTGATGGCTTTAGGGAAGAATCCTTTTCCTTACCTTGTCCATCTTCAAGAGGCTGACCAAATTATTTGACATCCCCCAAAGATGTCCATTTCCTAATCCCTGGAACCTGTGGGCAAGTGAGTTTACAGGGCAAAAGTGACTTGGCAGATGGGGTTAAACTAAAGGCTTTGGTATGGGGAGATTATCCTGGATTAGCCAGATAGGTAAAATCTCATCAAATAGGTCCTTCAAATCAGTGAAACTTTTCCAGCTGTGGTCAGAAGAAACTGCGAATTCAAAATGGTCAAATAAATGAAATATTGCTGGCTTTCAAGACGGAGGAAGGGGGTCATGAGCCAAGGAATGTGGGCAGCCTTCTAGACCCTGGGAAGACAAAGAAATGGACTATCCTCTAGAGCAACCAGAAAGAAATACAGCCAGTCTGACACCTTGATTGTAGCCCAGTGAGACCTGTGTCAGATTTCTGACCTATGTAACTGGAAGACAATAAATTTGTCTTTTCTTAAGCCATAGAAACTGGACACCTAAATGTTGAAATAAGTGACTATTATTTACAGATAAAATTTAACAACATCTACCAGTGCTGGAGCTAAGTAAGGGTGTTAGGAGCTAAGTAAGTGTTAGGAGCTAAGTAAGGGTCTAATAAGTAATTACACATGTATCTTCATTGACTCTGAATTGTGACTCTTTTAAGTTTTTCATATATTTGTAGTAAAATTTCATAAACGGAGTATGTAACATTATCACAAAATACACCAGCCCAGTTTACAAGAACAAAAGTCTTTAAAACTTTTGTCATAAGGAAATCTCAACACATCACTCTTTAAATGAACAATATATGATACTGTTTTTGCTATTTTTGTTATGAAAAAAATGAGACACAAAAAAATTAAGTTAGCTACTCAAGATCTTAATGTCAATGAGTGGCAAAACAGAATCTGAATTTAGGTCACTCTCGCTTTTCATTACTGCACCAGGAAAGTACACTTGATTTCTTAAAATTTGGTAATATTCTTCCACCTGACTGTCAAGTACAGAAACTCTTTCCCTGACTTTCTAGTACATTTTCCTTCCAAGTCATGCAAACAAGAAAGAATAGGAAAGTGAGTAGAACACCAGAGTATTTTGAAAGTTTGGGGGATTAATATACATATAAATTCATATGAGAATCCACATGGGCCAAGTCCTCTTTGACCTTTGTTATAAATGAATGTATAAAAGGTATTCCTTGTTAGAAGTCTAGTTCAGTGTCATCATTAGAAAGCCTCCTGAGCCAGCCACAGAGCTACCCCACTCAGATTTCCTTCCCAGGGAGTGTCTGCCACAGGGGCGCTGTCAGACAACAACCTCTGCTGCAGTCCACCTTGGCATTTAATATGACACACTTTCTGTAGGCAGTTCTAGCCAATGATGGCAAAGCTGAGAAGTTCCAGGATCTAGCTGGTTTTGCCCATCAAAGGACTCTCCCTCTCTCTCTCTCTCTCTCTCTCTCTCTCTCTAATCATATTTATTTTGAGACAGAATGATAGAGCACAAGTAGGAGAGGGACACAAAGAAGGAGAGACAGAATCCCAAGCTCGCTCTGTGTCATCAGTGCAGAGCCCGATGCAGGGCTCAAACTCACGAACCATAAGATCATCACATAAGCCAAGATCAAGAGTCAGACGGACACCTAACCTGCTGAGCCACCCAGGCACCTCCATCATAGGACTCCTTTAATGGATACTCTCTGCTCTAGAGATCCTCCTTAGGATCTCAACTTTTCTAGGGGAGCGCTGGTCTCAGAGACTCTCTCCGTCCAATTTTCCTCTCTGTCTCCTTCCTTTCACAGATGTCAGACCTGCATCATAGTCTGAAGTCTTTCCCTTCTCTTTAACCCTTTTATCATTATGTTCAATGCATATTACCTCCCATACATCTTCTGTGCTTGTAGCCCAGTCTTGGCACCTGAACTGTACAGGTACACCTGAACTGATACTTAAGATTACAAGAATTTTACGAGTCGATTTCCCTACCAGAATAGTAACTAAGACACTCTTTTAAATAACAAGGCTAGTATGGCTGTATGCAAACCAATTGCTGGTGACCAGGATTCTTTCTGCTCAACAGGTGGCCACCTGGGATACACAGTCAATGTTGTTCTACCATAGTATCACACAGGAGAGCAATGCTGGTGGCAACAAGGCTGAAAACTATAAATACTTCCAGTCTCCTTGCCAGGAAAGCTAGTATGTTCTGTAGTGCCATCCATACCTGTAAAGAACAACCTGTCCTTTTATTTCCATCTGCTGCGTGTGACAAAATCAAACCTGTTTCCTCACTCAGCACATTTCCAGCCTTTGCTTATATTAACACAGCTTGTCCCCCTTTCAATTTATTAGCTCATTAATGAATTATGAGCCACCAGAGGAAGTATCATACCTCATGCAACATTTGAGATCATTTCAAGATTAGGATTTCTCCTCCAAAAGATTTCTAATGCTGTTTAGAAAAATAATCATGCAAATAAGCATGTGGTTATGTTTTACCTGAACCATTTCCTAGATCTATTATAAACCTTTGTTTTTCCTTTGCTTTTCAACATGGCATATGTGCTTTTTTTTTATACTCTAGTAAAGCAACTTGACAGTTGGTAGCTGTCTGGCTGTTTATTCAACATATGTACCACTTAATGCACAGGTCTCAGTGATGTAGTCCCCAAAGTCAGTCCAACTGGGATAAAAGTCAACAAATAGAGCTTTGCAGGGAGAACATTTACTTGGGGAGAGTTAAATATTTGAAAGGTGTTTAGCAGTTAAGATTTAAGCCTAATGTCATAGGAATTTACAGGGTCAGCAATTCCCCCAGCACCTCACATTCTCTTGATTTCACATAGGAGCTCCATATGTTAGGAAATCACCTTTTTAATTAGATCTCTGTAGCCTCATTCTAAGTTACCACTGTCACAAGTCTTGGATAAAATCCTATTCTCAGGAAACCTTTCAGTAAACAGTTAGCTGTAGGTTCTTACAAAAAGATATGGAGACAGATTCCCCCAGATTGCAAGTGATTTTAAATTAGCTGCTCTGGAAAGTGGTGGGTGTGGTGTTATTTCAACATCCTTATATGTTACCTGAGCCTCTTCCCCAGGGAAAACAAAATGTGCTCAGTCATTTGCGTTTCTGCAAGTCAAATTGGTTAGGGACTTCTGTGGTCTATTCTGTCCTGTCCAGACTAGCAGACAGGATAAAACATAAAACCCAGTTTGGCCATTAGTACTGCTGAAGTGTGAATCCACCTGACAAGTAAGGCTTCCCGAAAATATAGAAATGGTCTTCAGGAAGGGAGAAGAAAGTTAATGGAAAAAGGTATATATGAGGAGGTATTTTGTACGAGATACCAAACTCCCAAAAACCCTACAGGGAAAGCAATATTAATATTTTCACTTTTTTAGGTAAAAAAATAATTGAGACTGAGTGGCAAAGTGACTTTCCCAAGGTGACAAAGATAAGCAACAGCACAGCCCAGATTCAAGTCCCATCATGGATGAAACCAATGTCTTGTTATTGTCCAGAATCATACACTCTCTGTAAACAGTCTAAGTTATAATGATGCCTTAAAACTTACAGAAATTGCAGGGCAACTCAATCTGACATGAGGCTCTTTTGGCTCTGGAGTTAGCCTATGCTCCAGAAGTAAATTAAGTGCTAAAGTCACCACTTCTCAAATTTAGTATATCAGACAAAAATGTTATGATCTATTTCAAGTTCCCATGCCCATCTCTCTCCTCACCCAGAATGCTGCCACCAGGGCCCAGGCAATCATTCACTCTGTAAGTGTCAAGCTCAATCTCTTTGTCAGCTGCCACGCAGTAAGGCAGATGAGCTGCATGCCTAGAGTTTTGAATCCTTTCCCTCTACTGTTATTTTTTATATTATTTATGTATTTATTTTTAATTAATTTATTTATTTTTAGAGAAAAAGAGAGCAAGTGTGAGTGGGGGAAGGGCAGAGGGAATGGGAGAGAGAATCTTAATCAGGCGCCACACGGTCAGTACAGAGCCCTATGCAGGGCCCAATCTCACAACCCTGAGATCATGACCTGAGCCAAAATCGAGAGTCAGCCACTTAACAAACTGAGCCACCTAAATGCCCCAACTTTCCTCTACTTTCAGATTTGAATGGGATAGCTCATCTCAGAACATGTAATCTGGATTGTTCTGCATCCAGATTTGTTGGCATGCAAAGGAACTGGATGACACTTGGAAGTGACATAGAGTTAATGGCCTATGGTGAAAATATTGACCAATGGGAAAGAGAAGACAGGAGGGAGCCAAGCAGATAAATGTCATCATCTTTCCCACACCACGTAACATGGATCATTCTCTACAGCACATCTGAGAATATACTGTGTGTCAAGAAAATATACCTGCCTATGAACATCATGGCTCATTGTAAATCTGCTGTCAGACATATAAATACAGAATTTCATTTATTTTTCACATCTTTTCCTTGTCTCATTGCCCTTATTTCTAACTCTCCTAAGTTTGCACATATGAAATAAAACACTGGCACTTAATCCTCATCTCAGCCTCCATATTCTGAGGAATTACTAAATGGAATTGTCAAAAATGTAGACTTCCTATTGCTGACTCTCTCTACCTTAAACATGAAAGTTTTTTGGGTAATAATTTAATTTCAGATGCTATCCTTGTTTCATATTATTTTTATATTTAAAAGAGATTCTGTGTAATAACCCAAGTTGCCCAAGTACTAAGTTTTTGTTTTCCTCTTCCACCCTAAGAAAACTACAATTGTGTTATGGTCAGTAATATGTTTACAGCCAGGTAATGAACTAACATTGGTCTAAAACAGTCATGACAACAATGTTCACAAATTTCCAAGCCTCCATTGAGGCAAGAGGTGCCACCTGTTCCAGCTCTGGATAAGATGATTCTGGAAAGCTTTGTTTTAATAATAAAGAAGGATAGAGAGGCCTGGCTTGATGTCTGATTCTTTCCCAACCTGCTTTCTAGAATGTGGAAATGATGGTTGGAGATGCAATACCATCTATCCACTAGCTTCAATTTATTCACCATAAAGTGACAGGTAAGAAGAAGAAGAGTCTATGTGTCCAAGACAATGGAGTAGACAGAAAATAGTGTTAATCTGGACTTTTTGCAATGTGGAAAAACAAACAAAAAAAAACTCTGTTTAAGCCATGATAGTTAGATTTTAGGAGACCTGTAACCAAATGCATTATCAACTGATACAGATTCTTAATTTTGTGTATCATGTTGATATGAACTTATCTAACAGGAACAATGACTTCAATCTTATCAAAGTAGAGAAAGAAAGAAAGAAAGAAAGAAAGAAAGAAAGAAAGAAAGAAAGAAAGAAAGAAAGAAAGAAAGAAAAAGAAAGAAAGAAAGAAAGAAAGAAGAAAGGAAGAAGAGAAAAGGAAAAGAAGGGAAAGAAAGCAAAAGAGAAGGAGAGAGAAGAGAAGAGGGGAAAAGAAAGAAAAAAAAGAAAAAAGAAAAGAACTAAAACACAGCAGAAGCAAAATGTGCAGTAAGTTGATATACTATATAACCCGTATATTCGAAACACAATAAG
This sequence comes from Panthera tigris, assembly GCF_018350195.1. NCBI lineage: Eukaryota > Metazoa > Chordata > Mammalia > Carnivora > Felidae > Panthera > Panthera tigris. The sequence goes on along the minus strand of NC_056660.1, from coordinate 153,245,234 downwards.
CATAGGATAAAGAGTATATTTCCTATTGAGCAAATAAAGTTTCACATCTTAAAAAAAGCTAAATATTTTTCCCAGCCATACAGTTAAATGGTTAAGTGTTACAAGGTTTTAAAATGTGTAATTTTGGCAGTGTACAGTTTTCTTTTCCAACTATATATTTTGAAAACTGATGACATTTTTAATAAAAGTTTATATGAATCATTATAATGGTATCATATTGTTTTTGGAAGCCCTGGTTTTATTTCTGTACACTTCCTCAGTCCTTAATTTCCAACTTATATTATAAATTTCCAATAATGAAAAACAAATTTACATTTGTTTCAATAGAGAGCCTTTTTTCCCGAAGAATACCTAGTAATGTCTTAGGAGATGCTCATAATCCAGGGAACAAAGTTTGAGAAAGCTGTGTCAATACAAGTACATGTATTTACTCAACACTCTTGTGACATACCAAAGTATATTACTTACTACAATAATTTATACACACACACACACACACAAACACCCCTAACTATGTATCTAAATATATTTTATATTCATCCAAAAATCTTAAGGTTTGATTCTAAGAAGGGGTCAAATGTCTTCTCTTTTAGTGTTCTACATACTCAAGTTTATCCTACATATACAACTTTCGTTTCTTATGTTCCTTATGAGAAGTTTCCAAGAAGAAAGCAAACATAGGAAGAATATTCTAACATGTTCAAGTTTACATAATGGCTTTCTAGTTGAACTGAGACTGCAATTTCTGCTTTCAGTTTATTCTTACAGTCATTGGACAATCCTTCGGTAGAAAATTCAAGCTAGTTTCTGGGGTCTGGGAGGTGAGGAGGGAGGAAAGAAAGTAGATAATATTTAATTTCAAAGTATAATTCCTTCTAATTTTTTTCAGTTCAGAGGAAACAAAAATATTGTAATGTGAAACTATTGCTTGGAAGAAATCCTCTGTATTTAAGATTAACTAAAAGTTAATGTAATTAGACTGATTAAAAATTAAAATCAGCATTTTAATTAACATAGATTTATTTTATTTATTTTCAGTTTTGCAAGTTTAGAACAACTGTCATATGGGCATAGTGGTGATGGAGTCCTTATTTTAATTATGAGTTTTGCTCCTGCAGAAAGAAAAAAGTAGACTTATCATGCTTTAATAGATAATAAAAGGAGAAGAGTTCAAACCCTAGATAGTACAATGACTTTCCCAAAAACAGATCTTTTCCTTTTAAGCACCAGATCAATAAATGACCTTTTGATCACAGAACAAACTAAAACCTCCTCTATATTTTGCTTGTTACTTTCATTTTTCTCCCCCAAGAAAAGATGAAGCCACTTAAGTAGCAGACCACAAAAGCACTGTGGCACTTTCATCCTAGTTAAGAGTTCAAAAAGTAAATAAAACTTTGTGAAACTTATACTTAAGAACAAAGCTAGCACCCATAGCTCAATATACCTTTGGGGTTAGGAGTTTATTCAGAGCATCAAGAATCAGTATTTCCATCTAGACATACAAGTGATCTAAATAGCATTCATAGGACTTTAAAAGCCTTTTTGAAATAAAAAGTAGAGCAAACTACAAAAGTATAAATTCTAAGTTTTCTACATCATTCCTACTTTGTAGAGCATTTGGTCAGGACGGGGGTTGTCAGCACATCACATATCAATCGGATATGAAAGAATACGCTTGTCCACATGGCCAAGGCACAGGAATAGACTAATGAGAACCAAGCTGCATGCGTTTCCTCTTCAGTTCACTTTCCATCAATTTTCACAGGAATCCATTGGGTGAGGGTGCTTTGTAGGGGTATTTGCTCACACTGCCAGATCCTTATCTTCCCTTTAGTATATGGAAATATGGACTAGTATAAAGTGCTAAGTGCTGGAAAGTACAGAGGAACGAGACAAGAATACATAGGAAGAACTGATGAACATGTTGGTGGCCCAAGTGGATATTTGGTGAAAACTGAACATTAGAGGAGAAAAGAATAATTCTCTGCAAGGTTGACATTTCTATTTCTTTAACAGGTTGATTTGGAGCATTTAGTGCATAGTAGGATTAAGGAGTTTCAATTGTGACTTTTGCAATATCAAAAAATAATACTTTTGAACCTATTTTAAATATGAGTGAAAAGTACAAAATCTCCCAAAATAAAGAATCATCCACTCAACTGTTTATTTGGTTCATGTCTGTATTTTGAATAAGAGAGGCTACTGAGAATAAGTCAAGAGTTCCATATTTTGATCACCTGTTATTGATTTCCTCTTGGCCCTGAGAAGATTCAATGCCTGTTTTGTTCTCACCATCACAGTTAAACTCACCCACACAATTGAGTACTGAAATCTAGTTGGAAAGAAAAAAAAAATGCTTAGATATTTATATGGAAAATGTGCCCTGAGGAAAAAGCCACTATAATGTCAGAACTAAAAAATGGCAATTTTGTATTTGAGAATTTCTTACTGAAAATGTTAATTGCAAAATGTGCCAACTAAGATTTGCTCTGTCATTTACCAGCACAAGAGCTCATTTGCTCCTTTGTCTAGTTTAACGCCCCTACTGCAGTCTGAATGAGTGATGTTCTTGAATTACTGCTCTTTCCAAATTCTTTTTCCTCTGCTTTCCTTACTTTACTAGTTCTCAGGTTTCTGTCTCTATTGTTCCCGTTGTCTGGTACTCCTTCTGGAATTGTAGCTTTATAAAATGCGGTAGTGATGGGTTGCATGATTTTTTCCCCTCCACTTGTATACTGCCAAGGGACTCTTTGAAGACCTTACTTTTACCATCAAGAACTAGGGAGGCAGACCTGGTGGCCTTAAGGGATTTAATTAGAGTTCACCAAGTCAGAATCTCCAAGCTCTCAAAGAACTAATTTAAATACAAGTTCACTCACTTTTTCAACTATTTCTTAGGCCCTTATTAAAATTTCAGGTTATTAAAGGGAACATCCTGTGTTTCGCAATACCCAGAAAATAAACCTGGGTTATGCAGAATCTCAAACCTCCTCCAGGTGCAAATGCAAAATTCTGCCTATTGCTAGGGAAATAATAATGAATTAGCATATAAATTATTGAAACAACCATTGTGGAGTTTTGTTGATCATGATCAATTACATCTATATGGACAGGATCTGTTTTACAGGCAAAAGTCAAATACTGATAGATTAGTGAGAGAAAATATGTAATTAAATGCATTTGTAGTCAGTTGTCTCATTATTGCCTTCTATAAAAATGATAATTATTATGACTCCTCTTTAGGTAATGTTATATTCCTTTTGTTAAGCTGCTAGCCAGACCCTTGTTAAAGGATGATGACAAATTATATCAATTTTCAAAAACTTTCTGGTCAAACCTCTGTCACACATGGACATGATAGAAGAGCCACATGTAACATGATTTCTAATTGATGACACTGAGATTTTATAAGGAAAAAAAGTGCTAGTCTTTTCTTGCCCCTTCCTTTCTGCATTAAGAACTGTGTCTGGGACACCTGGGTGGCTCAGTTGGTTAAGCCTCTGACTTGGGCTCAGGTCATGATCTTGCGGCCCACGGGTTCGAGCCCCACATCGGGCTCAGTGCTGACAGTTCAGAGCCTGGAGCCTGCTTTGGATTCTGTGTCTCCCTCTCTCTTTGCCCCTTCCCGCACTTGTGCTCCATCTATCTGGCTCTCAAAAATAAACATTAAAAAAAAAAACTGTGTCTTAATTAGATCTTCTAACCAGAAATTGACTTAAAACATGAATTGACCACACAAGGGTGTCAAAATTAAACAACTAACCACATTAAAATCTACAGAGCTTTAACATGAAGAAAGACAGCTACAATGCAAAGGGCCACTAAGCCAGCTGTCACATAAATGGGAGAAATGGGCAAAAAGAAAGCAAACAGGTTGCTTTGACATCATTTAATTGTCAAAGTCCTCATGCAAAGATCAAACAAAAGAGAAAAAATTCCTAGGAGGCAGAGAGATGGAAAGAAAATAAAAGCTTTGTCACTTCACTTTGATTTGGGGTGTAATTTACAAAACACATCAACATTGTTTTGTTGCATTTTAAAAAATTTTTCCACTAGAAAGAATCCTTCTTAGTGAAATAATTGTGAGAATTCTATCACAGCCATTGTTTTCAAGTATTTCTCAGCTCACATCCCTGTAGTATTTTCATATAATTAGTGTAGTAGTTTTCTCAAAGTTAACCTTCACTATGGCTTTAATAAGTGGATTGAAGATCTGGGTCTTTTCACAGAGCTAACTGGTGAGATATAGAAAGAATTTAGGTCACCTGCACACTTTGGATTTTTAATTATTTATATGCTTTTAGTAGGCATAAAATCTTAGGTACTTTTACATCTATTCATTCATACAAATATGAAGTATTTTTTGCCATGTACACTCTAAGTCAAGTTATATTTTAATCCTGATTATTTTCTGGTATCACTGTACAGAAAAAATAGTAAAGTTATCATCTTATGAAAGCACACTAATTCTCAGTTACAACATTATGAGACTAGTTTATTGGTTTAAATTCACATGAACTTCCCAAGATGAGATATTTTTCATAATTTAAAATTTTTAAGTTATGGTTTATAATGATCACCCTGGAGCAGAAAAGGAAAATCTGTTACTTCAGTAGATGTGTTAAAAATTCTTTCCATTTGCTTTCCACCAAAAGATCATGCTTAAGTACTTTCATTTAATATAAAATATTTTTCAGGTTTGCCTTGTTATTTAACGAAATTCAAAATCAGTTTGCAAAGGCAATCGCCCCATTCTCCCAACCCTCTAAAAAAACTTGTCATTTCATGACAAACATAGATTTCCTGAGAGATGGAAAACATTCACTGTGAAAATTGCTATATTTATCCTTGAGACATATTTGGTAAAATTCACTAATTTGCCCAGTGCATAATTTCAGTATGTTCATGGAAAAACAAACTGTCTTACCAATGACTTTAAAACAGAATCCCTCTGCTCTCAGAATTCAATGGAAGCAAGTGCTATGTAAATACTAATGATTGAGTGTGATCTTCCCAGGCAGTGGGAAGGAAAATGCTCATTTTGATCACATACACTTATGCGTGCACGCACATACTTGTGTGCATGATTTTTTTGGGAAAGGCCTTTATAAGATTTTCATAAAAAATAATCAAAACAATTTATAGGTAAGTAATTAAGACAGAGAGCAAGAAGAAGACAAGATGGGGACTGTTCTTAATCACATAGGTCAAATTCTTTTTGTCTCCCAAATGGTCTCTGAAGATTTTACTTGTACTTAATTTGTATTAATATGATGTTGTAAAATTTACTTCAGTAATGTGCTAAAAGTCAACAGAAGTCTGTCTTTGGTTCGTTCTCATATCATTTTTAGTTGTATACAAGCTAGCTGATGAAGAGGAAACGAATTTCCTAAATTTGAAGGTGAATATAGAGTTTCAGCTGGGAATTTATAATTTAATTATAAATTAAAAGTAATTAGACATTCTATTTGATTTAAAATAAACATACAATCAGATTTTTCTGTTTGATTTTGACTGTTCGTATATGAATGGGTACTGTCTATGTCTCTAAATTTCACAAAGAATTACCAACAAAATCAAACACATAAAATATTCATAATAACCATTTCTTCTACTTACAATTCTAATATCTAAAAAGGCAGGAAAAGGTAGCCAAACTGAGGGATATCATGGCCATAATAGACTAAATAAGCTATTCAATGGCTAAAATATGTACTTTAACTACTTGCACACCAAAATGTTACTAAGCACACTAAGAGTAACTGGCAGAGTCTGAATGTTTATATACCCCCCAAATTCATATGTTGAAATCCTAATCCCCGGTGTGATGATATTGGGAGGTGGACCTTTGGGAGCAGTTAGGTCATGAGGGAAACCCTCATGGAATTAGTCCTTTGATTAAAGAGATGCCAGAGAGTTCCCTCACCCTTTCTGCCAGAATATAGCGATCTGTAAGCCAGAAAGTGGCTGTAATCAGACAGTGGATCTTAAGGTAACTGGATCTCGGACTTCCCAGTCTATAGAACTGTGAGAAATAAATGTTTTTGTTTATAAGCCAACGAGTCTATAGCATATTGTTATAGCAGCCAAGCAAACTAAGACAAAAGCCATAACTTAATTTATGTATATTTTGGGGAAATACTTGTCTTTATAAAGAAAATCCCATCCTATATGTGTGCCTCTTTTGACTAGAGTATTTGAATTTACACTATTCATACTAACCTTGATCAACTGAAAATATAATTCTAAAAAATTAGTATGCAAAGTAGAAGACATGAACTTAAAAAAATTTTAAACTCATAATAACGAGTATGAGTGTCACTGGGCAGAGAATCTCTCCCTAGTTTTTTAAGACTCTATTATAATACTCTTTTAAACTGAAAGAGATTCAGGGAAACCCCAGGAAAAGTCCAGAGTCCAAGATTAAAATTACAGAAAGTTTTCAAATAGAGATTGACTAACTGGAAGGTGAAAAATTAAACTAGTACATTCACAGTCCAAGCCACTGCTAGTTACGGTTGACGAAACATTTTGAGCTTTATCATTAAGGAATCATACTCAAAATAGACCTCAGATGTACCTGTTTTCCATGCCTATTCTGTTCCTCTCTTCATTTTAATTCTGGGTTATAACATCACCTACTTACACAAATGCACTTGATTTTAGGGGGAAAAAACCCTGGAATTCACAAAAAAAGCCAGAAATAAACACTCAGCTAGCCCTCAGGCCTCTTTGCATCCTCTTGCATCCATATGATTTTATACACTCATTTTTTTAAAGTCTTGCTTTAGTGCTTAATGATAGATTCAAATTGATTACACCAAGACCATCACTGTTTTCACCTGATAATATGACAGACAAACTTGAACTAAAGGTAAAAGAATGCCAACTCAGCAATTTCCTTACTGTTTACTTATGCTAGCACTATTAGTATTGCCTTCAATATGAACTTTCTCTATAGGATTCTTTTTAATTCTCCAGTAATCTTTGAAGAGTTGAATTAGGTAAAACCAGAAAAAAATAATACATCAGTCGTCATAACTGGATATCCACGAACTGCAATATGTAGTAAACCTTGGAGCAAATAAACGATGGCTTGTACCGTAAGATAACGTGGAGCATCCTCCCTGCCCTCGCAATACCTCCCATGCAATATGTAATTTGCGACCTTCTTATGTTTTGTCCAAGAATGGGCACCAGAGTTGATCTTGACATCAAATAGGAATAAAGTTTAAGGTTTTTATGCAAACTAGATAGTATTAAAGGTAAATCTTCTAGCATTCCAACATATTGCACTGGTACTCTGTGGTTTATGCATGCCCCCCCCCCCAGGAAAAAAAACGTAGGATGGAGCCAGTGACTGTGTAATACTACCAGACCAATATTCGTAAAATTCTACTAACGATGTGTCAGTTCTCTCTAGCATTTGGTTTGGATTATCAGTTCTCTCAAGTATTTGGATTTCCTGTATAACTCTATTTTATTCTAACATTCAGAGTTTTAATATCTCTTCCCTAAGTCCTCACTACTCCTGTATCTCTGGCCCTTTACTGTACCACACAATGGAGTTTTTTTTCTTTTTTTATGTTTCTTTTTCAGAGGGACAGAGACAGAGTGCAAGCAGAGACGGGGCAGAGAGAGAGGGAGATACAGAATCTGAAGCAGGCTCCAGGCTCTGAGCTGTCAGCACAGAGCCTGACCCAGGGCCCGTACCCATGAACTACGAGATCACAACCTGAGCCAAAGTCCAACACTTAACCTACTGAGCCACCCAGGCATCCCCAAAGGAGTTTTTTCTAAAACTGTCTTCTTGTCTTACATACCTGACCAAGTTCCCCTTTTTGAAACTTTCTCCAACTATGTAAGTCCAATATAAGTAGACCCATGCTCTGTTATACAAGGACTACAGTGATCTCTGCCACTATTAACCCCATGCTTGTCTCCCTAGTACTTTCATTCTTTTTACTCCCTCTACTGTAGAAATAATATTTTTTTAGCTCCTCATTCTCCTCCTTTTTCCTGAATCACACTATCGTTATGGCTTCAGGTGGCTAACATCTATTTATTCTCACCCCTCACCTTAAGATCACCTCCTCAGAGAGTCTTACATCAAACTGAGTCTTATAACAAAGTTCAGCAGCACTCTGACTCCTTTGATACATTCATTGTACTTCTGTTTGCATGTTTAATGCCTTCTCTTTTTTACTGAGCAATCTAATTCATAAAAACAGGTCAGTGTGACAGGAGTTCAAAGGACCTTAAGAAAAGATTTATCATAGAAAGTGAGAAAAGACTTCAATTTGAAAGTTCATTTTAGAGGATGAATTTTTATCTGTGTAGGCAGCGATAATGGGAAAAGATCTACAAAGAATACGACTCATTCACTGGATGAGCTGGATGTCATTGAAAGAACCAAGTTTATTTTTTCTTACTATTGGTTTTGCAAACTTACTATATGGATCTATTTATCACTGTCCCTGGGATAAAATCTCAGTCAGGGCCCTATATTTTTCAGTCACTCATAGATAATTAAAATGTCCAGTTCATTCTAATAATCCCATAACTTCTGGCTAGTCCAATATCCTTTGATAACTTTAAACTATTTTCCAATTTAAACTATTTCCATGGCCTTGGAAACCCAGATTAGAGAAGTTAGGAATAAAGAACTTAGTTTTATATAGATGACGGCATTATAATGTGGCACTGGTACCCCCTGGATGGTGCTGAGTCATTGTTATTTTCTCTCTCAAGGAGGAATTTTGTAGATTCCATAGAAATGCTTCTGCCTGAACTCTCCAACCACAACTCCCTAAGTGCTTACATTGACTGGCCTCTACAACTCCTTCATTTTTGCCTGTATTAGATAGTTGTACACTTCTATGCTGTCCCATGGAGTGGAATTTCTTATTAGACAACATAAGACTGGATACCTTTTTTGCATTTCATATCTGGTCCCCAAGAAATACTCAACCTTGCTCCCTTCAGACTTTTAAACTGAAGTTCGTGTGAACATAATAACTTGTCTCTGTTAACTCAGGAGGAAGAGAAAGCTTTAACAAATCCTCTTTCTTTTTAGGTATGATAATTTAGTCCCAAGATCCTTAAAATTCCAAAGAAAGTGTGTTAAACCCTCTGAGTTGTCCTTGTGAAGATATTTTCACTTGACCTGAGGTGGAGGAGTAGGGATAACTGTCCTTCTACCATCCACAAAGGGGATTAGGAAACCAAAGCACAGAAATCCTAAAATTTATTTTCAAAGAAACCTCTCCTCGTCTCAATTTTCTTCTGGTATAGCTTCGATGTGGCTGTTGGGAGAGACCTAGAACTAGCATTACTGTTTCTTAGCATGAGCTTCAGAGATAAAGAAAGACCTCACTTTAGAATGAAGGACTATCTGATTCTCCTTGTAGGTATAGCCTTTGTGGCCTCAAATAAAAATAAAAGAGAGGCACTTATTTAACATCATATTTTGGGGGGGGAAACAAGGTTTATCTGGGAACATCTGGTCACCCTCTATTTGGAGATAACCCAATAACTACCTTGACAGATTCTTAAGATCCATTCATACAAACAAACAAACAAACAAACAAACAAACAAAAAAGTGAGGGATAAAGCTGAAAAGGGAGTCTTGGAGATCATTCTTAAGAGCTGAAATTTGGACTTCTAAGCCACAGAATTTTACTGAGAGTATTTTTAAAAACACATTATATTCCCCATCACACTTTTGTAATCACTTCCAACATTGAGAATGATAAAATCTGCTGTAGGGACATTTCTATTAGTGACTCTATTATAATGTGATAGAATTGGATGGTCCCACTGGATTTACATAACTCTGCATTTGGTTCAAAAATTATAGAATTTCAGAGTAAAGAAATCATAATGTACAATCTTTGTTATTAATACAATGAAATTAATTTTACATGAAATTCCTATGCCACATAAAAATAAGAATACTGCCAATAAGGACAGCATAGTATCATCTACTATGATTTTTCAACTGAAGTCAGGTAATCTAGCTAAAGAAAAGTGCAAAGTAAAAAAGAAATCCAAAAAATAATTTAGATAGGTCTATACGGACTATGAAGGAATATGAAGGAAATATCCTTATCACTCGATCTAAGTCTTTATAAAGCATAAGGAGTTGGGAAGTCATATGACTTGATACTACAAGAACCAGTTAGTAAATCTGAATAGTACTGGCAGAGATATGATAATCAAATCCAGATCTATTAATGACACTGCCATGAGAAGCATATAAATATAAAAATAAAAGGACAAGAATAGAGCCCTGAGGGACCACACATTTTCCAGTAACTGTTTCTGATGAGCTGCTACCCAATATAGTACGCTGTGTCTGCTGACAAAGATAATTACATTTCAAACCAATTTAATGCTGTCTCAGAATTCCAACTCACATTTCTGAAAGTTCTAACAATATATCACTGTCTACTGTGTCAAAGGTGAGTGATAGATCTAACTTTGAGTGTAGGCATCCATTTTTTCTCAGAAACTCCTACATATCACTGAAGATAAACAGGTGGTTCCTGGTAATTTAATAGGCACCCCAAAATCCACATTGGAATTTTATCAAATATTAATCATAAATAATTGTGTCTTCAGGCAAAATATCAAACATGTTTCTATTCTGTTTTATTTTTTTCTAAAAGAGACAAGAATGAGAAAATCTATATCAGAATCTAGTAGGCACATAGTTGATAATCCTCAAATGTTTATTGGATGAATATATGAACTTATGCATACATATTCATTTACTAGTCAATAAACCAGAGAAGCAAAATGCATGTGAAATATAGTATGCTAATAGGTTATGGTATTCTCATTTCTACCAAAAATTATATTCTGTGTGTAATTCATTAATTATATATATGAGCAGGGCCTTGTGAGCAGCACCAAATAAGTACTTAAAATAAAACAAAAAGCAATAAAATAAAACCAAGTATAACGAAGATTCCTAAAACAGAAAATTTCTGTTTCTCCAAGACTTGTTTTGAATTAACACTTCTAAGGGGGCGCCCACTGGCTCAATCCATAAAGCATGTGACTCTTTACCTTGAGGTTGTGAATTCGGGCTCCATGTTGGGTATAGAGATTATTTAAAAATAAAATCTTTAAAAGAATGCTTTTAAGAATTAAAAAGAAGAAGAAGATTTTATACCTACAGTGGGGGTAAACTGAAGGCCATAAGTTCAGGTGTGTGAATAAAAACTGCTTTTGTTATTTGCTGTCCCAAGGACTTATATTCTCCCAACCCACTGACATGTGGGAAAGTCAGCTTGTTTCATTCCATTTGCTTCCCTCCAAGATGGTCGGAATGCCCACACTCATCAGTCAACACCAAACAGCACAACAACATTCTCAGTCTCAGTCCTCATAGCCCCTTCCGTTTTGCCATTTCTACTATTTTAAGTGCCTTTCTCAGAACCTGGTATCCAATCTGCAGGGAGCTGCCACAAAAATCTGCTCATTTTACACAGTTTATATACCAATTCTTTCTCTCCAAACATCCCTGGGCGTATCTCTAGTTTGAAAGGCATCTCCCTCTTTTTCTCTCTGCAAACCCTCCAGGACACCTAATTTATTCTCAATGAAACTGGGTTTTAGGCAAGATATGCCAGGAAGAAAAATACATTCGTTAAGAACAAGTTGAGCTGCTATCACAAAGTAGTCAATAATACAGAGCCTGAAAAAATTCAGTTTATTACTCTTTCATACAATATCCACAGATAAAAGATCCTAATAGAAGAGTTTCTACTATCTTCAACCCAGGAAGCCCGGCTGTGGGTTTGGGATCAACGTGTAATCAAGTATGTTGTTCAAGTACTCCTCATCAGTGGAAAGACAAAAGGGACTTAGGAGAACATGTGTACATTTCTTTGTAAGGGCCTACTTTGCAATAAGGACTGATTTCACAGGTGTGTGACCAGTGAAGTCACACAGGCCTTGCACTCAGAAGAGAGCCCCATGCTAGGCTCTAATGCTCTGCAGTCACCATATTATTATTTTTTTAATTATTAATAATTTTATCTTTCAATTTCTTTCGTAAGAAAAGTTCACTGTGACAATGGAGCATATGCGAAGGGCATGGAGCCTTGGCTCGCTATTGATTCTACTTTCCCGTGATGTCCCCACCTCCTTGATTAAGACTTGAACACTCTCTGCCACACCCCACTTAGCAACTGCTGTCCCTCACCCCTAGCAGGTGTTGACTATTACAAAGAAAGTCTGTATCAACATTCATGTACATGTTTGTGTGAATGTAAGTGTTCTTTCTCTAGAGAAAATATCTCAAAGTGGTATTTCTGGCTCATATAGTAGATATGTGTTTAACTTTCATCAAAACAGCCATTGGTTTTTCAAAGTGGCTGTGCCTTCCTGCATTGCCACCAGCAACATATGGGAGGTACAGTTGCTCTGCATTATCACCATACTTGATATTGCCATTATTTTTTATTTTAACCACTTTAATAGGTACCTAGTAGTATTTAGTTGGGGTTGTAATTTGAAATTTCCTAATGGATAATAATGTTGAATGTATTTATGCACTTATTTTCCACATTTACATCCTCCCTGGTGAAATATTTGTTCAAAATGAAGTCCAATTTTTCAGTTGTTTTCTTTTATGGGTTATGTTTTTAGAATAATTTCTAAAATCTCTTGGCCTAACCTCAAGCGATAAAGACTGCCTCCTATACTTTTTATTAAGAGTTTATAGATTTATGTTTTATATTTAGATATAGGATTCATTTTGCAGTCAAATGCTCTACCCTGAGCTATACCCCTTTCTTATTTTGTATTAATTTTTATATAATGAATGAGGCTTAGGTCTGGGTTTATGTGTTTGCAAATGGGTGACCAGTTGTTCCAACACTGTTCATTAACAAGACCAATCTTCTCTGTTTATTGCTTTGCCCTTTGTCAATAATCAAATGGCCATATTCATGTAGGTCTATTTCTTTACTCTCTATGTGGTTCCATTGATCCTTGTGTCTATTTTTTCACCAATACTACACTGTCTTCATTAGTGTGCATAATGTCTATTGATCAGTTATTTTTTTCTTCAAATAAGTTTGCTTAGTAGCATGTTTTCTGTGGGCCACTGGTGTTAATCAGCGCCATTTGAGAAAAGAGGTTTGATTCTGTTGGTGTTAATCAGCGCCATTTGAGAAAAGAGGTTTGATTCTGTTGGGATGGAAAAATGGCGAGAGAAGACAATGCTTATCAGCAAGTACAGGGTGTACCTATGGACCTGACCTCCAAGATTAGGATACAGAGTGTATCTAGAAGTGGGATAGTAAAGACTTTATATCTTTGTCAAAAGTCAACTAATTCTACTTGTATAGGTTTATTTCTAGATTCTATATTATGTTCCATTGATCTACACATCTATAATTTTATCAGTATTACATTGATTAGATTGTAGTTTCTTGATAAGTCTTAAAAAAGTAGTATAAGTTCTAAACTTAATTTTTGTTTTTGTTTATGCTTTTCTAGTTACTGTGTATCCCCAAGTACATTTTAAAATCAATTTGACAATGTTTACAAAATCTTAATGGGATTTTTTGGAATTGCTTTAATCTATGTATTATTTTGGAGAGAGGTGACATCTTAACAATATTGAGTTTTCCAACCTATAAACACATATTTCTTTCATTTGTGTTTTATGGCTCTCAATATCAAGCCTTACATAAATTTTATGGTTTACATAAGCATAATATTTTGGGGACAATTACAAGTAATGTATTTTAATTTAAATTTCCAATTGTTTATTATTAGTACATAGATTAATACAATTAGTATATAAATTGGTACAATTGATGTTTGTATATTGATCTAGTATCCTACAACTTTGTTAAACTCAGTTAGTATTTTTAATAATTTTTCTGTAGGTTCTTTTAAGTTTTCTATGTAGGCAATATATTGTCTGTAAACAGAAACAGTTTTAGTATTGTTTCTTTTTTTCAACTTGTATGTTTTTGATATATTATTTTTTGTCCTAGTGTACTGCCTAGAACTTTCCCTAGTATTTTGAATAGGAGTGGTGGGAACATTTCTGCTTTAATCCAAATTTTAGGTGGAAAGAATTTAGTCTTTAATGATTAAGTATAATTTTACCTGAAAGATTTTGTGAGAATGTCCTTTATCAGGATGAGGATGCCCCTTGTACTCCTGGTTTGCTAAGAGTTTTCAATCATGAATCAATATTGAATTTAGTCAAATGTTTTTCCTACATTTATAAGATCAGGGATATGGTTCATATGCTAACATTACTTATATATATATAGTACTCCTATTTATATACATATAGTGCTCCTATGAACATTCATGTAGGAGTATTTGTTTATATATCTGTCTTCAATTCATTACAGTTTTCTTTTGAATAGTTAGTATGATATGGCTTTTTCATGCTTTTATATTTAACTATCTGTATTTTTGTAGACAGCATATTGTTGAGTTTTGCCTTGTTTAACCCATAAAAAAAACACTTGCTTTAATTTTAATTGAGGTGCTTAAGCCATTTGTACTTAATGTATTATTGATATTCTTTAGATACATCAAATAGATTTATATTCCATGATATCATCTTTTTCTTGCACCCTTTTTCCCTTCTGCCTTGCCTTCTTTTGGGTAACTATATATTTCTTAAGATTCCATCTTGTTGGCTTATTAGTCACTTTTTTTAGGGGTTCATTTAGGGTTGATGAAATATATCTCTATCAAATGTTCCTTCAAGTAGTATTACAGCACTTCAAATAATTGAACAGTATAGTTCAATTATCTCCTTCTTGGTCTTTGTGTTACTGTCATATATTTGTTTCTATGTTATAAGCTCTATAATATATTATTATTTTTGCTTTAAGCTGTCAATTATCTTCTCACATGATTAATTTAAATAAAAATAAATTATTTTACATTTAACCTACCTTATTATATTACCATAAATAGTTATATTTAATTATTATATAATTCTAATGCCTTCTAATGCTACTCATCTCAGTATAGACCCATAGTTCCAAACGGACCTTTCTTCTTTCTGCCATATGGATCTTTTTTAAAATTATTTCATTCAAAATTGAAGGCAAAATAAAGATTATTTAAGACATACACAACCTCAAAGAATTCACCATCATATACTGCTATCCATTAAAAATATAACACTGAGGGGCACCTGGGTGGCTCAGTCAGTTGAGCATCTGACTTGGGCTCAGGTCATGATCTCACAGTTTGTGAGTTTGAGCCCCACATCGGGCTCTGGGCAGACAGCTTAGAGCCTGGAGCCTGCTTCGGATTCTGTGTCTCCCTTTCTCTCTGCTCCTCCCCCACTCATGCTCTGTCTCTCTCTCCTTCAAAAATAAATAAAAACATTTTAAAAATATATATAACACTGAAAGTCGGTAAGAGACTATTGAAGAAGCATGAATATAATACATGTGAGAGGCACCCCCTCTACTTATATTTTACTTACTGAAGATTTTTTGCTTTTCCATGTCTAATATCTTGCCAAATGCTGTGATTCATGGTTTGCTTTTGTTCAAAATAGTTTGCACTTTTTGTTAATAAAATGAACTTGAGAAAATATTAAAATATCTATATAAGTATATACATATATATGTGCGTATATATATATATATATATATATATATATATATGCACATATATATGGTGCAAGGTACATGTATAAATTTTAATTGTGTAATACTTACAAAGGAAAAAAGATTGAGATATATTTTAATAATATATTTTATTTAACCCAATATAACCAAAATATTTCAAAATATTACCATTAAAAAATAACAAAATATTTCACATTGTTTTGCAGTAAATCTTCAAAATCTAATGTGAATTGCATAATTATAGCTATCTTAATTTGGCCTACTCACATTTCCAGCACTCAGAAGCCACACATGTCTACTGGCTATTGTTTTGGACATCATAGATCTAAACTACCATGACTGGCTTAAAATAACTATGGTCACTTCCCTAAGGGAGGAAATAGGAACCTAGGCAAGATAGAAAATTCTTGATATATATTTTGTAGGCAACTATTAATGTGTATGACACCATACTCATATGTCCTCTTCCTATGACTTCTAAGTTATCATAATAATTATACCATTTTGAATGTATCTTAGATTTACGTTGCCTAAGATTTTTGGTAAGTTAGGGCTATATCTAAGGGGCCAATGAACAAGCTGACCAAGCGTTACATGGTGCAAGTTGCTACCTCTTTCCTTAGTTCTATAATATGAAAAGGCTGAACAAATTAGCCATATACTGCATGTACTGAGTAACTGGCCCAAACCTCTCAGCAAAAAGTGCTGACCTAGATCTTCTGCTTATGACCTAATTCTTTATGGCATCCAATTCTCTAAGAAATCTTTCTCCAAGGTCTTGCAAGAAAATAAGTATAAATTACTCAAAACACAAATTCCTCAAGTTCTATGGTTACCCCGTTGCACTACTTGTGTTCAGGTGGTAGAATGGAGAGGAACAATTTATCTGGTTGATGAATCTTCTGTTAACCCAAACAGTATTCTACTCTGTAACCTACTTTTGTGGAAGGAATGAAGGTGTAACATTTAAAGCAATGTTCCCAGTGGTTTAGCAGATTTTCCAATAAAAGATTTTCCTTTAAAAAAAAATCCCTTCAGGGGCGCCTGGGTGGCGCAGTCGGTTAAGCGTCCGACTTCAGCCAGGTCACGATCTCGCGGTCCGTGAGTTCGAGCCCCGCGTCAGGCTCTGGGCTGATGGCTCGGAGCCTGGAGGCTGTTTCTGATTCTGTGTCTCCCTCTCTCTCTGCCCCTCCCCCATTCATGCTCTGTCTCTCTCTGTCCCAAAAATAAATTAAAAACGTTGAAAAAAAAATTAAAAAAAAAATTCCTTCACAGAATTATCAAGGCTGTGTATTAAAATATGCAAATATTTAAAACAAGGTTGTTCAATATGATAACCCATGTATATAAAATCTCCTTACATTAAGCAGATATTTAGGTAATAAAATTTGAGGTCTGGTATGGAAATAGATGAGATGGCACATAGAGAGTTGTTCTCTAAGATTCTTCATCTCCTAACTTTATTTTTAGAAAAAATAACAGTCCTTTATCCCTTTCAAAATACATACAAAAGATCTACTATATACATTTCTGTGTGCAATGACTTCCTCTTATATTGCCGTATTTGGAAGACTCTACAGCATAGTGGTTATGTTTTAGACTCTAAAATCATCCTGAAATGTATCTAAATCCTGGTTCCAACAAATACTAGTTCTATTAAATGGGAATATTTCTTTCTTTACATCAGTTTTCTCATATGTATAATGGATGACATATAGTACAAAGAATGTTGATATTCTATAGAAATAATAGAATTAAATGATATCATACCCATGAAGTATACATCATAGTGTTTGACCCAGAAAAAGATCAACAAATATAATCTCTGCATCTGTTTGCTTGACTGCTTGATATCTTGGCAATGGGTCTTTTTTTTATTGCTTATTTTGTGTGTCTTATATTTCTATTTAAATGTTAGACATTACACATAGAAGAGCAGTAGAGACTGAATTCAATAGAATTTATGGGCAAAAAAAAAAAGTGTGCTTCTTTTCTTATTTTCTTTTGGCTAGACCATTCGTAAGAATAATTGAGTTAATCTAGTCAGTAGTTAAATTGGGTTTGGGATTTGTTATTTTATAGTTTTCTTTGTTACTGGTATACCAGCAACTTCAAATCCTTCCATCAGTGAACTGCTGCTTCCCTGTACTTGGAGGTAGCTTCAAGTGCCAGAAGTTTTTCTCAGTATTCTTGTTCCACCTTAAACTGTCAGAAGACTATGCATTCCTGCATCATAGAGGGAGAGTTCTGTCACTTTCTTTCTCCTCCCTCAGCTCCACACCACTACTGTTTGATAGTGGGGTAAGGAGCAAGCACTTTCTCAGTTCTCCTGCTGAAGCCTCAGTTTTAGGCAAATCCTGGGTGTTGGGGCTGCTTTTGCTTTTATTTCTCTTTGGACAGTCTTGTCACCCTTTAAAATTCAGTTCATTTGGTTACATTGTAACTTCAGCTTTCTAACACACTCCCCAAGTCATGACTTTAAGTATCATCTGGGTTTTGTTGTTGTTGCTCTTGTTCTTAGAATGTGAGTGACATTCTCTTATGAATTACTACATCCTAACAGAAACATCTAAACTGAAACATTTTAAGAAGTCATTCTTGATCTTTGACAAGAATGATTAAGTTATTTGTAAAAGTAATTTGTAACTGATTTGTAAACAGTCACATGGCACTTTATACATGCAGAGGGCTTAGTAAATATTTGAAATCAAGCTCACTTGTGGAGGGTATTTAAATTCAGAAGTTGAGCTTCTGTATTCTCAATTAAACACTTAATTCTATAATTCAATAAAATAAACTATCCATAGCAGCCTTACATATTAAAAGTTTATTAAATATACAAATATATATAAGATCTGATATCAAATATGTTTTCAGTGACAGCGTTATATCTTCCTTATCAGTATTTTCACTCAATTACAGCACTCAAAAGAAATTTCAAAGTCTTTATTTGGAAAAAGTTAATGTTTCGGGAAAGTCAATTAAAAATTGTAATAAATTACATAACAGTTAACTTCCAGCATCTTATACTTTTATTAAATATAGTTAAAAGTCATAATCTAGCCTACATGATTAAAAATAATTAATTGAAACATTTTAGAATCTTTTGCCAACTGGTTATTCATATTCAGAGACCAAGTGAAACTGAGATTGCTTTTACAGTATTCATCACTGGGGTATGTTGGAGTAATTTTTTAAAATGGAAAAATATAAAATAATATTCACATGAGAAATATTTTTATTAACATAAAAATAATGAATTGTTATGTATTAATCATAATAATTGTATTAAAATATTCTTCATAAGCCTCTCTTAGATTACATTTCAATGTGATGCCTAAAAGATATTTTTAGAAAATGTGTATTTGAGGGAAATGCTCAACAAGGAATGCTAAGCATCAAAATCTCAAATTTGTAGCCTTACATGTCGGCTGCTCTGAAAGCATAGAGAAGAATGGTGGTAAGACCACCTCAAAAATCTTTATCAAGGGTTTCTCAACCTCGTCACTATTGACTGGATAATTGATGTGGGAGCTGTCCTGTGCGTTGTAGGTTATTTAGTAGCATTCCTGACCTTTACACACTAGGTGCCAGTAGTACCCATCCAATAGTAAAAAATATTACCAAATGTCCCCTGGGTGTGGGGTGGCAAATACACTCCTAACTGTGAACCATAACTAGTCCCCACCATAACTGATCCCCAGCACCAGTTAAACCTAAACCATATATCCAAAAGTAAATAGAGAACGGAGGCTCTCAGAGTGCTTAAGAGTTCTATATTCAAATGCATATACATGCTGAATGTATGTATTAATATTTTTTAAAAGTCTACAGGATAGTCACTGCGAGGAAATTAACATGAAGTGGCCAGAGGGAGGCTGGGATGATGGCAGAGTAGGAGCACCTTAAGCTCACCTCCTCCAATGAATACTAATAAATAACACTCACATCAACATAAATCACCCAGATAATGACCCAAAGATGGCAGAACAAACCACAACCAAAGGTGGAGAAGGGCCACATAGACAAAGGTAGGAAGGCTAGAGAGTCCTGAGAGAGGACTGTGGCCATCTGCAGTTGGGAGTGAGCCAGAGGCATGGTGAAGGGTGAGAAATAGACCATCACACAGGGGACACACACAGGGAAGATGAATCCCCATAACATTTGGCTTTGAAAGTGGGAGGAGCCAAATTTCATGAGTTCTTACAATCAGCAGGACTTAAAGCCTGGAATTTTAAAAATCAGCAGGTTCAGCTCTTGGAGAGTCCAGAGGGTGTTGGAAAGCTGAGTCCATGTCCTTACAGAGAGAGCAGGACAAACAACCAGCAGAGATACAGAATAGAAGTAGCAGCATGAAAAATGCCTGAGGCACAGAAGACATGTGCCTCCTAACAGACAGTTATTTATTAATCTCAGAGCTTGACCAGAGAGGCAGAGATCTCAGGGAGACCCCTCCAGGAACAAAAGAGGTAATGGTGCCATTTCCCTTCCCAGCCCTCAGTATATTCCTTCAGTGTGGGAACCAGTGGGGGAACTACACTCACTACCTAACTTACTTACACCGAGCTCCACCCTACCCCTTACCACCCCCATGCTTCAGTGGATCTTTCCTTTCCAATCACTCTAGTCATGCTTGCCTCAGTTCTGGTGCTATAAGTCCCCTTCCCCAGAAAACCAGTATATACCCCAACAACACCATGTCTCCCATCCCGGGGCATCAATTCCATCAATGGTGATGAGAGGGGTCATTTTGCAAACAGACCAGCACAACCTTGTTAAAATGCACCCTACCCAGCCAGGGACAAAACACAGCCCACAATTGGCAAAGGGAGTCTCCATAGACAAGTGGTCTGAAGGAAAAAGCAGCTAGGACACAATGGCAGGGTACATACAATACATAGGAAACCCTCACTGAAGTACCAGATCCTGGGGAACACAGGACACATAATGGCAGGGCACTACAGAACCTCTTGTTCATAAGGCCATTATCCTCAAGAGCAAGAGACATAACTGATTTTTTCTAACACAGAGAAACAGACACAGAATTAGACAAAATGAGGAGGCAGAAGTATGTTCCAAATGAAAGAATAGAACAAAACCACAGCAAAGATCTAAGCAAAGTGGATGTAAGTAATATTCCTGATAGAGAATTTAAAGTAATGATTAGAAAGCTAATGGACTTGAGAAAAGAGTGGAGGACATCAGTGAGACTCTTAACAAAGAGATAAAAAAAAAAAAAAACAACCAGAGATGAAGAACATAGTAAGTGAGATTAAAAATATAGTTGATAGAATAATTAGCAGGCTAGAGGAAACAGAGGAATAAATTAATGATGTGGAAGGCAGAGTAACTGAAAGTAATCAAGCTGAGCAGGTGAGAGGAAAAAAAGCATGCAAAATCAGAATAGACTTAGGGAACTCAGTGACTCCATAAAGTTAACAGCACAGATAATATAGGGATCCCAGAAGAAGAAAAGAGACATAAGGGGCAGAAATTTTATTTGAAGAAAGAATAGATGAAAATTTCCCTATGGAGAAGGAAACAGATATCCAGATGCAGGAGGCAGAGAATCCCCCCAAAAAAATCATCCCAGGGAGGTCCACACCAAAACACATAGTAATTTTAAAAGGCAAAAAAAAAAAAAAGTAGTAATAAACAAAATGTTTTTAAAGCAGCAAGAGAAAGTAAGACAGTTACTTACAAGGGGAACCCCATAAGGCCATCAGATTTTTCAGCAGAAACTTTGCAGGCCAGAAGGGAGAGTCACGATATATTTAAAGTGCTAAAAGGGAAAAAATCTGCAGCCAAGAATACTCTATCCAGCAAGGCTATCATTCAGAATAGAAAGAGATGAGAGAGAGAGAGAGAGAGAGTTTCTCTGACAAACAAAAAATACAGGAGTTCGGGACGACTAAACCAAGAAACATTAAAGAAGACTCATTGAGTGGAAAGGAAAGACCATAAATGACAATACAAAGGTAGGAAACACAGAAGCAATAAAAATAAGTATATCTGTAAAAATCAGTCAAGGGATTCAAAAAATAAAAGAATGTAAAATATGTTACCATATATCTTAAATGTTGGGGGAGAGGAGTAAAGAATGGGTTCAAACTTAAGTGACCATCAACTCCGGCATGGCTATATGCCAAAAATGTTATATACAAATGTAATGGTAATCACAAATCAAAACCAGTGATAGATATGTAAAGAATAAAGAGAAATAAATCCAAGTACATCAAGAAGGAGGACCAACAAACCATGAAAGAGAGGAAGAGAAGAAAGGATTGGAGAAAAGCTACAAAAACAACCACAAAAGAAGTAACAAAATGGCAATAAATACATATCTATCAATAATTACTTTGAATGTAAGTGAACAAAATGCTCCTATCAAAAGACAATGGGTGACAGAGTAGATAAAAAAACATGACCCATCTATATGTTGCCCTCAAGAAACTTATTTCAGATAGACATCTGCAGATTGAAAGAGAGGGGATGGAGAAATATTTATTATGCAAACAAATGACAAAAGATAGCTAGGGTAGCAATCCTTATATTGGACAATAAGACTTTAAAGCAAACACTATAACAAGAGACAAAGAAGGCCACTATATAATAATAAAAGGGGCAATCCAACAAGAAGGCATAACAATTGTAAATATTTGTACATCCAACATGAAAGCACCCAAATACATAAAACAGTTAATAAATATAAAGGTACTAATTGAGAGTAATGTAATAATGCCAGGGGACTTTATACCCCACTTACATCAATAGACAGATGATCCAAAATGATAATCAACAAGGAAACAGACTTTGAAAGATACACTGGACTAGATGGATTTAATGGGCATATTCAGAACATTCCACCCCAAAACAGGAGAATACATATTCTTCTCAAGTGCACATGAAATATTCTCCAGAATAGATCACATATTAGGCCACAAAACAAGTCTCAACAAGTTCAAAAAGAATGAAGTCATACCATGCGTCTTTCTAAGAACAATGCTATGAAACTAGTAATCAACCATAAGAAAAAATCTGAAAGAGCACAAATACATGGAGGTTAAATAACAAGTTACTAAACAATAAATGGGTCAACCATATCAAAGATGAAATCAAAAAATTACACGGAAATGAATGAAAATGAAAACACAACAGTGCAAAATCTTTGGGATGCAGCAAAATGGGTTTAAGAGGGAATTTTGTAGCAATACAGGGCTACCTTAAGAAGAAGAAAAAATCTCAAATAAACAACCTAACTTTACACCCAAAAAAGCTAGAAAAATGAGAACAAACAAAACCCAAAAACAGCAGAAGGAAGGAAATAATAAAGATTAGAGCAGAAATAAATGACACAAATACTAAAAACACAATAGTACAGATCAATGAAACTAGAGGCTGTTTCTTTGAAGAGACCAACACAATTGGGAAACCTCTAGACAGACTCAAGAGAGAGACAGAGAGAGACAGAGAGAGAGAGAAAGCACTGAAGTAAACAAAATCACAAAAGAAAGAGAAATAGAAATAACAATCAACACAACAGAAATACAAACAATTAAAAGGGAATATTATGAAAAATTATATGTCAATAAATGGGACAACCAAGAAGAAATGGGTAAATTCCTAGAAACATATAATCTCCCAAAACTGAAACAGGAAAAATTAGAAAATTTGAACACACTGATAACCAGTTATGAAATTGGATTAGTAATCAAAAAACTCCCAAAAAACAAAAGTTCATAACCAGATAGCTTCACAGGTGAAATCTATCAAACATTTACAGAAGAGTTAATACCAATTCTTCTCAAACTATTCCAAAAAATAGAAGAGGAAGAAAAGTTCCAAATTCATCCTATGAACCCAGCATTACCCTGATACCAAAACCAGATTAAGACAGTACAAAAAAAAGAGAACTACAGGCCAAAACATAGATGCAAAATTCCTCAACAAAATACCAGCAAACTGAATCCAACAGTACATTAATCAGTCACCATGATCAAGTGGCATTCATTCCCAGGTTACAAGAGTGGTTCAATATTTGCAATTCAATCAACATGATAATCACATCAATAAGAGAAAGGATAAAAACCATATGATCATTTCAATAGATGTAGTAAAAGCATTTGACAAAGAACAATATTCATTCATGATAAAAAGCCTCAACAAAGTGGGTCTAGATGGAACATATCTCAACATAATAAAATCCTTATATGAAAAAAACCCCAGCAAACATCACACTCAATGGGGAAAACCTGAGAGAATTTCCCCTAGGGTCATGAACAAGACAAGGATGTCTACTCTCACCACTTTTATTCAACATAGTACTGAAAGTCAAAGCCAGAGCAACCAGAAAACAAAAAGAAATGAAAGGTATCCAAATTGGTAAGGAAGAAGTAAAACTTTTACCATATGCAGATGACATGATATATAGAAAATCCAAGACTCCACCAAAAAACTACTAGAACTGATAAATTAAGTTAGTAAAGTTGCAGGGTAAAAAAAAAAACTCAGTGTGCAGAAGTCTGTTGCATTTCTATATATAATAATGAAGAAGCAGAAAGAGAAATTAAGAAAACAATCCCATTTACAATTACACCTAAAATAATAAAATACCCAAAAATGAACTTGATTGAAGAGGTAAAAGACCTTCTGAAAACTATAAGACATTAATGAAAGAAATTAGACACAACACAAAGAAATTGAAAGACATTCCATGTTCATGCAGTGAAAGAACAAATATTATTAAAATGTCTATACTACCAAATCAAGCTACAGATTTAATGCAATCCCTATCAAAATACCAATAGAATTTTTCACAGAACGAGAACAACTCTAAAATTTGTATGGAACCACAAAAGACCCTGAATAGCCAAAGTAATCCTGAAAAAGAAAAGCAAAACTGAAGGCATTACAAGTCTAGTCTTAAAGTTATATTAAAAAGCTGTAGTAATTAGAACAGTATGGTACTGGCACTAAAATATAGACCCATAGATCAATAGAACATAATAGAAAACCCACAACTAAATAGTCAATTAATCTTCAACAAAGAAGGAAAGAATATACAGTGGGAAAAGAACAGTCTCTTCAACAAATGGTGTCAGGAAAACTGGACAGTAATATACATAAAAATGAAACTGGACTACTTTCTTTCACCATAAACCAAACCTAGCTCTAAATGGATTAAAGACCTAACTGTGAGACCTAAAACCATAAAAATCCTAGAAGAGAACACAGGCAGTAATTTCTCTGACATTGGCCATAGAAACATTTTTCTAGATATATTTCCTAAGTCATGTGAAATAAAAGCAAAAATAAACTATGGAGACTAAATCAAAATAAAAAATTTCTGCACAGCAAAGGAAACAATCAATAAAATTAAAAGACAACCTACTAAGGGGTGCCTGGGTCATTCAGTTGGTTAGGCATTTGACTTTGCCTCAGGTCATGATCTCATGGTTCGTGGGTTCAAACCCCACATCCAGCTCTGTGCTGACAGCACAGAGCCTGCAGCCTGCTTCAGATTCTGTGTTTCCCTCTCTCTCTATCCCTCCCTCACTTGCTCTCTGTCTCTTAAAAATGATAGATGTTAAAAAATTTCAAAAAAGACAACCTACTGAATGGGAGAAGACATTTGCCAATGCCATATCCAATAAAGGATCAGTATCCAAAATATATAAAGCACTTATAAAACTCAACATTCAAAAACAAATAACCCAGTTAAAAATGGGCAGAAAACATAACAAGACACTTATTCAAAGAAGATATCAGATGGCCAAAAAACAAATAACCCAGTTAAAAATGGGCAGAAAACATAACAAGACACTTATTCAAAGAAGATATCAGATGGCCAACAGACATATGAAAAGATGTTCAACATCACTCATCATCAGGGAAATGTAAATCAAAACTACAGTGAGATACAGGGTGCCCGGGGGGCTCAGTCAGTTAAGTGTCAGAGTATTGATCTTGGCTCTGGTCATGATCTCACAGTCCATGAGATAGAGCCCCACATGGGGCTCTGCACTGACAGTGCAAAGACGGCTTGAGATTCTCTCTCTCCCCTTCTCTCTCTGCCCCTCCACTGTTTACATGCTCTCTCAAAATAAATAAATTAATTTTAAAAACACTATAATGAGATATTACCCCACACCTGTCAGAATGGCTGAAACCAAAAACACAAGGAACAACAATTGTTGGCAAGGATGGAGGGAAAAAGGAACCCTCATGCACTTTTGGTGGAAACGCAAACTGGTGCAGCCACTATGGAAAACAGTATGGAGTTTCCTCAAAAAGTTAAAAATAGAACTACCCTATGAGCTAGTAATCACATTAGTGCCTATTTACCCAAAATATACAAAAACACTAATTCAAATAAATACATGAACCTGTTTATTGCAGCATTATTTACAACAGCCAAATTATGGAAGCAGCTCAAGTGTCCATAAACACTTTTTATCAAAAGATAAATAGATAAAGAAGACATGGGATACACACACACACACACACACACACACACACACACGCACACACTCTTGACCTCAGTTCAGGTCATGATCTCATGGTTTGTGAGACAGAGGCCCGCACATAGGGCTCTGTGCTGACAGCATGGAGCCTGCTTGGGATTCTCTCTCTCCCTCTCACTTTTCCCCTCCCCCACTCACTCACACATGCTCCTCTCTTCTCTCTCTCTCTCAAATATGTAAACATTTAAAAACTATCAGAGATCTTTGGTTTCCAAGTAATGTCATTTTACTGTTCAGACTTCAGGGAGTGGAAGATAAAAGCAAATGGAAAATAAAAGCTGTAATTTATAAAAAGGATGAAACGGAAAATAAAGGTTGCAATTTATAAAACAACACTGAAAATAGAATATCAAAATGGCCTATAAAATGGTAAGTGAAAAATATTTAAAGAATCAAAAAAAATCAATACATCTTTACCCTGTTTTGCTGTTTGACATCATCACATATGTTTGGGGAGCAATGGGGTAAAAGTATTATTATTATTATTATTATTATTATTATTATTATTATCCACATTTATCTCAGCCTTCTCTTCCCTGCTTCCACTTCCATTCCACACCAGTCTTCACCCTATTCAGTCAAGTTTCCCTCCCCGTCCTCCACCTTCTGAGAAGGGAATGTCTCAGCCAAACAAGTTTCTGAAGCCTTCAGAGGTAGAAATGGACAACTAGGAAGAAGGGAGATAAAGTCTATACACGGGTGAAGTTGATAAAATAATATGAGCATGAGAGAGGGAGAAGGTAGGACAGAAGAGAGAAGAAAACAGTTTTTCAAGTCTGAGTTGGAGAGGATTTGGGTGGGACTTGGAAATGAGGAGTATGAGAACTTTAGGAGGGGAGACAAGACATAAACAAGAATCATTGTAGAGAGGAAGATGGCGGCGTAGGAGGACTCTGGGCTCACCGCGCGTCCTGCTGATCACTTAGATTCCACCTACACCTGCCTAAAGAACCCAGAAAACCGCCAGAGGATTAGCAGAACGGAGTCTCCGGAGCCAAGTGCAGACGAGAGGCCCACGGAAGAGGGTAGGAAGGGCGGCGAGGCGGTGCGCGCTCCAGGGACTGGCGGGAGGGAGCCGGGGCGGAGGGGCGGCTCGCCGGCCAAGCAGAGCCCCTGAGTCTGGCTGGCAAAAGCGGAGGGGCCAGACGGACTGTGTTCCGACAGCAAGCGCGACTTAGCGTCTGGGAGGTCATAAGTTAACAGCTCAGCTCAGAAAGCGGGAAGGCTGGAGGACAAAGGGAGGGAGAGCTGCTGAGCCCCCGGACGGCAGAGCTCAGCTTGGCGGGGAACAAAGGCGCTCGCCAGCGCCATCTCCCCAGCCCATCCCCCAGCCAAAATCCCAAAGGGAACCAGTTCCTGCCAGGGAACTTGCTCGCGCAGCGCAAACACCCAACTCTGTGCTTCTGTGGAGCCAAACCTCCGGCAGCGGATCTGACTCCCTCCCGCTGCCACAGGGCCCCTCCTGAAGTGGATCACCTAAGGAGAAGCGAGCTAAGCCTGCCCCTCCAGCCCCCGTGCACCTTGCCTACCCACCCCAGCTAATACGCCAGATCCCCAGCACCACAAGCCTGGCAGTGTGCAAGTAGCCCAGATGGGCCACGCCACCCCACAGTGAATCCCGCCCCTAGGAGAGGGGAAGAGAAGGCACACACCAGTCTGACTGTGGCCCCAGCAGTGGGCTGGGGGCAGACATCGGGTCGGACTGCGGCCCCGCCCACCAACTCCAGTTATACACCACAGCACAGGGGAAGTGCCCTGCAGGTCCTCACCACTCCAGGAACTATCCAAAATGACCAAACGGAAGAATTCCCCTCAGAAGAATCTCCAGGAAATAACAACAGCTAATGAACTGATCAAAAAGGATTTAAATAATATAACAGAAAGTGAATTTAGAATAATAGTCATAAAATTAATCGCTGGGCTTGAAAACAGTATACAGGACAGCAGAGAATCTCTTGCCACAGAGATCAAGGGACTAAGGAACAGTCACGAGGAGTTGAAAAACGCTTTAAATGAAATGCAAAACAAAATGGAAACCACAACGGCTCGGCTTGAAGAGGCAGAGGAGAGAATAGGTGAACTAGAAGATAAAGTTATGGAGAAAGAGGAAGCTGAAAGAAAGAGAGATAAAAAAATTCAGGAGTATGAGGGGAAAATTAGAGAACTAAGTGATACACTAAAAAGAAATAATATATGCATAATTGGTATCCCAGAGGAGGAAGAGAGAGGGAAAGGTGCTGAAGGGGTACTTGAACAAATTATAGCTGAGAACTTCCCTGAACTGGGGAAGGAAAAAGGCATTGAAATCCAAGAGGCACAGAGAACTCCCTTCAGACGTAACTTGAATCGATCTTCTGCACGACATATCATAGTGAAACTGGCAAAATACAAGGATAAAGAGAAAATTCTGAAAGCAGCAAGGGATGAACGTGCCCTCACATATAAAGGGAGACCTATAAGACTCGTGACTGATCTCTCCTTTGAAACTTGGCAGGCCAGAAAGGCTTGGCACGATATCTACAGTGTGCTAAACAGAAAAAATATGCAGCTGAGAATCCTTTATCCAGCAAGTCTGTCATTTAGAATAGAAGGAGAGATAAAGGTCTTCCCAAACAAACAAAAACTGAAGGAATTTGTCACCACGAAACCAGCCCTACAAGAGATCCTAAGGGGGATCCTGTGAGACAAAGTACCAGAGACATCACTACAAGCATAAAACATACAGACATCACAATGACTCTAAACCCATATCTTTCTATAATAACACTGAATGTAAATGGATTAAATGCGCCAACTAAAAGACATAGGGTATCAGAATGGATAAAAAAACAAGACCCATCTATTTGCTGTCTACAAGAGACTCATTTTAGATCTGAGGACACCTTTAGATTGAGAGTGAGGGGATGGAGAACTATTTATCATGCTACTGGAAGCCAAAAGAGAGCTGGAGTAGCCATACTTATATCAGACAAACTAGACTTTAAATTAAAGGCTGTAACAAGAGATGAAGAAGGGCATTATATAATAATCACAGGGTCTATCCATCAGGAAGAGCTAACTATTATAAATGTCTATGCGCCAAATACCGGAGCCCCCAGATATATAAAACAATTACTCATAAACATAAGCAACCTTATGGATAAGAATGTGGTCATTGCAGGGGACTTTAACACCCCACTTACAGAAATGGATAGATCATCTAGACACACAGTCAATAAAGAAACAAGGGCCCTGAATGATACATTGGATCAGATGGACTTGACAGATATATTTAGAACTCTGCATCCCAAAGCAACAGAATATACTTTCTTCTCGAGTGCACATGGAACATTCTCCAAGATAGATCATATACTGGGTCACAAAACAGCCCTTCATAAGTTTACAAGAATTGAAATTATACCATGCATACTTTCAGACCACAATGCTATGAAGCTTGAAATCAACCACAGGAAAAAGTCTGGAAAACCTCCAAAAGCATGGAGGTTAAAGAACACCCTACTAACGAATGAGTGGGTCAACCAGGCAATTAGAGAAGAAATTAAAAAATATATGGAAACAAACGAAAATGAAAATACAACAATCCAAACGCTTTGGGACGCAGCGAAGGCAGTCCTGAGAGGAAAATACATTGCAATTCAGGCCTATCTCAAGAAACAAGAAAAATCCCAAATACAAAATCTAACAGCACACCTAAAGGAAATAGAAGCAGAACAGCAAAGGCAGCCTAAACCCAGCAGAAGAAGAGAAATAATAAAGATCAGAGCAGAAATAAACAATATAGAATCTAAAAAAACTGTAGAGCAGATCAACGAAACCAAGAGTTGGTTTTTTGAAAAAGTAAACAAAATTGACAAACCTCTAGCCAGGCTTCTCAAAAAGAAAAGGGAGATGACCCAAATAGATAAAATCATGAATGAAAATGGAATGATTACAACCAATCCCTCAGAGATACAAACAATTATCAGGGAATACTATGAAAAATTATATGCCAACAAATTGGACAACCTGGAAGAAATGGACAAATTCCTAAACACCCACACTCTTCCAAAACTCAATCAGGAGGAAATAGAAAGCTTGAACACACCCATAACCAGCGAAGAAATTGAATCGGTTATCAAAAATCTCCCAACAAATAAGAGTCCAGGACCAGATGGCTTCCCAGGGGAGTTCTACCAGACGTTTAAAGCAGAGATAATACCTATCCTCCTCAAGCTATTCCAAGAAATAGAAAGGGAAGGAAAACTTCCAGACTCATTCTATGAAGCCAGTATTACTTTGATTCCTAAACCAGACAGAGACCCAGTAAAAAAAGAGAACTACAGGCCAATATCTCTGATGAATATGGATGCAAAAATTCTCAATAAGATACTAGCAAATCGAATTCAACAGCATATAAAAAGAATTATTCACCATGATCAAGTGGGATTCATTCCTGGGATGCAGGGCTGGTTCAACATTCGCAAATCGATACATGTGATACATCACATTAACAAAAAAAAAGAGAAGAACCATATGATCCTGTCAATCGATGCAGAAAAGGCCTTTGACAAAATCCAGCACCCTTTCTTAATAAAAACCCTTGAGAAAGTCGGGATAGAAGGAACATACTTAAAGATCATAAAGGCCATTTATGAAAAGCCCACAGCTAACATCATCCTCAATGGGGAAAAACTGAGAGCTTTTTCCCTGAGATCAGGAACACGACAGGGATGCCCACTGTCACCGCTGTTGTTTAATATAGTGCTGGAAGTTCTAGCATCAGCAATCAGACAACAAAAGGAAATCAAAGGCATCAAAATTGGCAAAGATGAAGTCAAGCTTTCGCTTTTTGCAGATGACATGATATTATACATGGAAAATCCGATAGACTCCACCAAAAGTCTGCTAGAACTGATACATGAATTCAGCAAAGTTGCAGGATACAAAATCAATGTGCAGAAATCAGTTGCATTCTTATACACTAACAATGAAGCAACAGAAAGACAAATGAAGAAACTGATCCCATTCACAATTGCACCAAGAAGCATAAAATACCTAGGAATAAATCTAACCAAAGATGTGAAAGATCTGTATGCTGAAAACTATAGAAAGCTTATGCAGGTAATTGAAGAAGATATAAAGAAATGGAAAGACATTCCCTGCTCATGGATTGGAAGAATAAATATTGTCAAAATGTCAATACTACCCAAAGCTATCTACACATTCAATGCAATCCCAATCAAAATTGCACCAGCATTCTTCTCGAAACTAGAACAAGCAATCCTGAAATTCATATGGAACCACAAAAGGCCCCGAATAGCCAAAGTAATTTTGAAGAAGAAGACCAAAGCAGGAGGCATCACAATCCCAGACTTTAGCCTCTACTACAAAGCTGTCATCATCAAGACAGCATGGTATTGGCATAAAAACAGACACATAGACCAATGGAATAGAATAGAAACCCCAGAACTAGACCCACAAACGTATGGCCAACTCATCTTTGACAAAGCAGGAAAGAACATCCAATGGAAAAAGACAGTCTCTTTAACAAATGGTGCTGGGAGAACTGGACAGCAACATGCAGAAGGTTGAATCTAGACCACTTTCTCACACCATTCACAAAAATAAACTCAAAATGGATAAAGGACCTGAATGTGAGACAGGAAACCATCAAAACCTTAGAGGAGAAAGCAGGAAAAGACCTCTCTGACCTCAGCCATAGCAATCTCTTACTCGGCACATCCCCAAAGGCAAGGGAATTAAAAGCAAAAGTGAATTACTGGGACCTTATGAAGATAAAAAGCTTCTGCACAGCAAAGGAAACAACCAACAAAACGAAAAGGCAACCAACGGAATGGAAAAAGATATTTGCAAATGACACATCGGACAAAGGGCTAGTATCCAAAATCTATAAAGAGCTCATCAAACTCCACACCCGAAAAACAAATAACCCAGTGAAGAAATGGGCAGAAAACATGAATAGACACTTCTCTAAAGAAGACATCCGGATGGCCAACAGGCACATGAAAAGATGTTCAACGTCGCTCCTTATCAGGGAAATACAAATCAAAACCACACTCAGATATCACCTCACACCAGTCAGAGTGGCCAAAATGAAGAAATCAGGAGACTATAGATGCTGGAGAGGATGTGGAGAATCAGGAACCCTCTTGCACTGTTGGTGGGAATGCAAATTGGTGCAGCCACTCTGGAAAGCAGTGTGGAGGTTCCTCAGAAAATTAAAAATAGACCTACCCTATGACCCAGCAATAGCACTGCTAGGAATTTATCCAAGGGATACAGGAGTACTGATGCATAGGGGCACTTGTACCCCAATGTTTATAGCAGCACGCTCAACAATAGCCAAATTATGGAAAGAGCCTAAATGTCCATCAACTGATGAATGGATAAAGAAATTGTGGTTTATATACACAATGGAATACTACGTGGCAATGAGAAAAAATGAAATATGGCCTTTTGTAGCAACATGGATGGAACTGGAGAGTGTGATGCTAAGTGAAATAAGCCATACAGAGAAAGACAGATACCATATGGTTTCACTCTTATGTGGATCCTGAGAAACGTAACAGAAACCCATGGGGGAGGGGAAGGAAAAAAAAAAAAAAAAAAAAAAGAGGTTAGAGTGGGAGAGAGCCAAAGCATTAGAGACTGTTAAAAACTGAGAACAAACTGAGGGTTGATGGGGGGTGGGAGGGAGGGCAGGGTGGGTGATGGGTATTGAGGAGGGCACCTTTTGGGATGAGCACTGGGTGTTGTATGGAAACCAATTTGACAGTAAATTTCATATATTAAAAAAAAAAAAAAAAAAAGAATCATTGTAGAGTGTTTTGAATTGGGTCTACTTTAAAGTCTGTTGAAAGAGATAAAGTCAAAACTTCTTTTTTTTTTTAATTACTTCCAGTCACATGTGCTTTATTTCTCTGAGTGTGATCCCTTGCAGAATCTGAAACAATTAAACCTGGGACTTATTAATAAAGGTAAATTTATATTGATAAAATTCCTACATTGAGGCAAATGGAACAGTATCAATTAAAAATGTGAACGTTAAGTCACTGACAAATGGGATCATCACTTGAGAAAAGAATTCCATAAATATGGATAATAGAACAGTTTCCTTGGCACTCCTTCCTTTCCTATGGCTGCATTGACTTAACACAGGTGCTTGTGGAGAATCACCATCTGGGAACAAGTCCAAGTGTGTTCTGTTATAGAGTAGCTATGAGATTAATCGGAAATCACTTCACTATTCTTACAACTGGAAACAGGACATTTAACCAATATACCTCTGATGCCATACAACACTGCCTAGTTCTTTATGGCATTCTGATGGATTGATTCCCTGCTGCTTGGCAGATAAAACTTTGTTAATCTAAATTATTAGCTAGTGTAATGCAAATCTAGTCCTTGACCTGTGGGTCATAGGAGGATATTAATTACATTTAACCTCTGATATTTGTCGAGTACTTTCTGTATTTATTTGAACCTCAAATCTGCTGACGAGATGAAATGCTTAAACTTATAATGAATTATGAGTACATTTTCACTGGGCCCCTTAATATGATAATTTTTTAAATAAGGTATCATTTGCACCTGTGCTTTAGGCTAGACTTTTAAAGTATGGGGGTTAATATACTGAATGGGAAATCATTATCATCCAGGACCAAAAATATATATAGAAATAAACAAGAAATAATGATAGGGTAGAAATTGCAATACTGCAGTGTCTTTTAAATACATCATTTTTCCTACATAAGTAACAGAATCACCCATTAAGGACAAAACTATCTCAGTCCATGGAGGTGTTCAGATAGTTAATTATCTGTTAACGTCTTCAAGTAAAGTCCTATGCCATGTGATGTTATAATTACAGGGAGCAGATAGAGCATCAAAAGTTCTGTCTGATAGCATTGTCAAATGGCAATGCATATTTGCTAACTCAATTTGTGTTCAGCATGTTTAGATGGTCTCAAAAAATAAAATCCATATATAAAGCACTCTTTCCCAGGGCTTTTATGAACTGAGGTGCATGCACACTCTTGTGTTTAGTTCAAGATGTGGTTCGCAATTATTTGCCCCCAAATGAATTTTTCTCTAACACTGTTCACACCTCCAAAACAACCACCTTTCTTAAGCAGAAAATTTTTAAAGAAATGTAAGCCGTCTTCACACTTTGTCACATTCCTTATTATATTTATTTCATACACTTGTTCAGTTTGGGCTTTTAACCATGTGGGATATGGCTAGTGAATTCTTTTTTCTCCTTTTTTTTTAGGTGTATATGTCAGGGGGTGGGGGTACTTGTTTACTTTCATTGCTGTTTTGTTGTTTTTTTTTTTTACTTTTGTGTATTAAAAGGCTTTATTATTTTGCCCAAACATAAGACTCTGCATTATAGAGGGTGCCTGGGTGGCTCAGTCAGTTAAGCATCCAACTCTTGATTTCGACTCAGGTCATGGTCTCATGGTTTGTGAGATGCAGCCCCACATCAGGCTCCTCACTAACAGTGAAGAGCCTGCTTGGGTTCTCTCTCTCCCTCTCTCTCTGTGCTTCTCCCACTCGTGCTCTGTCTCAAAATAAATAAATAAACTTTTAAAAAGAAAATTTAAGACTCTGAATTATCGAGATCAAAACTACCAGGAAAACTAGTGCTTTCATTTAGAAAAAATTGTTAAAAAAAATCACCTCTCATTATGTTCAATATATTTTTCATAAAACATATGCTCTAAACATGTTTCTGAACTTTCAAAAAATATTTTATACTTATGTTTTTATATATATTTAACATTTACTTGTAACTGAGATTGTTTTTATAAATATGTAATATATATAATATATAACCTCAATCTCCAGCTTCCTCAATGTGTTCTTAAAATGCATTTTTGTAATGCTCAGGATTTTCTGGCCACAAAAGCTGAGATCGAACCCAACATTCCTTTGACTACCCCCCCTCCAGATTTCTGCCTCAGAACTCAATGAATTAATAATTATTTGTGTGACCTTTAAAACAATGAAAAAGTATCTTAATCCAGAGGTTCTCAACAGGGGTAGAATTTGCCAAAATTACCTGAGGAGATTTTTTTTAACATCATATATCTGTCTCCCTCTGCCCTATCTCCAACTTGAAATTTCTAACAAAACTGATATCTATAAAAAATATTATTTTCCTTTATAGAAAATGTATCCAGACATGATTTTAATGTCGCAATAGATGTCACCTCTGAGGCATTTAACCAAAGAAGACATTACTGATAGTATATTGGTTTGCTCAGAGAATTATTGGACAGTCTGATGAGCAGATTCAGAATTAGGCAAACCCAAAAACAGCTAGGCAAGATACAGGGCAGTGACAAAAACCACACCTCAAAACCAACCTACGAGAATACTGGCGACCAAATACCAAATGCTGCCCTCGCACTCCACTGTGACCAGCTCCGGGCACTCCACAGGAGCACAGCCCTGCTTCTGTTGCTGCTCCTTTAACTTGAATGTTCTTGGCCCGAGGCCATCTACCATGAAAATGGATTCTCACCCTAGCTCTTCGGTTTACTAGTTCTTAATTCAGAATCTGCAGTGATGTATCTACTTGGCCCAGACAAACCAGAAGAGGTTTCTGGGGAAATTGAGTATCTGGCAATTTCATCTTTTGGGGGTTTTTCAAAATACAGTTTAGATGACGGGCTTTGAGCAAAGAAGTATAAGGATTTGACTTTGAGTTCCTGCTAATATAATACTACTTTGGGAATCCCTCTCTTTATTGGCAAAATATATACATTTAAATATGCATAATTATTAATTTGAGTTTGCTAGCAGTTTTTTCTTAAGCTAAAAACTACTATTCTAAAGCACTGTCTCATCATACGCAAACAGATATAAGCTTCATTAAAACAAGGAAGAGAAAACAAACCCAGTAATAGTGAATGAGAAAAACATGTATCACTCCAGAATAGTGAGATTCTTCATTTTCCATTTGTTTTACCAATCCATATACACTATTAATCTTAATTTGTCCTTTATTTTTCATATAGAAATATGGTGTTGGCCTAACAATAAGGAGGCCTGGAATTAGTCAGCTATGTGACAACGTACTATGCTCCCTTGGGTGTTCATTTATTCCATGTGTCACTGTCCTATTTTATAAAATAGATACATTAATGCAGGGTCAAAATACCTCTCAGAATTCTTAAAAAACTAATAATAACCTTCCCTTGACCGGCTGCTACTCACTCTAGAGTCCCCTCAGTGCAGTGGCCCTCCAGTACTACTTTACCTAATTGAGCCCTACTAGAAACTCATCCTCTTACCAATCTCATTTTAGTTTGTTTATCACTCTCCAAAAACATCTTGTTTATTTGTTTACTGTTTGTTTTTCTACCAGGAGAATATAAGCTTCCAGGGACAGGGGTAAAATCTGTCTAACTAACCAACGTATCACCGGCATCTAGAACTGAGCCCAGCATACAGCAGACACTAACAAATATCTGTAAACAAACAGATAAATGAGATAAAGGACATGCAAGCATTTTGGAAAAGTTAAAATATCTACTGAAATTAAAATATTTATTAGAACTATTTATCTTTCAAAAGTTACAACAAAAATAGTCTTTTTCACCTACATCAGTTATATCTGTTGTCAATTCCGGTGTCAGCAAATATTTAAAGATTTTACCAAATAATATGGTTCCTCTTCTGATTCTATCAACAGAGATATATTTTTACATATGCATAAAGAATTGCACACAAAAGATTTCATGTGTCTCTTTCAAAATATTTCTCTCCCTGCAAGACGAAACTTTCTGTTATATGGGAAGTTCCCTGTGATGAATAATACAAGATCAGGGGAGGACAGTGGACACCTACTTCTCTCTCCTTGGCGCTACGGTTCACCTAATACACTCTCGTTCTTTCTTCTTTACAGTGATATACCATTGTCACTGGCCTTCTAAATGCTCCTTTAATTTCTTCCTCCTGCTGCACTACATGGTTTTTATGAGGATGAGCAAAGAATTACTAGTCCATTTCGATCGGCAGTAAATCTCCCTTTTGCCCTTGTTGCTTTTTAACTGTACTTTTAGTCTTATTTTCTGAAAATGATTAATTCAAGTGGAAAGGTAGTATATTGCCACATCCTTGGATTTTACTTCTTCTTTCTGACTAACTGCTGCATGCATGCAACTCATGTGCATTGAATTTGGCCAAGGCTTTGATGCTTTCCTTGTAGCATTAGACCAAACCTGGAGTATAGAGTCCAAGAAACAATCAGGACATATGGGATCTACCCAAATTCTATTATTGCTCTTCTCTGTTAACTTGAATAATTATTTCCCTCTTCCACCAGTTTCATTGCTTTTGGTATGAGAATGGAAGTTAAGAAGAGTTTATATTCCCCTCTGAAATTCATACTGTAAAGTTTGATAAATAATATACCCTGGAAAATTTCCTTAAGACTCAGATTATCTTACCTTCAAAGTGGAGATAAAAATAATTTATGGTATTCCTCACAGACCTAAAAGCAGAACTAAAAAATTATTTCCTCATTTTAATACATGGAAAAATGGGTATTTGTAAGAGAGCTTAATTAAATAAGAGATAGTTTGGTCACCTGAGGTTGAAAAAGCAGTGTGATACACTGACCGCTAGAGTACCAATCTAAGAATCAAATATCTCAAGTGTCATTTCTAGAATTGACAAATGATTGCTTTATGACCTATGAGCAATAACTTGAGGTTTTGGGGTCTCGTTTTGTTATATGTAATTTGAGAGGCTTTCTGGATTTAATAGTCCTGTAGTCACTAGTAAAATCTCCAGTCAGATAGGTTATCACTTTCACACAAGACGTGGGTTTAGAGCCTTCTCTAGGCGATTAACGTGGAAATTATAGCAACTGATCTATCCATAAATGTCTGGTTCCAAAAGAAAAGGAAAAACCTAATTATTTGTAAGGCATTCACAAAGTACAGATGGCATCACATAGATGAGGTCATTCTAGTGTTTCTTTGGGTTGAATACAAAATTGAAACTCAGTTACTCTGAGAGGTATAAAGGTAGATGCAGAAATATGCAGAATGTAAACTACACTCCTGATATGGTAATGCTTGTAATATGGAAAGAGGTAAGGTTTTTTTCTCTTTGATGTAATATTGAGGGAATGCACAAGGCTAGTTGTAGAACAAAATTTTGAAGAACATATCTTTTTAAGCTCTTTACTTTTTGTAACTGACCATATTTTATTCCCCAAATCCTCTACTCTCAAGAAGGTAATAGCTCTTCTGATTTGTCCCAAACAATGACAATACAGTCATGGATCCCTATATGCCAAATGCCTCAGATATCATCAATGTCCCTGTTTATCACTTAAGACAATTATTCTTTTCTTTCCTTTTTTTTTAAGTTTACATACAAGTTACTTAGCATATAGTGCAATAATGATTTCAGGAGTAGAACCCAGTAATTCTTGCCCTAAATATAACACACAATGCTCATCCCAACAAGTGTCCTCCTTAATGCCCTTGCCAATTTAGCCCATCCTTCCACCCTCAACCTCTCCAGCAATGCTCAGCCTGTTCTCTATATTTAAGAGTCTCTTATGTTTTGCCCCCCTCCCTGTTTTTATATTATTTTTGCTTTCCTTCCCTTATGTTTACCTGTTTTGTATATTAAATTTCACATATAAGTGAAGCCATATGATATTTGTCTTTCTTGGACTAATTTTGCTTAGCATAATACACTCTAGTTTCATCCACATTGTGGCAAATGTTAAGATTTCATTCTTTTTGATGTCTGAGTAATACTCCATTGTATATATACAACATCTTCTTTATCCATTCATCTGTCGATGCACATTTGGGCTCTTTCCATACTTTGGCTATAAGACAATTCTTCTAATGGATTAATGAATTAGAATCAAGGGGGTTTGGGTGAGAAGGGTGCTTCTCAAAACATCCTATAAGGGTAAATGATACTGTAATGGATGGAAGGCACACCAGGACATTCTTTGAAAAGTGGTGAGAATTGACTGTTGTCCTTGCCTGTGGCATTTTGATTCTTGGATCACTCTTAAGCAAATAGCCAGGAATTCTCCAGGAATAGCCAGGAGTTTTTTCTTGTGCCCTGTCCTAAGAAAAAGTAACTTTAATTCAGCCTGGCTTATACTGCACTGTCATAAATATGCTACACTTCACTCTATCTGGCTAGTGATGATTTACAACTTTTTTGTATCTCTCAGGCCAAAGTCAGCCAGAAAGTTTCACAAG
The DNA here is from genome assembly GCF_018350195.1 of Panthera tigris. Taxonomy (NCBI): domain Eukaryota; kingdom Metazoa; phylum Chordata; class Mammalia; order Carnivora; family Felidae; genus Panthera; species Panthera tigris. Next base: position 153,205,822 of record NC_056660.1, on the reverse strand, counting down.
ATAATTTCTCCCATATTCTGAATTCTTTAGTCTACTATAGAGCTATCTCAGCACAGCTTTTCAAATAGAAAAATCTTTCCTTTGTTGCTTCAAAAACAGGGACATTAGTAATGTTAACTCTAGGATAAGAGAAATACTAACAGACAGTAACGATAAGCAAAGTAGTAGTTCCCAACATGGAAATAGACAGAAGAACAAGAAAAGTAACAATAACAGTTGAAATGACTAAAGACAAACCTTGCACAATAGAAGATATAAGCAGAGTGGTTTTTTGCACTATAGTTCCTAGGATTCCTTCATGGTGTGGCCTGAAAATAATGGGCTCAGAATGAGCCCATCTTTCCTAGGTTACAGAAGTTCCCTGAGTAGTTCAAGTTTACTTCTGTAGATCATGTTGTGTAAACTATGAGAATTGTGGACAGAATGAAATGAGAAGTAAGTAAAGCAATGATATTATAGGTTCAGGAATGTCTCTTTCACAATCCCTGCTATTTAGAGGATTTGGGAATCAATTTATGTAGTATTTCTTTCTGTTCATATCTCCGAATGTGTAAATTAAAACCAAATGGTGATCTCTGATGCATTTCTAGTACAGATAAGTTTGGACCATGGTTTACACAAAAAGAACAGCAAAGGAATGCATATCCGGTGCTTAGATGTACTAAGCTTTCACAACACAGAATAGACAAGGTGCTATAATGAATGGGCCATATAGCAAAAGAGTACAATAGCCTTAATCCAGTATGCTGGGAGAAAAATCAGCAGTACTGATTAGCATTTGGACAGCTGGAGGAGAGCTGTAAAATGCAAAACAGGTGAGACCATCTCAACTTGGGAGAAGAGAATTTTAAAAGTCCCTTGGCAGAGTTACAGAACCAAGAAGCACAGTATATTTTAGAGATAAGATACAGTTAGCATTTCCAAATAAGTTTCTATTGAGGCTTTATTAAAAAAAAAGAGAGAGAGAAAATAGTATAGTATATAGTATATAAAGGATGGATGCTCAAAATTTATTTTTCTCTTTCTAGATGGAGAAGTAAACTATTAACATTGAAATTTTAATTCTACATGAGGGCTTATATTTTTCCATTGGGTACAGTTAAAAAAAAGTCTCATTAAAAAAGAGGCAAAAAGAAAGAAAAACTGTACAGAAAGAAGAGTAAAAAAGAATATCTTGCTCTTCATTAAAACTTGTCCTTACTGATAAAATCCCAACAGCTATATTCCATTTAGTGGAGTACAGGGAGGGGGCAGAGTCTTTCCAATTCATATAAACTAGAAGGAGAAGTCTAACAAACAAAATATTGACTATCCTTTCAAATAGCTCAATTGGGAAATAATTATTTGTGTCAGACATAATATCACAAGGTCAGTAACCTTTCATCCCACAGTGCAATATTTTACTGTGTTTGCCCAAGAAATCAGTTACAATAGACTCTACCATTTGTCATGTACATCATTTGGATTTTCTGAATGTAGGAATAGTTGACCTTAACCATTCTACAACTACTAGAAGTTGAAGGTCAGGCCATATGTCATTGAAAAGAAAATTTTCTCTGAATTGGCAATAAGCTTTTGACTTTGACCTGTGACATTAATGCCATGAAGTAAAATGTTTTCCATCTTTGCGATTTACATAGAAAACACATGTACTTTATTCTGTTATACTGTTCTTTTACATCTGCACCAGTCTTGTGCATTTAAAATGAAGTATTCAAGCAGAGAGATTTACTTACTGTTAAAATTAACTTGCTTTTGGAGAATATAGTTCTAGAGCAATTTCTCTTATTTTCTCTATTGCATGTCTGATAGCTAGAGAAACAAATAAAGGTAGCTATCAATGATGAATAATGTCAGAAGCCATAAACATGATGTAGTTGAAAACTGAAAATACTGCTTTTTAAAAAGTCTGCAAATACTTAAGACCCACCCTTCAAAATCTCTTTATATATAAATTATTATCTTTGCTCTGCTTGTGATTTGTTGAAGTGAAAAAAGAGGAAGGATTCTGGTTAAATACCTTACTACATCTAATATATTTAATATCTCATATAATATTGTCACAGTTTACAATCTAGATATTATCTGACAATTGTTCTGTAAGAAAAACATAATACACTTACATATCATAAGTCAATCAATTTAAGTTTATATTTTGTTTAGTTCCAAACTATTTTTTAGACCTGTCATTTCATGTCATTTCATTTCATTTCATTTTCTATCATACCATGTGGGTGTGATAATATGTGTTTCTTAGTGGAAAAAAACAACAGAATATTTCTAAAGGCTGAGCACTTTGAGTAATCAAGGTTCTATTTTTCACCAACCTAGACTTGGAAGTCTCCCATGGAAGAGTATGAACAGAAAGGTAAGAAGAGCATACCTTCTTCCTTATATGTATATATGAATACTTTAAGTACTTCTCCTTTACAAACAGAGATCTGTTTATCACACATGGTTAATGTATATTTCTTGATAGATAGAGAGATAGATAGATAGATAGATAGATAGATAGATAGATAGATATGGATAGATACATACATACATAGAGAAAGCCATACCCATATATTTCATATATTTAATGATGACAATAACTTTATCCATTCACTTACTTTTCATTTATTCTCTCCTCTCCAACATGATTATGATCTTCCTCTGGGCAAGAAACATACTGTACTCATCTATGTGTGTTAATGACTAGCACATACTGGGCATCAGGTAAATGCCTGTTGGATATTAGTATGGAAGAAAAAATAAAATTTTATGGTTAGTATCCATTAATTAAGTAGTGCTTCCTAAAATTTCAGTTTTCATAAAATTTCCTCCTTCCCGTTGCAAGGACCTTACTATATTTCAGTGTGCCATATCTGGCGACAAGCTTGGCTCCTATACTTATTATGAAATTAATTGTGAGGTGCCTGGCTGACTCAGTCAGTTAGGTGCCCGACTTTTGGTTCTGGCTCAGGACATGATCTCATGGTTCATGGGCCCGAGCCCTACATCAGGCTCTGTGCTAAGCCTGCCTCAGATTCTCTCTCTCTCTCTGACCCTCCCCCACTTATGCACACTCTCTGCCTCTCTCTCTCAAAATAGACATTTAAAGAAACTAATTATGAAAGTTTAGGTAAGATATCTAACCACTTGTGTCTCATTTTCCCACATGTAAAATGGACATACTAATTGTACCTACCCCATAGGGTTAGGAGGACTATTTAGGTTAATTTAAGTCACTAAAAGAGTGCCTGGTACATAGGAAGGGCCATGTGTAAGGATTTGCTCTGATGATAACTAATATTCCCTAGTCTTCTTATCTGAAAATACAAACAAAACCTTTACTTCATGGATTTATTATCACTAAATGAGAGAATACATGTAAAGCAAGTAACAGAATTTCCTGGTAGACTGGGTGTGGAATATAAGATAAAGTAGAGTCAAGAATGATCCTAAGGCTTTTTTCCTAAGCAAAAAGAATGAAGGAGTTGTCATACAGTGAGGTGGGGAAACTTGAAGGAGCACTTGCCGTGGGAGCAATTCAAAAGATTACTATTAAGAATTTTAGGTTGTAAATCCTATTAAATATTTTAATGTATGTTTTAGGCCAGCAGCTTGATATAAAACAGAAAAGAAAGAATACATATCAATAAACCCAAAATGAAATTACGAATTAATCTATGGGGCCTATATTGAGTTAATTGAACCAACTGTATATATCAGTGGTTTCTAATTTATTAGCTATTTGGGACCTTTTCAGAAACTGATGATAGACACATGTACACATACACACAAAATATGCCTATATTTAATTTTTATGCTTCGAAATTTGATTTTATCCACATAGGCCATAAAGACATTGTTGACAAAATTATAATCCTCTCATTCTAATTTTTCATGCAAAATAACACTCACTTGCTGAAAAACAATTTTTGCAAATTGCACAGATAAAATCAAATATAAACTTTATTTCTGCATAAAAGTTAATTTCAATAAACATCTGCGTGGTTTTTTGTTTTTTTTTTTTTTGGTTTATGTGAACAGCTGAAAATGTGTATGGTACATTCAACTTTTTTAAATATTAAATGATTTCAGGGGTTTTTTTTGTTGTTTTTCTGGTAGCAGGGTTTTAAAACCAAAGTTCACATAAATATACTTTGGCAAATGATATCAGAGTTCTCATACTACATTTTGCAACATCATTTCAGAATTGTGTCAAGAAGTAACTGCTTTTTCAAAGAATCTGGGTTGAATTTTCACAAATATCTTTGCCCTCAAACCCATGAGGTCATCTGTATCAACTTTCATAAAAATGTATTCCAAGCACTGAAACATTGACATAATTATCTATCTCATACTTCCTCTTCCAAAATGGTGAGTTGACCAAAGTATTTCTAATTTTAACATCATTAATCATGACAAATATAAGAACATGACACAATCTTTTTTCCCATTAGTAAAGTTAAACTTAATGTCCAAGGTACCTAAGCAAAGAATGAATGTGTTACTACGAACCTGTTACGAGTAAGTTATAGCAGTGAACAATGGAAAAGGAAATTAAGAATACAAGTAATTTACACTAACATAAAAAGAGCAAAATACCTTGGAAAAATGTAACAAACTCTGGAAAACTACAAGATAATGTTGAGAGGAATTAAAGAAGACCTAAATAAATGGGCAGATATCTTATGTTGCTAGATCAGAAACTTTATGTTTAAGGTGGGAAAAATTTCTCAAAGTGATGTACAGATTTAAAGCAATTTGTACCAAAATCCCACTTAGTTTTTCTACAAAATTGGCAAACTAATGATAAAATTCATAGGGAAATGCCAGGGACTCAGAATATCCAAAATAATCAACACGGTTTTAAAATTATTGCTTTACTGGGTGGCTCAGTTGGTTAAGTGTCTGACTTTGGCTCATGATCTCATGGTTTGTGAGTTCGAGCCCCGCATCAGGCTGTCTACTGTCAGAACAGGGCCTGCTTCAGATCCTCTGTCCCTCTCTCTCTCTGCCCCTCCCCAGCTCGCTCTCTCTCTCTCTCTCTCTCTCTCTCAAAAATAAATAAGCATTAAAAACATTTTTTTTAAATATTGTTATATGAAGTTGATTTTTAAATCATATACAAGAAGAAAAGAATTACAAATTTGGTACTTCTGTTATCAACTTTTATATTTATCTACCTACTTAGCATCACTGGTGCCGTGTGTGTGTGTGTGTGTGTGTGTGTGTGTGTGTGTGCGCGCGCACGCGCGTGCGCGCATTCAGGTTAAGTGCCTAGTTTTCTTTTACTTCAGTTTAAAGGCCTCCCTTAGTATTTCTCACAGGACAGGTCTTCTAATGACAAGTATTCTTGGTTTTTGTTTAATCTGAAAATGTTTTAATTTATCTTTCATTTTCTGAAAAATTGTTTTGCTATAGAATTATTTGTTCATAGTCTTTTTCTTTCAATAATGTAAATAGGTCATTCTACTGCCTTCTGGCTTCCATAGTATCTGATAAAAACAAACAAACACTGGGGCACCTGGGTGGCTCAGTTGGTTGAGCGTCCGACTTCGGCTCAGGTCATGATCTCGCGGTCCGTGAGTTCGAGCCCCGCATAGGGCTCTGTGCTGACTGCTCAGAGCCTGGAGCCTGCTTCAGATTCTGTGTCTCCCTCTCTCTCTGACCCTCCCCCGTTCATGCTCTGTGTCTCTCTGTCTCAAAAATAAATAAACGTTAAAAAAATTAAAAAAAAAAACACAAAAAACAGATGTTACTTTACTGGTATCTTCAAGTGATGAATAATTTTTCTGTTGCTTCTTTCAAGATTGTCTCTTTGTTTTTAGTTTCACCAGTTTATGGTGTCCTTAGCTGTGAATCTGTGAGTTTATCCTACTTGGAGCTCTTTGAATTTCTTTTATATATTGGATAAAGTTTTTAATCAAATTTGGGCAATTGTTAGTTCTTATCTCTTCAAGTATTTTTTTTTTTTCTGTTCTTTTCACACTTTCCTTTGCTTCTGGAATTTCCATTATGTACATGTTGGTCTTTCTGATGGTGTCCTACATGTTTCTGAGTTTCTGGTCATTTTCCTTCATTATTTTTTTCTTTCTGTTTTAGACTGGTTAATTTATCTCAGTTTACCTACTTTTAAGTTCACTGATTCTTTCTTCTGACAACTCAAATCATATTAGACATTGTACTTTTCAACTTCAGAATTTCTATTCAGTTCCTTTTATAGTTACTATCCACTTACAGATATTCTCTATCTATTGATACATAATTCTCATATTTTCCTTTCATTTTTAGACATTGTTTCCTGTATTTCTGTTAACATAATTATAGTAAGTGATTTAACAACTTTCTAAAACCTGAGAGTGGGTTTGCTCAGAAACACTTTCTAATGACTACGTTTTTGCTTTCCTATACACAGGTCATATTTTTCAGTTTCTTTGCATATCTTGAACATTTTTTGTTGACAACTAGACATTTTACATAATACACTGTAACAACTCTGGATATTAGATGCCTACCTCCCAGGGTGCTAGTGACTACTCTTGACAAATTCTGAAAATTCTGTATGCTTTGTCATGTGTGGCCATTGAAGCCCCTGCTTTGTTGGCTCAGCAGTTAGCTAATTATTGAACAGAGATTTACTTAAATCTTTCAAACCAATAAATCTCCCAATATTTGTCAAGGAGTTCTTTCTGTGTTTGGGGTATATACTTCAACCCTCTGGCAGGAAAATTAGAACTCTACCTTAGCCTTCAGTTCCTGCTGTGATAGATCCTCTAGATCAACCAAAGATGAGAGATGAGCACTCTCTCAGGTCTTCCCTGGGCTTATGCACAGCCCTGTATACAGTACTGACCTTTGAGACTCCCAAGGATATGGGTAAAGCTCTTTAAGGACATCTCATTCTCCCACATTCTATGTAGGTATTTTTGATGAGTTATTTGTTAGCCCTACCTGGTATTGCTGCCTCAAATAACTTGATATTAAACAAAAGCTAATGACATATATATATATATATATATATATATATATATATATATATATATATAAAACAAAGGCCTAGGGCATAGGGTTGTACACTCAAAGGGAACCCTGACTCAGATCAAATCAACACAAGCCCTGAGGACGAAGTTTGCATGGAACAGCTACACAGGTCAGATAGTGAAAATTCTTTGGGGATAGGATTTTTAGGGAGCTCCAAACCCTTCTTTCACTTTACGTGACTGCTGTTTTCACAGACACTGTAATCGAGAAAGTTTTCAAGGCTACTATGTAGAACTGGGGAAAAAGATATAGAAAGGGGTATCCATAAAACTGTGTTCTTTATGTGATTCATTTGGTTGTCTCATTATTTTATTTTGTTTTAATAAACACTTCTCAAAATGTTGCAAACACTTAGCTATTTTACAGCATAATGAAAAGGTACAATTTTTGCCAGAGTTTTCCTTGCTTTTAAGGAGGAGTGGATTTTCATAGGTCCTTATCTCACCATTCCAGAAGAGGTGCCCATCCCATTCCAAGGGCAAACTATCAGTATGGCTTATTCAAAGATCATACAGAATATCAACCATGTTCCCCTAAGTCATTAGCAACTTGAAAGGAAAACATTTCACTGTTATTCTATCTCAATTTTAGCATATTAATTCTTATTTTACCTTTTTTTTTTTTTTTTGCTTTCACTTTTTGAAATTTTTTGAAATGGTCTTAACCCCTTTGGGAAATGATGTGGGGAACAAAGACAAGTGAAAAATAAAACTTGCTTCCAACATAAAGACCAGTGACAAGTCCTTGAGACAGGCAGAGTAACCTTCCTCTGGGAGCTCAGCTGCCTCAAGGATGACACTTTTCTAAAGTAAGAGGCAATGTTAGCTTAACATTACCCCCACCCTGTAAATCTACTTTAACGTATAAAAATTCCTTTGGAAACATCCTTTATGTCTACTTCCTCTCCAAGATATTTGTTGGCAGTCATACTCCAAGCTTATGGCCCCCTGATATACATTTGAAGGGCCTCATGACTGAGCTTTTACTAAACGGTAATAAATGGACTTTTCCTAACAGCAGCTAGCCCCTCAACATCCTAGAAACCTTGTTTCCAAAATACCGTAGAGACTTACGGTATCCCTAACTCCCTTCCAACCTGAAGGTATATAATTAGTCTCTCTTCACAACCCCACTGCAGCTCTTTCCGTCCACAGCTCCTGTCTCAGGACTCTAATAAAACCACCTTTTTGCACCAAAGACGTCTCAAGAATTCTTTCTTAGCGGTAGGCTCTAAACCCCAACACTTCAAACCACATCAAGAAACATGGATGGAAAAATAAGAACAGACAATGATAAAATCCAAAATATAAAACAATTATAGAATTCAAATGTTAAAATATGATAAAGTAGTCTTCAAAGTCTGCAAATTTCTTATAAAGGTTATATTAGCTGAATCATCCCAGGGTCTACTAATTTAATAATTAAGTATTCTTTTGGCTAATATATGGAAAAGGCAACTATTAACTTGTGGTCTATGGGGGAAAGTTTCAGTATTTTTTAAATAAAGGGTTAAATTGAACTGCAGGTAATAATTCACATTTAGGAACTTTTTAAAAATTCTACCATCATGATTTTATGATTATTTATGTTAAAAATTTTTAAATAGGTGTTAGATGTTCACTTCTTTATTTTCCTTGCTTTTTTTCATTTAAATTATTTTATCATCCTCAGGGCACCTGGGTGGCTCTGTTGGTTAAGCGTCCAACTTCGGCTCAGGTCATGATCTCACAGTCCATGTGCCCCACCGTAAGGCTCTGTGCTGACAGCTCAGAGCCTGGAACCTGCTTCAGATTCTGGGTCTCCCTCTCTCTATGCCCCTCCCCCATGCATGCTCCACCTCTCTCTCTCTTTCTCAAAAATAAATAAACATGGAAAAAATTTTTAAATTATTTATCATCCTCATTGAGGATCTTCATCCTCTTCCTTTTTTGGCAATATTAAATATAAATCAGAAGAATGATTTACATTATATATTCATTTTCTCACAAAGAATAGTTTTTAAATGGTTAAAGGACATTTATTAAATTTTCTAGAAATAAAAATGCTTATCTTGTTTAATCAAATTACTATTGTATCATCAGATCATGAAACAGTTTTTATTTTAAAATATAAACACCCTTTGTTTTTTCTAAATTTTATTATCCACTATAAAATGGCAAATAGTTTCCAGAAAAAAAGAAAGTAACAAAGCAAGGGGGGGGCTAGTTTAATAATTATGTCTGAGGTTATGAAAACAAGGTACTATAAATATACCATACTAATTAATGCAAGATGTTAATAACAGGGGGAACTAAGCAAGGAGCACATAGTGTAAGGGTTTATGGACACTCTGTACTTACCACTCAATTTTTCTGTAAGCCTCAAATGGCTCAAAAAGTAATCTTTTAATTTTGTAAATGTATTAGTAGATATTTCTGACATAGTTATTACAAAAACAAAAAATCTGTAGCAAGGAAATAATAAATAGTTGACATCTTCAAAAACTGGCAAGTTTTTTTGGAGGAAAATAAAACTTTTGCACGCTAAATAGATTATTTTCCAAACTCTAAAAATGCCATCGTACAGAAATGCACTTCAGAAACGTTCTTTTGAGTTCCAGCTAAAAGTGAGTCTTAAGTATACTCTTACTGCTGCCTCATACATGTGAGCAATGCATAGTAAAGAACTTAATCAGAGTTATATTTATTTTGTATACTTGTAATTTTACTTTCGTGCTACATGTCAATTTCAAGATGCTGCATGTCAATCACATGACATTACAATAAGGTTTCTACTATATAAACTATATGATTATTTTAAAACTGGAAGCCCCAGGGTGCCTGGGTGGCTCAGTCGGTTAAGCGTCCGACTTCGGCTCAGGTCATGATCTCGCGGTCCGTGAGTTCAAGCCCCGCATCGGGCTCTGTGCTAACCGCACAGAGCCTGGAGCCTGTTTCAGATTCTGTGTCTCCCTCTCTCTCTGACCCTCCCCCGTTCATGCTCTGTCTCTCCCTGTCTCAAAAATAAATAAACATTAAAAAAAATTAAAAAAAAAATGGAAGCCCCCTAAAACATTCTATCAGAGTATCATAGTCATTTTGAAACCTTATGAAGGAAGAACCAAGGAAGACAAAAATCGACCTTACAGTTGAATATGGATACAAAATTCCTAAGTAAAACATTAGCACACAGGTAGTTTATCTTAGCAATGAAAACATGGTTTCAACTAATGCAATATACTGCATTATCAGATCAAAAGAAGAAAAACATTATAATCTGGTAATGATACAAAACAGATGACGAAATCCAAAACAACATAGGATGATTGCTACCACTGCTATTATACAGCATTGTTATGATTGTGCCAGCCAATGCACTAAAAGAAGAAAAATAAGATATGTCAACACTTAAAAGGCATAATTTAAACCATTATTATTCACACACAAAATAATGCTAACAGAATGTTCAAAAGGTAAAGTTAAAAAATTAAAATTTATAAATGTCTTACACACGCGCGTGCACACACACACAGACTTGTAACAGCAAAACCAACCGCATTTGGAACTTTGTAAAATTCTATTCTCAGTAACAAAATAATTAAAGCATTAAAAAAAAAATAACCAGTTGAGGAAAGCTACCATATTCTTCTATGAGAAGATTCAATATTATAAAGCTGGCACCAGTTACTCTATGCCCTTGTATAATGTCCTCCCTTTGACTGTGGACTGGACCTCATTATTCATTCTAATGATCATGATGGGCTGCCACTTCTGAGATTAGATTAGGAAAAGACTGGCTTCTATTTTGCTCATTCTCACTCTCAGCATGGCTGGTTCTGAGGGAACTCAGCAGTCACGTTGTAAACTAACTTATAGAGAAGCCCATGTGGCAAGAAACCAAGGTTAGCTTTTGGCCAAGAGCAAAGAGAAAATAAGGTCCTCAGTCCAACAGTCCATGAGGAACTGAATCCTGACACCAGCCCAGAAGCTGATCTGACCCCAGTCTAACCTTGAGAAGACTGCAGCCACAGCTGACACCTTAAATGCAAGTTTGTAAAACACCTTGAGGCAGAGACATCCAGAAAAGCCACACCAGCACTCCTGACCCACAGAAACTCTGAGAAAATATTTCTTTTGATTTAATAGTTAGTATAGTTGTTTTAAGTTGCTAAATTTTGAAGTAATTTATTATATAGCACCAGATAACTAATATAGATTTCAATATAAATAGAGTAAAACTGTTGATGGAATTTAGAAAAACTAATGAGAAATTACCTCTAGAAAATGTTAAAGAATTATCATGATAACTCTGATAAGAAGGGCAGTGGGGAAAGATTGCTTTCCTACCATATATTTTAAAAGTACAACTTTAAAAACAAGATACCTCTTGGTTGAGGAAAAGACAAGAATGGAATGAAAAAAACAAAAGCTATATATGTGTGGACAATGGAAGCATTTAAAATCAGGAGAAATGATAGATAATTCAAACAATATCTGCAGGACAAATGAATTTCCTCTAAGAAAAAAAAAAAAGGTGACTAAAAAACCAACATCATTATGTATACCAAAAAGTAATTCAAGGGAGACTGAAGTGCTAAAACATATAAAAGAAAACCATATAACTTTTTAAATGGTGAAGTTCTTTCTGAATAAGACCAAGAGCTAAAAGACATAAAGGAAAAATTGACATATTTAATGACATAGAAATTTAAACCTCCTTTGAGATTAAAGTTACTATTAACAAGCTTAAAACAGGAGGATCAAACTGAGACAAAATATTTGAAAAATATTAGACAGACTATAAATTTATTCCACAAAAGAATAAGAAAGATAACTCCAGAGAATATTGTAAAAAGCAGTACATATGCAGATCTTCCTCGACTTACAATGGGGTTACCTCCAGATAAAGCCATCCTAAATTGAAAATATCCTAAATTGAAAATTCATTTAATTCACCTATTCTACCTAACATCATAGCTTAGTCTCATCTACCCTAAGTGTGCTCAGAACACATCTTAGCCTAGAGCTGGACAAAATCATCTAACACAAAGCCTATTTTATAATAAAGTGTTGCATATCCCAAGTAATTTATTGGATACTATACTGAAAGTGAAAAATGGACTGGCTGTATGGGTACCGAAGGGGTGTAAGTGTATGGGTTTTTCACCCTCCTGCTCCAGGGGCTGATTGGGTGCTGCAGCTGGCTGCCACCACCCAGCACCACAGGACAGTATCACAGCATCATGCTGCTTATCACTAGTCTGGGAAAAGATCAAATTTCAAAAAGTAAAGACGGTCTCTAATGAATGTGTGTTGCTTTTGCACCATCACAAAGCTGAAAAATAGTCAGTTGAAACATCATAAACTCAGGGGCCATCTGTACATATTATATGTATGTATGTACATAGGTACATATACGTAGATTGTGTATTTGTATAAACAGTTGACCCTTGCTGTTCACAATTCCCTATTTGAGAATCTCCTGCTCCCTGAAGTTTATTTGGAACCTCAATATCAAACTTCAGTAGGCTTTTACAGTCATTAGTGGACACACATATAGCCGTGAAAAAATTTGAGTCTCCCTGTATGCACGTTCCCAGCTCAGGTCAAACAAGGCAATGTTCTGCTTTCTTTTTGCACTCTCGGACAACAATGACCAGAGGATGGAGATAGCAGCGGGCAATGCAGTGGAATCCAAGAAGCTCTGGCTCTGGGACCAGTTGACCAGGATTTGAAACCCAGTTCTGGTACCTGTTAGTGCAGCAGCCCCTGGCGAGTCACATAACACTTTCGAACCTCATTTTCTCTTTCATAAAAATAAAGAGAAAAGAACCTACCATGGTAACTGAGTTGTTTCTTTGAATTTAAGATTAAGATTATAATCTATGAGATTATATAAGTATCTGTGTGTGTGTGTGTGTGTGTGTGTGTGTGTGTGTGTATTTCCACTAAGAACAATGGCTCAGTATTCACTAATTCAGTGTTTGCAGGGACTTTCTAGAACATAACTACCAGGAATAACAAGAATCAGTTGTGCATGTATGTGTGTATATACAATAAACATATAAAAATATTCAACCTCACCAGTAATAACAGAACTGCATGCTAAAATTATACAGAGTTTTACTAGCAGATTAACAAAAAATAATGGTCAGTAATATAATGTTTTGATGAGGATCTGGAATAAGTAGTACTTTTACTAACTCTTGCAGAGAGGGATACAAACTAACACAAATTTCTCAGAGATAATTTGAAAAATATCTTGCAATTAGGAAAACCCATCAATTACTTCAAAATCTATCTCACAGACATAAGGATTAATTTAGGCTATAAATAAAAATTAAGATCATCCACATGACTATCAGCAGGAAAATGTTTTAAAATACTTAGTCCCAGCAGCATCTGGGAGGCTCGGTCAGTTAAGCAAAAGACTCAGGTCATGATCTCAGGGTTGATTTTATCTCAGGTCATGTTTGCAGAGTTCCATGAGATCTAGCCTCACTGTTAGCATGGAGCCTGCTTGACATTCTCTCTCCCTCTTCCTCTGTCACTCCCCCACTTGCACATGCACACACAAACACGCACGCTCTCTCTCAAAATAAGCAAATTAATTTAAAAAACAATAATAAAATAAAATAAGATACTTAGTCCCATCCACATTCAAAAATAGTATGAAAAAGTAGGGGGGGAAATACAAATAAACTGATGTACTGATGTCCATTTTATTTCAAGTGAAAAAACTTGTTTTCAATTTTACATAGATTATATATATGCACACACATATGTAATGTGTACTTCTTTCATGTACATGTGTACACACATACATTTAACATGCAAATATATTTAAAAATATATTTATATAAATATATACAGAAAGACGTGAAAGGATGCCCTCCAAAATGTTTCCAGTAATTACAGACAGGAGGATAATGGAATCTTACTGCATGAGGGTAGGCAATGATGTCAAGGTTTTATTGTTGCTTCTGTGGCTGTTTTTCACTTAATACTATTATTCTTGGATATTTTTATTTCTTTAAAAAGAGCATGCATCCTTGTATTATTTTTAGAATTTAAATTTTATTTGTTACCATTCAAAAATTTCACCCAATTAAACATATCACAAATTTTAGTTTTACTTATAATTCTTAGCCTAGATTTGTAAAAAACTTTTTCTATCAATATCCCCACTGCTTACGTTGTATAAAATTGCCTGGCTACATTTCAGTGGAAGTGAATTAGTTTCCTTGTCTCTATAAGGAAAACACTATAAAGACAGTACAAAATCAACTATGTACTAACTTGTCCAAAATTTTCTAAACAGTCATAATATAATTTATTTCTCTCATAAATACTAAAGAATCTTCTTTGATTTGTTCAGAAATTTTTAGGCATTTGGCAACTCTGTTCAAATTTAAGCAAAGCTTACGAAACTGATATGGTTTACTCAGAGGGTATAAATTATATCATTAGAAACAGCACTGGCTTTATTTTTCCCTATGAAACATCATATCATACATGGCAACAGAAAATATGTTATTTTCCAACCCCCAAAGTAACTATTATGTGTGTCTACAAGATCATTTAATTTATTTTTAATGATTCGAATCTTTTCTTAGGGTCAAAGTCATCTTGTATATCAACTTGCTTTTACAAATTAATGTTTTGAAGGAAACAGTAAAAGTCAAGTTGCTTGGGAGTACATTAAATTATATGCTAGTTAATAGTGTTAGAGAGATGGCTTAAAAATAAATTGCCCATAATACCTTTTAATAAAAGCACTAAATGCACTTTTTTTATTCTATGTTAAAAGCAGATGCCTATTTGGCACTGTTTGGAATCCCATTTGCCATGTATATTTTGATTAATATTATGCTGGGTAATCTGCTCTATGTGGTCTAGGTTCAGTAACCTCACTGTAAAATAATGAGCCTTCAAGAATAAAAAATATGCTCACTATAAAGTTGCATATTCTGAGAAGCAGTGAACGTATTCAAATGAAATGAAAAAATGAGGTTTTCACCCAGTAAATTTGCTCGAAGTGAAACTTACATTTCTCAATTTGTATTTAGCTGTCAGTCTGTGCACTAAAAACTGGACGAGCTATCAACCTTTTGCATATGTTTTCTATAAATACCTTTTCTTCTCTGATTCGACTGCCATAGGACTCTGCAGAAGCAGTGGTCTTAAGGGAGCTTACAGCAACTGGGATGCAGCCAATGGCAGTGAGTTCCCACACTAAGTGGCATCTTCAGAAAAGGACCAGCACTCATATTTTATGCAATATGTAACATGATTTACCCAGGGTTGTCAGAAGAGATGAATTTCAGCCAATGCAAGGTAATGAATAGTAATATATGCTGCATATATTTGACTTATAACCCTTGGCATTTCGAAACAAAATTCTTTTGAAGAATTCATTTTATACGTCATAAACTTTTCTACTGTTTTTCCTGTTTGGGCTGTCTTTGTCATCAGACTTCTCAGGAAAGTATTATTCAAAATTGTAAATGAAGCAATATTTTTTGAGAATACTCACCTAAGATTTCCTTTCCAGGCAACACTTGAAATAGGAAAGTTAGAGTGTAAAAAATGGTGGGTTTCATGAAGTCAGAACCTAGAGAAGAGAAAAAATCCAATGGGTTGTTGTTTGTCCATGATAATAAGAAATTTGTTAATAAAGTTTAATGCTCTTTTCTCTCATGAAACAGGATCTTTTAGAAACATAGAAAAATAATTTTGCTACGTTTAATTTTACATATCTGGAATGAAATTAAAAGGCTCAGCTAGCATAGAGATATATTTTTTTTGTTCAAGGCATAACACTATCCATTAAATATAAACATAGCTACTTCCCAGGTTACCTTCTTTTGATCTAATAAACACTATGTTTTAATGGTCATTGTTAAAGAACCTAAGGAACTTTGCTGTTGTCCCTCAGATGATTGTTATGCGATAATTTGGGTAATCCCATATAGCTTTGCATTTTAGTTTACATTTCCTTCCTTGTTTTTCTCCCAACACA
Source organism: Panthera tigris (assembly GCF_018350195.1). Classification (NCBI taxonomy): domain Eukaryota; kingdom Metazoa; phylum Chordata; class Mammalia; order Carnivora; family Felidae; genus Panthera; species Panthera tigris. Next base: position 153,189,790 of record NC_056660.1, on the reverse strand, counting down.
TAAACACACAAATGTTTTTTAGAGATTCTCACATAATATGTTGATGACAAGTAACTAATTAATGTTTAACATCATATTATAATCATACATAAAACACCTATTTTCAAATCTTCCATCCACATTTTCGTGTGTATATTTTCAAATAATATCCATAGAGAGATTTCAACATTTGGTTATGTTCACAAAACACAACAGAAGTGAAGGAATGCCCCATCCACGCACATACATACATTATTTTGCTAAATACACATACACTTTCCATGCAATATGGACACTGCCCCTGAAACTGTGCCTGCTTTCTCCCCAGTGATTCCATTCTGAAGTTTCTCCTGGCATATCCTTTGGAGTTCACAAACGAAACTTGAAGCTGGCCCCTGTAACAAGGCCCCAGAGACTTTGCATTTGCAGTAGCTCCTTACATCTCAATAACAGAAAACAAGACTTGGGAATAGATATATCTTCTCAATCTTATGAGGAGTGTGAAGGCTACTACTTGAATTATTCATTGAAGAGGGAATAGGAAGATTATGTGACCACAGCCCACCTTTGCAACTGAACGTTTTAACATCATTATAAAAAAACATGTATTACACATTTGTTATGGTGCTGAGCCAGGCACTGTGTACACGGAATTTATGAGAATTACCCTCCATAAATATTCAGTTAAGACATAACCGAATATCTGTAAGACAGATAATGAACATCTACTTATGTAAATTATATAAATATCTCCATAAATATGCTAACCAGAGGTGAAAATGTATACACTATATTCAATTATACAAGGGATTTGGTTTTTGTTTATTTTTTTAAATCGCCTTTTCTAGACCTGAAAATAACAGAAGGAAGATTTTAATAGAGGAGTCAGAGCAAATAATAAACTTCCATATTCTCCAATCTTAATCAGTGTCCAGGCCCACAAGTTTTATACATGATGAGTATAAATCATTTCTAATTCCACCATTGTTAACATGAAAATGTTTTGACATAGGTCACCAAGCCGACTTTGTAAGCTTCCCTGCCAGAAGATAAATTCAAAAGGAAAATGATGAAGACTGTCCCTGTGTTGACACTCAGGTTGGCTAATGGTTTTGTTCTTCCTATTTAGCTAAGTCATGAAATGCTATTCTTAGAAGGACAGTGCAATCCCTCCAGCATATATATTCAAAGATCATTTTCATAATTTAATAAGGCATTTATTTAAACCCTAGTTATTAAGCCAGACTGGTTTTTTTTTTTTTATTTTTTTTATTCACTTACTTTATGTTGGTCACTGCTCTGGGCACCAGAGAAACTGAGATGATCAAGACACAGCCTCAGCTTTCAATGGGCTTCTAATCTACTAATCAGAGCACAGTAATCAGCCACATAAGTGGATAATTATAATAAAATACTCTGCATGCTGTGTTGAGAGAATTCAGAGAACCATCCAACCCAGACTAAAGATTTCCAGATTGTATCCCACAGGACAATCACAAGCTACAGAGATAGAAAAAAAAAAAAAGGCAGACTATAAGGGAATGGTGGGGAGTTGTGGGGATAAGAGGAGCATCAGACAATGATAACCTTGTGAAAAGTCTAAGGCACAAGGGAATTGGGTCTCTTCTAAGAACTGCATGTAGGGGAGGTTAAGGGAATGGGAAAATATGGTTGACAAGACACCGATCATGACAAGCCTTGTATCTAAAGCAAAGGTTTAAACTTGATCCCAATAATAAGGGAAATTATTAAAGACTTTTAGGTAGGAGAGGTGATCATAAGGCTCTTTTAAAGAAATAACTCTGCTAGCAGTGTCAGAGGACAAACTGGAAAGGACAAAGGATCAGCTAGGAAAACTGGGATGGTAGGATGGGCTTGTGGCAGGAAAAGACTGAGGTTTTCATTTTCCTGTGAAGCTTGGTCTTGTTAAGAGTTATTTCTACAGTGTGGCAGTCAGATTTTGCACAGTAATCTACAAAGCATGTAAATACCCAACATAAGCATTAGCATTTGTCATTTTGACTAGCACAACTGGCAGAGCCTGGGAAAGAGTAAGCTTTTATAACCAAGAAGACTACCCTGTTTCTCAATCCAAATAAAAATATTAGCAAAATCTTACGGCCAAAGATAATGAATATGAATGTATTGTCACCCAAAATTCATTTATTTAGATGAATCAATTATCTCAACTCCTGAATATTTCCCTAATCTGTCCCCAGTGGAAAGAGGCAAATTTGCAAGAATGATAGCAGTCAACGTTAGACATACACTATTACCTGAATGACATCACTTATTCTTTGTTTATTAATAATTAGAAATACTAAAATAATTAGAAGTAATCACCTGCACATACTGAATGATGAGTTAGTGTGTAGGGGCTACCTCAGTGGGAGCATTTGAATTTTGGCAAAATGATAAAAAAGAACAAGATCCAAAAGGTATTTGGGGTATTCCCAGGGTCAGATTGTGGGTGGGCACTAGTACCCAATTACCCTTCTTGACTGCTTTCTTGAGTCTAGAAGCTACCCGGAGATGGCTGTACCAGAACAATAGTTTAAAATGGCACTAGTAAGGAACTCAGATGGGACATTATCTTTGGCCCATCTGTACAGTATCCTAGTTAGATTATTTGTACTTTGGGTAATAAAACTTCTCTTGTTTATATGAAAGGTTATTGGGAGTATAATCTTTATTTTCAGAAAACCCATAAAACGGGGGAAAAAACAAACACTCAGGATAGGAATAGTTAAACAAAAAGACTAAAACCTAATGTTTTAGCAGAAAACAGCTGAAAAAGAAAATCTTCTGTGGGTAGGTAGGTATATTACTATACTACCCTAGGATTAGAACTTTGTTGACCCCAAGTCAAGTTGAGTAGTCAGACCACTCCCCTCTACTTACTGTATTTTCATCCCTTCTTTGCAATGTCTCATTAGAGAGATGATAATAGATGATGATGATAGATAGATAATAGATCGATCGATTGATGAATAGATAAAGTATTAAAGCCCATCAAATTCAGGTCAATGGGAAATTAGTCAATTGTGAGATAGATCTGAAGAAATTACAGAGATTGTTATAGGATAAAGAAAATTTAGTTAATAGGAAGTTTATGAGACATGGGTAAAAAGAAAGAGAAGGTTCAAAATTCATCAATGAATTCTAGGAAGAGAGGAATTCAAGACAAAGAAAATATATATAAAATGTTGGACAGGCAATAAGAATTTTTCAGAAAGACATAAACTCCAGATACATTAAGGACAATAATCCTCAAGTGGGGTAAATGAAAATAAGCCAATACCTAGACTCACCATAGTCAAATGTATAACACAAAAAAGAAAGATACTATTTTAAAACCTAGTAAAAAAAAAAAAAAAAAATTCCCAATCGCAAGTAAATTGAAATCTGGTTAACAACAACAGGGAAAGCCAGAGTCAGTGGAACAGTATATTTAAGTGATAAAACAAAATAAATGAGAATATAATTCTATGATTTCAGAAATTATCTTTCAATAATAAGTGCAAAGAAGAGCATTTTTAGATAAGCAAAACTGGAGGGAGTTTACTACAACCAAACCCTCACTAAAGGAAATATGAAAGAAAGAAAATCAACCTAGAAAAAATAATGAACATACGGGTAAATCTAAAATAATGTTTATGGTATATGTAATAATAATGTCTAATTTAAGAGGCTAAAATGGAAAAAATATCAATACAGTACAAAAATCCTGGATGATAGAATTATATAAGAAGAGAGGGAGGATGATTGAAGTTAAAGCATTCTGAACTTTCATTTAAGAGCTAGACTGCATATAAACGAAATCCCACTGTATGGTATCTACAAGAAATCCTTATAACCATGGCATTGAAAGGTAGAAAGTAAAAGGATGGGGGAAATAATACTCCAGGAAAAACTGATATGACTATTTAATTGCTGACAACACAAACTTTAGGGCAAAATAATTAGCAGAGATAAAGAGAAACTGTATATATAGATAATATGCTATAATTTACCAACAGGATATGAATCCAAATTGGTATGCACCTAAAAACCACTCAAAAAATATGTAATGCAAAAATGAATGAATACAAGGATGACAAATCCTTAATGAGAGATTTTAACCCAACTCTGTCTATATGGCTGAAGTTAAAAAGCATGCAATCTGCAGAATTGGCAAAAGAATGACATAATAAACCCAAGGAAAACAGAAATAAGGAATTAATAAAGATATCACGAAGACAAGAAATTGGGTAATTTATAGCATATTCATATGATAGAGTATAGTGGTATATATGATAAACTCCTAAGAGAAAAAGGAAGAACTATATTAAATTTGTACTAATCACAACAGGAAAGGAACACATGATCAGGGAGGAGAACACAACAAACCTCAAAGGTGGTAGGTACATAGTTATGTGCTTTAGGTATGCTATTTGGAAAATATTAAATACTATATATGAAAAGTTAAACTAGGGTGTCTCATTCTCTGACTGCCCATGCTAAAAACAAAGTACATTATCTGTAACAATATTATGCACTTATATTTTAACATTGTATTCATTAATTTTATCAGGTCTCATTTCCTCAACTAGAGTATAAGCCTGCTTTACTCTACATTGCCTTGTTCAATTATTGACTCTCGGGCATGAAGGTCCTCAATGAGTAAATGTCATTTGATTTACTTGCCAGATGGTGATATGTGATAATATTAAGGATACAGTTGTCTCAGCTATCTCTATAGCATTTAACTCAACTTTACATTCTGAAATTCTTAATTGTTAATTAACTGTGCTTAGCATTCCTGTTTTGTATATTACTCACTACCTTCTTTCCAAGGTTCTAACTTTAATATGCCTTTTCATATAAACAACTCCATCTCCAGAATGATTGTGTCCTGCATAAAACCACCTAAGCCCTAAGTAATTAATTTACTGTGGGGCTAAGCACATCAGGTTAGTCTATTATCTTCAAAGAGCCATGGATACAAGAGCCCTCAGTTTCACAATTTGTTGAGCTGTAACAGAACTTTTCACTGAGGAAGGAAGGAAGGAAGGAAGGAAGGAAGGAAGGAAGGAAGGAAGGAAGGAAGGAAAGGAGGAAACTTTACTAAAATAAATGCATATTTAACACCTTCCACAGTTTCCACTTACAATGGCATTTAAACCATTATTTAGAGCAAATATTTTCCTTCCCCTATTAACTCTTTTAAATGTTTCCAAAATGCTTTCTATTATAACTGTGGAAATATTTTTAATAACAGTGATATGAATTTTATCTACTGTTAATTCCAAATAAAAGACAATGTTTATAAATACTTTTTTAATTTTGCCATGTAATAAACAATTATTTCCTCTGGTATTCTTAGAGAATTCAAAACTCTAAGTGATTATCAGTGAAAGATTATTATATAACTGGACTGACAAAACTATTAATACAGTTTTCCCAAGAGACTTTGACAAACATCATCTCTGGATGATTAATTTATTGTCCTATAAATTAATTTATTGTCCTATAATTTGGGGAATGTTTAACTTATTTTCTCAAACATTATAGATTATACTGTTTAAAGTAATTTCTGAATAAGAGAACCTAGTAAATTTATGATTCTTACAATGGCTGTAGTGCCCCTGTGATATCATCAGTAAATCTTCTGATACTTCTAGGTCTATTTCATTATGAACACAAAGAGGATTTTTAAATAAATTTGGCTTGTAATAGATAAATCATATCGTACACCCCAAATAGGATTTTTTTAAATTTTTTTTTCAACATTTATTTATTTTTGGGACAGAGAGAGACAGAGCATGAACGGGGGAGGGGCAGAGAGAGAGGGAGACACAGAATCGGAAACAGGCTCCAGGCTCTGAGCCATCAGCCCAGAGCCTGACGCGGGGCTCGAACTCACGGACTGCGAGATCATGACCTGGCTGAAGTCGGACGCCCAACCGACTGCGCCACCCAGGCGCCCCCCAAATAGGATTATTTTGAATGTAACCATGCTAGACTTCTTTGCTAAATTTACCTTGTCTTCTAAACACTGCAATAGAAGAATCATTAGCATTTATTATTACTTGCCTTTATCAATAATATTTTAATGTGTTTGGGACATAATAATAACCATTTAAAAACTGTGTATATATAATTGTGCCTTCTGGTGTCTGGTGCATCATAGGCAATTAAAAGCAGTAGGCTTATTTTACCTTCTTATTTGATTTCATCAAAAGTGCCATGCCGATGGCTTTATCTTTAAAGTTATACTCTTTCTCTTTCCCAAGATCTCAGGGCTTAGTGCATCTTACACTTACTATCTGTGCTTTATTTTTTAAAGATTATTTGTTTATTTTTTAGAGAAAGAGAGAGAGCAGGGGAGGGGGAGAGAGACAGGGAGATAGAGAGAATCCCAAGCAGGTTATGCACTGACAGCATGGAGCCTGATGCAGGGCTCCAGCTCATGAACCATGAGATCATGACCTGAGCTGAAATCAAGAGTCAGACAGTCAACTGACTCAGCCACCCAGGGCCCCCATCCATGTTTTAAGTAGGATAAATCTGATATACATGAGAATCAATAGTCTATCTATTTCACAGTATGGGTTTTAACTGTAAATTTTGGTTTTTTAAAATGTTATTTCTATGCTATTAGGCAGAAGGATAGCTCTACAGGCTATTAACAGAGTTGTGCTAAGCATAGTATCATTTTGGTCACTACCAAAATTCTACTGGCCAGTTTTCATTACCAAAATGAGTATGTTAATGATGAAACACACACATGTGGATAATTATATGTATATATGAATATATGCATGCAGGTTGAAGGAAGTGCTCAGTCCTACAGTTTCATGGATGCTTCCTAATATATGGAGATAGATATTGTGCCCTAGTAACTTTTCACTCTATGTGCTGGTTTCACTCTTCATCAGGGACCAGTGTTAATAGTCTGAAGCTAATGAACAAAAGGGTTCAGTCATAATATGGACTGATTATTTCCATGACGGTCATGATCAAAGACTATAGTCCTCAACCACAGCCAGTCATTTCACAAATGCACGCCATACTATTTTAAAGGAAAAAAGATACAAGATATACGGTCTCAATTTAAATGTTCCTTCCTCAAGGAAAATAACTCTTACTCTCACCCCAAGATAAGATTTCTATGCTGTATATCCACAGCTTTGTATTATTCACCTTTCATAGCACCCATAACACATGAAAGGAATTACATGTTTAATCATTAACTTAGTTTGGATTCTTCATAAGCAGTCTGAGATTGGATTCATGGATTATTAGGAGTAAACTGTCAGACGAAACCTGTATGGGAATGAGGGAGCAGGACAAGGAAGAGGAGCAAGTTAAGCAAAGTTTGAAGTTTAGCTTCAGCCTAATCCCACAGGGGAGTTCTGGAACATGAATTGTCCCACAGAATATATCCAGCCTTGAAGAAACGTTATTACACTTTTAGACACAGTGTCATTCAGTCATTGCCTACAGGCTGCCTAAAGACAGTAGAAATGCAAAGGCTTAATTCCTAGGCATCTCCAAGCAAGATGGCTCCAGTATCCTAAGAGCAAAACTCTGGAAAAAGTTACAGATATGAGACATTACAGCAAAATTCTACCGTGGCAGTTGGAAGGAAGGCACACCAAAGGAACAAAATGGTTCCCAGGCACTCTAGGCAGGGCACCAATGAGTCTGTGGTAATTGCCTTTCTTCTCTAAAAGTATAAGCTCACTAATGACAGAGGAAGTTTCAGTTTTGTTTAAGGGCTGAATGATACCAAGCGCATACCATACACTTCAGAAATATTTGTAGTAAGAATGCATAAGTAAATGAGTCAATGGAATTATTTGGCAGTTAGCAAATCATATTTCCACCTACTTTAAATTCATTACCATCTTAATGAGAAATGGCACCATAGGTGGATTGAAGGCATTGATAATCAGGTATATATGTGACTGTAGAGGAAAGCTCACCAGAATAAAATACACATGATACCTATTACGGTGTCCACACTTGTTACTATGTTTTTCTATACAATCGTTATTTTTTTTAAATCTATCCATTCAGTGTTTAGGTTAGTATATTACTTTTGTACATAAGTCAGAACATAATATGGTAGTTATCTAGCAAAAAGTTAAACAGAAAGGCAAGAAATCTAAGAGTCAAGGAATTTTATTAGCTTGTTATTTTAACACGTTAGCAAGCCAATGAGTTAATGCTGATTAGCTTATGTGATTAACCTATTACTACCACTATCAGTGATGTCTGGCACATGTGTTTATATATTTGCAAGATTAATGTAAAATATTTTACACTGTTTATTGCCTAGCTTATGTCATAAACATTTTGGTTTTCTATATGTCCTTCATATTTACAGTAACAAATATACATACACACATACATTCACATATGAATGCATGCATATTCTACAGATTGTATGTTGCCAAAATATTTTATTATGGCATTCTTTTCTTTTGTTCATATTTTTCTGTCATCGTTAAAGCTACAATGAACATATTTGTGTCTATTTGTGCTTCTGTTTGATTGCTTAATTGGGATAAAATTAGGAATGAAAATATTTAAGTCTAAGCAATTTATTTTTTTTAACTTTATTTATTTATTTTGAGAGAGAGCAGGGGAGGGGCAGAGAGAGAGGGAGAGAGACAATCCCAAGCAGGCTCCATGCTGGCAGCTCAGAGTCTGACAAGGGCCTTGATCACACAAGCCGTGAGATCATGACCCGAGCCAAAAATCAAGAGTCAGACGTTCAACCAACTGAGTCACCCAGGTACCCCTAAGTCTAAGCACTTTAATTTCTCTGCCATATTGCTTTTCAGAAAGGCTATACTAAATTGCTAAATTAGCAGTAATGAATTAATATGGTCATTTCTTTTCAATATAGCCAGTATTGGATGTTTTGGGTTTTGTTCCCTTGTTTTTTAATTTTACTATGTAAAACACTACCCTATGAATGCTTTATTTTGCCTTATTTTGGTAACTAGAGAGGCTAATGCCTTATTTGTCAGTTTTATTGCCTCTTTTACAAACTATCATATTGTTTGCCCATTAATTTATTTAGAATGTCAAATCTTTCTTACAAATTTGAATATAGATTACCATTATCATGTTGAGGAAAATATCTACAACTTATATAAAAATAATATTATTATTTTATTTAGGTTTTATCTTTTTCCCAGAAAATTAATATGCATACATAGTTTTATAACTTCTATTAATTCAAAGAAAAAATGTTATTTTACCACAGAGCTATTATTCTATTCCATTAGTTGCTACTTTTTCTTTTGTTTCATGCTCATTTTTAACTATTTAATGAACTTGCCATTTATTTTAAATTAAGAGGGTAAGGTGGGAATAACATTTTTCCACAATTGTTCCAAACACACTTATATAACTGTTTTAATGTGGTTTTTTTTAGAAAATTTATGTTATCACACAATAAGAATTGGTATATAATTATTGATATTTCAGATCTCTACCTTCTATTCCACTTAATGTCTACAACATTGCACAATTGTAATATTTTATGTATTGATACTAAACAATATGTTTTAATGTTTGATGGGGCAGGTCACTTTTTTATTATTTAATAATCCTACATATTTTCTCCTAACAAACAGTTTCCCAATTTACTTTTATGAAGAATTATGTTACAAATTTTGGTGCAATTATTTAAATTTTATTTTATATTTTATATAATTAAAAATTGCATTTTTGGAAATATGTAGTAGCCCCTTGCAAGAATTGGCTCACTATGTCCAATTATTCAAATTTTCAAATGATAAGATTATGCAGTTTTCATATAAAGTCTCACCATACGTTAAAATACAACTTTATCCCTAAATATTTCCTATATTATATATCCTGAGGAATCTCTCCCTCTTTAAAATTATATTTCCTAGTTTATTAATTACTGGATTATAGAAATACAAGAAAAATTATATATTTACATTATGTTTAGATATGTATTAGTTTACGATGGATTTACATGGATGTTCTAAGTGTATAATTTCATATATATGTATACATATGTATGTGCATATATATAAATACACTCCTGGTCCATACTTATTTCTCATTTACTTTTCTTTATATTTCCATTCTCAAGGAATTTAAATGTTTTATTAACAACAGAGAAGCATTACTCCTGATTTTAGAGTTAATCTATTCCCTTTAAGACTCTCTAAAAACAGCTATTTCCCCTTTTCTGTTAAAAATATAGACACATGACTCTGAAAACTCTAAAACATTGGTGAAAGACATTGAAGATTACACAAACAAATGGAAATTATATTCCATTTTCACGGAATAAAAAAATTAATCTTATTAAAATGTCCCTACTACCAAAAGTGATCCTCAGATTCAATGCAATCCCTATCAAAATACCAATGACATTTTTACAGAACTGGAAAAGATAATACTAACATTTTTATGGAACCAAATAGCCCAACCAATCTTGAGAAAGAAGAATGAACCTGGAGTTATAACAATCCCAGATATCAAGATAAACTATAAAGCTATAGTAATCAAAACAGTATGGTACTGGACAAAATAGATACATAGATCAAGAGAACAAAATAGAGTCCAGAGATAAACCCACACTTACATCATCAATTACTCTACAATAAAGGAGGCAAGAATATGCACCTTCTTCAATAAATGGTGGTGGGAAAACTGGATAGCTACATGCAAAAGAAGGAAGCTGAATCATTTTATTATATCATACAAAAAAAAAAAAACCTCAAAATGGATTAAAGGCCTAAATGAAACCTAAAGCCATAAAACTCCTAGAAGAAAACATAGGCAATAAATTCTCTGGAGGATTACCATTCATCCATGTCTCCTCAGGCAAGGGAAACAAAACCAAAAATAGTCTTGGGACTACAGCCAAATAAAATGCTCTTGCACAGTGAATAAAACCATCAACAAAACAAAAAGGCAGAATATATAAAGAACTTATATAACTCAACACCAAAAAAAAAAATCTGATTAAAAATAGGCAGAGGACACGAATAGACATTTTTCCAAAGAAGACATAACAATGGCAAACAAGCACATGAAAAGATGCTCAACATTGCTCATTATCAGGGAAATACAACTCAAAACCACAATAAGATACATGGCAATCAAAAAGAATGAAATCTTGCCATCTGCAACTACATGGATGGTACTTGAGGGTATTATGCTAAGTGAAATTAGTCAGAGAAAGACATATATCATATGACTTCACTCATATGAGGACTTCAAGAGACAAAACAGATGAACGTAAGGAAAGGGAAATAAAAATAATATAAAAACAGGGAGGGGGACAAAAGAGAAGAGAGTCATAAATATGGAGAACAAACAGAGGGTTACTGGAGGGGGTGTGGGAGGAGAGATGGGCTAAATGGGTAAGGGGTATTAAGGAATCTACTCCTGAAATCATTGTTGCACTATATGTTAAGTTGGATGTAAATTTAAAAAAATAAAATTAAAAAAAACCCAAAAACATATGACCTTACACCTGTCAGAATGGCTAAAATAAAAAGACAAGAAGCAAAAAGTGTTGGTGAGAATGTAGAGAAAAGAGAAGCCTCACGCACTGTTGATGGGAAGCAAATTGATGCAGCCATGGTGGAAAAGAGTATGGAAGTTTCTCACAAAATTTTAAATGGAAATATCATATGATCCAATAATTGGACTACTGGGTATTTACCCAAAGGAAACAAAAACACTAATCCAAAAAGATAGATGCACCGCTGTTTGCTGTCGCATTATTTACAACAGCCAAGATATGGAAACTACCCAAGTATGTATCAACAAATGAAGCAAGATGTGGTAGATATATAGATACCCACACAAACACAAACATACACACACACACACACACACACACACACACACACGAATATTACTCAGCTATAAAAAAGAATAATATCTTTCCATTTGCAACAACATGAATGGACCCAGAGTGTATTACGCTAAGTGAAATAAGTTGGAGAAAGACAAATACCATACGATTTAACTTATGTGTGGAAACTGAAAAACAAAACAAATGAATTTAAAAAAAGCAGAAACAGACCTATACAGAAACAAACAGATGAATGCCAGAGGAGAGGAGGATGTGGGGATGGGCAAAATGGGTGAAGGAGAGTAAAAGATACAGGCTTCCTATTATGTAATAGATAAGTCATAGGGATAAAAAGTACAGCATAGGGAATTTAGTCGATGATATTGTAACAGCATCACACGGTGACAGATTGTAGCTATACTTGCGTTCAGTCTGGCATAAATTTGTCCAATAGATTTGTCCAATCACTCCCTTGCACCCCTGCAACTAATGTAACATTATGTGAACTGCACTTCAATTTAAAAAATGCAAACACCGGTACACTCAGACATACACATACCCACAGTCATGCATAAATGTTGCTATTGATTATAATACTGTTTTTCCATTTAGCAAAGAAGAACTTTTATATTGTAGGAGGCATTTATTAGGATTTGGTTTCAAATTTTAGTAATTACTGTTTAGACATCTATTAAATTGTTACATATTATTTTCTTATTTACTTGTTGATGTGGTATAATGTTAAATTGGTTTCTGATACTGATATGGATCTCTGGATATCTAAGAGGAAAAAATTTCCTAGTTCTTAATGGAGTAGTATTCTTTAGTACAGCAATAGAATTCAAATTCCTAGCACTTTATATCAGTGTCAATCTATCATTATCAGGGAGATGAGTAAGTTGTTGGTTTTTGTCATAAATGGGATAAGGAAGTATTGATGAAGGGTGAGAAACTAGACACTTTAATAAGTTATTTTAAAGAAAGATAGATGAGAAATGATCACAAGGGTTCCTGGGTGGCTCAGTCAGTTAAGCATCTGACTTCAGCTCAGGTCATGAGCTAACGGTTTGTGAGTTCAAGCCCCGCATCCAGCTCTGTGCTGACAGCTCAGAGCCTGGAGCCTGCTTCGGATTCTGTGTCTCTCTCTCTGCCCCTCCCCCCTCAATTTCTCTCTCTCTCTCTCTCTCTTTCTCTCTCTCTCTCTCAAAAATAAATAAAACATTAAAAATAGTTTAAAAAAAAGAAAATAAATGATCCCAAAAGGCAAATATCATAGATAAGCATTTTTCCTAGGGCAAGTCCAGTGAAAAACAGCCACATTATAGTTGTGTTAAATTTTAATAGAGGATGAATAAAATCATCAGGGATATGTTCAGCTAACCATCTCTGTAACTGCCGACAATGAGCAAGAGACAGCGAGTCCTTTATTTTTATTTTTTTTTTGACAGTGAGTCCTTTAAAAGCAGAGTGCTATTTCATTTATTGTTGTTGAAAATAAAGAAAAGGATGCTTTGGGAAGCTGGTATTTTATGATTTTATTTTAATTCTTTTCCTACTTGGGGAACTACTTGAAGTAGCTCATAGTTTCCATAGTAAATTACTTGGTTCTTATCTGCATAAAAATTTAATTACTGATTTATTCTCTAATTATCCTAAAACAGAAAAAACATTCTGGATTGCCCTAAAATGTGTGACATGACTCTGAACCCTCGCGTGTAAAGTGCTCATCATTTTGTTGATGTCTTAAATTCCTATCTCACCTTTGAAACGTGTTTTTAACATATGATCTTTCTTGACTCTACCTGCAGGCTTGTTGGCAACGTTCCCCCCCCACACACACTCAGCTGTATCCTTGTTTCTGATCAGTGTAATGTAAGTACACAGAGATGAAGGAAAAAACACAACAGAAATTCGAATCCTAAATCTGTTCCTTACTAACTGTGTGAGACGGAATAACTCACTGAAGGATTTCATTTTCTCATTTGCTAACTGGATACTACTGCTTGCCTCGCAGGGCTGGTGTGAGTCTTTTATGAAAGAATGTGCGTTAAATCTCAACAAAATTAGTTCATCTTCACTGTATTCTAACACGTTTAATGTTTGTATTTATATTCATCATAAAATTCTTCTCCTGTTAGAATGTTTCGTCCATCTACTTGAGGTCAAGGACTATGTTTTATTCATCCTTGTACCTCATGTTTGACTCAATGAGTCGGGGAAATCAATTACTGTGCTCCAACCTCTGGGAATCAGAAAGACCAGAAAGTGCTTGCCCAGTTAATTCTTAAAGCTCGTTTAGATATTTGTTGAGAATACCTCCTGCAGTGCTTGTACCTTCTGTGTATTACTCCAAATACACAGGCATTAGTCCCTCACTAAGTGCTCATTGAAAATGTTTGCAAGAAAATAAATTGGTTTTGCTGCCTCATTCCAGTTTGCAAAGGATATAAGGGATACTTTCTATGACCTAATTATGAAACGTTTTTATTCCTGTGTGTCTGATGTCTGTTTAGTGTCAACATCAGTCTGGACAGTGGCTCTCAACCCTGTGACTTTGAGAAAGCTCCAGAAGCCTCCATTATGGGCAAATCCATGTGGAGCTGTGATACACAGGTGTAAAGCTATAAACTGACTCATTTCCACTAAAGAAAATGGGCCACTTGAAAGTACACTCCAGGGGCATAAATCCACTCCAGAGAGACCACCCTTGCACAGTCCAGGCTGCAGCTGCTCTGGAAGGTTTCCATTCTAGGCCAGTCCTGTCCTGAGATTTCTAGGAAACATTTATGTCTTGGTCCCTATGCCACTTCCAGTCTTCTGTCATTTATCACAGCCTCAAACGAAAAGGCTCTAAGACTTTGAAATCTCTTATAAGAGCTATGCCAGGTTAAAAAGCATTTCACTGAATATTTACATGGCAGGAGGGTTACCATGATCACAAAGGTGGTTTTCCCAGGGTGAGGCTCATGCATTGCACTCTGGATGTGCTGACCTCTGTGATTTCCTCAAACCTGGGAAACGTGCCCGCAGGATTTGTGATAGTAGGGGACTGTAATCACACTGCCCTTTAAAAAGGGGGGGAAAAGGCATTTTCTTGAGGCAAATACAAACATTTCTTGGCCTACATTTCAAAGTTGGGAAGACTGGGTTGAAAGAAAACCAATACTTGGGTATCGTAGGTAATGATTCATGCCAAATCATTAGGAGAAATAAACAATTTCCACACAGTACCAAACAATCGTTCTTTGGATTAAGAGGGGAATACTATGAAGAAGAGGAAAGGTAATAGTGACTCAGGTAATGCTAATATTATCTTGACTTGATACAGCTGTTACTACTATTGTTTCTAATAGATAATTAGAGCATCAAGACATTAAGACACATTCATAATTGTATACCAAATGGAGCTCTGCCTCTGTAATTTTCTGCCTACCTTAGAGTCAATCGGTTATTATTATCAGAAGCATTAAAACTAGTTCTCTGTTTGTTTTGCCCATCACTTGTAGCAACCATACCATATTCTTCTCCCACAAATAACAGTCCTTCTAAATGCCCAGAAGATTTATGGCACTAAGGCCATACAAGTGCTCTTGTACATAAAAGGGCCAGTATATTCTCATATTCTCTGTCTCTATGTCTGTCACACATACACACACACACACACACACACACACACACACACACACACACACACACTTTCCTTCACATATACTCATGCTTTTCCTTTTTTTTTTCCTTAGGAAAAATAATAGGTATTAACAAGGATTAACTTACATTTTTTTTAAAAAAGGACAATGGAAATCTATTTGCAAGTTTGAAATGCATTTTGATTATACTTAGAATTGTTTACACTATTTCCAAGGGATATCATCCCCAAAGCATATTTCACAAGAGCATGGAATTTTTATCATTCTTTTAAAAATATTCTACCAAATAATTTTCTGTCAAATTATTTTAAATGTTTTATTTATAAATTTTACCTTGTACCATAATTGATTAGTAAGTGCAACATTTAGTGTACCACCATGTAAAGGAAATAATGATTTTACTTACCAAAATTAATGCTAACCAAATTAATTATGTAGTCCCTAACTGTGCTTTAAAATATTGGTATCAATCCCTGATAGAAAACACAAACACATTTTCTGCTTTTCATAAATTAATCAATTTATGTTAAATAATTGTCAGTAATAGATTTCTTTGTATTTCAAATAAGCATCTACCTACTCAGTACACTAGCTGGGGAAAAGTCAGTTAAAAGATAGTCCTGTGAGGCTAACGTAGAAAACTGAATGAATCAATATATATCATCTTGAAATGGAAAATATGAATTAAATGTTACAAAGTAGGAACTCACAAATTGGCTAGAATGTCTATCACAAGAAGTAATCTATTACAAACTAATCTGGGCCAACCAGATGTTATCTCTATTAGAACTGAATAATCAGAAGAATTTAATCATTTTCCAATGAACAATTATTCAATTAATTGCCTCTCTTGACCTTTCAGTTAAGGTTAGACTCTCATTGATGAAATCTTCATAAAACAATGCCAATAAAAACCATATTTATACAGGGAGCTCTGAAAGAGATCCCAATAGTCAGCGCTGAAACCATTTGAGTAAAAATAAATAAATAACAATAATATTGGGTTTTAACAAAGAATAAGATAATTATCCTTGAGTCTGTATTGATTTTATTTTTTTTATTTTCGTACTTAGAATTTTCATGCAATAGTATTGACTTTTTTCTCTTGATAAACAGTTCAATAAATTTTAACATATGTTATGGATCTGTGTAATCACCACCACAACCAGGATACAGAACAGTTCTATCACACCACAGAATTCTCTTGTGCCATCCTTTTATACTTACTTCCTCCCCTGACCTTATAGCCAGAATCACTCATCTGTTCTCTACGGTTGTTTTTCTTTTCAAAATTTCATACAAATGGAATCATACAGTATATATAACCTCCTACAACTGGCTTTTTTTCCCATTCTGCCTAATACCTTGCATGTATCAGCGGTTTGTTCGTTTTTTGTTGTTGCTGATTAGTATCCCATTGTATAGATACGCACAGTTTATTTACCCATGCAACCACTGAAGGACATTTGGGTTCATTCCAGCTGTGTATTTTTTTTTGTTTTGTTGTGTTTTTACAAATATGAATAGAGCTGCTATCAATATTTTTGTACAGATATTTGTGTAAACAGTGGTTTTCTCTTCTCCAGGCTTAAATACCGAGGAGTGGGATTGCTGGGTCATATGGTAAGTGTATGTTTCACTGTATAAAAAATTGCCACAATGTTTTCAGAGTGGCTGGCTATACCATTCTGCATTCCCACCGCTTTGCATGCTTGTCAGCCCTTAGTAAAGTCAGTATTTTTTATTTTTTTTAGTCATTCTCATAGATGAGTATAGTGGCATTGCATCATGATTTTAACTGGCGTTCCCCTAAAGACTAACAAGGTTGCACATACTCTCTTGTACCTTTTGCCAGTTGTATCTCTTTCTGTTTGTTCAAATCCTGTGACCAACTTTTAAAGATTGTTTTCTGACTGTTGAATTTTGAAAGTTCTTCATATATTCTGAATATGTTTCACTTGTGGGTTGTTTAACCTACAAATATTTTTTACTCAATCTATAGTTGGTTTTCATTTCCTTAAAGTGTCTTTCACAGAGTCAGGATTTTTTTAATTCTGATAAAGTGTAATTTATCTTTTCCTTAAAACTTCATCTACCCCCAGCCACCTAAATTTTCTCTTATATCTTCCTCTAAAAGTTTTATAGTTTTGTGTTTTACATTTAGAGCTATGATTCATTTTGAGTGAATTTCTGTGTGTAAAATGTAAGGTTAGGCTGAGTTTCATTTATTTTTCTGTTCCTTTCATCCAGTGTCACATTGTGTTGTAGCTTTATATTAAGTCTTAAAATTGTAGCTTTATATTATGTCTTAAAATCAAGTAATGTAATTACTCCAAATCGACTTTTCTTTTACCAGGCTGATATAATAAATATTTGAATAAATAAATGCAGAAGGAGTCCATTTTCCTTACAGTAGTACTGGAAAAAATATAGAAGAAATGAGAAAAATATAAAATCACCAGTAGACCACCACAGTAGTTATCACTGTAAGCAATAGCCACGGATGAATACTAAAATTTTCAGTCAGCAAAACCTTAAGGAGAAACAGGGTAGTTGCATGGCCTCTAGGCATCTTCCCAAAATATTTATGTTACTATAATAGTTTGAACATATATTTTCAAATTCTTTGATACTCCTCCTTGAAGTAGGTGGAGCTTAATTTTCCTCCTCTGGAGTATTAGCTAACTTTAGTAACTCACTTATAACCAGTAGAATACGCAAAGGTAAAAATCATAATTTTACACTGGAGGAACCTGGAAGATAGCACTTCAACCAAGTGACCATGGTTAGCATCACCGTAATAAATCACACCGATATTAGGTACTCTGATACGATGCAATGGAAAGGGCACATCACGTTGTGGTGTACTTTCCAATAATGCATAACCTCAATCTAATCATGAGAAAACATCAGACAATCCCAAATGGCTAAAAAATACTGACCAGTACACTTCAAAAGTGTCAAGGTCATGAAAGGCAAGAAAAGGCTGAGACACTGTCACAGATTGGACAGGACTACAGAGACATCAAAGACTAAATGCGACAATGATATTCTGCACTAAATGCAGGGACAGTAAAAAGAGTAAAAAACACATAAAGTCTATAGTTTGGTTAATATTATTGCCTCAACGTTAATTTCTTAGTTTTGCTAAATACACCATGGTTATGTAATTTGTTAAGATTTGAGAATGATTTGTGAAGGGCATAGTGAATTCTCAGTGCTTCTTTGCAAATCTTCTATAAATGTAAATTATTTCAAAACAGAGTCGAAAAATGTTTCCCTTTGTTCACTTATAAATCCCAAAGCATTAACAACCAAAATATTGACATTATTTGTGTATATATCCTCTATTAAAGTAATAATCATAATCATACCAAATTTTTTCACTCACAGAAAACTTACATATTTTTTTTAATTTTTTCATTAAGTTAGTAACATTGAGTAGTGAATAAGTCCATACTGAGTATATGTTCTGCTGTTAGAGACTGTACTGTATACTTTTGGAAGGTATACCTATTGCGTTTCCAATATTTTCTCAGTGTTGCTTTCCTTTGATAAAAATGCCTTCAGGGGACGTCTCCTCCCTGCTCTCAGTTCACTTGGCTTTGTATGGCGCTGTTTTAGGGTAGGCTTTGTATGGCGCTGTTCAAGGCTGGACCTTCAAAGTATTCCATATGCCTGGTGCTAATGGCATCGCATCAGATTTTAACTCGCATTCCCCTAAATGTTAACAAGGTTGCTCATATTCTCATGTATCTTTTTGCCAGTTGTATCTCTTTTTGCTTGTTCAAATCCTCTGACCCATTTTTAAAGATCGTTTTCTGATCATTGAATTTTGAAAGTTCTTCAAAGGATTCTAGGATGAATACTTTGCTTTTGGAGGTGCAATCAGAGATAATCCTGGGACATTTTTTAAGTGCCTGGAAAATAACTATCTCTCTCATTGCACTTAACTGTTAGAGTTGATATAATCTTAATCATGGAACTATTGGAACCCACGAGATGGAGATGAAATCAACACAAAGGAAAACAGAACCAAGAGATGTGGAGAAAGAGAAAGAGAAATACCTGATCTTAATAACATTATTTAAGCTACTTTATTCAGCTATGACTAATGAATGTGATGGAAAACTGAACTCAGATTTTTCATTTTTATGAGATAATAAATTCCTTAATTCACATTTTATAATTTGGGAGGGGGTGTTAGAATTAGGTTTGCTTCAGAAAAGTCCCTCAAAATTATTGATGTAAATGTTAGATAGATAAACCTGAGGTACTTATTTGTAGTCTGAGATAAAGTAATAATGATTTATTTTTAACTCTATTGATCAATCCCATACCCATTCCATTTAAAGACGAAGTAGAAAATGACAACCCATCTATTCTTTCAGTTGCACACAACTGCAATTCAGTTGCAGATATTCGAAGAGAGCCCAAGACACATATCCTGATAAAGAATAAAGCAATCAAACAATGTGATAAAATTATTGGATAACTGTATGTGTAATATGCGATAACTAGAGAGAATATATTGGATAGCATCCAGAACGAAATAAGCCCCAAAAGACTTAGGGAGTTCAAAGTCAAGAATCTTAACACTCTCTATGGGATATAAATAAACTTTGCTTATATTTCTAGACCCAAATTAAAGAAGAAGCTATAAAAATAGAGGATTGTATAGAAGACTTTAAGAAAATAAGCCCATGCCTCTGCACTTGTACCTCTGCCTATACACTCAGTAGAAATGTCATGGATTAGGAAGAGCGTGTATATCCCACCTGCCTTCTTGTGCAATCTACAACTTTGGTTGCATACAACTTCCCCAATTAATCTAAAACATACTGAGCATATCACTCACAATTGAAAGTGTAAAAGGAACGGGCTGCTTCCATTCTTATTCCATTTTATGACCTAATTAACAGGAAAGCCACCCTTTTGAGAAAAGATCTCCATATTGAGGATATAGCTTTAGCAGGCCTTTAAAAACCCTGTGAAGATTATAGCCATCACATGCAGGTGACATGATTTTAAAACCAAGAACCATTAGATTTTGTTCGCTAAACCATTTTAGCACACCTAAAATTTCCTACTCTTGACCAACTCCTTACCCCCCCCACCCTTATTTATCCAAAAGGTTCATAAATTAAGTTGCATAAAACTCTACATGGAAGATTTACAAGGGCACAATAAGAAAACTGGCAGATGTTCTTCCATTCGCTCTTTGAGCAGGAAGGGCATGTGGAAAAGGCACTGGTTTGAATGACATTTGAAGTAATGGCCTGCCATTCTGCTGGCACTTTTAGTGTTAAGCAAGTGATCTGCAAAGTAAAGTGGATTCACAGTTAGAGTCAGCACCAGTGCACAGGTCGCCCATAAAAATAGAAGATTCCATTATTCTTCAGGCTCCCTAGAGGGAGCAAGGTCTCCAGCATCATTACCAGGACTAAATCTGACTTTTCTACCTCCCCTAATTTCCTCCTAGTAATTATAGGTCAAGCACTCTTTTGTAAATTATAAAACCTTTGTTCTTATCAAAAATGAATAGCTGAGGAAAAAATTATAAAAAGAGTCCAAGGAAAAAAATTTCAATTAGAAAACCAAGCTAATTTGGTATGACCAAAGACTGTCAGGCATACTGACAGTGCTCTATTATGCAGTCATTTGGGCTCTTTCAAATTAGTTATGTTAATGTCCTGTGAGTGAATGTAACACTTGGATGGGACAAGATTTCTGCAATTAATTTCTGCAGTCAGTGGAGAGACAAGCAAATTTATTTTCCCCCTCTCTGGGAATTGGTAGTGGAGGGTGCGAGGTAGCAAAAGTGCATTTAGGAACAGAGTACAAGCTAAACACAAGCCCTAAATAAAGCAGAAACAATGGGAGCCAATGCCTCCTCATTCATTCAATTGACAATGTTTTGCAGCTTAAACCTGTTTTATTAATTATGTTTGACATTTCCTTAATTAGTTTCATTTACACCAAATCAATCCCTACTGCTGTATGGCATCATTTATCATTTTGAAAAATTTGCATACTGAGTGCTGACTTTTCCTACTTAATTATACATTAAAAGTGTCAAGCGCACTTGCTGCCTGGCATTATCTGCAGCAGAAAGGTTTGTGGCTGGACGGTGATGGTATTAATCATTAAGAGCCCCCAAGTGCTGCTGGGTAATATCTGGGGAGTAGAGTGACTCTCATTTTAACGCTAGAGAGCAGAAGTGCTTTTGGAAAATGACCCAGAGCAAAAACAAAATAAATGACCTAAAACATCCGGTGTACTGTAATGTTTTGCTCTTTCAATAAAAATATGCTTTGGTGGGAAGGTTTATTGTTAACTATTCATTTTCTGTAAATTTAAATACTCTGAGTCCAACAGTCAGTAAATATGTGACCTCTGCTATGACTTGAAAACCAGATATTTTGGTTGAATATATATGGTGGCTTGGTAGGATACATTCCAATACATACCCAGTCAAATTGTGCTCCTTTACAAATGAAAGCTAGAAAAATATAGTATATCATTAATACAGTGATTGATGTTGCTCATTTCTTTTCTACTTATAACTTTCAATGAATAAGCAACAATTTTTCATTGAACAAGGAGCACAGTTGAATGTAGAATATGCCTAAAAATCTAATACTCTAAAAGAACTTCATTTGTACAGTCTAACAGATTTCAATATTATGGAATTTTCGGTGACGAAAAAATTATAAGATTACAAATGTTAAGCACAAAGCATGACTGTGAGCCACAGCAACAAAAGAGTTAACAAGAACCTGTTTGTAAATTGTGTATCAACTATGCCTTCCTTCATGTCAGAACCCAAACTTAGTGCATTTAATATTCAAATTCATTTTCAAATGCTTGCCCATTAACATAATATATGCCACTTTGCAAGCCTGGTCAGAGAAATCTGTAACTAAATAATTTTCAAGTTTCCTTCATATCAGATGCATTATATGCAGTGTGAAATTATTTCCCCACTCTATCCCTTTGCTGAACAGCAGAAAACCAACACACAATATAGTAGATATTACTGCAAGTGCATTACATTCTTTAGGAGCTACTATATATGCAGGAAAATTTATAATTGCTAATTTTAAGTGAGCATTTAATTGCATAGCTTGTGTATAATTGTAAGGTTAATATGCAATTGCAATACAGCATTACTTAAAACTCAAAAAAGAAGAATGTATATGGCACAAATGTATTTATGCAAATACTATAAATAACTCATTTATGTTTTCCGTTAAATATGCTGTGTTTTTAATGATGCCATCATTACATGTACTTGCTTTGTCTCATACGAAAATAACTCAAGAACGGAAAATATACATCTAATTTGAATATTTAACACCAAAATGATCCATATACGTAGTGACAATTCAGTTAAATTTTTCAAATAATGTTGAAACCAAGAGTACAGATTTTATATATCTAGCATCTCCCAAATTTTAGATCTTTAAATCTATACTTATATTCTTTCTTGCCCTTTCAGGCCATGGTCCTTCATTCCAGTTACAAATTATAAAAGGGCAAATAGCTTTCCTCATCATGAAAGAATAATAAAATATCATAAATAGTAATGATGATAATGATAATAAGAGAGAGCATATTTTAATGCTTATTATGTCCCAGGCACTGTGCTAAATGCTTTATATTTATTATCTTTATCCTCACAATAATCTGATTAGGCAGATATATGATTACCCCACTAAGGCTAACAATTTCAAGTAACCAGTCTAAGGCCACAGATCTAAGTGGCAGAGCTCAGAAAAGATTGCCCCTCCTAAGACCATGTTCCCAGGGACTTTGCTTATGTATGTTCATAATACTCCACAAACTTCTAGAGCCGTGTGTGCTGTGGTGAAAAGGAAATCAGCTTTTTAATGTTTATTTATTTTTGAGAGAGAGAGAGAGAGAGAGAGAAACAGAACATGAGTGGGGGAGGTACAGAGAGAAGGGGAGACACAGAATCCAAAGCAGGCTCAAGTCTCTGAGATGTCAGCACAGAGCCCGACACAGGGCTCAAACTCACAAACTGCAAGACCATGACCAGAGCCGAAGTCAGACGCTTAACCAACTGAGCCACCTAGGCACCCCAGGACATCAGTTTTTTTATTCAGACTGATATGCTTAAATCCCAGTCTCTCACTTAGTAAGTATATGACTTTGGACAATTTACTTACATTTTCCGGGCTCTTTTTTCATCTATAAATTGGGATCAATGTACCTTTTTCATATGGCAGTTGGAAAGACTTTTGTCACACCAAAGAACTTAAGTGTTAAAGGTGATCTTCCTTGTTCCTTTTAGATGTGAACACCTGTTCACACCTGACCCTTCACTAGATTTAAGTTCTTCTTAGTCAGTGTTGTTAACCATGCTTCCCCAAACAACCAGAACAAAGTTGGACACATTGTGAAAACTCATAATGGTCCATAAATGATTCTGTGTGAGAGAACTGTTTTATAATGTTGAGTCCTGCAACTGATCCTCTCTCACTGTCAAATCATCTTCCTCCCCTTTAGCCCTCACTATGTACCTAGAATCTGTTTGTTTGGGGAAAATATTCTCTGCTTTATCTCCTCCACTGACTCTCCACTGCATTCCTAATTCCATAGTCAGGGCCAGGGCACTTCCAAGGCTCATTCACCTGTCAACTTGCTTAGTGGAAACTAGGGTGATGGCAGAGGCTAATACATGTCTATAATCTGGTCAGAGCTAACTGAAAGAGTTAAACTCAGAGGAAAAAATCAAGACTTGACGGTGATTGTTTACAAACAACATGCTCTATATTATAAAGCTATGCAGTGGTTTTAACGTAACAGGTGATAGCCTGATCCAAAGTCAAAGATAAAATCTACCCAGAATATTTAATATTTTCCAACATCTGGGGAGATCTTTGGTATTGTAAATCTTAAGAAAATAAAAGCTAGAGCACCTGGGTGGCTCAGTCAGCTGGGTGGCTCTTGATTTCGGTTCAGGTCATGATCTGAGGGTTCACTGAGTTCGAGCCCTTCATCAGGCTCTGTGCTGACAGCGCAGAGACCGCTTGGGATTCTCTCTCTCTCTGCCCCGCTGGTGTGCTCTCTCTCTCTCAAAATAAATAAATAAACTTAAAACAAAATGTAGATGCAGATTTTTCTTGGCACTGGATCTTATTACATATTTTTAAAAGAAAAAAATCTTCAATATGTGAATTGAAATTCAAGTAATCACAGTTTGAAATAAACCTATGCACGTATGAGTCACATAAGCATAGAATTAGATTAAAGATACACCCCACACTGCTTACTTGCTTCATTATGTGGAGTAGCTCCAGACACATGTGGCCTTTCAAGAATACACACACACACACACACACACACACACACACACTATATATATATATATATATATATATATATATATATATATATATTCTACAGTTCTGAAACTCTCTACTTGTTAAAAAATTAGCAAAACTCATTTACTTGGCTCTTACAGGATTCATTAACCTTTGTCTTCTTTTAAGAAACCAGGAACTATTCTAAAACTGACATTGTCATTAAAAACCAATAGGAAGTTACCATTTTTAAATTAAAGTCATTAGATAAGTTTTCAAGAGTTAAAAAAAGATTAGAAAAAAATTCAAATGAGAAAAATAATTTTGCTTTGGGTGTAAAAAGGCCCCAAGAGGAATTCCTCAAGTTTTGTTGGAAAGTACTCTTTTGTGATCAGAATATCTATGAAATTTCAACCCAGAGTGTTTTTAAGGATTTAACTCTTTCATGCTTCAAAATGAAACAACTCTTTCACAACAATTGTATGATTATCATGTCACACAATAAATAAAAAATACCACACAAGAGGCCAAGGAAAGAGTTCGAAGAACTATATTAATATTTCATGATACATTAAAATTTCATTAATTTGTAATTATATATTGATATAATAATTATACTTCCACTGTCATCAAGGAAACAGTAATATTCCTCTAACCTGTTTTTTTCAGAATATAATTCTTTATAAAGTGAAATAAACAACTTACATATTTTCCTATTGTCCAAATGCTTTCATGTTTATTCTAGCACTTTAATCTAGATCCATCTATACCATAGCTTCCCATGGAGAAAAATGGCATGTGTAGATGAGGAACACCTAAAACCTCAGAGTATAGATGGTATTATGGAAATTTTAAAGAACATGAAGTTAATGCTAACCATAGCTTCATAACCACCATTCTCTAACACAGTAAGCTTGGAGATATTGTATGTGACTTTGGAAAATAATTTCTACTATTTCTCTTTTGGATTTAGTTAACCAGAAAAATCACATAAACTCTAGCACCATAATAATAAGTCTAACATTAATTCCCTGTATTCCTTTTACAATACCCTGCCCTACTTCCTAATATCTTCCTTTAATATTCCTATAATAATTCCTTCAAAGAAAACATCCTCTCTCTAGGCAATTCCTGCCTACTCCTATTTATATATCTATCACCAGATTAATTTTCTGGCAATACTACTCATTCCACAACTTCCATCTCAGAAACACTCTAACTTTACACTTTAGCTGCCAATCATTATACATACCCCTCAAGTAAAACTAATCTCCCTTAAATATCTTCTGTTTCCCATATCTCTGAGGTTTTTAATAAACCTTTGCTCTAACTTGGAGTACTCTGCCACTTGCTAACTGCATATCCAAATTTTACTAATTGTATTCTCCTCAAATGAAAGTTCCCTCTACTTCTTCCGGTTACCTACAGAATTGCCAACACTATAGAACAGTATTTTTTTTAATTTTTTTTAATGTTTATTTATTTTTGAGACAGAGAGAGACAGAGCATGAATGGGGGAGGGGCAGAGAGAGAGGGAGACACAGGATCAGAAGCAGGCTCCGGGCTCTGAGCCATCAGCCCAGAGCCCGACGAGGGGCTCGAACTCACGAACCGTGAGATCATGACCTGAGCTGAAGTTGGACGCTCAACCGACTGAGCCACCCAGGCACCCCTAGAACAGTATTTCTAATTTACCCAGATATGGCTTGTTTCATTTATTGTTTGTATGTGTTCTTTTCCAAACTACATTTTAAGTTTCTTGGAAGTGGATACTATTTTTTTTTCATTGTATACACAGAAAGGTCATGGCCACCAACACTGATATTCACTGTATTCTCATCTATACTATGAGTTCCTTAAGAGATAGTAGAATGCTTAGAAAATTTCCTGGTTCACATTCAAGATTTAAGAAATTCTGTTTGAATATTAAATAAAACAAAACTTCTCTTTTGATCTATTATTTTTCACAAGAACAGACAAAATTATTATGCATATACAGAGAAAAATAAATAAAGCAGACTAGTACTATAAAATATTTAATCCTTCAAAGAACTTGCCATTTCAGTAAATCCTTAAGGAATTTCACTTAGAATTCAAGCAACACATTATAAATTAATTTTTATGTAATTAAATATGTAATTTTAATATTCTAAAAGTGGAATGCACCTGCATTCAACCTTTCAAAAATTAAATATCTATAATCACAAGAGAAAACATGGAATGACTTTTTTCAGGGGGGCTGACTTGGAATGTTTATAACTATTGACTGTTTCAATAGTGATACACAAAATCAGACACTTCTGAATAAAATACTTTCAATGGATACAACAGAAATCAAGAGCACAGCATCACAATTGGGAAGCTCTCAAGACACTTAAATGTCAAATTGTGGACGCGAATAGTTTAAATGTTAATAATGGCAGGTTATTCGATTCAGTTCAGTCTATTTCTAAATTGCCGAATCTGCAAAAAGTAGATGCAAGTAGTTGGCAGTGAACCTTGTCCCAAGGGGTAAGACTAACAGGAGACTTGCTGCTATCATTACAGGGATTCGGCAAATAATGTTTTGTTGCACAAATCAGCAGTAGTCCCACATTACCAAAAAAATTAAAATTAAAAATGAGAGTAATGAAACTGTTTTGACAGAGGGGTTTTTTTTCTTTTTGACTGAGTATATAGCATGTTAAAAATCTAACATTATAAAAATGAAAGGATAACCTTTTTTTATTCAAGGGACTTGATATTCTTTCTTCTCTAAATCTGATGTATCAAAAGTGGAAGAATGAGAAGAGAGAGAGAAGAAAAAAGAAAAAGAAGAGTATCGATGAATGTTTACTTACATTTAATTAAAAAGTTATTGGCCTGTGGGACACCTGGGTGGATCAGTCGGTTGAGCATCCGACTTCGGCTCAGGTCGTGATCTTGTGGTTCATGAGTTTGAGCCCCGCTTCAGGCTCTGTGCTGACAGCTCAGAGCTTGGAGCCTGCTCTGGATTGTGTGTCTCCCTCTCTCTACCCCTCCACCACTCACACTCTGTCTCTGTCCCTCTCTCAAAAATAAATAAACATTAAAAATTTTTTTCAAAAAGTTATTGGCATAAGAAATATTAAGGCAAAAGTTACATATTAAAAAATTAAGGTGAAACATTAAAGTTACTTTTCAATTGGGAATTCAAGCTTGTGTTTAAGTGTGCATCATTAGTTTATTTAAAATTCCAAAACCATTACTCCCTCTTAGGCATCTTTTTTTTTAACATTTATTTATTTTTTGAGAGACAGAGAAAGACAGAACACGAGCAGGGGAGGGGCAAAGAGAAGGAGAGACACAGAATCTGAAGCAGACTCCAGTGTCTGGGCTTACACAGGGCCTTACACAGCTCGAACTCAGAACCAGGAGATCATGACCTGAGCCTTGAAGCTTAACTGACTGAGCCACCCAGGTGGTCCAGGGATCTTTGCAGACAAAAGAATATCCAACTCAATGGGCTTGAACAAAAAAGGGAAGGTATCAATTTACATAACTTAAAAGTCCCATAACTAAGAGTCAGTGTCCTCAAGACTCACTCTTCTCTATCCCTGGTTAGCTTTGTTCTCTTCGACTTCAAGCAGGTTCTTCTTATGTAGTGACAAAGATGGTCAACGGTGACACTATTGGACTTAACAGTACTCTAAATATCTCAGGCAAAAGTCTTAGAGTTTTGAATGTTACAGTTTGGGTCACATACCTAGTCCTGAACCAATCAAAATGGTGGCAGAAAAATGTAGTGTTCATTACAGGCAGGTCTGAGCAGTGGGCCAGTCTGAAGCCAGGGGCAGGGTCAGCCCATCTGAACCTTACAGAATCACTTCAATCCACCAAGAGAAAGAGATGAGCCCCTTCTGCCAGAAGAAGGGCTACTGAAAACAAAAACCTACTGTACATTCTACTTTCAGGAAGAAAAGTTTATACCAATAATATGAAAATATAAGCTAAAAGATAACTTTATGCCGTAAGAGAGAAAAACTAAAAATAAATTACAGGAGATTTGCTACAATGTGTGTTTTAAACAATTAGGTGCATGTATGTAATCAACAATATACATATACATATGTATAAACATATCATAAAATCTCTAAGACTATTACCACTTTTCCAAGTATATTAAATATAGCAATAATAAATATCTATGCTTCCACATTATAGTTTGGCTTGCGTGTCAGTATCATAAATTTACTAAGTTCCGAATCTACTTTAGGAGTATTGACCAAAACAAAGTATAATCTAGTCTGTTATTTGGCATGGTCAAGAAATAAAGCATTAAAAAAAAACATTACCATGAATTCCTTGTATGTGTGGGAAACGGAGTTCTCAACTCGAGTCATTGTCTTCCACCTGTCCCCCTTAAAACAGAAAATAAAGCTCCCATGTGAAAGGCACCCTCCCTGTACCAAGATGTAGAGACATCCCTATGACCAGAGACAGGGATTTAGAGCAAGATGGCTGTATAAACAACCTTTGTTACTTTTTACTCATTTACCGCTACCATGTCCCAAATTCTGTTTAGAATTCCTTATTAATTGAAGCTCCCAAAGTTGAGTTTTCTTTGTCCTGCCAAATCCTCACAGATTCTTTCCCTTTGTCTAAAAAATATAGAAACTACCTGCCTTAGTCATTTATTTAGGTTTCAATTTTAGTATTGGGCCTCCGTGTGCAAGTAATAACACTTCAGTTTTTTTTCTCCTGTTGATCAGTCTTATATGAATTTAATGTTTAGTTTAGCTGGAAAACCTTGTCGAGTAGAGGAGGAATTTTTCCTTCCCTGCAGTCTCCACAACTAATAAGTGACAGAAGCAGGATTCGAATGCCACTCGTGACTGAAAAGTAAACAGCCTGAAACACCGTACATCACCTCTCAGTGTTTGGGATATTGTAGGTGCTCTGTAAGTAGCAACTGTTCTTATCATCTGAGTTCTCACAAATATTGATTATTGTTATCCTAGAGACATGCAGAAATACTGATGAGTAAGGTATTGTGCATGATAAAACAATTTACTTCATATATATTTAGAGTCATGTTAATAATTGACAATTTAAAAATATTTGAGGGGCACCTGGGTGGCTCAGTCGGTTCAGCGCCGGACTTCATCTCAGGTCAGGATCTCACGACTCATGGGTTTGAGTCCCACGTCGGGCTCTATGCTGACAACTCATCAACTCATTTTATTTTTAATAAAAATATTTGATAACATGGCACAAGCGTTTTTCTTTATTTTTTTAATTAAAACTGGACTTCAGCAATACAGTTTAAGATCACATTTTTTCATGTTTAGTCAGTTTTTTATAGTTTTTCTTTTGTTAAGTTTATTTATTTATTTTTGAGAGAGAGTGTGAGCAGTTAGGGGCAGGGAGAGGAGACAGAGCATCCAAAGCAGGCCCTGTGCTGTCAACCCAGAGGCCCATGTTCCAACCCACAAAGATGGGATCATATTCTGAGCAGAAGTCAGATGTTCAAGTGACTGAGCCACTCAGGTGCCCCTAGAGTTTTTCTTTAAGAGACTTTCAGATTTGGTAAAAAAAATTCATTGAGACCTAACTAATTCAGAGACCAAAAAGCACTTACCCTCCCTCTAATGGTTCATTTACTTTAAATGGATGAAATTTGTCGGTAGTACTCCTTGTAATGGAAGAAAAAAAAAAAAAGAAAAAGAAAGAGAAAAGTCCTTCTCCTTTTACACTTCTAGAAACTGTCCTTTTAAATCTTTATGAAGAGATCAGTTTCACACAATAGCAGTAGTTCTCTGAGATACTCGTTTTAGACTCTTTTTACCCAGTCATGGCTCTGGGGGCTTGTTGGGGGGGGGGGGGAGGTTTGTGTGAGTCAAATTCTGTTACTAGGTTTTCATTTTATTTATATTTCCATTCCACAGTTATGTTTTACTTTTTTCCAGCTTTGTTGCAGTACATTTGACAAATACAATTGTAAGATATTTAAAGTGTACGTATACTGGTGATTTGATATACATATACCGTGGGAAAGGATCCCCCCATCTGCTTGATGATCACATCCACTACCTCACATACTTATTTGTAGGTGTGTGCGAGACCACTTACGTTCTCCTAACAAATTTCAACTATATAATAGTTACCAATGATAGCTGCCATGTTTAATATCAGATTCTCAGAACTTAGTCACTTTCTGGCTAAAAGTTTGTGCCTTTTTACTAAGTTTTAATAAAGGAAAAAAATACCGTTTCTCCCCGGCCTGCATTTTGGTCTAAAATCACCATGGTTCTACGTGACTTAGATCTCATAGAATCGGTGACTGCTTCAAAGCCATCAGTTGATACAGTTGGTCTTGGATGTTTAATTAAAGATTCTAATCAATTATTGCTTTATAACCATATATTATTATGAGTTGTTTTTCTTTTAGAAGTCATAAAAAATGTGCTAGAGTCATCCAAGGTTTTGTAGTTTTAGAATTGAACATTATAGACACAACTGCAATAATAACTTGAGACTTCTGAGCTTTAAATTGATTTTAATAATTGTACATTTTATAAGGTTTCATTTCAGCTGATCAGTTAACCCTTTAGAAAATGATGTATGAACCGGAGTATTATTAGACTATTATTTTTTCATACATATATTATTCACTAAGATATTAAATTTAGATTTTAGATGTTAAATTATTTTGATAATGTAAGCTTCAGGTAAAAATTTCAGTTGAACAAATATCCCCTGAATGGAAAATACTCTTGGAAACCCAATCCAGTATATTAAATTTTATATTACTCATATTCTTAGAGTTCAGAATCTACCTAAGATAATCATATGTTGGTCTAAAATAGTCCCTAAAATACTCTTAACCTTCATGAACCCTAAGTTTTCCTTTGCTTATTTTGAGCAACATTTATTTCAACAAGATTCTCTTAAAAGAAAGGAGGCAACAAACTTCTTAATATTTATTCTAATCCAAATAGAACTCCCTCTCTCTCTCTCTCTCTCTCTCTCTCTCTCTCTCACTCTCTGTGCACATACTGGCAAACACATAAGACTCTCTTCCTACCTTACTTTTTGTCCAGGAGAATCAGTTCTTATTAATACTTTAAGCCTAAAAGAGATAACACATTAAACTTTGTATTTATAAGCTTTTTTTGTTGTTGTTAACTGCTTTTTGGCACTAAAGTTAAAGAAGCTAATGCCAAATTCTCCATTTTACAGCAGCTTGTGCAGATTGCCATTTTTCCTATTTGAATTTAATTTTTATACTGAGAGGAATATGTTGTTAAAAATCAAAACTGATTATTATTAAATGCTTTTAGTAAAATTATGACTTGGGGAGCGCCCCCTCTCCTGGCACCACCCTGAGGTGACTCACACAGCCCGCTGTGGAAGGCATTAGCGGGCTCCCGCACACAGGCATTCTGTGGCAATCATTCTTTTCAGAGCACAATTTGTGGGTCTCTGTGAAATGCAGCTATTGGTGGTTCTGCCTGTACTCAAATGAAGTGATATTGAATTTCTATTATGCATGTGCCTTGGAAACCTCACAGCTCTCCATAAAGATTTTATTCACACAGCAGATTTGTTGTGACTTAGATAGTTTCAGACAATTTTAGATTTGAATGGACATGGCAGGATCTGACAGTATAAAAGAAATATCAGGAGAAAGAAACATGTAGAACCAAATGATATATTAAGCAACCTACAGAACAAAGCACAGAGAATGCCTGTGATTGTAGTAAACAAAACCAGAAAGTGCGTCTTTGAAGGACCTCTCATGGGGGCTCAGCTTTTTATATTGCAGATATGAGTTGGTGATAGAACTTGTCAACTCCTTTCATCCTACAAATTAAGTTTTGATAAAGCCTTGTTCCTTATATAACCTTCATATTTTTGAAATAAATTGCTCATAATAAGACACATTCTGGTTTTCATATATACTTCCAATGATCTAGGTCACAAATACAAAATGGAAAATAAACACAATTGCAAACAAACATTTGTTCTTCAACTAGAATTTAGAAGAGTTAATTAGAAAAAGAAAAAGAGTAATTTTTTAGTGAAAATATAAAATATGGAATTCAAATAATGGCAAAACAGGGGAGAGAGGAGTTAATATATTTAGGGCAAAAAATGATTTTAATATGAAGTTTCCTTCATTATTGAGAGTGCACTATGCATCAGGCATAATTTAGAGACTGCAGAAATAACACTGAATGATGCAGATAATATCCCTTATTTGATGGAGCTTGTTTACTAATGGGAAAATGGTTAGTAAAGAAGTAAATAAATTAAAGAAAGAATAATTCTAGGTAGTAGTAAAGGCAATGAAGAATTTAAATAGACTGGTAGGACAAAATCTTTCTGGAACAGTTGGCAGGGTGTGAGGAGGCGGCTACTTTATCTTTGGTGACTAGGGAAGGCCTCACAAAAGAGGTGACGGGAGTTGAGACATGAATGACAAGAAGAAGTTAGCCATATGAAGGCCTGCGGGCAGAGCATTCTAGATTGACATACAGCAAATGCAAAATCCCTTCTTAGGTTAATGTTCTTATCAGATGGTATTTCTTCAGATTCCACATATTTACATTACTCTAAAAATAATTCACTTCTGGACAGTATGGAAATTCCTCAAGAAATTAAAAATAGAACTACCATATGATCCCTCCATCCTACTTCTGGGTATATATCCAAAGGAAAGGAAATGATTATCTCAAAGAGATGTCTGCACTCCCATGTTCACTGTAACATTATTTCACAATAGCCAAGATATGGAAAAACAACACAAGCATCCATCAATGGATGAATGGATAAAGAAAATGTGATATAGATGGATGGATGGATTAATGGATGGATAGACAGATAGATCTACACACACACACACACACACACACACACACAATGTGATACAAAATGTGGAACACTTGTGTATCACAATGTGATACAACAAATGGAACACAAACACACACAGTGGAATATTATTTAGCCTTACAAAAGAGGGAAATACTGCCATTTGTGGTGACATGGATAAATGTGGCTAAATAAGTCCAAAAAAGACAAATACTTCATGGTATCACTTATATACAGAAATAGATAAATAAATGAAGTTGAACTCACAGAAACAAAGAGAATAGTGGGTGGCAAGTCCTGAGGGATAGGTAAAATGGAGAGAGGCTGATAAAAAGGTACAAGCATTCAGTTATAACATGAGTTAATTCCGAAGGTCTAATGTATAACAAAAATACTACCATTTATAAAATAAATTGCTAAGAGACTAGAACTTAGCGTCCTCGTCAAAAGAAAAAAAAAGGTAACTATGTGAGGTGATGGATGTGTTAATTTAGTAGATTACGGGAATCTTTTCACAATGTGTGCATAGATCAAATCATCGTGTTGTTGCCTTGAAATACACTTTTATTTGTCAATGATACCTCGGTAAAGTTGGAAAAAACATATGAGCGCACATACAAAGCTTCATTTTGGAATAAAAGTTGGATAGAGCTCATGGGAGAAAGAGATGAGGATGTTGGTTCACAACCTTGTCCAGAGCTTCCCTGGTGAAATCTGAAGCTGGCTCTTATACTCACAGGGCAGGAGAGACCGAAGAAAGAAGCAGGCCACTCCAGACTGGGAGGTGGCAGTTTTAAATTGCAGCACAGGGAACTTCAATGCAAGGTTTGTCTTGGGTGGCAGCAAGACAAATGTATACCTACGCCCACCTGCCAAATTTTAAAAGTTTATAAAGAGGCCTTAACTGGGTTCAGTCATGCAAGGACATGTCCTTGGAGCAGCCCCTGAGAGCAAAAAAGGTGAGTAGAACCCACATTTCTAGGAGAGGGAGTGGGGGTGAGGTGCCTCAGAGTACCCAGGTCCTGCTCATGAATCAATCAGTGGTCTTTTCTTTTCGACAAGGTTCCCCAGCAGAAGAACAGAAAGAAAAATACCTAGTAGGCTACATTAGAAAGAGCCAAAACACAACCGTCCCCATAGACATTAAGAACTGGATATACCTAAGTAAAAAATCAAGATAAGCAGCACATTTAATCATATACTTTTGAAACTTTAGTTCTGACCCCAAATCAGTTACCTCTTTTTTTTTTTTACCATAGTCATTCTCTATTTTTACAAATGACATTAATGCATTTAATTTCTATGAGCACCGTTTTATTTGAATTTTTTACAACCTCAAAAGCACCTTAATGTTTCTATAGAAATCTTCCCAGAACCAGTCTCAGAAATCACTTCCCTCTACTCCCGGGAGCTCTAGCCCAACTTCCCAATGTTCCCTGGATATCCAGGGTCTCTCATGTTCTTTTCTTTTTTTAATGTTTATTTATTTACTTTGGGAGAGAGACAGAGAGAGAACAGGGGAGGGGCAGAGAGAGAGTGTGAGAGAGAATCCCAAGCAGGCTCTCTGCCATCAGCACAGAACCCCACACAGGGCTCAAACTCACCAACCGAGAGATCATGACTTGAGCTGAAATTAAGAGTCAGACAATTAATTGACTGAGCCACCCAGACACCCTAGTCTCTCATGTTCTAAGGGAGAACTATATTATGTATCATTCCATACTAAGATGTTAGCAGTTTAGTTATCATATTTGAAAAGAAAATGAGAGGAAAGTATAATACAGACAATACAGAGTAGCATATCTACATATGGTAATTCAATAATCCAGTAACCCTGGTGAAGTTATTTCTAAGTGAAATACCATTTTATTACCCTTCCATCAACACCACTTTTCTGCCTCCATGTAGACCTGCCTTGACATGTAAACTTGGGATGGGCTTTGTTCCAGAAACTTTCAGATAAGCATCATCATTCCATAGGACCTGTGGAATATTCAAGTTTGCACATAAACTCAAATGTGAATTAAATGGATCTACAATATGTACTTGAAGTTTCCCTTGAAAGAGCCTTTACAGCAAGGTATTGTTATAACTTCAATAGTCTGTAAGCTCTTTGAGGGCAAGAACATCTATTCCAATCATGCCTTACATTTCCCACTAACATAGGATTTGGAATTATCAAAGAAAAATTGCACTGGATAAGTTAAATAGGGAAGGCAGATCTTAAAAACAAAAAAACACAAAAAGTATTGCAATAGGGGAGAGAGACTGAACTCAATTGTGCTGAAACAAAAGGTGGGAGAGATTCTCAGTAATGCAGTAGCTGGTGGAAAAGTACTGGAAGGTGTTACGGGGGGTGGGGGGTGGTTAATGCAATTAGGCATTGTATCTGTAAATTAGCAATGATCAGTGTTAGGTTCCTACCCTCCTACAGAGACTGGAAGATAGGAATACTATCTTTCTAAATGATTATATGTCAAAGAGATGGCTGCCAGGTCCTTGAGAAAGACATTCCTGAGATGTAAAACTGGCAAGAGGCTGAGAGAAGATTTAAATATCAAAGGGGCAGAAAAAGAATTTATAATTGAAAGTTTTCTAAAGTAAATGGTCCAAAGAAGGGTAAGCCAGGGACTATAGTCCAGAAGAAACCTATATGACATTTATTCAAGCTGAGGGGAAATTTTAAGGCCATCTGTCAAAATGTAGTTTTTGTTCAAGAAAAATTAGCTGAACAAATGAATGAATGAAGCTTCTAAATATTTTAGGAGTCTAGTGGATTTTGAAATCTTTCAACCACAACATACTTGAATATATATGTATAAAAGAAACTCCCCCTTAGATTATTAATTCCAGAAAATCTAAATCTAAAACTTTTACATAATTTTATTTCTGCACATTATAATACTCAACATATAATTTATACTGATGGTAACTAATAATATAAATGCAAACACAGTATCGGAAGCTCGAACTTTTTAGTTTTCTACTAAATGCTTGTATGTATTTAGGCTTCATCTTTTTCTTTGTCTTGCTGTATTAATTTCTTTTTTTGGTTGGGTGTTCAATTATGAGATGTTTTAGGACCAGGATGATTTCAACTCTCATTTGAAATGAATTATTTTCAATGAAAGTTAATGGAAAGGAAGAAACTCACTTTATTAAAGCGATCACTCAAGCCAAGAGTATTTTATTTGCCCTTCTCCACTGAGAACTATGCCCAATTACTTAATTAAATTTGAAATTATCAAATAGAGTACACTCTCCAGGGTTCAGATAGTCAAAAAAAAGGAAATAATTTGCATTTTCTGTTCAAAATTGAAAGATGTTTATTCTGGAATGTTAAGTCCTCCTTACAGTGTCAATTCATTGTTTCTTAGCCTGAGAGTTAACCTGATGGCAGGACAAGGAAAAAGCCCTAAGAACAATTTCCAATCACCTTCCTACCTGATTTCCAAGGAACAGAACACTGTGGGCCTGGACCTTCAAGCTCTACCCTCCCAGTGGTGCATCTGAGAAAAAATTATGGTAATCTCAAAATCCTATTGAGGCTTAAAGACATTTCATCAAGTGAAAAAAAAATTGAGTAAAATGCAGAAGGTTTTTTTTTTCTATTTAGGGGAACTCAGGTTTATGTGAATAGATCTCATGTGGGGAGTCTTTTGAAGCTAGGGACTTCAAAGCAGATCACGGACTTCCAGAGGGTTAATCACTTAATGCAAGAGAGGGGAGATGGAATTACCACCATTCAGTCAAACTAAACTTATCTTTTCTTTTGAGAGAGAGCAAACAAATATCCATCTTTTAGTTCCCAACAGTACTCCAGTTGAACACGTGTTTGTGAGCAGGCTTTCCTTGCAAGCTATTTTATATAAATCACAATGAAAAGAGATTCCAAATGTCTGCTAGTGGCATTTGATGCACCACTTCATTCAGAGGACATCATCTTTCCCCAAGCTGCAAATCTTAGGTTTTGAATGTTAAAACATGCTTATTCAATGCAGAACAGACTACCCAAAAAAGAGCAGCAAGATTATATCAAGTTAGGGCAGGAAAAGCTGGACTTTCTGACTATAAAAACAAGAAGCGCCTTCTATGCTGATTAAAGCTCTTTAAAGTTAGTAGAAATCATCTGGAATGTCCGGAAACTAGTAGGAGATAGAAAGGGTGGGTATTATTTCTACCAAACTTGCATATTATGGTCAATAATGTTTGTAACAAAAAAATCAGTGGCACCTGGGTGGCTCAGTCAGTTAAGGGTCCAACTCTTGATTTGGGCTCTTGATAGGTCGTGATCTCAGGGTCATGGGATAGACCCCGTTGTTGAGCTCCACACTGAGTATGGTGCCTGCTTAAGACTCTCTCTCTGCCATTGGTCTTCTCCCCAACTCATTCTCTGTCTCTCTCTCTCTCAAATTAAAAAAAAAAAAAAATCACATGGCATGATTAGAAATGAACATGTAGAAAATCAAGAAGATGGGGCACCTGGGTAGCCCAGTCATTTAAGCATCTGACTTCGGCTCAGGTCATGATCTCACAGTCTGTGAGTTCGAGCCCTGTGTCAGGCTCTGTGCTGACAGCTCAGAGCCTAGAGTCTGCTTTGGATTCTATGTCTCCCTCTTTCTCTGCCCCTCCCCTGCTCATGTTCTGCCTCTCTCTCTCTCAAAAATAAATAAACATTAAAAACATGTTTTTTTAAAGAAGCCTATAAAAAATAAGGCTACATCTTCCAGCTTCACAGTTCAGTGAAATAATAATGGCAATAGTAATATTAATAATAGGACTTAATCAGAACAACCTCAAACAAGTGCTTGGATAGGAGCTGAGGTAGGCTGTGGGTGGACACCATCTTTATGATTTACAGTGATGACTGTGATGTCTCTGGTCCCTCAGATGATCTTCCTGAAGAATGTACTTAAGTTTAATTATAGTTCATAAAGACTGCCTGATGATGACCAAGAAAAGAAAAGAAAGACAAGTGTACTTAAGATATTTTACTGCTGGAACTGTAATAGAAAGGAAATTGTAATGAAAATAGTAGTTTGTGATAATGTAACATACAATTAATACATATGGATATTATTTTATGTTTATAATTTACTATACGTAACTGTATTATGTATTACATATAGAATATAAATGAAAATTAAAGAGGAAATGGAGTAGAAATCCTGTATCTGATACTGACTCCATATATGTATTACTAGTTAGGGTAAAGGACAAACTATAGTAATGAAGACCCAGATAATTCAGTGGCTTAAACAGGATAAAAGTTTACTTATCTCTTACTGAATAGACCAGATATGAACATTCCTGGCTGGCTGGCTGGTTCTTCTCCACAAGGTCATTTGAGGGCCAGTTCCTTCTATCTTGTTGTTTCATCATGCCCTAGGTGTTGACCTTATTTGAACACACAAAAAAGAATCACCTACACATCCGAGTTTTAGCCTGTGAAAAGAGAAAAGAGACAATCCAGCATATTCCACCTTGTCTTTTAGGGAAATGACCTAGAAACTGCAAATATGGCCTCTGCTTATACCCCAGTAATCCAAACTCAATCCCATGGCCACTCTTACTGTGTTAGTTTGCTGGAACTGCTATAACCAAGTACCAAAGACTGAGTGCTTAAACAATAGGAATGTATTTCCTCACAAATTTGGAGTTTAGAAGTCAGAGATGCAGGTATCAGCAGTGTTTGTTTCTTCTGAGGCCCCTCTCCATGGCCTGCAGATGGTCACCATTTTCAGTGCCTTCATTTGGTCTTTCCTCTGTGCATTTCTCTATCCTAGTCTCCTTTTCTCATAAGGATACCAGTCATATTGGATTAGGACCCACACTAATGATTTCACTTAAGCTTAATTACTTCTATAACAAACCTAATCTCCATATATAGCCACATTGTGAAATAGTGGGGGTTAGAACTTCAACATACAAATTTTGAGAGGATATGACTCATTCCACAATACATAGCTTCAAGGGAGACAAAGAAATAGAATTTGTTGTTGGTGGCTATTTAGCTAGGTAAAATTTCAGTCCTACTACCAAAAAGAAAGAACACAAAATAGATATTAAGGAAAAGTTATCAGCATTTGTGACATTATTGTAGAATCAATAAGGCCAAAGAGATATAAATTAAAAACTCACCAAGAAAAAAAATGGGAAGGATATGTAACTGATAATGCAACTCAAAAGCAGTTGAACCCCACGAGAGAAATGTCTGAATACAAAGGCCTGGTTAAAATTAACTCAATTTTAAGAATAGTGATTCCATTTCAAGTGGGGAGAGTATAATTTAGGATGAATGTAATATCTGAATAGGATTCGTAAGCATTAAAAGAAACTGATTTCTCAGGATGTCTGACCAGTCTCCTTTGACCACCACAAAAAGTGGACATGACTGGGCAACCCACAAATAGAATTGTATCAATACTATGGCTCTCCTTTTTTAAAAATTTTAATGTTTATTTATTTTTGAGAGAGACAGAGACAGAATGCCAGTGGGTTAGGGGCAGAGAGAGAGGGAGATACAGAAGCAGAAGCAGGCTCCAGGCTCTGAGCTGTCAGCACTGAGCCCGACACGGGGCTCGAACTCACAAGCTGTGAGATCATGACCCGAGCCGAAGTTGGAAGCTCAACTGACTGAGCCATCCAGGCGCCCCTAAGGCTCTCTTTTTTTATCTTTAAATGTTACATCATACACACAGAAGATTCTCTCTTAATCTAGGAAAAAAGAAAAAGGTTTACTAAATGAAATTAAAGCCCTATAGATGTCAACTTGCTATGTGAGCAAAATATAGGGATTTTTTCCTCACAAGAATTATTGGATGTACACAAGAAGATAGAAGATGATAAATAAGACTCTTGCTAATTTCATATTTCTGGCTAAATTTTGGTGTTTTGTTTTTGTTTCTCACTAAACGCTCAAATGTGCTCAATGATTTCTTTTTTTAAAAAGTCCCTATGAGGGTAAGTCTCAAGTATAATTCAGAAACATACATATAACCTTCCTTTCTTGTTCTCAATTCCCATGGCAGTTCTATACTGTGAAACCATAAACATGTGAGCACAGTTACAAATTGTTAATTTATGAAATTTATTTGAGTGGATATTTGCCAGTTTCTTTCTGCTGTGACTCATGTTTGGGTACATGCCAGGAGCACCCCTTGCCTTTTACTTTACACATACAAGAAGAAAATGGGAGCATAAGGCACTTTTACTAAGAAATATTGTGATTAAAAAATAGTTATACAGCAAAAAACAGTTGCAAACACATAGTATCATTCATTGCTAATGAGTTAAAAGGATACCACAGTGCACATATAAATCACTATACAGTATCTTGCAGTTTATTTAAATTCATTGTGCCTCATTATAACTGAGCTATGCACCTTTAGGTCTGAGTTGATTAGGAATGCGATAGCTCAGAATAGCTTTTAATTCAGAGAAACATGGCCTGACCTTTACCATAATCCTGTGTGAAACACACTATAGTTTAGACATTAATAATGATGCTACCTCTTTTTCATACTGGTGAGATGCTACTTAAAATTTGGTATTATTAGTTAACAGGCTCAGGCCAATACATCAAAACCAAATTACCCTTCTGTGTATAACTACAGTACTTAATTCTGAGTTCTTCATCTCTCATAACTATTACTTCCTCTTTAAAAATGCTAAAAACCAAAATGTAATAGTGTCAAGTCATAGCAATAAGTCACAGAAACAAACTAAAGGCACTCCTCTTCACTCCCCATGGACTGCCACTGTATGCGGTTCAGGCTTTGTGCCTCATGATATACGTTTTAACAGCTAAGGCATTGCTTGTCTTTGACCTTTGTCTCTCAATTTAAGAATGCCATTCCTTTAAATCACCTTCTGGTAAGTCAACTAGTACAAACAATAGAACTTTCTTACCATTCTCATTCAGATACAGTAGAAAATGCAAATCACGTGTTTCAGTATCCATTTTCTTTAAAAAAATCATTTATAGTGTTTATCACTAAAAATACAGTAAATAATAAAGTAATATTTACAGAGTTGAATTGATCTAATAGCTCACCACACATTGTACTGAAAAATAACATTCCTCTGTGCCACTTGTTTTTACCTTGTGCATATTTGCTTCCCACTCCCCAGAGGCAACTTGTGACTCTTACATGTTTCCTCTAGTATTTTTAACTCCTATCCCCCAAATAACATGTTTATATTGCAAAATCTCAATATTTCCATTTTACGTATTACATGTTGACTTGCTATAATAAAGAATAAGATATAGCCCATTTAGAACATCATCCCCCCAAAACTAAGATTTCTCTTTATTGTCAGTCCTGAGGATTTCTTCTGTCACTCCTATGCCCAATCCCCTTACAAAGAATCCTTTTTTTTTTTTTTTTTTGAGTTAGGATCTTCCTTGTATCTGAGAAACAGAAACTCAAAACAAAATATCAAATGTAATGAGATTCTACTTAGCACAGGCGAAAGAACATTCCAGGGTATAGAATGACCCTCAGAGCTCATTGTTTTTCCATGCTTGAATTTCCCAGGACACATGGGAAGAATCAAAGATGGCTACTGGAGCTTTGATTATTATGCATATACTACAGAAAAGAAAGAGGTAGGAGAAGCCTTTCAAACACTTGAAAACACTTCTGCAAGCTGTGCATACCACCTCTACTTCAATCCCATAAACAGAACTTAATCACATGGCCACACCTATCTGCAAAAAAACCCCAGGAACTTAAATCTTTATTTTAGCAGTTCTGTTCCGAAGAAATACAGAGGAACAGCATTATGGGCTTCTCAACCATACTAGGTCATCTTTCTAGATTATTTTTTGTTTGCTTGTTTTTCTTTCTAGATTATTTTAATGAAACATATTGAAGGAACTTTCTGAGAAAAGATAGACTAGAGATATATTTTTGAGACCTTGCCTCTTTTAAAATATTTTTATTTTTGTACTCTCATACTAGGCTGAAAGACTGGCTGGGATATAAAACTAAATTATAATTTGTTGTAGAATTTCGAAGGTGTTTCATTGTTTTCTAGATTTCAGAGTTGATATTGAGAAGTCCAAGCCCATTCTGATTCCTAATTCTTGGTCCATGATCCTTTTGCATTCCACTCTGGGAGCTTTTCGGATGGTCTCTTTACTCTAGTATTCTAAAATGTCAAATAGCATGCATTATGTGAGTATCATTCATTAGTTTTACTCAACACTAAGACAGGCTTTCTTTCTTTTTTAATTTTTTTTAACACTTATTTATTTTTGACAGAGAGACAGAGCATGAGCAGGGGAAGGGCATAGAGAGAGGGAGACACAGAATCCGAAGAGACTCCAAGCTGTTAGCACAGAGCCTGATGCGGGGCTCAAACTCACAAACGGTGAGTTCATGACCTGAGCTGAAGTGGGACGCTTAACCGACTGAGCCACCCAGGCTCCCCAAGACAGGCTTTCAACCTGAAAATTAAAGTCAACTCATTCTGGGAAATGCTTTGCCTTATTTCTATGAAAATTTTATCACTTCTTCTTTTTCATTTCTCCTCTGAAACTTGTACCCTGACATCAATCAAAATGATCTATGTTGCGTTGCAGTTAGAAAGCAAACCCAAACATCAGTGGTTTAACACAGCAGTTTATTTCTCCCTGAAATAAACTGGCCTGTTGAGGGCTTAGCTCCATGTTGTCTTTAAAGAGGCTGGGCTGATAGAGTCCCCAACCTCCCAAAGATCTGAGGACGGCAGTAGGGGAGAGGTAACATGGCAAGTTACACACTGATTGTTAAAAAAACAAACAAAAAACACACCCAGAAGTAATTTGCAACATTTCTATTCACATTTTATCAGTCACAGAAAGTCACATGTCCACGCCTAAAAATTATGTATTATGTACTCTTCAGTACCTGTATTCTTTCACTCATCAATAATACTGCATGTAATAAAGTGATTTTCATTATTTCAGGGTTGTACTTGATTATAATGACTATACCACCCTTTATTTACCCATTCAACTATTGTTGGACATTTAAGTTATTTCTAGTCTTGGACTATTAAGAAGAAAGCTAGTATAAACTTCACTGTGCCTGTCTTTTAGTGAAAAACATTGAAAACGTAACAAAAGTTATTAATTTTAATACATTTCAATTTTTAACTTCTTAATAGTTTAATGGTTGGTGCTCTTTGTGCCTACTTAAAAAAATCTTGGATTATCCAAGTTATGAAAGTATTCTCCTAAGTTTTTTCCCCTAAACTTTTATATTTTACTGCTCACATTCAGGTCCATGATCCATCTCAAATCAATTTGGGTATACAGTATACAGTAGAGGTCAAGATTTTTTTCCATTTGGATAACCGACTGAGAAGTATCATTTATGAAGGCCATTTTTTTAGAAGTGGATTTGCACTGATGCCCTTTTTTGTAAACCAAATAACTACGTATATTCCAGTTTTCTATCTCTTTGACCTTTATTTTCTTTCCAGAATGATTTATTCAACTTTATATTCTAAACCTTATATACCTATATTTTAAATTTCTATTATCCCATTTTATTCCCAAAAGCTCTTTCCTTTTCTCTGATACTCCTTTTACATTGTATACTGTTTTTAAATCAGAGATAACATTATAGTCTCTTATCTATGGATCTTACATTTGTGAGTATTGGTTATATTTTTTTCAACTTCCTGAACTGACTCAGCCTCCTCTGAGTCCGTGTTTTGGTGTCTTTCATGTAGAAGATTTTCTCAAACATCTGGTGGTCACAGGCTACCCTATCCAGTATATATAAAGTCAACTAGAATCTCATGCTAGGTGAGGGGAGCTTACTAGCTGAAGGGTCTCAGTGTATATGGGATTGCTAAATAGAGACTAATATTTTAATAGCTTTTCTCTCCATTCTGCCAGTTTCCACAGAGAAATCTTCTGCTAGGAAATGTAAAACTGGGACTTGACTACAGTACCACCATGCTCAACAGTATCTGCTGTCCCTAAATTCAGAGTTCCTCTGGTTAGTTCTCTAAAAAGAATAAATACTCAGACCCCTACTAAAGTGGAGGAAGAAGTATGCTATCAGTTATTTAGAGTGGGAAATAGAACAAGTCACCTGATTGCTTTGTATTACCAACTTTCAACACTCTTTGTTTCTATCCTACCACCATTGTATTCCATATTCTAATATGCCCACTGTTGTCAAACCCTAGAGTCTTTGGGATAAATAGGATCATTTCTTGAT
The DNA here is from genome assembly GCF_018350195.1 of Panthera tigris. Lineage (NCBI taxonomy): Eukaryota > Metazoa > Chordata > Mammalia > Carnivora > Felidae > Panthera > Panthera tigris. Next base: position 153,144,936 of record NC_056660.1, on the reverse strand, counting down.
TGATATCCACCACAGAATGTGAACTAAGCTTTCAGATTTTTCTGTTTTGCTTAGTAAGTTGCCACTTGTCCATTTACCTACGTTTAAAAATATCACATTGATCTCCATTATCTGCTATTTTCTGTCCCCCTCTCCTCCACCCATTCTCTTTTGCCTTATAGGTTTATGATTTTTTTTCTGTATTCTTGCCACCATTTTAGTGGTATTTAGGTAGAAAACCACGTTTTCTACATTCTTTGTCTGATTTGGATTCACTGTTGGCTCTCTTTGGTGCAAGATAAATTACATTCTGGAAGCAAAACAAAACAACAAATCAGGTGTTTCTATTAAATTGAAAGTGAAAAATAATTAATCTCCCTGCCTAAAGTTCAACAAACTTGAGTTTATCTATTTTTTTCTTTCACATTTAAAAAGTATCTAAATAGCTTTGTGAACACTAGCTCCCAAATGCCCACACTGACTGTATTCAAAACATATGACTTTATTTTTAAATAAAAAGTTATAAAATGTTAAACAAATTATATTGAAAAAATCATCATTTTTTTAACCTTCCAACAGAACCTCTTTTTAAAGTTTTCTTGAATATGACAGTGCCCTCTACAATTTCTTCTTAAAAAATAGATTGTTTTTATTGCCATTAGAATTGCATAAGCCAGTCTAGCTGCCTAGGCAATTTTCTCCTTTCATCACTACTCCTTGTCTTATCCCTCCTGGGAATGTGCCCCGGAATGCAAATTTGCCTCCACAAATAGACAAGAAAATGTCTTAAGACTGATGTCAAAGAATAGCTGACTTCTCTAACTAGCACTACCATTTCAGATCCATTTTTATTAAGATACAAATATCAAACAGTAAAATAACATAAAGACAGTAGATACGCTATTTATTAAGTACTGGTTTTCAAATGGGGTAAGAAGGAGGCTGGTAGAGGAATCTTGGCTACTTGTAAGAAACAATAGCAACGTAACTTTGTTGTTTCAGAAGTGTACCCCACTCCTTTCTCTCCTAATCACCTTGTTATATAAATAAGACATTAGCTCTGAAAAAAAAAGGAACTTTGCCTTGATTGCACACCACTTGAACCAGAACAAAACTCATCTTAGAGTCCCAGTCCAGTGTGCCAGTTTATTTCCATTTGTGAACTACAGACATTTAATATTTTTTTCTCTTTTCCAATTATTCTGACTAGGACTCCCAGCATAATGTTAAAAATAATAACAGTAATTTGAATAACTATGTGGTTCTTGCATCCAATAGAAATGTTCCTTATGCGACCATATTAGTTATGATTCTGGCTTAGAGGTTGAGATGCATATGATTTACATGTTAAAACATTGTCCATTTATGCATTTTGTTAAGAATTATTTTAAACAACAAATGATGAAAATTTTTCAGCACCTTTGGAAAAGAAGAATATAATTCTTCTTTCATATGTTAAATTATAACACAATTTTTTTCAACCATCTTTGCATTCCTGCTAGAGATCTCAGTTGATTGTGTTTTATTATATGTTTAGAAATGTTTAGCTAAATTCCATTTGCTGATATTTAAGGATATTTTATTGACATTTACTAGTCTGTTACATTCCTTTTCAGTTATTTTTGCCAGTTTGTATTATCAGTGTTTTGCTGGCTTTATTAAAGAACATTAAAGGTTCATTTACTTACATCTGGAAGATTTTAAATAGCAAAAGAATTGTAAGTTACTTTGAGTTTTGGTAGAAATCATCTGTAAATCATCTTGGAGTGGTATTTAGGTAGGTGGGGGTAGCTCTATGAGAGTGTTCTCTCTGTTCTTATATGATTTGTCTCTATAGGTTTTAAGTCTCGAGATCTAAGTTTTGAAAATTTCAATTTTCTCATAAAATCATCCTGGTAGAGAAATATATTACCATAGACTATAACAAAATAGTTTCTTAAGATTCTCTTAATTTCCTTTATAGCTCTGATTATTTTCTTATCATTATTTTCTTTTCTGATGTTTCTCTTATCATATATTCAATTCATGTGTATATTCATTTACATAAAAAATATTTAATCTAGCTTGTATCATTGCTATTTTAAGTAGCTACGATACAGTGATGAATTTAAAAAAAAAAGGAGGAAGAGAGAAAGAGACCCTATTTTCTTGTGTGTCTGTGTGTGTGTGTGTGTGTGTGTGTGTGTGTGTGTAATTTGAGTTGGATAAATAACATATGTTCATACTATTTTATATATGGCTTCCAAATTTTCTAAATTGAATTTAAACTTTTTGAAAAGCTATTATACTGCCTGGCGAGAAGGTGTAGAAGAGAGGAGAGGTATAAAGTTAAGACATTTTATTTCTGGCTAAAAAAAAAAAAAGCCTCTTTCAGTATTAAACAGTTGTTTTTGAGAAAATGTCTAATCTTTTCTGGATTACTTCACTAACCTATCTCTAGTATTTTTCCTAGAATATACCTAACAGGTGGATCCTTTTTCAAAAAAGACATTAAAGTTGTCTCCTAATCCAGATCCTGACTTCTGATCCTTTTTTGGTTTTCCAGAGTTTTGCCAGTTGATCTAGTCCCTAAGTACGGATACTGGCATCTATGAAAACATTCCTGTTTCTGCTTACTGTTGAGGATCCATGCTGTCACCCTGTACTGAAGTCTGCTGACCAAATTGGAAAAGTTCTGCTTTCTCAGCATAATAAATATGTAGGCTTTCTGTAGAAGTTTGGCAGGGGGGTGAGGGGGGCTGGTGAGGTGAAATGTCAGCGATCTTTCTGCCTGCTAGGTCGATTCTATGTCATTTCTCTGTTGTGCTCACAGCCCCAATGAGTCTTATCCATGCCACCCATCAGACAGGCCCTTAGTTTGTACCCTCTACTCAATGCTTTTACAACACAGTTCACCTTTATCTTTCAAAAACCTATAGATCCTTTGAAGCATCTGTGATAAGTGTATAACACTCAAAATCTCATTGTTCCCTAAGTTCCCCAATTTACTGAAGACTTCACTACTTGGTAAACTATCTGGATCCTTAGCCCTAGTTCCATCATGAGTCATGGCAAACTCAACATCTGCAGAGGCAATCCATCCATTATTGTAAGTCCACTATGTCACAAATCCTGATCTGCAAAATGTTACTTTCCCCATTCTGATAAACATATCACTGAAAGCTCAAATTACTTAACTCCATAGATTTTTTTTTCCTGCTAGAATGTAGCACTCCTTATTCTATTATCTCTCTCACCATCTGTTCCCTCATCTGACAGAACCCCAGAGTTAGTGAAACCCAATATTAGGCACTCTGTAAACAGCTGAATATGGATGGAGAAAAATCACACGAATATGCCACTCAGTGCTACCTGTCAACTCTCCAATTTCATAGAAATGTACCTTCCACTGCCCAAGACAGACATAAGACAACTCCCTTGTTCTCATACTCCCCAAACCCTTACAATTCACTTTATTTGATAAATTTTTCTCATTTACTCTTGAGGAAATAAAGCCATCAAATAAGAATTTCCTAAGCCCACCACAAAATTTACAACTCACCAGCCATATGATGCACTGTTTCTGTCTTCCTGATTCTGCTTTGTATATTTTGCCTAAACAAAGATTTATTTCTGAAAGTATCATTATTATAATCCATATTCATATAGATATTCTCCATTCATTTTTACTATTTTACACAGTTTCATCATACATATATACAACATTGTACTTGTTTCTGTGATAATACAAGTAAGAGGACTGAAAACAAATCAATTTCAAACTTTTCAGATTTCTATATTAATCAGATGCTTTCTTTGATTATATATGTAAGTAAGTGTCATGTAGTTTTCTCTTGTTTTCTATTTCTTTTCTTTGAGTAATAAAATGCTTACATTTTTAAGTCTTTATGCATTTTAAATTTATAGGAATTTTCTCTTGCTATGCATTCATGCTCATCAAAAAACAATGTTATCATTTTGTTTAACATGTATCTGCCTTCAAGGAGAAAATTCACTTAGGGGCTTATAAAATCATCCAATATATTTTTCTCACTAGAAATTCAAGTGACATTCTGGAGTCTTCTATTTCTGGTAAAGATGGTATAATGGGGACTGGATTTACTCTCTTATGTGAAACAACTAAAAATACAGACAAAATATGTGAAGTAATGGTACTTAAAACACTGGAATGCGGGTCAAAAAGGAGAGTGAATGTTAAAAGATGGCAGAAAAGGGAGATGATCTGTACTATTGCCCTTACTGCTTGGAGAAAATTTCTAGGCTGAAACTTCAAGCAGATAAATGACATGTAAGTGGAATCCCTGAAAGGTGTGAGGTGTTGGGGCTGAAAAGATACAATTAATACAGTAATAACAACTGAATTTTTTCCAAATGTGATGAAAATTATAGCATGAATCTAAGATGTTCAGCTAATCCCGAACACATTAAAGACAAAGAAAACTATACAAGACTCACCATAATCAAATTGCTTAAAACCGGTGATAAAGAGTAAATTGTGTAAGCAGCCAGAGCGAAATAACATCTAATATACAGAGTAACAAAGATAAGAATGGCAACCTAAGTCTTGTCAGAAACAAAGAAAGCAAAAAGACAATGGAGCCACATCTTTAAATAGTTTGGGGTGAAGAAGGGGGAAGGGAAGTTTTGGGCTATAATTTTTTAACCAAAACATCGTCCAAATATGAAAGTGAAATAATGACTTTTTCAGATATATAACATTTGAAAGAGCTTTTCATCACCGATCAGCACGGTAAGAAACATTCAAGGTGGGTGTTCAAGCAGAAGCAAAATAATACCAGACTGAAAACTAGGTAACACACACCCTAAAATATAAGGCCGTGACAAACAGTAACTATGTAGATAAATGTAAATAATTTTTATTATTTAAATCTCTTTCAATGATAGTTGACTGAATCAAAAATAAGAATGATACATGTGGGGACTTAACAGCATATGCAGATATAAAATCCATGACAACAGCAACACAAAGGCCAAGGAAGTGTAAATAAAATATATTATTTTAAAATCCTTTTACTATACATGAAATAGTATAATACTACTTGGAGGTAGAATGTGATCAGTTAAAGATATGTACTATTAATATGACCGCAATCACTCAAATATCACAAGCAGTGTTATAATTGTTCTGTTACTTGAGTGACTTTTCAGTACACACAAACACTAAAATATTGGTTCACTAAAATGAACCAAAAGGAGATCAAATAAATCACAAAAGACAATTAATGCGAAAGAAGACAGTAAACAAGGGAATAACAAAGAACAGATGGGACAAAAAGAAAAGAAATAACAAGATAGATTAAAATCTAACCATATCACTAATCCCATTAAATATAAACAACATTAAAAGCCCATTGAAAAGGCAGACATTGTAAGACTGGTGAAAAGACAAAATCTGAGTACATGATACCTACAAGAAATGCACATCAATGTCTTTTCTGTCTTTGCTAACAGTATTTTTTCCTTGTCTTTGCCTTTAAGTGTGTTTTACTATGCTGTGCTTAAGAATTGTTTTCTGTGTGTGTGCATGTGTGTGTTTATGTGTATTTGTCCAGCTTGGTATTTATAGAGATTTTGTATCTTGGGTTTAAATGTTTTAGTCAGCCTTTTGTGTGTGTCTGTATATGTATACGTATATCTACATACATTTGTGTTTATAAAATATAGAATTTTATAAACTATAGAGAACTTATAAAACTATATATTTAACATTTATGAAAAAGATTAAGAAAAGTAAGCTAAAATTAACTATTTTATTTCTAAAAAAAAGATTAACTAAAAATTATTTTTATTTTTAAATAAGATGAAAAACTATTCTTATGCATACCATAATCCACATACCTTATCTTATTAGGTTTGGCATACCTTGTATAGACCTTCTTGGAAAAGTTAAAAATTATTTTTTTAACAAAGTGAAAACTAAAGTTATTTCTAACTACATCATTGATTTGTATTCAGTTTTCATCCTTTATGAGACAGAAATAACACAAAAAGAGAAGATAATAGCCTAAAAAACACAGAAAAATATTCTCCATTAAAATGCTCACTGAAAATTAATATTGAATCATTGATCTACAGCTTACTGATCATACTAATGTATGTTATTTTAAGGTTTCCACTAGGACAAAAATACTGAAAAAGTCTGTTCTGGAGATTGCAATATTCATATTTAACTCATTATCTTCTCATGTAAGCAATGTCTTTTACCATTTCCCAGAAATTTCTAGGACTCTGGAACACTTTTACTCCATGTACCTATGTCACATTTTGTGACACTGTAGTATTGTGTTTTTAATATAATTTAGACTTCAGAACAAGTTTTTGCAATTTTTTGTATAGTGAATTATTCATTCATATAGAATTACATGTTTGCCCTTTCAGGGGCTCTCCATTTCTTCATGCATATTTGTATTTCTATCTTCCAGCATCTTCCTTAACCTAAAAAATGCCCCTTAGTATTTTTCAATGTCTAAAAATTAATTTGCATTTTAAATTTCTCCCTTTTTTATGGGAAAATATCACTTTTGAAGGATAGTTTCACTAGTTTATAAAATTTCAAGTACACAGTTGTCTTCTCTCAACACTTTAAAGATGCCACTCCACTGTTTTCTTGTTTCTTTCATTTCTGTTGAAAAGGCAATCCTAAATTTTATTTTACTGCTGTGACATTTATGCCATTTATTCTCTCTTTTAATATTTTTTTTCTTGTTTTTCTCTTACTTAGGGTTAGGTTCCAGGTTTTGTAAGGTTGATTTTCTTCCTCTAATTCATAACTGTGACCAGAACATAGTCCTTCAGGTCCAAGAACCTAGGTCATTCTGCAATGCCCTTCCTCCTTGGCAATTCCTGATTTTTATTTTTTGTCTCCTTGGAAATTTGAAATTTCCAAAAACTCTTCTCTGCTTGTTAGAAGCTCTCTGCTTACTTCTGATCTTGTGGAACTTACAAATTCCACAAATTCCCGAAGACAGAAGGCTGATGAACATTGGGCACTTGGCTGTATCTGCCATTTACCCAGGACCTTGCTCCCTCAAGTCCTGATTGCTTTGGCAGCCCTGAATCCCAGTGTATTCTCTGTGCACATCTATGAGATTGTCCAAAACTTTTTTGGATTCTCTTCTTAAAATGGTACTCTTCTTCTTTCACCTGACTCTCATCCATCTCCGGAAAGCTTCTTCACAAGCAATATAATAAACATTATCATTAATCAGTCCTCTCAATCTTTCTTCTCCTCTGGTTTAACTTAACCATCTAGCAATGCATTTTTCATTAGCCATAGTCGAATATATACAATTTTTCTTTATTATTTGTTCATAGACTAAATGCTTTTTTTAAACTTATAGGACTTGCCACTATACTCTCTCTAGAGACCCCAGCTGTTTCAATTCTTCTTAAGTGTTACAAATACATACATATACATTCCCATGTATATACAAATACCCAGGTGCATGCGCATGCTCACACACACGCGCGCGCGCGCGCACACACACACACACACACACACACACATCTGAATCATAATTTTAGTTTCAGTTTTTATGTATCAACTTCATCCATTTATATTAGAGCCAAGTGAATGTAAACTATGGTTGCTCTCTCCATTTCTCTCCATGATATTCTCCCAATTGACTTAGGGCCTTACTGACCTCCTGAAATTGCCCTCACAAAAATAATGAAAGACCCTTTCATCACTAGATAAATGATAATCTACTTTTTTTCATATTTTTAGTATCTTTTCAATGCCCACATGGTAAATCTTTATTCCCTTATGAATTTCCTAACATTCCTGGGTTTCTGAGGCTCTATTGGATCCTGGTTATTTTCAAAACAGTCAAAACCTGGTGCAGTTTTTCTTTTGATAATTCCTACTTCACCTCTTACGATACATAGTTATATAAAGTTAAAGTAAATGTTATATAGATTTAAAATCTATTGAAGATCATTATGTTGTCCTATTTACTTCTACATCTCAATAATTTTGCATATTACAGATATTTAGTAAGTAAATTTCATTAAATTAAAACTATGAATCATTAAAAATTTGAATGTCTTCTATGAACAAAATAGTGACAGAATAAAAATTTCTTTTCACCAACAATTTCCCTTGAATGTAAATCATATTGAAATGGTGAGTAGCATCATCAGAAATGTGTTTTAGAAAAATCAATCAAGGGGTGGTATGCACTTAGACTAAACTTAGAAAGTTAAAACACGTTTAATGTATTCTTACCAGGGCTGAGCTTTTTCTTAAAGATAAGAAATTGCTACTAGAGGGGCTCCTGGGTGGCTCAGTTGGTTAAGCATCCACCTCCGGCTCAGGTCATGATCTCACTGTTTATGAGTTTGAGCCCCGCATCAGGCTCTCTGCTGACAGCTCAGAGCCTGAAGCCTGCTTCAGATTCTGTGTCTCCGGATCTCTCTCTGCCCTGCCCCCACTCATGCTTGCTCTCTTATTCTCTCTCTGTCTCTCTGTCTCTCTCTCTCTGAAAATTAAATAAACATTAAAATAATTTTTTTTAAATTGCTACTAGATGTTGGTAGCCAACACTACTTTGCCAAGCATTAACAATACACCTACTTTGATGCCTTTCAGTTCTTGAAACTTGACATATTCAGTACTGAAACTATTGTTTTCCTCTTCCCACAAGTCTGCTTTTCTCTTTCCTGTGTTCCTATATTGGTGAATGGTACAATTCAGATGGTTGCTTTAAATCAATATCCAGTCATATTGGACTGTTTCATTTCTTTATTGCCTACAACCAGCAAAATCTATAGATTTTACTCTTAAAATATTTCTTGACTCCAACTACCTCTCTTTATCCCCATTGCCAACTTCCTTTATAAGCTCTAATCACATTGTACATTGCAGAATTATTACAATACTCTCAAAACTCAAGTCTTGCTTTCTTCTAATTTTTGCTACACTGTACAGAACTAATGCTCTTTATAAAAGGTAAATCTAAACATTTCATGCCTCTGATTAAAATGCTGTAAGTTCTCGGCATTGTTCTTTATATAAACACTAGCATATCTTATATGCTCTTCTTCATCTGCTTCTCTCTCTCCCTCTCCAGCCATATCCCTTGCTACTTCAGGCTTAACTTGTTCAAGTTCCATAAACAAGTCATGGTCTCTCTAATCTCGGAGACTTTACACATGCAATTCTTTTCCCCACTTCCTCGTCTGATTAATTCCCACTCATCCTTCAAGTCTCAGCTTACATGCACTCTTTCAGAAAGCTTTCCCAGATTCCCAAAATGGATATGGTCACTTCTCATGAGCTTCCATAATCAAACTGCCCTTTCACATAACTTATAATGTGTTGTAATTTTCCATCCACTTATCAGTTTCCTTTAATAGTATTATTTGGAGAAACACCTATAGTACTATCTTTTAGTATCATTTTCTTAAAATCTAACACAGAAAAGAATATGTGGTAGACAATATACATACATATGTATGTGTATATATATACACATGTATATACACATACATACATACACACACACACACACACACACACACAGATTTCATTATAGAATTGAATGAATCATCTTGAGGCTTTCCAAGCCATATTTATTACTTTTAAAATAATAAATAATCTGAAAGACATGCATTTCATAGAGTAAAAGCAAGGAAAAAGTGAAGGAAGTAAGGTCCTTATTTCATAGGGTTTATTAAAATCTAGTTGAAGAACCAAAAATAAATACTACACAGAAAATTATAATTTTGAACCAGAACTATCATAAAACTTTCCTGATATAAAATAAATGTGTTGTATTTTTCAGAGTTACCCAATATTTGAGGCATAGCAGAGGTAAAGAATATGTTTGAACTTTGTAGCATTAAGACTCATGAGTTCAAAATAGAATTATGACATATAAGTAACTATCACTTATTTTTGAAGCAGTTGTGCTTTCTTTTCAGATTAACTAATTCTATAATTTGAATGTTTTCTGTGAGTGAAATCTCAAAAAAGAGAATATAGAGTAAGGAAAACATTAACATTATAGACAATATTCTTTTTTTCTAGACAGACAACCTCTGTCCAAGGAGTGTAATCAGAGAATTTGTGAAGTAGATGAGATATGGGTTATGTTTGTCTAAAATTATTTATACAGGCAAGATATGTGAAGACCAAAATTCACATATAAGAAAGCTCTGGACACCTGGATGGCTCAGTCAGTTAAGTGTTAGACTCTGGATTTCGATTCAGGTCATGGTTCGTGAGATCGAGCCCCCGTGTCAGGTTCTGTGCTGACAGCGGGGAACCTACTTGGGATTCTCTCTCCCTCTCTCTCTGTCCCCTAGTCTCTCTCTCAAAATAAATAAATAAACTTTTTTTTTTTTTTTTAAAAGGAAAGTTCAAATACTTCCATGTCTAGAGGGTGCTTCCTTCGGACTGAATCTTAAGATTTATCAGTTATTTAGTGTGAGATGGTGGAGAACTGTGGAAGCTAAATTCAAGAGTTCATTATACAATAAGAAAACCCTAAAATCTGCAAATCAGGGAAGGATGGCATGTGATAAAATAAAAATTGGAGACAACAGTCAACAAATGATATAAACAGAATAAATTAAAATTATAAAATAATCCTATTGGAAATCTTTTTGAGCCATGTATTACGTCTTTAGGAATTATGCTTCTTTCCTAGCCTAAATTTCCACTCAATAGCAGTGAGCCAGCACAAGGCACTTCCTTGTTAAGCTTTCCCTAGCTAGTTCTACCTCCAAGCTGGAAGAGCTTCAGTGCCCCTACCATGTGCTCTGATCACTTTGCACTTCCTCTGCCATATGTCAATTCACTGTGAGATAGTAAGACTTACTTCATTGCTTGCCTTTCCCACAAAACCAAAAGCTCTATGAAGACCCTCATGTTCCTTATTCCATTCCCAACATGACTCACACTTACCAGGTGTGTATTACTTCTTTTAAGTTAGTGATTTTGTCTTTGGGCAAGGACAAAAAGCTCTGAGGGTAATCTGGTGTGTGCCTATGGATGGGCTCATAATACTTCATGGAGGAGTTGATAAAGAAAGCCACTCAACCTCACCACAGCTAGAGTATCTGCCTAGAGCTCTAAGAGAGTGGCACTTTGCCTGGTTTCCCTCCTGGAATTTTTCCTCCCCTAGCATACTTGATTTATATTTTAAAACGAGCTGTTCTGTTAATTATTGAGCATTTGCAGAATATTATGCACTTACAAAGTGCTTATGCTGTAAATTATTTTCATTCACACAAAGAAAGGTGATATTCATGTTATATCCATTTTTTAAGCAGAAAAACCAAGTAAAAAGATAGCCATCCTATTACACAGCTAGACAGAAAATCAGCCATTTATTTGTATCTTCTTCTGAAACAGAATATTACCATGGAAATCATAGTTATGAATTCTATTCTATTGCTTCTCTATAGCCTCAGAAAGGCGTTTCTGAGGCCATAAAAGTAGGCAAGAGATAAAGGTGTGTCTTTCCCGAAAAATAGGCTAAATTGAAAGACCGAAACTTCCCCATTCAGGTAGGCAAGCTAAGGCTTAAATTGATCATAAATATTGAAACAATGATTACACAATACAAACACTAGAGAGAAATATGTGCTATGATACTATAACCTTTCACTTAAATATTTTAAAAAGATTTTTATTCACATTATAAAGTTTATTTATTTTTTTTTGAAAGAGAGAGAGAGAGAGAGAGAGATAGAAAATGAACCACCAGGGGAGGGGAAGAGAGAGGAAGAGAGAGAGAATCCCAAGCAAGCTCCATGCTCAGCACAGAGCCTGACTCAGGGCCTGATCTCACAAACTGTGAGATCATGACCGGAGCTGAAATCAAGAATCAGATGCCTAATGGACTGTGACATCCAGTCACCCTGTTTTGTTCACATTTTATATTTACCATGACACTTTTAGGTAGATTGCTTTATAAAACAAACCCACCACAAAACCTTAAGCAGTCCTGAACCTTGAGTTTATATCCACTTGATCAAAAAAGTTATTTCTAAGTTATTACATAATGTGTTCAGAAAAATAACTACTGTCCTTCTACCATTATTTATTTATTTATATGTATATATTACATGTATATATGCATATATATTATATGTATATTATTTACATTTACTATCAACATAAATTATACAATACTATTATATATTTATACTATAATATACTTATAGTATATGTTAATATATAAAAAATTATAAAACTTTAGTATATATTTTTTATATTATATATATTTTATATATACACACATATACATATAAAACATTGGAGCTTCAAAAATAAAAATTTTTATTGACCCATAAAGTCAGATCTCCAGAACTGTTTTTCATGCATAAATTATTGTTTTTAATCTATATATTTTTTTTTTTTTTAATTTTTTTTTCAACGTTTTTTATTTATTTTTGGCACAGAGAGAGACAGAGCATGAACGGGGGAGGGGCAGAGAGAGAGGGAGACACAGAATCGGAAACAGGCTCCAGGCTCTGAGCCATCAGCCCAGAGCCTGACGCGGGGCTCGAACTCACGGACCGCGAGATCGTGACCTGGCTGAAGTCGGACGCTTAGCCGACTGCGCCACCCAGGCGCCCCTCTATATATTTTTAAATGTGTTCAAAAATTTAAGGATGCATATATCTGTCAATATAAGTATTGTTTGTCTCATATTTCAAGCTACTTTTTAACTTCCATTGTACAGATTTCCCCTTTCAGATGATTTGAATAATGAGGTTAACGCTCAACAAAAGCAACTTAGATATGTATTTAAGAAATAAACCAATCATCAATAATAATAATTATAATAAATAGGCCACTTATTTTAAAACAAACAAGCAAAATAGAAAAATTTCTTCTTGGTGACTACCAAATCTGTTTTACTTCTAAAGCGTACTGCACTTTTCTGAATTCAGTTCTTTTGAAAGGTGAAATTAAGGTCTACTAACGATATTCCATTGGCAAATTCTTATTACATTGAAGACTTCAATGGATCTACCCTTATTCAAAGAAAATGCAAAAATGAAGTTCAAAAGCTATTGATACATTATCAAAACTATTTTTCTCCCAGTAAGTAGTTTAGTATGTGGATTATCCATAACCACTTTCTAACCAAAAACTAAAGCTTTCTTCCAGTTATATCCTTTTCCCTTTGGCCCACTTCACATTAAACATTAGAAAGACTAACAGAAAAACCATACCTAAATAATTGCAAAGTTGGAATTTTTAAAAATTGAGATTTTTTTCAGAATTATCTATTTTCACAAATTTCTAATCCCAGACTATAGCCCACTCTTGCTTATTTCTGAAGTGGCACAATTTCAATTCAAAAATGGAAATCATTATTTAGTGTTTCACTTGAGGTCATGAAAATTATTTTAGGAGTTTTGATAATGCTCCATGTTTTAGCAGAAAAATATCCAATGTACATGGCATATTCTTTACCTACAAAATATTCTGCTATTAGCAAAACAGCTTTTGGTACCTTCAACTGAAATGTAGATACTTAAAATTAAGTAACTCCTCCTGTAGTAAATAATGCCAAATACTTTTTTTTTTTATTTTTTTTAACGTTTATTTATTTTTGAGACAGAGAGAGACAGAGCATGAACACGGGAGGGGCAGAGAGAGAGGAAGACACAGAATCTGAAACAGGCTCCAGACTCTGAGCGGTCAGCACAGAGCCGGACGCAGGGCTCGAACTCACGGACCCTGAGATCATGACCTGAGCCGAAGTCGGACGCTTAACCGACCAAGCCACCCAGGCGCCCCAATAATGCCAAATACTTTTAAAAGCCTTTCATGTAAAAAGCACTCACTATGGGAAATTTCTTCCTTATATAAATATAGCTAGAATTTGTCTCAATAACTTCCAATTCTTATTTGTATGACTATCCTCTGAATAAATCAAATGCCCATCCTTCAAGTAAATGATGACAGAAATTATGTCATCTAATCATTGAGCAAATAATTATTCTGTACCTACTTTATACTAAGAACCACTTGTGAACAAAACAGAAATGGTCCCTACTCTTTTGAAGCTTGCTCTTTAATAAAACATTTCTCAATTCCTTCAAGATAATTTTTCTTAGAGCTTGGTTTTCACAATCTTAGCATACTTCTTCAGCTTATCTTTCATGAATTTAACTTTGTAATATCCTTATTAAAACATATATATGGGGAAAAATGTATGATTTAACCTCTAACTTTATTACATCATAGGGCATTATTTTTTTATATAGTTATGTATTCTAAGATACTATTTTATATTGTATTATACTTTTACACTCAGGTATACATACATTCAACACAGAAGACCAAATCAGTCTTTTCTTCCTCTGGACAGGACTGATTCACCCAGAAAAATGCTTCTGCAAAGACACATGTGTGTGCTTGTTATGACTAGAACTAAGATTAAAATAAATCACTTTGCTTCTCCAAGTTTATCTTAATACCCTCAAAGTAAAACAATTGCTACCTTACCTACCTTAGAAAATTGTAAGGAGCCAATTAAAGTTAAAATTAAAGAACAATTATAATAATAAACTATAGTCTATTACATAATATAAACCATAGTTTGCTAAACAAGTATAAGTTATATATTGTTGCTATTATTAATCTTATTTCTTTAAGAGTTCCACCTACTCCTGAGATTATTTTATTTTATATAACACTTACTTACAATTGTACTTACAAATTTTTAAAAGAGTATTGAATTTTTAAAAATTAAGTCCTCTAAACTAATCAATGCAATTATTATCTGTGTGGCCTCCCATGCCTAACTTTACATTCATATAAATATATATAATTCATAAATATATTTACATAAGTAACATTTTTTAGATAGGATGTTTTATTTTAATAAGATTATATAGGGTAAAATTACATTAACTTTTTATTTTTTATTTTTTATGTTAAAGAGAAAGCATGGGGGAGGGTAGCAGAGAGAAGGGAGAGAGAGAGAGAGAGAGAGAGAGAGAGAGAGAGAGAGAGAGAGAGTGTGTGTGAGAGAGAATCTTAAGTAGGCTCCATGCTCAGCAAGGACCCTGATGTGGGGTTCGATCCCACGACCATGGATTCAAGACTTGAGCCAAAATCGAGTCAGATACACAACTGACTGAGGCACCCAGGTGCCCCACATTAACTTTTTAAAAAAACAAACCATAGGGGTGCCTGGGTGGCTCAGTTGGTTGAGCTTCCGACCCTGGCTCAGGTCATGAATCGTGGTTCATGAGTTCAGGCGCTGCATTGGACTCTATGTTGACAGCTCAGAGCCTGGGGCCTGCTTCAGATTCTCTCCCTCTCTCTGACCCTCCCTTGCTCACTTTCTCTCTCTCTCTCTCTCTCTCTCTCTCTCTCTCTGTCTCTCTCACAAATAAATATCAAAAAACTTTTTAATAAAAAATTCAAAAAATAGAAAAAAAAAATTTAACTGGCCTAAATGAACTGGCCTTGTTCCTTGTTTTTCTTTGGTATTAGTTAGGATTAAATAATATCTGCTATCAAGTCAGGTGTTATCCTAACTTGTATTTATACAATTGGCTTTTTGAACTCAAGTTCTGTATTTATATATATCCTAATATTTTCCGTTGATTATTTAGTCATCATTAATTTTGAAATCCTAGTTCTGTCCTCAAATATTTGTTATCTTTCTAAGCTTGATCATCCGTTTTTAATAAGCCTGCATTTCCACATCTTCAACCAAGTCATTGGCAGAACTTCAAAATAAGACATCAGCTTTAAGAGAGACTTTCATATGCTTCAAAATTCCTTTATCTAGATTAATACCATCTTACTAATTGTGTGGTAAGCCCATTCTCCCTGTTCAAAAAATATTTTTGTTAATAAAACTACAAGGATGACCAAACAATAACAGTAACAATGTACACATCCTACCCTGGTGTTCCTCTTTAAGAGAAAAGTCTCAGATGGGGTGCCTTGATGACTTGGTCAGTTAAGTGTCTGACTCTTGGTTTCAGCTCAGGTCATGATCTCGCAATTCGTGAGTTCAGGTCCCTCAGTGGGCTCTGCACTGACAATGAAGTACCTGCTTCAGACTCTCTCTCTCTCTCTCTGTCTCTCTATCTTCCCCTCCCCGCCTCTCTCTCTCTCTGTGTCTCTCTCAAGGTAAAAAAAATAAATGTAAAATATAAATTTAAAAAAATCAAAAAATAAAGATGTCTAAGAAAAATTTGTGTAAGTAAGTGCTTTCCTGATGGATTGTGATTAAAGAGTCATGATTTTTACATGGCAAAGATACCAGCTATGGGCAGAGAACAAAGGGAGACTAAGAACATCGAGAATCAACTTTCTTTAAAGGAAGTTGCATGTTAAGATTCTGAAGGAAGAGTTGATGATTAGTGCAGGTCATAGACCTGTACAGGAAACCAGTTTAGACAGGATACAAATACATTCTTTTAAAGTACAAACGACTTGGGGCACCCGGGTGACTTAGTCGGGTAAGCATCCGACTTCACTTCAGGTCATGATCTCATGTCTGGTGAGTTCGAGTCCTGCTTCGGACTTGTACTGACAGCTCAGAGCCAGGACCCTGCTTTGAATTCTGTGTCTCTGTCTCTTTCTGCCCCTCCCCAACTCTGCTCTGTCTCTCTCTCTCTCTCAAAAGTAAATAAACATTTAAAAAATTTAAATAAAGTACAAATGAGTTAAAAAGTTATGATGAACTTTCTGTGGTCAGAGGCCTGGGGTAGGCTTCCACTTTCAAGTTCAGTGAACTACTTCATCATTAGGTTCATGCAGAACTCAGTACCCTTATTGCCACTGATGCTGCTGTATTAAAACTATTTGCATCTGTATCTCTCTGCAGAACACATGCATGAATTCAAATATTTAAAGGTGAATACTTCTTGGCATAAAACAATGGAGAACAAAGAGAAAGCATTATCCGTTTACAGGACAAAATGATGTTGTAAAAATACCTTTGGTTTTTGATTAGATAGAATGACAAGTACCACTGTAGTATCAAGAAAATTTAGAATGACCCAAAGTCCATAGCTAGTCAAGTTGTGGTTGTAAAGGGAAGGACAATTAAGAGACAATTCAGCTTTAAGCTGAATAAAGCTGACTGAATATGAAAATGCCTATTTCTATCTCTATGTTTTCTACCATAAAATGTCATATTCCCAGGAAAATGACTACAAACTCTAATTTCCTAAAAGGATTAAAACACCAAACTGGATATGATTCAGGAAAGAGTACTCTAGAAGAGGGAGAAGAAATCTTTTCACTGTAGGATCATGGGATTGCTGTGAGTGAGGTCTTCCCCCTTCACTTTGTTCCACAACTTCTTTATTCCAGATTCCCTTTTTGACTAGATGGGTATCTCCCCAGGCAGCTGGGGGCATAGAGGGAATCATTCCACTCCCTCATGTGAGCAAAGAAAGCAACTTCAGCTTCAACAGTCCCAAAAAGGTATTGGTGTAGTCTGCAATCACCTGGCCAGATAATGGGATTTAGAGGTAATGGGCCCTGGCAATTTTAGGATGACTTAAGTGCAAGGCACCCATATAATTACCAATTGAGAGAAGACTATTGCTAAACTCTTATTATTTTATTTAATATGACAAAATATATACTATTTAAAGGAATTTGATAGAAAATATTGCTTTGTTTTATATTGCTCATATCTAGATATAAATATATATAGATATAATACTCTGTGGCTTATTAATAAAAAATACTTGAAATCCTATTTGTTGACTTACATATTCTCCAGGTTCCTGGAATCCTAATAAACATAAAAGCATAACCTTAGACCTAAACCCTTGATGTCTGAAAGAATTATAAATATACTCCATAATCAAAGAGTTCTAAAATTTTAAGATCAAATGCAGAAATAGAACACAGAGAATAACGCCAAACTATTTTTTATGTTTCTTCATCAGTAGACAATTCAAAACACATTCATCAAAGACATTAGGATATTTATTCTTTCTTCCTCCCTCTTTTTTTTTTCTTCCCCTTCTTCTTACTCCTCTGACCTCCACACTTGGGTATATCCCTATCTCCACTCAGCTTCTGATTCAGGTTTTTGAAGATTATGTTACTTTCTGTTTTTCATTCCTTGCAGTTGCAATGAGGCATTGGTCTTCAAATCCAGCCTTCAGAAGAAAAGGATGAAGGAAGTACCTCTCCTAAGCATATCCTCCTGATGACACATTTATGGGACAAATAAAGCTTTCTACTGCTACAATGGACAACTTCTTATAACTGAGCTCCATGTGCTATTTTACTGATGAACTACACTATTTTTTTTTCCTTCCTAAAGATTGCCAAGTTCTGGAACTTCACTCTGCTTACAGTGTTTTGTTATTTTCTCCATCCTTTTAAAAAGTAATTTCTATTATCCCAGGAATCAAGCAGGAAAGCTGGGAAGGAGGACAGCAGAACCGTCCACAACTGTTAGACTTGCATAAAAGTTATAAACATTATTTGTGTCAATATGATTCATGAATTCTTGATTCAGTTCTTAATCACATTCCTCAGTGCAGTGTAAAGTATATATACTTTACAGACAGAAACAAAGAATAAGTTATATAGTTGTACCTTGAATTGACAATTAACTGATAAATAATGTCAACAAATCCAAGTTCAATTCTATACAAAATAACGTATTTTCTCCCATTAGCAAACAAATGACAATTTCCCAACAATAATCAAGTGTGATAAATAAGGGAACTTTTTTTTTTCTCTGTCACAGGATCACATGGCCATTTTACGCCCTATTTTATGTCTTCTCTATCCCAAATTACACCTAACTCTTAACACTAAGAGCCAGATGTTGGAAAAGGAAGTCTACTAGATAGAATCTTTTTATGTTGACTAATCCACTGAGCACTGGCAACAGATTTTCATTTGATTTTTAGTAAAAGTATTTTCCAAATGTAGTATCCCCACTTTCCTGCCTTCAGAATATTTATTCAATGAGGAGTGTGATATTTTTGTATTACTGCATAACAGTAATAAAATTTAGCAACTTAAAACAACACCCATTTATTATCTCACAGATTCTGTAGTTCAGAGGTCCCAATTCTGCTCAGCTTGGTCCTCTGCTAAGTATGTGACAAGGGAACAAACAAGGTACCAGACAAGCCAATGGCTTCATCTGAGCCTTGGAATTCTCTTCTAAGCTCATGTGACCATTAGCAAAAGTCACTTAGTTTTAGCTGAAAAACTCATGGTGATTTGTGTCTCCAAAGCCGGTATCACAGAGCATTTCTGACTTCATGACCTTTTTTTTTTTTTTTTTTTTTTTTTTGAGAGAGAGAGAGAGTGCAAGCAGGAAAGGGACAGAGAGAGAGGGGGAAACATAGAATATGAAGCAGGCTCCAGGCTCTGAGCTGTCAGCACAGAGCCCGACTCAAGGCTCGAACCCAGGAGCTGTGAGATCATGACCTGAGCCAAAGTCAGACGCTCAACCTAATGAGCCACCCAGGCACCCCTTTAAGACCCTTTCTTAAAGGGCTCATCTGATTAGTTCAGGCTTACCCAGAATAACCTCCCTTCTGATTGACTCATAGTCAACTGATTGAAGGAATTAAAATCACATCTGCCAAAATCCCTTCACTTTTGCCATATAATTTAATTTATTCATGGGAGAAACATCATCCTATTCCCAGCTTCCATCCAACACTCAAAGAGACAGGATTATACATGGCATGTGTTTCAGGGGGTAGGAATCTTAGGGGACATCCTAGAATCCTGGCTACCACGTGGAGAAAAGTTAAATCACTTTAATAATTCAGCAGCAGAATTTTAGAGCAATCATTTAGCACTTAAGTATGCCATACAGACAATTCCTGACTGATGATGGTTCAACTTTCAATTTTTTCAACTTTCCAATAATGTAAAAGTGATACACACTCAGTAGAAACCATACTTCAAATTCTGAATTTTAATCTTTTCCTGGGCTAACAATATGCAGTAGGCACTCTCTTACAATGCTGGGCAGCAGCAGTGAGCGACAGCTCCCAGCCAGCCACATGATCACAACCCTTCTGTACTCACACAACTGTTCTTTCACTTCCAGTACAGTATCCAATAAATTACATGAGACAATCAACACTGTTATCAAATTGGGTTTGTGTTATATGATTTTACCCAACCTAGGCTAGTGTAAATGTCCTGAACACATTTAAGGTAAGCTAAGCTAAGCTAAGCTATGATGTCCACTAAGTTAGGTGTATTAAATGCATTTTTTATTTATGATATTTTTATCTTATGATGGGTCTATTGTTATGTAAACTTGTCCTAAGTTGAGGAATATATATACTAAAACTATTATACAAATGAGTTTTAATTTTATACCTATTTATTCCATACTTTAATTTCAACAAAATTTTTCTTTCTTACCTTTCTCTATCACCCTCCACTGTCACCCAATTCCTTGGTGTCACTTATTTTCTCTTTCTGTGATCTTGAGCTGCTGAGAAGTCTCCTGAGAGGGCAGAACACTGGTGCTTTCACAGTCTGGCACCATGCCTCTACCCTTATTAGTGAGTACAGTTGTGCGTATTAAAGAAATAACTCATTCTAGGGACTACTCTATGTCAGAAGTACCTTCATTTAATGAAATCAGAACATTAATTTGGGATTCCTGGGGGGAAAAAAAAGCTTTATTCCTCTTATATTTCTTCATACTAGCCTACAAAAATAATTTGGTATTTTTCCTTTTCTTTTTCTTTTAAGACATATCCTTTTCAGAAATGAATAAAACAAAATTGGGAAGTCTAACACTTGGGGGTCTATTGGCCAAGTCTTGTCCACTCATTTCTTTTATACATCACCTTCAAATTATTACTCTTAAATCCTAGCCCAGAACTCCTCTGACTACAAGTATCAAATAATCCACCTAGTCTACCCCATTCCTGATGTCTATCACATCTGCAAAATCTACAAAGTGAACTTCCTGAGGAGTTAAACCACATTGCTCTGGGTTCTTTGTTTGTTTGTTTGTTTGTTTGTTTTCCCAATATACACAGATTAAACACAACACAAACAGTAGAGAACTTGATATATATTCACAGACTAGAATTGAAGGATTCTACTCTTTAACCTGGTATTCAGGGCTGTCCATACACAAGCTCACACATATCTTCCAGAACTTTTTAGCTCGTCTTCTTCTTCAATTACTCCATGCCTCAGTCAGGCAGAATATTCACTATATCCTTTATTCCTACAGGGTGGCATCTCTACATTTGTCTTATATCATCCCTAAAGGTTCCACCTCCGCGTAATGTCTCCTGATCTATGGAAACTTTGGTGATTCAACCTACTCCCTATACCACCAGTTGGGAGAAATACTCCCACCATTCAATATTTATACTACTTTTTTTGTATGTTAGTTTTGGGCCTTTTATGTTCTACTGACTTTTGCAGTTACTTATGTTGACATTTTTAATTCTTCAACTAGACTTTAAGATTCTTGGGAGAGGTATTTTTATCTCCCATAAAGTTTGACAGCCACAGTAGACACTAATAAGCACTTTTTTAAAGAATCAAAAATTCTTATAAGCATTACCAAAGTTATTGTAATGCTTAAGAATTAGTAATTTTCTATGTTGATAGTTTCTGTAACTTTAGATAATTACTAAGAAAAATAAGTTATGGATCCATTCAACCTGTGTTGCTGCACCAGAGGATGGGGTTTGGGGCAGTATCATGTCTCTGCCTCTCCCACCCTCTTCATGTGATCTTTTTATCCTTTGTTGTGGTGAAACAGTTCACCTAGTTTTCAGATCTTTTTCAGAGGGAAATTATCCATTTTGACCTGTAGATATAGCATATCTATGGGATGAGGGTGAATTCAGAATCTTCTTACACTGCTGCCTTGCAAATGTCTCCCCAGTGCCCTTGTTACTATTAATACTGCATGCCAAAGGAATCCCAAATGTCCTAACTTCTACAAATTACAATTTCCATTTAGAATTAAAATGCAGGGGCGCCTGGGTGGCTCAGTCTGTTAAGCGTCCGACTTCGGCTCAGGTCACGATCTCGCGGTCCGTGAGTTCGAGCCCCGCGTCGGACTCTGGGCTGACGGCTCAGAGCCTGGAGCCTGCTTCCAATTCTGTGTCTCCCTCTCTGTCTGACCCTCCCCCATTCATGCTCTGTCTCTCTCTATCTCAAAAATAAATAAACTTAAAAAAAAAAAGAATTAAAATGCATATTGGGGCCCCTGGGTGGCTCAGTCGGTTAAGCATCTGACTCTTGGTTTCAGCTCAGGTCATGATCTCACAGTTCATGAGTTCAAGCCCCGCATCAGGCTCCATGCTGTCAGTGTGGAGCTTGCTTGGGATTCTCTCTCCCTCTCTCTCACCCTCCCACACTTGTACTCTCTATCTCTCTCAAAATAAATAAATAAACTTTAAAAATTATGCCACGGCTCAGAATGGTTTTTAAGAACTGAATTAAAATGCATATTTTAAAAGGAAATATTTTAGAAAATTTCATTAATTCACTTATATTTGACGAAGAGGAGGAAAAAATAAAGTAGAAAATTAATGGAAACTTCTATTCAGACTAATGATGACTTTCCTTGTTTTGACCTTCCTATGGCAGATATTTAAATTTTGTTTGCTTTCTTTACAGGGAACACTTAGACATTTAGCTTATCTAAGGTGCAATGACCTGAATAATAGAAGCAGAGAAACTGCTAATTTAGAGATTTTAAATGGATAAACCTTGTAAATGGATTATGGAAATTTAAACATAACAAATCAGCTTTAATCATGTAGTTAATGAACTTCCACAATTTAACTGTGAACTTTTCAAATGTTGGGTTATGTTTATAGTCAAAGTCAAGTACGCATAAGCCAAGGGTACATAGGAAACAATTTAAAGGTCTTTATAACTTTTAGAGACTTCTGATGCTTCCTCCGAGTTTATAATGTTTTCTGTACATAAGTCTAGTAACTAAGTTAGTCATAACCTATTTCATTTAAATTCTGATTAGAACGTGACATCTTACTACAGACTAAGTTTATTAGAGGCAGAGATTTGTACTTTGATATTCATTTCTCTTTCTACTCTCATGAGTTACACATAGTCAATAAATGTCCAGTGAATCAAATTCTGTAGTGCTTCAGAACCAAACTACTATTTTTCAACATGATTACTACAGAGAACATATGGAGCATGAACCCTGGCCTAAAAATTCTCATCATCTCTCTCATCATTACCTGTTAAAGCATTTCATCATAGTTTGAATCCTTTATGTTAGAGGTTGGCTGAGGCCTGGAGTAAAGAGTGAAAATGTGACAAATGGCCACTTATTGGTCATTAACTATCATGATTAGAGCAGTCTGCCTCTCAGAGTGAGGGTCAGCATTAAGAAATGAAACCATCCTTTAGAATATCCTCTTGATAGAAATGAAGCTGTTCATTATCTGATCATTAGGGTCCATGCCAAATAAAACACATTTCTCACACAACCCAAGTCCTAATTGTTCATTTAGTTATTGGCTTAAATGGGAAGCAATGAAAAAAGCAAGTAACTAAGCAACTGTACAATCTTCAGATCCTTATCTAAGTACAGGCTGATGTTTAATGCTAACAAAATAGCTCAGGGCAAATAACTATTGAGGGCAACTCTGAGTGATTATAGTTGGCACCTAGCCCACATATGGAACTACAGTTATTGGTTCAACTTAAAATTGTAGTAATGGCTATCTTGCCTCACTATTGAAGTAACAAGTCTCAAAAAATGAAACTTTAATACTTAAAAAACATTTTTTAAGTTACAGAGATATAAATTAAAGACTTATCATGTTTAAGAATGACAAATAGGGAAAGGAGAAGAACATAACAAATGAAGTTAGAGAGCCACAGATGATAGTACATCTAGAAATAACATAGAAATGTACATAAATAGTGACAACAGTGAAAAAACATCTTGATGCTTAGCAGCAATATAAGGCAATATTCTTTGTTGAGCATTTGAGAATTCTCAGTTCTTTTCAAATACTTATGAATTAATATTGTAATCCTTGGAAGTATCAGCTAAGTCACATGAGCCTCAGTTCCCACATTAATAATAAGTGATTTCTACCTAACTTAATATACTAGGTTGCGGGAAGGAATTAAGAAGCTGCTTTAGAAATGCAGAAGTATTGATAAATAAAGACTAGGAGGAAATATGAGTGACCTGATTTCTCCCTTTGGCTCAGAGCCTTGAACTACTGTCAAGGAGAGAAGAATATTCCGAATATTCTGTTAGGAACAATAATATTGAAAAGGATGTTGTATTCTTTGGTTCTTTAGCTTTACTTGTTTTGGGCTGAATACTTAAGGAGCTGAACTAACTTTATCTCAAGATTCCCTTTAGTTTCAAGAGTACTCTTTTAAAGTGTATTTTTCCCTCTTTCTTCTGTTGAGCTATCCTCCTCCTCCTTGAAAATGATCTTTTAATCTACAGAGCTAAAAACAATCTGGTTAGGGCCCAGAAAAGAGAAAAAATGAAGGCAAAGTCTTAGGTTTTCTTAAGAGTTTCTAATGATGATGAAAGGGAACTTTAGTATCCTTCTAAGCTATTGTCTACTCCAGTTCACACAGGTAGAAGAAATGAGGTCATACATTCAGAGCAAAATAGCTGTGGATCCAGCAACAAAAATGGGTATTTGGTTCTTAGATCTCTCCAAAATCTGAGAGTAGGGAAAGAGGAACCATGAGGGTAATGGCATCTTGGTGCCGCTATCTAGTCCTGCTCTTTGGTCTTAGGACATATGATCCATCCCACATTTAACAATCCTGGGGCAATGAGAGTATTCCGTTAAGACAAAGAGCAGATGTTGGAACCAGATCACACAAGCCAGGGTAGGAGGAAAGCTTCTCTCAAAAGGAATAAGGAAAATCAAAGAGGTGGTTAAATTGAAAGATGTTCTGGAATTAGTTGTCAAAAACAATACTGCTGGGCAGTTTAGAGGCAGCACATGAAACAAAAATTGTTAGAAAGGCAAAAATAAGAATTCCAACTAAAAGTAGAAAGAAAAAAAAACAGCTACTCAAAGTCCACAACAAATGAGGGAACAGATGTTCCTCAGGGACTTGAAGAACAGGGGAAGAGATTAAGAGTCTCCCAAGACAAGGAGCCCAAGACCAACTTCACGGGCACCAACCTATGCAGTCACAAAAGGCTCCCAATTGGTTTGATGCTCTGCTGTCACCATCTTGAAATTTTTAGTAATATTCCAACAAAAAATTCTGCATTTTAATTTTGCAATGTCTCCACAAATTATGCAACCAATCTTTCAAAGAGCCTTTGAAAGTATCCTTCTACCCCACATGTAAAAACCCTATCTAAGATTCTTTTTGGCTATGTTATAATTACCAACTCACCACATGCAGACTCTAGAGTGAATCAATTCCCCAAAGCTGGCATACTCTTAATGGAGAGAAGATACAGAAATTGGCAGCAAGGATGGAGAAATAATATCAGTAAGGAAATTGTAAAAGTATCTTCATATTTTAAATAAAATTCTCCTTATCAAGTAACAATGTGCTTACTTTCACAAATAC
Source organism: Panthera tigris (assembly GCF_018350195.1). Taxonomy (NCBI): domain Eukaryota; kingdom Metazoa; phylum Chordata; class Mammalia; order Carnivora; family Felidae; genus Panthera; species Panthera tigris. Next base: position 153,119,414 of record NC_056660.1, on the reverse strand, counting down.
CCCAGGGTACCATCAACAGATAAGAGTATTTTCCAAATACCTTTCCCTAACAAAAATAAAAAACTTCCCAGACACAATAAGCATGCCACACTTACATTGACTAAGCATTTAAGTGGCTTTTATTTTATCAATAAAATGACTTAAAGAATATGAAGAGGTATAATTTGTTATGACTTATAAATTATTGTCAGGGAATAGAATCTTATGGATTTATTTTTACTCTCCTTTTATACTATTTATGCCAATTGTAAAAATTAAATGATTATGAAAAGCAAATGTACTTCTTTTAAAGATGGCAGACTAGAACATAAGACTCAGAGAAAAGTCTGTTTTGTCCAGAAATATAACACAAATACATTTTTTTATAAATAGTGTGAGTAAAGAAGTTTTTTTCTAGCTAACTGAATTTCTCCAGTGATCAACAATCTACTTCTGATGGCATGAAGATCAAGTCCTTTTCCATCACATTAATACTTAAGAGTCAAATTGCTTATTTCTTTTAAAATGAATGACAAGCAATATTCATTCCCATCCAAACAGTTTATTTCAGGAATCTACATAATTTAAATAACCTACCAAAACTTCAGCATAGTCTATAAAAACACCAATTCAGTAAAAAGCCCAAATTTCAGTGTGGTTTGTTAAGTTGAAAGACTTCTGTTGGACTATTCTGCAAGCTTCAAGAAGCAGAGCTCATGTAGAGTTGACTGGTGTCAGTGTCATGCTTCTAGTAGAGCCTGACTTTCAATCAAGGGTGCAGCAAAATCTCAATGATGAAACATGCATGGAAAAAGACCTACTGACTTGCAATAATTTTCTTGGACATTATCTAGCCTCATGTATTGGTGTAAAGGATCAAACGCTGAATGAAATTTTAGTAAGTGCTGCTTTTAGAAGAAGAATAGAAAACAGATTATTTCCTGATTTATCTATATTTTTAAAACCTATAATAAAGACAAATAACTAGACACATTTTCCCAGGCCATAGGAATAAAATAAGGATGGCTATAAAATGAAATCTCTATTTGCACATTTCTTGAACATTCTTGAAAATAAAAACATATTAACTTTAAGAAGATAGTTTTTCTCTTTCTCTCTATACATACATGCCATCCTTCTGACTGCTAATAGGAGTCACTAGACTCTTAAGAAAAAAAATACACAATGCACCCGATTGGGGAACTTTCCTGACATCTATTTTTTAAGTATAGTTGACATGCAATATCATATCAGTTTACAGTGGGAAACATGGTGATTCAACTTTTGTATACATTACAAAATGATCATCATAGTGAGACTAGTTACCATCTATCACCATACAAAGTAATTACAATATTACTGACTATATTCCCTATGTTGTACCTACATTCCTGTGACTTATTTTATAACCATAAATTTGTACCTATTAATCCCCTTCACCTAGGTCACTGATCCCCCTAGCTCCCTCCAACAACCACCAGACTATTCTTTGAATCTGAGTCCGCTTCTGTTTTGTCTCATGTGTTCATTTGCTTTGTTTTTTTTAGATTCCATATATAAGTGAAATCATACAATATTGCTATATCTCTGATTGACTTATTTTACCTAGTATAAGTAAAATCTAGGACCATCCATGTTGTTGCAAATGGCAAGAATCCATTCTTTTTTACGGCTAATATTCTATCGTATATATATATGTGTGTATGTGTGTGCCTGTGTGTGTGTGTGTTCCATTATATATACACACACACATATATATTGCATCTTCTTTATCCATTCAAATCTTGTTGGACACTCAGATTGCTTCCATATCTTGACTATTGTAAATAATGTTGCAGTGACCCTAAGGGTGCATAGACCTTTATGAATTAATGTTTTGATTTTCTTTGGATAAGTACCCAATAGTAAAATTGGTAGTTTGCATGATAGATCTAGTTTTAATTTTTTGAGGAACCTCCATACTGTTTTCTCTAGTGGTTGAACCAATTTATATCCCCACAAATAGTGCATGAGTGTTCCCTTTTCTCCAACACTTTCCCTTATTTGTCATCTTCTCCAACATTTGTTATTTCTTACCTTTTGGTAATAGACATTTTGTCAGGTGTAAAGTGATTTCTCATCATGGTTTTGATTTCTATTTCCCTGATGATTACTAATGTTGAGTGTATTTTCTTGTGTTTGTTGGCTGTATGTTTTCTTTTCAAAAATGTCTACTCAGGAGTTCTACCCATTTTTTTATCAAAATTTTTCTTGCTGTTGAGTTTGATGAGTTTTTTATATTAACCCCTTATTGGATTTATCATAAATTTAGGATGTAATGCAATAATCTTTAGGTTTTCACCCTAAGTAGAGCTTCAAATTATATATCATAGAAAAATTAAGATTCTCAGAATATCTCACATGTCATTTATTTTCTTCTCATGACAATGTGACAACATATAAACACATGGGATCCTATGAATAACAGAAGTGTTATGCCTGGGGCAAAAACAGAAGAGTTCTTACATTTGTGGAGCAAGCTCAGTGATGGGTCCAGACAGGATTACTGGTGGTACCGTCTGCTGCTTGGGAAAAAAATACATTAAAAAAGAGGCACTATTTGAAAATGTCTTCTAGTGTTTCATCATTACAACGCTTCTTTTCATAATACGTTAAGAACCATAAGCTCAACATCTCCACCTGAAGAAAAGGTTAAACAAGTCCCACTTTGAGAGAGATTCCTCAGAAAACAAATTGCTCTTTCAGTTTCTCTGATATCTTTATTTCTGCCTCAGTTTTGAAAGGTCCACAATGTAGTTAGAACAATGAACATAAATCAAAAAACAGTCCAAAACATCACTTAAGCAAGTGCTTGATAATGTGACAAAACTCATCCCAAAGCATGAGGTAATACAAGAAGTATTTCATCATGATTGAGGTCAGTCACAATTAAGGTTTTGAAACAAACAGGACTTATAAGATCAACAATGATGTTGACGAAGAAAAAGTAGAGAGTTTATTACTGGTAGTAAGGTGATTTGAAATGGTGTGAGAAGATTTAAGGATACAATTTACACATAGCAATACTTGACTTCATAGAGTTTGGGTTTAATTTAATTAGTCCATAGAGATGAGAAACCTAAAGGGCATCTAATTTAGATCATGATCTGCCTAAAATATAGGGAAACTTAATTCCTCATTAGTTTGTTCCAGAAGTCTACAGTCAATCTCTCTCCTTTTATTTGTATAGCAACTAACAGAAGCCTAGGAATTACTATTGACAAAAGGTCCTAATAAGACTTAACTTATGCTAAATGGTAAAAACTTAACATGTCAAAGTTCCCTGGTAGTGATGAAATGTGAGATCTTCTTCCTTTCTCAAATTATCACCAAAACCAACTAATTATTCATAAGACACTAAAGACATATCAGTATAGAAAGCATTTTATGAACATAATCAGTGCTCAAAGGAAGAAGAACCAAAGTAATCCATGACTCTTGGTTGCTTTACAGGATTTAAACAAAAAGGAATTATTTCATTTAGAGACAGGGAAAAAGTCATGGAAGGACATGTGAAAGAACAGGTAGGAGCAACAGATACTGTATTACTTGGTTCAATCAACTCCATGCTTAATTTGCATTTTTCATATGTCTACTTTCTAATGCCTGGAATAAGCATGTTTTTAATGTTTTATTTTTGAGAGAGAAAGACAGAGCGCGAGCAGGGGATGGACAGAGAAAGAGGGAGACACAGAATCTGAAGCAGACTCCAGGGTCTGAGCTATCAGCACAGGGCGTGACGCGGGGCTTGAACTCATGAATTGTGAGATCAGGATCTGAGTTGAAGTCGGACGCTTAACCGACTAAACCACCCAGGCACCCCAATAAGCATTTTTTTAAAAAAGAGTCTGTGTATGTCTAATTCATTTAAATTTTCTTGGCACTCTACTAATGAAGTTGATTTTCGACAATGGAAGTGTAATATTTATTTGTAACCAATATTTATTGATCATCTATTTTCAAGTCAAAAGAAGATCATAGTGAACAAAATATACATTCTCTACTCTCAAGAATTTATAGTTTCAATACAAAGACAATTCAACATGTATCTTTGTTGATATTTATTTCTGTGAACATAATTCACATCTTGAAATAAAACAGACATTCCTTACCTCATAATCTTAGAAATTAAATGAAATTTGTTTTGAAATGTTAAAAAAGTATAAAAATCATTTTAACTGAAACAAGCTAATAAGCAGGTATGTTATTAGATATAAACATTCAGAAGAACGAAATTGAGAAATAATAAAGACAACTCCATTAGCAAGGGTTGGGCTAGGACTGAAGAGGCATTTCAAACAATTCCAACATTAGTGGGTCACATGTGTCAAGGAGTTTATGTTCAGTGTTCTTGTGGCCATGACAGATTTTTGAAGATTTATTCAAATGTTTATGTCAATCAGTGCTAGCCAAATGTTGTATCAAGTATGCCTTTCATACCCATATATCCATGAATTAAAGTCTAACGGTTATTATCAAGATCAATGGCCAGCAAAAAAATAATCTTCTAGAAAAACAATTAATGAAAATTTAATTATTTCAGGTCTTCTCTCGCAAGTTTCTTTCTTTTAAAATGATTCTTAAATGAATGGTATTGCTTTTATATTATAAGAGCTATACCTTTTCCCTACCATTGTATTTGTTATAACACTATATTCTAAAAATATTAAATGAACTTTATAAAATATATTTTAAAATTTAAAAATTAGTTTAAAAATATATTTAAAAAATATATTTAAAAATAAAGACAACATTGTGGCCTCAGAAGTATATAATCTTCTATTCATTATATACCATCCCAAGAAATAACTGGCTTTTTTAAGATTTGATTATTAAAAAATTATGACCATAAATGAAGCAAGGTTAATTATACAAATTTTGAAAAATTCAGATCAGTAAGCTGTGGCAAAGACAGAATCTTTGGGAGCCCACCCATCCCCAAGAAAGGAGAAATACTTAAGCCAGGGAGTCAATCCTAACTTTTTTCTGTTAAAATAATTATATCACATACCAGCTATATATTTAAAATATTTTAATAGCTGTATAGTATCCCGTTAAACAGGTATAACACAGTGCAATAAACTTCATAGTATTGAATATTCATTTTATAATTATAAAAATACTATGATGAATATCTTTATACATTAATACCAATTCATATCTCTAACACTTTCTTGGAAAGTGGAATAGTTTAATGAACTTCCTATTTCAGAAATTGTAATGTAGTACTTCCTCTGAAAATGTATCAATATTTATTCCCACATGCAAAAATAATACGGCCAACTACACCAATCTCACAGTGGATGTCATATCTTTCATACGTTCCAGTAAGACAGACAAAAGTGGTATTTATTGTTGTTTAATTTGCATTCATTTCATGAATATTAAGGGCAAGTCTTTTTCCCAGTTAGCCGTTCAGTGATTGCAGACTGTCAGCTGGAAAAAAATGGACTGGTAAAAAAAACATGATCACTAATGAAAAAAGTTTTGGAAAAGCAACCTCTGTGAATATAAAGAGACATATGGATAATTTGGGATGACTGAGGATGTTCTATATCTTGAATGTGGTAGTGATCATACAGCATATGTCACAACTTGTCAAAATGTACAGTTAAAAAAACAGTGAATTTTTACTATACATATATTATAAATCAATAAACTTGACTTAAAAAAAGACCAAGTATATTCATACTATGCATATTGATAACCTCGAACACTGAAAATAAAATAATGTACCAAAAATCTAAATGTATAATAAATAAATAAATAAATAAATAAATAAACACTTCAAAATGAAAGCACACTTGGATGTACAGATTGAAATGGTACATGTACCCCAGGAAAAATGGACACAGAATAATACAAACACCTGCTTTATCTAAGTGACTAAGCTTTAAGATAAATAAATAAGACTTAGGTAAAAATTAAGTCACCTATGTGGCAGGAAAATTAAGTTATTAAATAAACAAGAAAGAAAATTACTGATTCCACTGCAGTTAATTCAATTAGCTAATGTATAGCAGCTAACTTATTCAATAAATATTAGTTCCATGTCATTTCTTGGCAAGACAATGATTTAAGGCTAATATTTTCCCATATAAAACATCTAAAGGAACGTTGCATGCCATGGGTAAGATCTATTTTTTTCAGAATATGTAAATTTGTTAGAAGAATAGCTAATTAAGAAATTAAACCTGAAAGGTCCAACAAAATGAAAGGATTCTAACATATACTTTATTTGGAGGCCTTTTACTGGCATAAGTAGAATTCAAGTAGGTAGGATTGTGATAAACTAGGAAATAAAAATGAGAGTTGGAAAGCATGTAGTGCTAATGCTGCTCAGGCTGGTCAGTGTGGGAAAGGCTGAGTGACATACAGATGTAGGTATCATATCAACACCTGGGCTTCTGTCTGGGGTCCTCCCTACCAGAAGGAGCTTCCCTCTAGAGGCGTGGATCTTTGTCTTGTGAAAAGACCAGTAGCTCATTCCTTAATAGGAAGTCACATTCTTGTGC